>NW_026136711.1:1874336-3074336 GCF_905237075.1 Dicentrarchus labrax | reverse complement strand
TGAGGAATCCAAGCACTGTTTCAGTGGTGACTGATGATGCAAAAGCAACTTCGGGCCACTTTGAGTAGTAGTCAGTGAGAGTGATTGCAAGTCCCATGTTGTTGTTTTAAAGGTGCCAACGATATCCAGGCCCAGGTTGGAGTGGCGCCTCAAAAATCTTGCAGACTTGTCTGACTTTTGCCACAGGGAACATGCAGATATCTGAGAGCGAAACCAGTGCATCCATACCAGACAGGTCGCACAAGCGCTGCTTTGTTCACACAACACCCTGATGGCCCGGAGTGTCCAGCGCACAGAGACAGGTACAACGAAGCGAGGAGCGGTTCAACCACTGTGGCAAAGTTAGGTATGAATTTTCCATACCAAGATAGTATAACTAGAAAAGAGCAGAGGCTGGCAGCATCTTTGGGAGCAGGAGCCTGTGTTATGGCTTGCAAGTGGTCTGTGTCAGGTTTCATGCCGTCTGCTGTCACCAGAGGGCCCAAGAACCTATTTTGTGTAACTATTGGTGAGAGGAGGCGGTTCAGCTCTTCTGATACAGCATTTCTCACTCAGAAGGGCTTTTGACGGACAGAAACAACTGTTGGTGATACTTTCACTTTATGCACGAAACCTATAGCACATTGTACGATTGCAGATGAGGCTGTGTGGTGAGATACCCAACTGAAGCTTCAGGAGATGAACGGTAAGTGGTAAATGGACCTGTACTTGTATAGCGCCTTTCTAGTCTTCTGACCACTCAAAACGCTTTTTACACTACATGTCACATTCACCCTTTCATACACATTCACTCAGTGATGCACAATTTGGGGTTCAGTATATTGCTCAAGGATACTTCGACATGTGGCGGGAGGAGCCAGGGATCGAACTAACAACCTTCCGAATAGTGGGCAACACCCTCTTCCTCTGAGCCACAGCCACTGAGGTGATGCAGATGGCAGATATACAGTGTTATCATGGATGTTCAGATGAAGAGCAGATAATCCCTCCCCATACGTCCACCACATAGAAGCTGGCAGGTCCTTTAATGCCTTCCATATGAACGGTTGCTTGCATGCCGCCCAGCACCTTGATAGTGGTGTGTGAATATTCAATTCAATAAAATTCAATTCAATTTTATATGTCTAGTGCCAATTCATAACAATAACAATTTATCTCAGAACACTTTTCAAATAGAGCAGGTCAAGACCATACTCCTTATAACATTATTTACAGAGACACAACAGTTCCCACCATGAGCAAGCACTTGGCGACGGCGGCAAGGAAAAACTGCCTTTGAAGAGGCAGAAACCTAGGACAGACCTCGGCTCTAGGTGGGTGGTCATCTGCCTCGACCAATATGTGTCAATTTCATCAGCTGTACAGAGGACTGAAGAGGAGGAGCTTCCTTGACGGCGTGAGTGTCCATTGTGCACTGTATTTCATTGGGCTAATCTGTTCCGTCCACAAGCAGAAGTGTGTATTCAGGCATTTCAGCCAATGTCACTGGATGAGTGTGCACGAACCAACACACACATGCTAAATGTCCTTTTTTACTACAGCTTTTGTAGGTTGCTTTTGCTGCTGGACATTCATGTGAATTGGCTAGGTGTTTTTCGGAGCCACAGCGGAAACAGGTACGTTTATCACAAGGTCATTTTCAAACATCCTCACTCACATCTTGAATGGAATTGCTGGCTCACCACAGCATGGCAGAAAAAGATCTGGGAATGGTGCATTTACAGCCATCTTCACTCAAAACATTGGCAGGTCCATCTCGTCGCAAGTTTGTAATGTTTCAGTGTAGAAATAAGCAGAATCAAGTAAGATGATTACTGAATTCGTTCTAGACCTGCTCTATTTGAAAAGTGTCCTGAGATAACTTCTGTTATGAATTGGCGCTATACAAATAAAATTGAATTGAATTGAATTGATTTTAATAACAGAGCAAAGCACCAGCTCCATAATAGCATACAGACTGTAACAACAACTTTACTCAGCACTGCATGTCCCTTTCCTTTTGTGCGCAAGCTCACAGCACCACCTTGTGGTATAATGTAGAATGGAACAGTTATTACTGAACACAACAGTCTCATTCTAAGGTAACAAAAACACTATGATCTTACTTGTATATTTTTTTAAATAAAAAAATACCTACTGCAGCTTTAACTTTTTTTTGTGGGGGATACAATGGACAAGCCGAGCCTTCAGCCATGGTGACAGGCTTAGGATTTTGGTACTCTCTCTTGTGGCATTTCAAAATAAATCAGGAAATCAAAACAGAAATGTTTCATTCACGATTCATTCAATTCATTATCCCGATAAAGATAGTTTTATCTTATTTTTGTCCTATTCAAACATCAGCGTGACTGATTCGACAGCAGTGACTGGTTTCTGGAGGACTTGCCTTGTGGAAGTAAATGTATCCCTGAGTCAGCTCATCAGAACCCTCTCCGGAGAAGATCACCACACTGTCTGACTTCTCCTTGATGTACTTTGAAACCAGGTACATCCCTACAGTGTAAGAAACAGAGAAATCATGACAAAATTATCATAACTGCCGTAACACACACACATACACACACACACACACACACACACACACACACACACACAATGCAGAGTTGAAGAAGTTATAACATGCATATAGGAGCCTTTGAAAGATGCAATTATTAAGGATATTTGAACAGATGATTAGCAGTGAAGTGTGCAGTTTCGGTTCAGATTTATGATAAAGGGCCGTACATTACTAACAGATGTTCTTTTAATATGAAGAGTTTTCTGTGGCAAAATTTAACAATAAATGATGGAAACACGCCAGCTTCCAGTCTTAAATTAACAAATCACCACATTAAGAAACATATGGCCACATCTTTCAATAAAATAATGACAGCGAAATAAAATGTGTTGTGATTCATCTGTGCAAAAGTTTTTCTTCTTTGGGTCATTTGTTATTTGAAGATATTGTCACTGCATATCATTACATATTATTAGATTGTGGATACATTTGTATCGTTAATATCAGGGTTCCCACTCTTTCAAAGAAATCGTTTTCTAGGACATTTTATAAGAGTCTTCTTGACAATACAGGACAGTAATTGCTACCCAAACAGTCATATGATTTACAGGTAGACCATATATTGAAACGTTTAACACCATTTTTATTCATTACATACATTACTAGGTAAAGTAGAAAGTGTTTATTGCGTGTACAATTAACATTTCTACGGAGCATTTATTGACCACAAAAACAAGAAATTTTTCCACTGGGCATTTTCCACTAAATTTCTGCTCGCAGCTCTAGAAAAAATTGACTCAACACCAAAAAGATTGCTGCAAGTTTGTTCCACATCTAGTAAAACTGCTTTGAAGTGTCATATGCGCAGGTTACCCTACAAACAGTTGAGTTTAAAACTAAATACACAGGCACAGATCTTAGTAAAGGTCCAGGATGCGTGGGAACCCTGAATAATGTAGTGCTGGGTTGTGGCACAGTAACTGCCCCCTCTACTTCATGACCTCTTTGACCAATTCACTAATCTCACTGGATCCCAATGTGATTTAAACGAGCCAGTCAGGAGGAAGAGGAATGTAGTGATGCAGCATATTCATACACATTTTTTTGTCACATCAACGAGCACATTAATCAGCAGAAATGTGAGGCATTAAAAATTTTAGAGAGGAGTTTCGAGTTGAGTTTGACAGTTTGATCTGAGTTTGGTGCGTTGAGCTGGACAGAGTCACTGAGAATGACCTGTCAATCACATTTATCCACGCCCTAAAGCATACCCTGCTTTATCTTCTATTTTACTCTAAATGGGATCATCATTTACTAAATGAACTTAAACTAGAGATTGAGACCATAAACTCATTAGGAAACTGTTTACTGAGCTCATAAATCAAGTGATGAGTCGGCTCATGTGGTATCGTTTTTTATTGCAGCCAATGAAGCTCCCTCTGCTGGCCTTTACATAAAGTGCAGGTTTAAGACACTTCGATGTCGGCTTCACTTCACAGACCTGGAAGCGCTGTCCACTATATATATTGTCAATGGTTCTACCCAATCAGAGCAGGAGTGGGGCTGGTCATGTAGACGTTTTTGTTCCTATATTCAGGTGATTATACACTAATGAAAATACCTATGAATATCATATTCCATTTCTGCCAATAGATCCTCCTAAATCTTACACACTGGACCTTAAATGACAGGGAATATTCAATTGCTATTTAGAGGCTACACCCGTTGTGATATTTGCTACAACCAAATAAAGGATGTCTCTATTTCCCTTCTAATTAACACCAAATTACATAGATAGGGCACCAAGACTAAACTGGCCGTGTGGGTAGTTAGATAGATACATATACTTTATTGATCCCAAGCTGGGAAATTGCAGTTCATTATAGAAGGGGAATTTCGGCCACACAGTGGGGCATCCACGACACGGGCTGTTTCCTGCCCTGCAGATCTTTCCAGGAAATTATGCAGAAGTTAATGTGTAATGTGTAATGTGTAATGTGTAAGGAAACCCCATTGGGGATCTTACACTGCATTCCAAATTATTATGCACATTGGATTTAATAAATCATAAACATTTAATTTTTAGTTTTTCAATTAAACTCATGGATGGTATTGTGTCTCAGGGCTCTTTGGATCATTGAAATCAATCTCAGACACCTTTGATAATTAGTTTGCCAGGTGAGCCCAATCAAAGGAAAGCTACTTAAGAAGGATGTTCCACATTATTAAGCAGGCCACAGGTTTCAAGCAATATGGGAAAGAAAAAGGATCTCTCTGCTGCCGAAAAGTGTGAAATAGTGCAATATCTTCGACAAGGTATGAAAACATTGGATATTTCAAGAAAACTTAAGCGTGATCATCATACTGTGAAGAGAGTTGTGGCTGATTCAGAGCACAGACGGGTTCGTGCAGATAAATGCATAATGAGGAAGGTTTCTGCCAGACAAATTCGTAGGATTAGGAGAGCAGCTGCTAAAATGCCATTGAAAAGCAGCAAACAGGTATTTGAAGCCGCTGGTGCCTCTGGAGTCCCGCGAACCTCAAGGTGTGGGATCCTCCAGAGGTTTGCAAGTGTGCATAAACCTATTATTCGGCCACCCCTAAACAATGCTCCTAAGCAGAAACGGTTGCAGTGGGCTCAGAAATACATGATGACTAATTTTCAAACCGTGTTGTTAACTGATGAGTGCCGTGCAACCCTGGATGGTCCAGATGGATGGAGTAGTGGATGGTTGGTGAATGGCCACCATGTCCCAACAAGGCTGCGACGTCAGCAAGGAGGTGGCGGGATCATGTTTTGGGCTGGAATCATGGGGAGAGAGCTGGTAGCCCCTTTAGTGTCCCTGACGGTGTGAAAATTACCTCTGCAAAGTATGTAGAGTTTCTGACTGACCACTTTCTTCCGTGGTACAAAAAGAAGAACCATGCCTTCCGTAGCAAAATTATTTTCATTCATGACGATGCACCATCTCATGCTGCAAAGAATACCTCTGTGTCATTGGCTGCAATGGGCATAAAAGGAGAGAAACTCATGGTGTGGCCCCCATCTTCCCCTGACCTCAACCCTATTGAGAACCTTTGGAGCATCCTCAAGCAAAAGATCTATGAGGGTAAGAGGCAGTTCACATCAAAATAGCAGCTCTGGGAGGCTGTTCTGACATCCTGCAAAGATATTCAAGTAGAAACTCTCCAACAACTCACAAGTTCAATGGATTCAAGAATTGTGAAGGTGATATCAAAGAAGGGGTCCTATGTTAACATGTAACTTGGCCTGTTAAGATTTTTTTGATTGAAATAGCTTTTGATTTCTGTAAATATGATCTCCTGATGCTGCAAATTCAACAAATTACCATTTTAGTTCTCTTTACAACCTTTAAAATGTTTTGATCTCTGTTGTGCATAATAATTTGGAACAGTGCATTTTGAGTTTTTAATTTAAAAAAAAATCTGTTACCATTAGGAGATTTGTTCAATAAAATTTGAATTATACTCTAACGGTTGATGACTTGAAAATTATACTGACTGTCATTTGCATCGACTATTTAGGAAAATCTGAGAAAAATATCATTTGCATAATAATTTGGAATGCGGTGTGTGTGTGTTTTATTATTTATTTATTTATTTATTTTCTTAAGAAACTGGTTAAAATTGGAGACTGACTGACTCTGGTATATGACCATCAGATTATTTGACTTTTCTCCCTATTTCTCTCTCCACTTTGTGTTTAATTTTAAGTGTATTCTGAGCCGTGCTCTTTATTGCTCAAGTAAACAAAGATGGCCCGTCACTTCTTTAGCCCGAGCGCATTAAAGCAAATGTATTTTACTGCAGACACAAAAGAATATTCAACTGCTCTTCAACTGGCATAACTGAGTTGTGGAAGCCATGTTACAACCTTCATCTTTTTTCATACAATTTATTTTTGCTACACTCACCAACAGAGGCACGTACTGTGGTGATGTCATAGGTCTCCAGGTGAAAGATGACGTCCTCTACAGCTTGGATTCCTTCTTCCGCAGTAAAGTTCACCTCGTAGTGTTCACTGCCAATGTGATCTGCAACCTGAAAAAACATAAACATACCAAACTCCATCTTCTTTTTCCTTCAACGTTGCTGGCAGGGGAAACATCATCTGAAAGCCTTCTCTCAGAAGAACTGACCTTGCGAGCAGCTATGATGTCTGGACTGTCCTCTGACCCAATTGAAAAGGTCTGAATGGGATACTCCACCTCCTCCTCCTTGGCCAGCTTCACGAGTGTAGCAGCAACCAAACTGGAGTCCAGACCACCTGAGGATCATCACACAAATCACATTAATCCCCACCTGTCTATATCAATAACGCTGTCCTGAAAAGAACTAACTTCAGGCTAAGCTAATGACAATCTTATCAGGGTTTATGTTCTTATGTATCTTCAAATAAAGTATTAATTTTTACATCTTTCTTTGCCACCACTGTTTTATGTAACAAACAGCCACTGGAGCTGTTTCAGTATAGAGGACCAAAATTGCCAAAATCAATAATAAATACCTCAATACATAAATAAATCAACATGCCATTTAATGCACCAACATAATATTAAAGATAAATGAAGGCATTAGATAAATAAATTGATATAAATTGATATATCTGAATGACAGTCCCTTGTTTGCATAATGAAACAAAAATGCATAAAGAAATGAAAGAAAGAAAATACTGAAATAAATAAGTGGGGAAATAAATGGTGGAAATTGCAATGGGCAAATAATATATACATAAGTAATTTTAAAAAGTAATACATTAAATAAAAAACATTAACGGGAAAGTAAATAAAGGAATTAATACAAAGGAAATACAGAAATTAAAAATTTGGCACATCATTTTATAATTAATAAATGTCTACATTGATTTTTTTTAAAGACTTTTGGTGCATTATTAATTTATTTATTGAGTCATTTATTTCTTTATTTTTGTTATTTTGGTGGTTTGATAAATATGATAAAGATGATGAATAAAAATCTATGTATAGATTTTTAGACGTTTACTTTACCTGACAACAGACAGCCAATTCTTCTGTTAGCCATGAGACGTTTCCTTACAGCATTGTCAAACAGGGTTCTGATGGTCCTTTTCACTCTTTCCTCCTCAAAACCTGTCAGGACATCAGTTTTAAAAAATGTCATACAAACCACCTAAATGACCAAATGACTGAAATAACACTGGTTGACAATGAACAGTTTCATACTTGTAGGCAGTCTCTCCACAGTGTCGTAGATGGCATGAACGGGCTCTTTTGTGCAGCAGTGAAACTGTTCCATTTTAATGGACCGAACTTTGCCATCCTGCTTTAAATCAAAGACCTCAAAGTGCCCAGGAAGAAAGGGGATGATGTTGGCAGGAGTGTCCATTGCATGTGTAAGGTTTGTAAGGCCTTAGATCAGAAAAACAACAAATTAAACAGTGCTAAAAAGCTGTAAAACATTTCTTACAATAGTAGAAAAGACCCAGATTGAAGGAGGTGTAATAAACTATCCCATTACCTTTGGCTTCTGAGCAGACTGCAAGGAATCCATTGTCTGTTAGGAATTTGAACAAAGGCCGGACCCCATACGTATCTCTTCCCAGATAGACCTTTCTGTTGGCTGTGTCCAGCAGGACAAAAGCAAAGACGCCATCCAGGAGAGAGGCCATCTTCTGTATACCAAAGCGGTCATACAAATGGAGCAAAACCTCACCATCCACTTTAGTCTGGTAATCAAAGTTAAACTTCTCCCCCAGCTGAAAGAAAAGTAAGGAAATGGCACGGACAGTTATTTTAGGTTTCCTGTTTCTCATAAAAGTGCACACCTCTCCATCCATTTCTTAGAGTTATCTTTGATCAGGACATGTCAATTTAATTGTTGCTGTTGTCGTCGTTGTCCTCTTCATGTTCATCATCATCAGTCACTACTATTAGTGTAGTTGTTGCTACTGTTGTTGCTGTGTACCTGTCTGTCTGTCTCTCTCTCTGTCTCTCTCTCTCACCCCAACTGGTCGAGGCAGACGACCACCCACCTAGAGCCGAGGGGTCTGTCCTAGGTTTCTTAAAAGGCAGTTTTTCCTTGCCCTTGTCGCCAAGTGCTTGCTCATGGTGGTACTGTTGGGTCTCTGTAAATAATGTTATAAGGAGTTCGGTCTAGACCTGCTCTATTTGAAAAGTGTCCTGAGATAACTTCTGTTATGAATTGGCGCTATACAAATAAAATTGAATTGAACTGAATCACTAACAAAAGACCTGATTTAAAAGAATGACATTATTTTGCCATGGGTAGAGTTAGAGTTTGGTTGTCTCCATACCATACCTTCAAAGTGTCAGTGAGACTGAAGTTGACCCCATCTTTCCACTGTCACTTCTTCTTAATTTTGTGGTGTAATGATTAAATCAATGAAACATCAATAAATCAATTGTTAAAATTGTCAAACCTTAAATTGTGACTTAAATTAATATTTTTCTTTATTTTTTAATTCCTGTATTTATTTTCCTTTGAATTCATTCCTATATTTATTTACTTTTCCATTAAATTTTTATTTAATGTTAATTTATACTTTTTTACATTATTTATTTATGTATTTATTATTTTCCCACTTACTTTTTATGCATTTCTGCTTCATTATGCAAACAAGGGGCTGTCATTCTGATATATCAATTTATGTCTCTTTTTGCAGTGTTAAGAGAAAGTTAAGACAGAGAAAGAAATAATTATATTTAATATGTGAATCAATCACAGCAAAAAGAAGAGGGCCCTCCAGTGTCGGGACAACACTATGAACGCAATCAAACATTTAAAAAAGCACCGCACGAAACAGCACGAGGATTTTTTAGGCGGGCTGTCAGGAATCACTTCTGGAGTCATTCCAAAAACAAGGTAAATTCCAGGCAGACAACGTGAAAGCTAAAGGGATTACCGAGTGTGTGTGTGTGCGGGCGCGTAAGAACAGTTATTGCACTTTTCTTATATTTCAGATAATTGACATTTTAAAACCTTGATTTGTTGATGCTACAAGAGCCAGTGTACTTGATTTGTGCTGTTCAGATGCACACTGTTTTATTGATAGTGTGTGTGTGTAAGATGTTTACACTTATTGCACTTTTCTTATATTTCAAGACTCAAATATCTGACATTTTGGGAATTTAATAAATATTGACATGACAATAAATTTGAAACCCTTACAGTTGCATATTTGTTTTCAGAATGGGATTCTTCCTGTTAACAGGATTTCCTGTTTTTCTGACTTCCTTTTCTGACCTTATACTTACCTCAAGTTGCCTTTTGGGACATACATGCATACATACGTACATATCATACTTGCCTGTTGAGAGGAGTTTATTTCAGCCTCATATAAAATCAACAATAATGATAATAATAATATTAAAGCAAACACAGCTCTGGTATCGGAATAGTATCGGTATCGGCCGATATCCAAATTCAGGTATCGGGATTGGATCGGAAGTGAAAGAATGTGGATCGGTGCATCCCTACTAGAGCCCAACTGATATATTAGTTGGCCGATATTATCTACCTATCTGCCGATATTAAAACTGTTTTTTTAAACACCGGTCAGCCATAACATAGTGACCCCTGACAGGTGAAGTGAATAACACTGATTATCTGGTTATCATGGCTCCTGTCAGTGGGTGGGATATATTAGGCTGCAAGTGAAAATTTTGTCCTCAGAGTTGATGTGTTAGAAGCAGGAAAAATGGGCAGTGTGCGGATCTGAGAGACTTTGACAAGGGCCACATTGTGATGGCTAGACGACTGGGTCAGAGCATCTCCAAACCTGCAGCTCTTGTGGGGTGTTCCCGGTCTGCAGAGGTCAGTACCTATCAGAAGTGCTCCAAGGAAGGAAAAGAACCAGAGAAAGGGTCATGGGGGGGGCCAAGGCTCATTGATGCACGTGGGGAGTGAAGGCTGACCCGTGTGGTCCGATCCAACAGACGAGCTACTGTACCTTAAACTGCTGAAACAGTTAATGCTGGTTCTGATAGAAAGGACTCAGAACACAGTGAATCACAGTCTGTTGGTATGTGACTGCAGAACATTATGACCACCAGGGTGCCCAGGTGCTCACAATGTTATGGCTGATCGGTGTATATTATATACAGTCATGGAAAAAATCATTAGACCACCCTTGTTTTCTTCAATTTCTTGTTCATTTTAATGCCCGGTACCACTAACGGTATATTAAAATGCAGCTGATTCCATAATACTTTATGTCCTATTTGACATGCTTAAGCTTAATTGTATTCCCAGGGTATATAAGAGGCCATTTCATGTCATAAGCAGCACTGCACATGTAAAGGCCTAGAGTGGTTTCCTGCTTACATTCAAGCCGTAGCACAACTCAGAAGTTGTCAGCTCTCACATAATGCCCTAAAAAAAAGAATTATGTGAAGCCACAAAGGCAGCCATCTTGGCACTGCTGGAAAATGGCATGAGTGAGAGACAGGTAGCCAAAAAACTGAAGATCTCCAAGACAGCCGTTCATTACGCCAAGAAAAAGCAAGCTGAACATGGTACTACCAAATTGCTAGCTGGTTGAGGCAGGAAACGTCTTTCTACCCCACGAGGTGACCGTGCACTCATCCGTTCTTGTGTCAGGAATCTTCGTCAGACCTCCAGGGACCTTAAAAATGAGTGGGCACTGTCGAGAAATGTGACTTGTTCAGCAAGGACAGTTCGAAACAGACTTCTTGAAGCTGATCTGAAGTCACACAGGGCACGGAAAAGAAGCCCTTCATCAACGAAAGGCAGAGGAACACCCGGTTACCATTGCTAGGGATCACAAGGATTGGACTGTTGATGGTTGGGCTAAAGGCCAGGACACACCAACCCGACGGCCGACCGTCGGCAGAAAAGCAGTCGGACTGATCAGTTGGCTCCTGTCTCCCCGAGTCAGTCAAAAAAGTGCCTCCGAACACACAAAACCGACGCTGACTGGAGTGTACGTTCTGCGCGTGCGCGAGGCGTAATACGTCCCCATAACAGCAGGCGGCGCTAATCTGTGTTGTCGCCCAAAAAAAAAGAAAATCGGAAATGACGGATCACTCCAGACCTAGTAAACACAGAGCACGCTGTCGTTAGTCATCGTTTTCATCAGAGAGTGTTGATAGTAGTCAAGAAGGATCGTCTACACGTTCTACATGTTGAATCGGCCAAAATGAACACAGACGCCGACGCCAACTGACGACGGCATGGGACACACCGAACCGACTCAAGTCACCGACCTCGCCTGACTGTCCGACGGCCAATAATCGGGTTGGTGTGTCCGGGCCTTAAAGTTCTCTTCAGTGATGAATCCAATTTTGAGTTGATGCCCACTCCAGCCAACTTACTGGTTAGGAGGAAGCCTGGACAAGCCTACAAACCAGACTGTCTTGCCCCTACAGTAAAACATGGGGATGGATCAGTGAAAGGGCTCCAGACTAACTTTTTAAATTGGTTGCACTGGTGCGCCTAAGCACAATTATATATAAAAAGAAAAATAAAGTCTTTAAAGTGCTTCACTGAGCTGAAATTGAACATTTCAAACTAAAACACTAAGCAAAATAAAACATTTCCAAATAAAGTGCTTGTGCTTAAATTGCTTCACTGAACTGAAATTGAACATTTCAAACTCAAACATTTCAAGTAAAATAAAACATTTCAAAATAAAAAGTGCTACTTTTTAAAGAGCTTCACTGAACTGAGACCTAACATCATTTCTCAAAATCTTATGGCAGGTCTCCCCTTGCTGTCACATGCCCCTCAGATGGCCAAAACCTGTAATTTGGCCTTCTTGCCCTTTGGCCTTGGCTAAACCAGCTTGCCACACTCTCCCTAGCACCAAAATCCTCCAAACTGGGCCCCTCCACACTGATCCTTATGAGGTCTTCCACTGTGGCTGTGTGAAGCGATGCTCTAGCATCCGATTTGATTCTCTTCTTCACATATCGTGTGTTTTTTTAGACATGTTTTTTTAAAGTTTCAATATGAAACGTTGTTGACCCACTCACGAATGCACTATTTCCGGCCATATTCTGACCGCACTCCTCACAGTACACGCAGTGCATTACGTTACGTCCTTTGTTGTACCTCAGCCAGGGGAATTGTTTCAGACAGTCCTGTCTGAAGGAATATATTTTGGCCTTTTTAATTTGGGTTTCAGAACCGGGCTCTATCCCAGACTCGGTTGTCTCCTCCTCCGGTTCCGAGTCTGATGCTGTCGCCGAAGGACCGGGGCTTGGGATCTCATCAGGGACAGAGGGCTTTGTGTCTTGACGGGATGGACTCTCAGTAGTGGGGATGGATGGGATTATAGTAGTAGGGCTGGTTGTAGGCTTGGTTTTCTTAATGAAAAAACTTTCAATATTTCTGCCTCTCTTCATTTTCCCTCGTTTTGTCACGTTTATTTTATTTTTCCGTTTCAGTTCAGCTCAGGTCGCGCGCAATTTTTAAACACACACAACTTGCGCGGTGAACAGGACCACAGCCAATCAGAGGCAAAGACCTGCCCAAGCTCTGTCTCTTATTGGTTTAGAACACGATATGATCCTACCATGAGTGTTTGAGTTCGGTCTCAGGAGAACACAGAGAGATGATGCGAAATAAATTTATGTTTTCACCCGGGCAACGTCAGGTGCACCAGTGCGACCTAGAAAAATTATTAGTCGCACTCTTAAAAATTTTGGTCGCATGTGCGCCTGGATGGAGAACCAGAACATTCGAACCATGCCTTGGCCTGCTCAATCACCAGATCTAAATCCAATTGAAAACCTGTGGAACATCATCAAACTCAAAATGGAGAACCATAAGCCCAAAAACAAAGCAAATTTGTTTGAATTTTTGCAACAGGAATGGGCTGCTGTGACAGCAGAACAATGTCAGAAGCTGGTGGAGAGCATGCCAAGACGCATGGCTGCAGTCACCAAAAACAATGGTTATGCAATCAAGTACTAACTCCTGTGTGTATCATGTGACTAAAACAGATAGAAAAGAAAACATGGAATGCCTAACAGAACTGTTTTTGGCAGTACAATGCCCTAGCTATTGATGTAAGAACTTAAGTGATTTTGGTTATTATCAAGGAAACCATAGAACATGGCTAGATATCAGCTCTTAAATTAAACTCTTATGAGCTATTTTTGTTGGTATCATTATATTTGTCCAAACAAATGTACCTTTAGTTGTACCAGGCATTAAATGAACAAGAAACTGAAGAATCAAGGTAAATGGACCTGTACTTGTATAGCGCCTTTCTAGTCTTCTGACCACTCAAAGCGGTTTTACACTACGTGCCACATTCACCCTTTCACACACATTCACACAGGAATGCCAAAGACCATCGAACAGAAACTAACTCATTCATACACATTCACACACCGATGCTGTGCATCGGGAGCAATTTGGGGTTCAGTATCTTGCTCAAGGTGGCAGGAGGAGCCGGGGATTGAACCAACAACCTTCTGATTAGGGGACAACCCGCTCTGCCTCTGAGCCACAGCCGCCCTTGGCAGCAGGGTGGTCTAATAATTTTTTCCATGACTGTATTATCATCTGTGATCTTAAAGCTTGCAGTAGGTAACTTTTGTCATATTTGTTTAAACGTTCACTATATCCTGACAGTAGAACACGAGACAGATAATCTGTGAAACAATCAGGTTCCTCTGGCCAGGGTGCTGTATTGATCTCAAAAATATCATATCGGTCGGGCACTAGCCAATACATCAAAAAAGTCTGGCTTTATAATATCAGTTTCGTCACTGTGCATGTAAAGATATTCAGAACCAAGTTTCTCAAAAGACCTCAGGCACCAGTGCCTTCAGAGAAGCAGCTAGCTTATCCTTACTGTGTGATGGTTGTAAATCTCTCCATTGTAGCAGAGCCAAAGGAAAGGGAACTTTTTGATGCGCAAGGGCTGCATTCCATACAGCTGGTCCACAATAGCCAACCGGTGGAAGCCAAAACAGCAGTTGGTGAAGCCATTCACGTTCTCAAAGCGGAAGGCATCTGGGCCCCTGTGAGCGATCTTCATGGCACTGGTGCACTGAACTGACAGGCACTCATCACTGCCAAACAAAGCCCAGATACCACACATTTCACAGCTGAAGAAGATGGGTAGAAAACAGAGATTGATTAGTATGCAGTTAATAACCATACAATGAAATATTATATAGTATATATATATATATATAATACTAATAGAGTAAAATAACTGTCCAGTAACAAGAATTTGAGATTTAGAGCTATTGAGAGTATTACAGCCACATGAGGAGTTAATGTGTTCAACAGTGTGGCTGTTTTACCTGTTCTACAACTGGTGAATTACACAGGTTCAATTACACAATGTGCATAGAAAAAACCCTCTTCTACTCAACAGAGACATTCTGTCCCTTCTGGCTACAATGTGGCGAAGGATTCATGTGTACGAGGAAGAGAAAGGACTGGTAGTGTGTGTTATTACATACTTACAGGGTTCCCTGACTATTAAATAAGAACATGTGAAGAACTTGAAGGGGCAACTGACACCCGATCTATGAGATTTCCCCAATGTCCCTGAACGCTGCACGGCCAATACATTTGAAGTCAAACATCTCAAAAATTGCAAGTTAGGCTACATTTCTGAATTAGTGCCAATCCATGTGCTGAACTAAAAGCATCGTGTGAGGCAAATGGCGAATATAACTGTGACTGCAAAGTTTTGTTTAACTTACTCCTTACTTCGCTATAAATATTCATTCATTGTACACACAATGCATGCCTGCTCAGCAACAACTCTGAACACTTTATTAGTTTTAATAATATTAAACATTCTCACATGCAGCCACAGCTATTCAGGTGCACACTTTTCATTCAGCGAACGTTACCATATGTTCCGCTCTGTTGTGACAAAGGCAGCCTACGCCAAACTCCATTTAAAATCCTACCCATTCAAATTTTGATTAGCTATGGGCAAAAACTTAAACACCTAACAACATGGTTACGGGGCTTTCGTGAAATATTACGTGGTATTGTTCAATTCGGTGAGAACCAATAGGCATTTATTTCTATATAATGCAACGCTGGCTCATCCTTTATTCCCATGAGCCTCTCACAGCTCTTGGTGTTCACCGCCGGGGCAGGCGGAGACAACGTGCAGGTGCAGTCAAACATCCAGCTAGGATTCCTCGGAGCTAAGATGCTAACGTTACTTGGTGGCTCACATATAGGCTACTCCGAATTTTCAGAAACAGCCTCCTTAGTCGAAATTGGTTAATAGTCAAGCTCTATGTGCACATAACGTTATACCTTTCAGTGATACCCTATTAAATTAAGGAGTTTGTGAGGCAGAATTCGTTTAAAAACTCCATTCAACTGAAAGTCACTGTTTGGACAACACAGACATGTAGTCCCAGTTTAGCCACTTACCTTGTTTCAAAGGATTTCGTAAAAATGATGAGTGAGACAGTAACGTCGTTCGGCTGCACTGATACTACTGTACGTTAGCCAGCACCCCGTCACCGGCGGAGACAGCATGTGACTTTCTCTTCAAAATAAGAGCGAACAAATCTACATAGCCGTAGTAGCCCCGTACTCACGAGGAGAAGCAGTTATAATGTTGCTAAAACTGGAAATAAAGTTCGTTGTAAAAACCGACAGACTACAAACACTGGGTAGACATAACGTGTTTGTCGTATGTAAAAACTTCTCACAGCCCCATGTCTACGCATAGCGTATATATTATATTATATATTTAAATGTATATTGAATTTCAAATATACAGAGGTATTGTATTACTGACAGACATTGTATGGCACATCTAAAAAGCTTGAAATGATTTGGTAAAATGATTCGGTTTTATGTTGAAGGCAATATCCACAGATTGTTTTTCATTACCGCAACTGCCAACTTGATGCAACACTAAGTACTGTTGCATCACCTACAGAATATAGATATATATCTGTAGTAGTTTGATGTAGACATTGTTGCAAAGGCAGTTACCTAACCATGTTCCACTGAGATGTGGAAGTGCCTTGTGGCATCTTTGAGAGACTTAACAGCTATATTATTTTTATTTTCTACAAATTCCACTCCTCCTAGAGCTCCTAATGGCATTTGCAAGAATCCACTGGGCCTGAATGAAAACAACCAATCCGAGCTGAGAAAGATAGTTGATTGCTCCAGGTCGTGGAGTATTTATGTTTTGGATTGGCATTTGTGTTTGACAACTATCAGCTATCTTTCTCACCATTAGGAGCACTAGGAGGAGCCAGAGGAACCTGATTGTTTCACAGATTATCTGTCTTGTGTACTACTGTCAGGATATAGTGAAAGTTTCAGCAATAAAGACATGTTATTTTTATAAAAAGTTACCTACTGCAGCTTTAACAGGTTTTAACCTAGGACAGACCCTTCGGCTCTAGGTGGGTGGTCCTCTGCCTCGACCAGTTGGGGTGAGAGAGAGAGAGACAGTCAGACAGGTGCACAGCAACAACAGTAGCAACAACTACGCTAATAGTAGTGACTGATGATGATGAACATGAAGATGATGACGACGACGACAACAACAATGGGGGACAATGAGCAGTGATTATAGTAATATTAGTAACTGTAGTAGCTTCTTGGCGCTGCCTCAGGCGGCAGCTTGTAGCCACAGCTCCCGTCGTGTTTTTTTAATGTTGTTTATTTGTTGGTTTACACAGGCTGCTCCAGCTCCCCTGTCGAAGGGACAGATACAGGAAATCTTTCCTGCCACATGCCATCATCACACTGTACAATAACAGCTAAAACTCTGGTCATAACAATACAGTCTCCAAGCACCTTATATGTTTTATCTGTTCACTGCACCTTATATTTTTACTTTGCACTACAATTAGACCGCTTATTTATACATTTTTTATATTGCATTTTATATAGCTTTTTTGATATGTCTAGGTTGTTCTCTTTACTTATTGTGTTGTTACTGTGTGTAATGCTGCTGCTACACTGCAATTTCCCAGCTTGGGATCAATAAAGTATATCTATCTATCTATCTATCTATCTATCTATCTATCTTAGTAATAATAATATTAATAATAATAATAACAATAATATCAGTGATATTAGTAATGGCAGTCAAGCAGGATCTGTCATGTTATTTCACTTGTCTACACTAATCATGTGACAACTTGCCAACAGATATAAGAAACAGTTCAAAGGCAACCATGTTGTATTTGCCCTGATGAAAAGGGGACTGTTGGGTTTCTATAAAGGAGTACAGTCTAGACCTGCTCTATTGCTCTATTTGAGAAGTGTCCTGAGATAACTTCTGTGCTATAAAAAAGAAACAAAATTGAATTGAATTAAAGACAACAAATATCCCCTCAGGGACAATAAATTTAAAGTTGAAAAAAAATGATTTGAACATTACTTATTAGAAGCAGCAATTACTGATTTTTGGGACACCTTGGGGGAGTGTAATAAGTTGTAAAATTGACATATTATCACTATAAAGTTGTTATGGTGAACACAACATTAGCATTCATTTCACCCCATATTTTTGGACACTGGGTTTATTGTTTGTTTACTGTTGTCTGATGTGGTTATTTAGTTACTGCTAACTCTACAACAAATTGTCCTACGGGGAAAGTAAAGCTATCCTTGACCTGACAAAACATATGTGGCTGTTAAGATGCTAGTTGCCAACATGTCTGTCTGCCCTTTGGTGCATAACGGGTTCTGTAGTGTTGGTTTAAAAGAGCTTTTTTGTTGAAAACAGCTGCTGCATGAAACTAAGTTGATGAGAGTGGTGGGACTAAACAAAACAGTAAAGTTGTGACCTGTGAAAGCAAAACAATGAGCTGACAGATGCTCCTGTGAACTGCAGAGTCAGTGGATTATTTGTCACTGAGCCACCTCTTTCACATTACACACTCATCATTTGATCCTGTGTCAATAGAAAAACAATGATTAGTGCAGCTTTACAGCTGCAGTAGGCAATTTTTATAAAATCCTTATATAAAATCTTTACAGTAGTACATGAGAGAGATAATCTGTGAAAAAATCTGGTTCTTCTAGTTTCTCCAAGTTGCTCCAAGTTGCTCCTCCTGGTCTAGTATGCAACTTCTAAAGAAATCAGGGAACAGGATTTCCATCATAGGCAACAGACAAAGGTCCCCCCACATTAAAAAGTCACAGAAGGCCAACAGAGAGTTATCACATCATGATTGTTGATGAGGCCGATCGTTCCTTAAAGCCCCTATGTGCTTCTCAAATGGTGTCCCATGTACCTGTTCACTCTGTACCAGAGTCCTTGCTGCAGCGGCCCAGAGTTTGAATCCGACCTGTGGCCCTTTGCTGCGTGTCATCCCCTCTCTCTGTCCCCCTTTCCTGTTTGTCTTCAGCTGTCACTGTCATAAAGGCAATAAAAAAAAGCCTAAAAAAACAAAAAGAAATGTGCAGTTTGGGTCCCCAGCATATAGGAACTGCCAGATGTTGCATGTTGGGCAATTAACATCATCACCTATACAGACAATGTTTCAGCAACTGATTTTGGACAATATTGTGGTTTTGGAGTTATTGAGGATGCTGAATCCATTCAGAAGTTTCTCACAGAACACTGGATTATGTAACTATAGTCCATTGCATTGAATTCAAGCTCAAAGTTTAAAAAAAGGACAAATATTGTGTGTATTCTGTATTGCACAGCCCCAAAGTACATGGGAACTACTGTAGTGAAAATAATAACCATTCATTGATAGATGGATGATATGGACACAGTTAATATGAACAGCATTATCTTTAAATCACTGTATAACATATTGTATATAATGTGATCATATAATAATATACATATTTACCAAAATATTTAAAATCATACAGTAAAAAGTGAAAATCAGAAAAACTAAATGTATTTGATGAGTCTGCTGTCACAGACCTCGGCATTAAACATGTCAATCGAGTTTTTCTTGCAACTTTATATCTTTCTCAGGAAAAAAACTTGCTAATGAACTGGAAACTTCTAATGTAGTTAAAATGTTTCAATGCTGCTCTGAACTTTTCACAGTTCATTTAGTTCCTCATTCAGTCCTTCTTGAGTGTCCTGATTTGCAGTGTTGGGCAAGTTACTTTAAAAAAGTAATTAGTTACAGTTACTAGTTACTTCTTCCAAAAAGTAACTAAATCAGTTACTCAGTTACAAATTATATAAGTAACTAGTTACTTCAGAAAGTAACTATTGCGTTACTTTCAAGTACATTTTTAAATGCTCAAATGTGACCCCACCTCCACCCCTCTTTAACGGAACTTAAAATACATGTGCATGTTCAATTATTTATGATAAATCTGAATATTATAATGAAATGGACACTTAATACAATCCATTATTAACAGAAACAATGTACACAAGTCTAAACTATTTTAATGTTGCTGTGGAACAAAGTGAGACTAGCCTCCAATCAAATACCGTGTATGTAGATATTATGTTTATATAGTGGATCCATACAAATAACACAATAGATGTTTTGGAACTTTTGATATTTATTGTCCCTCAACAGGCCACAACTGGGCAAAATTAAATTATGCTTGTTAAGCACTATACCAAAAATAAATAACAAATATATACACTCTTTGTAGTGCAAATAAAACAAAAAAAACTTCAGACAATTGTCTACAATTGTAGATATACTGTACTACTTGAAAAAGTGGAACAGTGTAACAATATGAGGTCCTTTCAATCTAACTGAAAAGTACAATGTATAGCAAAACTAAGGAATCCAAATATAAACAGGTAATACATAAGAAATAAAAAATACATCTCCATAAAAATAAATCTCTTTCTCTGGCCATTGACAATCTCACTTCAAGAGGCTGCAGCCAGCCAACAAATAAATCTAAATTAAATGATGCTCTTTAAGCAATGTACCAAAAATGTATTCAAACAATATATACACTCTTTTTAGTGCAAATGTAATAAGATGCAACACAACTCGCCATACCTGTCTCTCGTTGACTGACACGCTTGTGTTGTTCGTTGTGTGTCGGACTATGCGTGCTTTCGAACACCCGCCCAACTCTACCTCTGATTGGCTTACCATGAAATTTTACTCAACCTCAGCCAATCGTCAGCATTTATGCGCTTGTCTCGTGCACTGCCCACTAACCAAGGAAGAACAGTAAAAAAAAGTCTTTGCCTCTCGGCTCAGAGATCTAATTGGTCTGATGAAAAAAACAGATTCAATATTTGATATAATCTTATCATCAACATACATGTTATGTTATCGTTAGCTCTTACAACTTTATGCCAGTATAGCTACTTTTGTAGTCTTGCTTACTTTGTAGACTGAAACACCATGCTCTCCATCTCCCTTATCATCAATCAGCCTTCTGATCTGGGCAGGGGGGAGGGTTTCCTCTTTGTTGTCATGGAAACCCTGGGTCCATTGCTGTAACGTGTTCCTCCTTGTCTTTTCTCTCTCCAGCGAAGCTTCCATGCTGCACCTGTGGGGCCCAGTGCTGCTCCAAGATCCCCTACAGTTACCATGTGTGAGCACAGGGAGGGGCTGCAGGGTCCTGGTGGTGGAGCGGCTGTGTACTGGCAGGAGGACACTCAGCTCCCCTTATCACCTCTGGACGGTGTTTGGGAGCAGCTGAGGGAAAACACATCAGAGTGTTAAAAGTGATAATAAGACTTACAGGCGTGTTCCTGTTGTCATGAACGCACCTTTACCTGCTGCAGCAACCTCGACCTGTGTGAAAACAACCACAGAATAAGAGAGATAAATCATCTGTGAATTACTGAAGACATATTCAGATTGAAGATTTTAGTTCATGTTGTTACTCATTATGAGCATACCTCTGCCAGTTACAGCCATCTGCAACTGAGGAAAAATATACAGCAGAGTGAGCAAATGACTTATAATAAGATCTACAGACTCTTTTGCTAGAAAATCTGAATGAGTTCCATACCTGTGCCTCCTAAAGTCACCTTCACCTCAGTAAATAAGGAAGATATCAAAAAACAAAAGAATAAGTTATCTTTAACTTTTTGAATAATTTGAATAAGTGTAAGCTATAAAACATGACGTCCTGTGTCTTTATATAAAGGACTGCTGCAGGTCGTCTTCTGTCCAAGTCACAGTCTTGTACTTACCTTTATGATGTGAATGGCAGAAGCTCAGGTGGTAGAGCACACTGAACCTCAGGCCAACATGACACATGTTGGAGCCAGTTGAGGTATTTCAGTCAAACACCTCGACTGGCTCCTGTCAACACAAAGGAGCAGTGGTAAGGATGTAATCAGCCCTGGATTAGGAAGAGGGGTCCCCTCTGAAAACCAGGCCTAAATACATCTCCTGTGTTTATACTGATATAACTGTCACGGCACAGGTAGTACTGGAGAAGAGATTTCTTATTAACTGCAGTAGGTAATTTTTACAACTTTCCTAAAACTTTAACTATGTCCTGACAGTAGTATATGAGACGGATCATCTGTGAAAAGATATGGCTCCTTGTAGTGCTCCTAATGGTATTTGGAAGAATCCACTGGGCCAGAACGAAAACAACCAAGATAGTTAATTGTTGACTCTCATTCCTAGGACGCCAAATACAGACGCTTTGAGAATAAGACTCAACAATCAACTATCAACTATCAGCTTCCAACCCAAATTGTCTTTATATCTTTCTCAGCTCTGATTGGTTGTTTTTGTTCAGGCCCGGTGAATTCTTGCAAACACCATTAGGAGCACTAGGAGGAGCCAGAGGAACCTGATTTAAAAAAAAAGAGAGCCCAGTCCCTCAGAAGCTTTTCTGAAACTTTGTGCTGCATGTTGAAATGTTTTGGGCATTTTTGAAAATTGTTCTTTCTTTGAAGAATTCCTTAAAGATGAAAGGTTCCGGTAAGGTGAGAATAAAATTGCTAGTAGATGGTGACATATGGATCAACATTTTGCATAGGGAACTGCCATGGTTGGTGAAACTCATGGATGTATGGACAAAATTGTAAGGTCGTGTAGAATTCACAGGGATTGTTTTTAGGGATTGTTTCTTTTAGGGATCATACTGACTGACTCATTGCATTAATGGGACTGATGTCCCATTAATGCATGTTACTAACTTCACTTCTTTCCCGGAGTTCTTGTGCTTTCTCGTCTCGCAGGTTCTCATGGATCCTGGTGGAGCCTCCTGCCATGGTCCTGCTTGACTGCCATTGCTAATATTACTGATATTAGTGTTATCATCATTATTATTACTATTATTATTATTACAGTTACTATTATTACTATAATCACTGCTCATTGTCCCCCATCGTTGCTGTTATCGTCGTCATCATCTTCTTCATGTTCATCATCATCAGTCACTACTATTAGTGTAGTTGTTGCTACTGTTGTTGCTGTGCACCTGTCTGTCTGTCTGTCTGTCTCACTCTCTCTCTCTGTGTTACCACCCCCCCCTCTCACCAGAGGCAGACGACTACCCTGTCCTAGGTTTCTGCCTTTAACAGACAGTTTTTCTTTGCCCCCGTCACCAAGTGCTTGCTCATGGTGGTACTGTTGGGTCTCTGTAAATAATGTTATAAGGAGTAAGGACCGAGCGCACTACCAGCCCTGCCAGACACAAAGGCCTCAAAGAAAAAGCCGACACTCAGATGCAAGTGAAAGAGTCCTAACTGATAATGAAGTGATGATTAAACAGTCAACCACAGTTAGACACCTGTAGATCAGTGGAGCTTTCTTCTTCACTGAGCTCATAACAACAAGATCTGATTGGATGAAAATGTGCAGCTTCTTACTGAAGGCTTTTACACTTTTTCCACATTTAGTGTGACATTTTTTTGCAGTGGTACCACCACATGTTAACAATGATAAGTTTTTGACTAATACTGAAACTGAAAATTTTAGTGATATAAAGGTCAAAACAACAGCATCAGCATGTTTGTTTATTTTCCTACAATCATATTCATTATTTTTCCCTGGTCAATGCAAGCCCCCTCTGCAGTGGCTATATGCCCCATCAGGGGACCCCGCCCCACAGTCTGAAAACCACTGCTAGGACATCACCAGTGCATTATAGGAGGGGATACGACCTGTGACAGGTTGAAAATTCAGCCAGAAAGAATGATGTGTATCCCCCTGTAACTTCATGTTGGAAAGAAACTTCTTCAGATGCCCCAAGGTTTCAATGTTTCAACGAAATTGTATTATTTACAATGCAAGGTTATAGAATAACATTTACATATAGTCCAACATCCAGATGGTAGATGCTCCTACAACCTTGCTGAATAACAATAAAATATACTTGAATCCTTGAATCCTCTGCTGGACTATTATGCAAACCTTTGTTGTAACTTGTTACTGGTTAAATCGAGCACAATATGAGCTGTAATATCTTTTTAAGACAAAGTCTTTTTTACATTCTTGAGATTCTTTTTTTGCAGTGATGGTGATGTCAATTGTTAGAATGATAATTTGACCTGATGATGGTGCTAGAGGAAAGGACAAAGGATCACCAGTCAGCAGGATTCATCATCTGGGAACAATGAGTGTCTGTACAAAATGTCCAGTAAATCCGTTCTAATGCAACATGCTGGTGGAGCTCAGGGGCCCATAAATTTCTACATGCTGTACCTATATACCAACGCTGTTATATTTATTATCACGTCGCTAGCATGTCTAAAAATAAATATATGCAAAGACAAATGTACAAAGCTATCATGCATGTTATGTCTATTTTTCGGTGTGTGCCAAGAATACGACTGCATGGCACTGTGTCGAAACATTTCCTGCTACACTGGTGCGGTCTTCCTCCTTCCTCACCAGGGAGATCCACACACACACACACACACACACACACATACATATAGTTAAGGTGTCTAATCTCAGTAGCTGAGTTGGAACCAATGGCAATATATATTTAGACCATGAAGTAGCTTTCTGATAATGCAGAACTAGCCCCTCTGGAACTTCCTGAACAATCTGACTAAAGAGTAAAAGTCTTCTTTCCAAACCTAGTACGGTCAGGTGTTTATATGCACAGACACATTTAATCAGAACGGTGATTAATTATCAAAAGTGATGAATATGTCGTGTATTCGTCTTCCTCAACAGTTACCTTTCAACCATGATTTCTAATAGTTTTGTCATATTTTGTTAAATTTGGCATCATTTGTTTGACAGTCTATCCCGGATTTGTCAATTTTTTCATGGACTTGTTTCATTTTGGTATTTCTTCTTTTCCTACCCTTTGGGTGTCCAGTAATGTTCAAATCTTGGAGAATTTGAAAAACAAACTCTGCATAGGTCCAGTTCAGCTCAGAAGCTGAAGCTGGAACCTTTTCCAGATTTTGCGCTGAGAGAACTCAGCCAGAAAGTTATCAGGTTAAATTGTTTACATGTTTTATGATTTTTCTTCCTGTCTTTCTACTGTAGAATAGTAGGCTTCTTGTAAATGAAAAAAAAACATGCTAAAGCCGATACCTGGTAATGAGAACGGGCTGTGAAGTGTGTGGGAGAAACTACTGTGGCCACAAAACTCACAAGAAATGTGAGATCTACAACCAGTGTTTTGTTTGTCCCTTCTGGGCTACCCTAGGACTCCAAGGAGGGCGACCACAGGTGTCTGAAGATAGAAATAGCTCATTCTGAGGTATCGAAAACATAACGATTCCTATATTATGTGATTATACATACTAATATTATATTCCATTTTTGACAATAGATCCTCCTAAATGTTACACACTGGACCTTTAAAGCTGTAGTTACAAATTTTTATAAAAATATCTTTTGTCATAGTTGCTGAAACTTTCACTATATCCTGACTGTAGTACACGAGACACATAATCTGTGAAAGTATCAGGTTCCTCTGGCTCCTCCTAGTGCTCCTAATGGTATTTATAATATAGTCCTCAAAACTATGTTCTTAATGTGAACATTTTCATAAATATATAGAAATGTGGGAAATGCCCTTAATTCTGTTCGAGGGCTCTCATTTGGACCCCTACAATGTCTATACAGTGGTTATGCCCTTGAACCAACTGCATTATAGAGTTATATTACAATGACACCCTGAATAGTAATGACTGTACAACAGGGACCACATTTTTTATAAAAAAGCTGCTCACCTACTAAATATAGGAGCTGGATAATTGCAGATACAGTTGCAATTTCTATCAGGTCATCACATCCTGCTCTCAAACATAATATGTGTGCTATGAATGATTTGATAAGGTGATACAAGCCTGTAACTTTTTCTCTTTTCTCTATGTGAATAGCTACATTAATATTCTAGCATCTTGTAAATGGTTTGATACTAGGCTGTAGCAAAGAGCAAATAATAGTCTATACCAAGCATTCACAGACAGCTGAACACTGTGTGCATGTACGTGTGTGTGTGTGTGTGTGTGTGTGTGTGTGTGTGTGTGTGTGTGTGTGTGTGTGTGTGTGTGTGTGTGTGTGTGTGTGTGTGTGTGTGAGGGGGCGGTGATGATTCAGAAGTCAGATTTCTCACAGGAACAGCCACTTCACTAGAAGCAGAAGCACATTGCAGTTGGCCAGTGAGGAAAGACTTAGTTTTTTCCTCTTCGACAGGGATCTGAGGGACCCACAGCGAAGCACACAAACGTTGATACTGGATATTATATCTTCTGACTCGCTGGCCACCGTTTGAATCTGTCATTGTGAGAATAATACAGCTGCCACAATGTCCAGAGTTGCCAATCTGTCGAAGCTGCGACAGGAGAGGATAAGGGAGATTAACCTGCGGGTGAGTTGCCACTATGTTCATCATTAAGAGTAACATCGAAGACAGTGACATCAGGCCATGGCATCTGACTGACTTCAGGTCCTGCCAGCCAGTTTTTAAACGACAGGCTAAACAACCACTTGTGTGTGGAATGGTGTGACTTAAGAGGAGAAGGTTAACTTCCGGACTATAATTAGTTCTGTAGAAAAGTAGACATTACTACAAAGTCGTACTATCTTAATTTTTTTTTCCTGTCTTTGTTTTTTTCCTCCTCTTTCTATATCACTGAGTCACTGCCTGTTTTTGCACTCTCAGCCATAAAACATTTCCTCTTCACGACAGGAGCCTAGGCCTCTCAGGCCCTGGTATAGCTGCATTTGTTGCACACCTCTCTTAATCTACAGGATATGTACTGTATCTGTCTGATAGTGTTGTTGGTGGTGTGTATGTATGTTTGCTTGTACACAGTGTGCTTGCTCACTGGATATTTGACTATAGCAACTGTTGCCATAGAAATGGCAGTGGGTGTAATATTACTGCTTTCTTTGAGAATGTTGTAGGCCTCAAAAATGTGTATAAATAAATATATATAAAAAGCACTAAGGGCTTGATATACTGAGGCATTTGCACCAGCTGTACAGCCGCAGATGTGAGGCATTTGCATTTGTAAAGTGCACATACACACGAGAGGGTCACACACCAAAAAGAGGGGTGGGAGGGGGGATGTTAATGCCGGTTGATTATGTAATCTGCTGGATTCACTAAGGTCACGCAATATGCCGTTCTTGTGAGCCATCAGCTGTGTACCATCTACGCCCTCCACCTGCACTCTGGAGCTTCTGGCAGACCTGATCCTTCTCTATTGCTCTCTCTCTCTCTCTCTCTCTCTCTCTCTCTCTCTCTCTCTCTCTCTCTCTCTCACATTCCATCTCTTTTTAATTTCTCCTGGAGTCCTATTGCATTAATAAAAATGTATTCAGACCTAAAGACCTGACATCCCATCACTGGCTCGAGAACAGTCTCATACCTGCTTGGATGCTAATTAAAGCTGCAGTAGGTCATTTTTTTTGTCATATTTGCTGACACTTTCACTTTATCCCTACAGTAGTACATTAGACAGATAATCTGTGAAACAATCAGGCTCTTCCTCGTGAGAAAGATTGATTGTTGAGTCACAGGGCATCAAATACAGACGCTTTGGAATCCTGGGAATGAGACTCAAAAATCAACTATCTTCAAGCTTCCAAGCCAAAACATCCTTCTATCTTTCTCAGCTCTGATTGATGATGTTTTCGTTCAGGCCTGGTGGATTCTTGCAAATACCATTAGGAGCACTAGGAGGAGCCAGGGGAACCTGATTTTTTCACAGATTATCTGTCTCATGTACTACTGTCAGAACACAGTGAAAATTTCAGCAATAATGATTATTTTTTATAAAAGTTACCTACTGCAGCTTTAATGAAAACCACAGCCATTTCTCATACATCCTTATTTGTCATATTTCTCTTATTTCCTTCGTCGCATATGTGTTGGCATTTTTTCCTGGTTTGGTGTCAGCACAATATGTGTGGCATTGTCGGTAATATGTCGGTCAGAAAGGCTAAACTTAAATTACCCAGGGTGCTCTGCTGCCCTTTAGGAATCAATCTGGGTTACTGGACCATTTCCATCCTTACAGCCGCTCGCAGCTGTCCTTAAAGTGGAACACCTCACACGCAAATGGCTAATGCACACATATAGTACAAAACTGTGTGCATTAACAACAATTTATTATACATAAATACACACATTATACAGTAAAATATACCACAATTAGAACAATTAATTTAGTAGAATGTTACATTCATAATGAGAGGCTGGGAATAAAACTACTTTCAATAAGGTGACTATTGACGTTTGCAATATGGAAAGAAAAAATCTTGGGAGAGAATTCCAGAAATATGGGACAAAAGAAGGCCCAGTCAGCCCTGGCCTGGTTCTGGAAGCAGAGCCTTTAAAAGAGAGTGTGTCGTTGGAAATTGTCAGGTAGGGGATGGGGCTGTAGGAGGGGGCCTGGTTATGGAGACGTCCGTATGCCATGAGAAAGACTTTGAACTGAATCCCTTGTGGGACAGAAGGCCACATGAGGTTTTTAGGACAGTAGTGGTCTTGGGTACAGGAGTAAGTTCTAAGAGTCAAGTAGCAAATTTCTGAAGTTTATTAAAGACGACGGCAGAGGTCATTCCTGGATGTGACAAGGAGTGATCAGAGTTTCAGCAGCTGAGATGAAGAGGGACAGGTGAAAACCGATAGTACTTTCAGATGGGAAAAAAGCACATATTTTATTATGTTTTCAGTGTATGATGTTTGAATAAATATTTCTGTCAGAGATTACTCTCAGGTTGCCGATATGAGATGACAGGGGTCACAGAGGAGCTGTCTATTCTGTTTCCCATGTTGTTCCTTTGTGTTCATTAAAGCTGCAGTAGGTCATTTTTATAAAAATATTTTTAATATATTTGTTGAAGCTTCATTATATCCTGATAGCAGTATATAAGACCGACAATCTGTGAAAAAAATCAGGCTCATCCTAGTGCTCTGAATGATATTTGATAGTTGGGTTGCCAAAGACTTTGTATATGACAGCCTGGATCCTCCCTGGACCCTTTTTGTTGCTCCCGATGCAGTGCATCGCTGTATGAGTGTGTATGAATGATTAGTTTCTGTTCTGGTGAGCAGTTGGCACCTTGCATGGCAGCCACTGCCATGAGTGTATGACTGTGTGTGTATGGGGTGAGTGTGGCATGTAGTGTACAGCGCATTGAGTGGTCAAAAGACTAAAAAAGGCGCTATATAAGTACAGTCCATTTACTATTTACCATTTACCCTCTTGACACCTTGTACCGAATATTTTCTTTTTCTACATGAAAGGACCACAAAATCATCCCCATTGCTTTATGACTCTGTCTCTTATTAAGTTCATATTTTGCAACAAATAGTACAATAAAACACATCTGACTCAGTGTGCAAGGTCTCTATGCTTAACGATTTTTATCAGATGACGGATAAAGAAAAAAACGCATATGAAATATGGACTTGCTGTGCAAGACCAATCACTGAAAGCTTTTCTCAATCGAAAATATGTTTTTGCTGTTCTACTGACTGACTTCCTTGTTTGTTGGTCTGACTGGTTGAAGTCAGCTATAGAAGGATTCAGACAAGGATATAAAGACGCTTTGGGGTGGAAGCTTGAAGAAAGTTGATTGTTGAGTCTGTATTTGACACCCTGGGAATGGGAAATTTTTCTTGTCTCTGTGGATTCTTGCAAATGCCATCAGGAGCACCAGGAGGAGCCAGGGGAACCGGATTTTTTCACAGATTGTCAGTCTCATGTTCTACTGTCATGATATATTAAAAGTTTCTGTAAATTCGACATTTTTTTCTAAAACGTTTTTTAAGAAAAACAGGCCCAAAAAGTGTTGACATTTTTTTCTCTTTTTATTTATTGGTAGGCTGTCGAGTTATAGTCCTGTTTCTTAGTGAAGTCAAATACATGCAATGGGATAATACTTCATTAAAGTGGAACTAAACCACAAAAAGCTACCACCATATATGTCAACTGCATGCACATCAGTCAGTAGTGGGAAGAAAAAATTTGCAATAGCCTTATTCCAACCAGTAGAAGGAGGTGGAGTTTAGTTACATTTAGTAAGTAAGTTATCCATTTGAAATGTTACAGTAAAAGTCTCTATCTCTCTCTCATTAGGTGCATTTCCATCCATCTGTGTGACTTCCACAGACGCTTCTGCTCCACTGGAGAGGAGACAGTAACCTTCCTCACATTAACACATGAAACAAACATTATTCCATCATGTTTTCTACATTTCTTTTTCCACCATGTGAGGTTTGTCTGGTGCTCTTTTTAATTATATCATCTCATTGCTTCTTCTTCTTCTACAATGGCTTTAATGGTACCTGACTGAAGAATTAGCACCTCCTACTGTCCTGCATCAGTGAACTGGAAAATCTCAGCTCAACCCTAACACTAGTCCTAATCTTTTTTTCTTTAATATTCTTTTTTATCCATTTTGTCATTATTGCTGACATTTTCACAGTGTTCTGAAAGAAGTACATGAGACAGATAATCTGTGAAAAAATCAGGATCCTCTGTACGGTGGCCGACAAGGGCAAACGCGCCACAAACAAATAATATTATTATAGAAGAATATTATAATAATTCTTCTATTATAGAAGAATATTCTTATTATATATATATATATATATATATATTATATATTCTTAGAATATTATAGAAGAATATTATAATAATTCTTCAATTATAGAAAAATATTCTTCTATAATATAATATTATAATAATATTATTATATAATATAATATTTTTATAATATATAATATTATTATAATATATAATATTATAATAATATTATATATTGTAAAAGATTACGGCCAAGCTTTATGTCTTTCGGGTCTGGTCCCACAGGACTGGTCCATCCCTCAGGTCAGGTCCCTCTAGTGGCCGGGTGCACTTCCGTTTTGTCGAGTGAATTTGCAGCGTTTATCTCTTGGAGTTGTTTTGGGGTTTTGTGTGTTTTGGCATTTGCAGCATTTTTCGTTGGCAGTTGTTTGGTGGGTTTGTAAGTTTGTGCTTCCGCTCCGTTTCTGGAGCTTTTTGTTGATTTGTTTTTATGTGTTTGTGTGTTTTTGGTTTTGCATCATTCCCGTGTCGGCCAGCGTTTTGCTTTGCCTTTCCCTTTCGGCCACCGTACCTCTAGCTCCTCCTAGTGCTCCTATTGGTATTTGCAAGAATCCACCGGGCCTGAACAAAAACAACCAATCAGAGCCGAGAAATATAGAAACACGCTTTGACTGGAAGCTTGAAGATAATTGATTGTTGAGTCTCATTCCCAGGGTCCCAAAGTATCTGCATTTGATGCTCTGGGAATGAGACATCAACAGTAACCCGTCTTTCTCGCATCTGATCCGAAGTTTCAGAATTTTCTTTTAATAAATATTACCTATTGCAGCTTCAACAACAGGCACTGCTGTACATAGGGTTTTAGAAATATCAAGCATGCAAAACTGAACTTGGGAGGGGGTGTTTGGGGGCTCAATCAAAAGGAAAGTTACTTTTAGGCAATTACTTCACAACCTTTATTGTATACCATGCTCACCAGCTTGTACCCAATAAGAAGAAAGGGTACGAGTGGACAAAAAAAAGTACTAGTACTCAGTACCAGTAAGTATCAGCCTATTTCAGGCACATTGCACAGGTGGGAGGTTTCTTCTGATGAATAGATGAATCAGCACCAAATGTGAACCTGTAGTGACGTCACCCACTGGTTTGTGGAGTACCATTTTGAAGCCTCGAGTTTGGCATTATGGTCATAACCATGACAGTTTGTTGGACCCAGCGGAGGTGACGCAAATTGAGCTGCTTTCATTGGCTGCACAGTTTCGTCTCTATGGAAACAATGGTGGCTCGCTTGGTCATACACAATCTTATATTCCAGATAAATATAAAACTAAAAATGTTTGTTTCTGAAACAATTTTAGGTGAGAAATAGTCAACGCAGTAACAGAATCTTGATTCATATTTGATCAGTACTGCCTAATTTGACAGTTTGATCTGATCCATTACATAGAATGCAGGTTTAAGACACTTGTGCATTGGCTTCACTTCACAGATCCAGAAGCTCTGTCCATTATATATATAATCAGCACAAAGCAAGTTGGTATTTTTGGCATCTTAGACCTTGCGCTGAGAATAGATGTCTCAAAACCACATCTCTTTCTGGTTGTCCCTTTTGTCTTCAAGAGCAAACTAAACAAATGCACAGAAATTACAGAATAATGTTTCAAATTACACTCGAATAGATCAAAAATAACACTTAATGTGGTTATTCTTTGCCTTATTTGCCCATAAGCAATAAATAAAAGGCTGGCACTACTACAATGTCATCATTATTTCCACTTTGCGGCTCTCATTGTCGTAAAACAGCAATGTCTGACACACACTCTTCTAGAAGTAGTCCTTCTGATGGCTGAAAGTAAGTGGAGGAGGCTGGAGGTAGGAGTATTTATAGTCCCAGAATCTCAGAGCAAGTCTGAGGAGTAACTCTGCAGCACAGCAGAGCTCAGAGAGGAAAGAGATGGGCCTTATCACAAGAGGTCCAAAGATTGGTGGCAGCTTCCTTTTTTTCCATTCATTTTCATTTCATTTTGTTTAATTATGTACATTTTAGACTGAAGAAGGCAGTTGTATTTAAAATTTATGGATTTTTGTAAGCTGCAAAATGCCTGTGTATAGAAAATATCCTTAAAGATATTTAAAGCTGCAGTAGGTAATTTTTATAAAAATAATGTTTTTCTGTATTTGCTGACATTTTCACTGTGGCAAGAAAGATATAAAGATGCTTTAGGTTGAAAACATGAAGATAGTTAATGGTTGAGTCTAACCATTGACTAAAGTTTCAAGTCTTTATATCTGATTGGTTCTTTTTGTTACCATAGGAGCACTAGGAGGACCTGGAGGAACCAGATTTTTTCACAGATTATCTGTCTAATGTACTGCTGTCAGGATATAGTGAAAGTTTCAGCAAATATGACAAAGTTATTTTTGTAAAGGTTACCTACCGTAGCTTTATGCATTTTATTTTAAGCTGACTGGATCTGGTGCTGTTGAAAGAAGAAGTAAATGGCATACGGTTGAAACAACATACTGCATGTGGCTATTCTGCCAGGCTGTTACGCCATAATTCCACGGGACATGGCCTTATGACATTATGCTTGTGACGCGGTTTGGCTCCAAGTCTTTAAATCCCACCGCGCCTTCAGAGCATCTTGCCTTCCTGACATTGTTGACTTGTGTATTTTGTTCTTTTGCTGATTAATAGGTTATAACCGCCTCACCTTCCCCTCCCAAAACTTTTGCAATTAAATTCCAGGCCTTGTCCTTGTTGGTGCTGTCATTGTAAAAAACGGATCTGTGGTGCCATACAAAACACACACAGCATGCAGTATTTTATTTTGAAACTCAACCAGATTTTCTATGCTGTTTCTGTGCCTGACTGCTAGGCTCCGACCTCATCATTCCTCGCAGATATGTTTACATTGAACTATTAGGGAGTGATCAGCAAATACCTTACACCCCTAGCCGGAGCCTACAGGTGGATGCTGGGGTGGTGGTTGGGCTGACAGCGCAGCAGGCAGCAATACCATTTACCATCCATTCCAGTCAGCAATACTAATGCACGGCAACAGCGGCATTGACAGAGCAGATTGGAAGGGTGCGCTTGGTTAGTGATTATGGAATAAGGCATGTCATGTGTGTATAACAGCGCAGCTTGAGTTGACTTGCTCGCAGGATTTGCTGCATTTATTATTATAAACTTTAACACAGATGTTAAGCAATACAACGATGAAGTGATGACGTGTTTTACCCAAAGGTTCAAAGGTCAACTTCACTATGACATCATAATGTCCTGGAAAAACACATTTTGGTCGTTATTCAAGACCATATCTCAGGAACAGAGGGGAGATTGTGACCATATTTCACAGCTGGTCATACACTGAACTAGTGACACTTTTGGCAATTAGCAATTTTACTACCACCACAATTACTAGTGTTAGTAATAGCAAGAGTGACAAATCATGATCCTTAATATTCCTTACTCTAATCATTTTCTTAATTCCTAAACTCTTTCCTTTAATAAATAAATAAATGTCATCAAAAGTTAGAGGCCATGTATAGTTAAGAAGTAGAAATGTTTCCATGTGGCAATCTGCCCACTTCTGCTTTTTTTAAATGTGTTCATGTGATCATCATGAGCTTCTTCTTTTCTGAGCAGCAGCTTTCAGTTGAGAGGAAAAACCACAAACAGAACAAATACAGGAAAACTACAGTGGCTTCACACTGACTTCATTGTAGGAGGGTCATATAGAACAGCGGCAACTACCACCGCTGGAACTAGCTTAAATACGCTGAATTGTGCTTTGAGAATACTAAAAGTGCTGCCTTATATCAGTGACAATTTCCTGTGCCAGTTCTTCAAATGAGTAATACTTCTGTTTTCAGAGAGGTGAATAAAATAATTCCATTTTCTTTCTATTTGGCTTTGTGTATTGGTGGTTAATCAGTAAATCTGGATTGGTGTGCAGCTATCATAGGGATGCTGGGGACATGTCCCCATCACTTTTTAAAAGCATATTTTGTTGAAAATGTTTTCAATAATAGCTTGCACCAAGAAATAGCCTCAGGTTTGCAAACAGATCATTGCGTCTTATTTTACATTGCATAAGAAGATAGTGACTTACAGTAAAGTGCTGCTTGCTAAAGCAGTTTCTAATGTCTTTCCTCTTGTATTTTATAAAAATTATCCAGTGCAACTTTAAAATACATAGTAGAGTCTGAGAATACTGCTACCCCAAAGAGCAGGTCAAATATCCCTTTTGGGCTGAGTAAAAACCAGTGCACAGATGAAAACAAGGTGTATCTGACTACTAACCAGAGAATTAGGTAATTGAGGAGCAGCCATAAGAATGATTTGTGGGGTCGCAGTCCAGAGAGGTAATGAAAGTGAATCCTCCAGCAGTTTACTAAACTCTCCGGTCAACAGTAACAAAATGGAGAACAGTGATTTGCTCAAAAGGCCTTCAGTCATTTTCATCAATGCAGCTTGGAAAGTGAGCAGGAAGGCTAACAGAAGGGAACACTGTGAGAAGGAAAATGCTTTTTGTGTCCAACTGCACTTGTCAGCACACAGCTTTTACCTTTGACCTTTCAACCACCGGTCTGATGTGTTCACCTTCTCATAGCAAACTTCAACTCCATCTGATCTGCTTTATGATATCACAAATACACAAATACATATATATGTTTTTCACGTTTTGTCTCTGTTCTCTTTTCCAGAATAGAGAGAGAGAGCGCATGAGGGAGCGAGAGAAGGCGGCGAGGGAGAGGGAGGCACGTTATAGCAATGGTCATCTCTTCACCTCGTTGACAGTGTCAGGAACCACGCTCTGTTCAGCATGCAACAAGAGTATCACTGCCAAGGAGGCACTCAGCTGCCCCAGTAAGTAACACAGTTACTGCACTTCTGCATCTTCACAAAGTGAGAGGTGGTAGAGTGGCAAAAAACTCATTTAGAAATACAGTACAGTTAGTTCTTACTTAAAGCTGCAGTAGGTAACTTTTATAAAATTAACTTTTTGTTATTATTGCTGAGATTTCCCCTGTGTTCTGACACTAGGAGCAGCCAGAGGAACCCGATTTATTTGTACAGATTATCTGTCATATGTACTACTATCAGGATAAAGTGAAGGTTTCAGGAAATATGACAAAAACTTATTTTAATAAAAATTACATATTGCAGCTTTAAGTAAGAGTATGAAGGTATCTACTGAAATATGAATAAAAAGAGCTATGTGATAGGTTTGGCTTCTCTTTCGTACACCTGAATTCTGGGAATGGTTCAGCAATCAGCTATAACATTCTGATCACCTGGGCGGCCCCATACCAACAAACTGTGTTGCACTGTGTGTTCTGACACCCTTCTATCAGAACCAGCATTAACTTTTTCAGCAGTTTGAGCTACAGTAGCTCTTCTGTTGGGCGACCAAGTCTTATTGATGCATGTGGGGAGTGATGACTGGCCCGTGTGGTCCGATCCATGACCCTGTCTCCGGTTCTTTTCCTTTCTTGGAGCACTTTTGATAGGTACTGACCTCTGCAGACCGGGAACACCCCACAAGAGCTGCAGGTTTAGAGATGCTCTGATCCAGTCATCTAGCCATCAATTCAATTAAATTGAATTTTATTTGTATCGTTCCAATTCATGACAAAAGTTATCTCAGGACACTTTTCAAATAGAGCAGGTCTAGACTGTACTCCTTATAAAATTTGGCCCTTGTCAAAGTTGCTCAAAATCCTCACGCTGCCCATTTTTCCTGCTTCTAACACATCAACTTTGAGGAAAGAATTTTCACTTGCTGCCTGATATATCCCACCCACTGACAGGTGCCATGATAACCAGATCATCATTGTTATTCACCTACCTGTCAGAGCTCATAATCTTATGGCTGATCGGTGTAAGTTGCTGCAATGTTGAGACAGAAGAAAGAGAGAAAGAGATCTGTCATCTTTGTGTTCTTGATGCCAGCTTTTCTGTTTTTTTCCAGCATGCAATGTCACTATCCACAACCGCTGTCGAGACACTTTGCCGAACTGCGCCAAAATGAAACAGAGGGTAGGACACAGGCTACACTACAAATCATCACAACTTTAATGACTGAAAGATATTATTAATATTTTATTCTTATTGTCTTATTCCCACACAAATGTTTTAAGGATTTTAAATCAGTTTCGCTTGAAGATGAATGAAACGGTGAATTACAGTAATACTTACAGGCTGTGGAACTTTAACCCTGCAGTAGGTAACTTTTATAAAGATAAGTTTTTATCATGTTTGCTGAAACTTTCACTATATCATGACAGTAGTACATGAGACAAATAATCAGTTCCTAATGGCAGTGGTCCCAGTGACATTTGCAAGATTCCACCAGGCCTTGATGAAAACCACCAATAAGAGCCAAGAAAAGTAGTTCTGGGGTTGACGACAACAATTCAATTTCAATTCAATTTTATTTGTATAGCGCCAATTCATTACAGAAGTTATCTCAGGACACTTTTCAAATAGAACAGGTCTAGACTGAACTCCTTATAAAATTATTTACAGGGGGGGTACACAGGAACAACTAGTGATTGATGATGATGAACATGAAGAAGATGATGACGACGACAACAACAACAATAATGATGGGGGACAATGCAGTGACTATAGTAATAATGCTGTAGTAATAATAATAATAATAACAAAAATAATATCAGTAATATTAGCAGTGGGAGTCCAGCAGGACCATGGCAGGATGCTCCACCAGGATCCATGAGAACCTGCGAGACGAGAAAGCACAAGAACTCCGGGGAAGAAGTGAAGTTAGTAACATGCATTAATGGAACAGAAAAGAAAGAGAGAGAGAGGAAGAGAGGAGCTCAGTGCACCATGGGAAATCCCCCGATAGTCTAGGCCTATAGCAGCATAACTAAGGGATGGTTCAGGACTCACCTGATCCAGCCCTAACTATAAGCTTTATCAAAGAGGAACGTCTTAAGCCTACTCTTAAATGTGGAGATGGACCACCCACCTAGAGCCGGAGGATCTGTCCTAGGTTTCTGCCTTTTAACAGGCAGTTTTTCCTTGCCCTTGTCTCCAAGTGCTTGCTCATGGTGGTACTGTTGGGTCTCTGTAAATAATGTTATAAAGAGTTCGGTCTAGACCTGCTCTATTTAAAAAGTGTACTGAGATAACTTCTGTTATGAATTGGCGCTATACAAATAAAATTGAATTGAATTGAATTGAATTGAATTATTAAATCAAGGATCTTTAACAGTAGACTTCTATTGTAGATACATACAGATTTGTGTCCTTTATTCACACAGCAGCAGAAGACGGCCCTAATGAGGAATAACTCAGCCTTGCAGAATGTCAGTCTTCGCACAAAAAGTGAGAACCTCACTGACACACACAAATCTGACACACACCTAGTTTGTACCTCAATTAGTTCTCTTTTTGCCATTTTTATTTTCTTAGTCTTTCCTGACTCTCTGCTTCTTTTTCTCCTCTTTCTCTAAATGTTGTTTTCTTCTTTATTATCAAACTCCTTTTCTCCCTCCCATTTGTTTAATCTCCTTGTCATTATATTCCCCTTCTCCTCCTACACATCTTTCCCTTGTCACCCTCCTTCCTTTTCATGTCCTCCCTCCTCTGCCTGCAACATTTTTTTATTCCATAGATCCAGGAATGCGTGAGCGTCCGAGTTCAGCCATCTACCCTTCCGACAGCTTCCGACAGTCCCTGCTGGGATCCCGCCGTGGTCGCTCCAGCATATACCTGTCCAAGAGTGTCTCCACCAACAACATTGCAGGGTGAGCCTCACTTCCATTAGCCAGATACAATGTAAAGCGCACTTCTGGGCAGCTGTGGCTGAGGCAGAGCGGGTCGTCCTCGATTGGTTCCATCCCCTGCTCCTCCCTCCAAGTGTCCAAGTATCCAAGCATCCTTGAGCAATATACTGAACCCCGAATTGCTCCTGATACTGTGCATCGATGTGTGAATGTGTATTAATGAGTTCTGTTCCATGGGCTTTGCCATCACTTTTGCCATCAATGTGGCAAAGGGGCGAAATCAGGCATGTAGTGTAAAAGTGCTTTGAGTGGTTAGAAGACTAGAAAGGCGCTATACAAGTACAGGTCCATTTACCATTTACTTCTTAACCCTAAGTTGGGCACAGGCAGCTAAGGCACATTTCTCTAGGGAGCCCTACCAGGGATAAGGTATGGTCTAGCCTAGCTTCATTTGAAAAGAGTAATGGATACATAGTTGACAAAACTACTAAATGGATAAATGCAAAGCTCAACAAACCAAAACTGCTGTTCAATTCATCATCATCATCATCATCATCATCATCATCTGCTTATCTGGAGTCGGTTCGCAGGGGTAGCAGGTCCAGCAAAAGACCCCAGATCATGGGAAATCCCCTGATAGTATAGGCCTAGAGCAACCTAACTAAGGTTCACAATTTCTATTTCTTAAAACTATTTATCATCTTTTTAAAATACATACAGGACTGACATTAGTTATGTTTAGTAACTTTTTAAATTGCATTATTTTGGTTAGTTCTGTACGTAATTTAATTCTTACTTCTTCCTCAAGATGGTCAAAACATTTAATATTCAGAGTCGAGGGACCTGAAATGCTTAGGCCTCATTTTGCCTTATAATTCACGCTACATGGGCTGAGGTTAAACAGGATTATTAACAGCAGGCTCTGCTGGGCCACTACTTCCTGACCGCACAGACTGTCTGTACTGCAGTTTATTTTCATATTGTAAGGCTAAATAATTAGTACACATTAAGCCTTGTATGTGTGTGTTGTAGGACCCTAAATGATGACTCTCCCCTGGGGCTGCGCAGGATCCTGTCCCAGTCCACAGACTCCCTCAACTTCAGGACCAGAGCTATGTCTGTGGAGTCTCTCACTGATGACGGTATCAGAACATTCAAACTGTACTTCATACAATAAAATGACAAAAAAATCTTCTGATGCACGATATTCCAGTGACACGAAAAAGATGTTACACCATGCGTTTGTTTCTGTTAGATCTACATTATGTGCAAATGTAATTCTGCCATTATGTACTCACAAGACTACAGGCACCTCCGTTCAGTCTTACTGCATTTTCCAGTATATATACTTTAATACTTTAAAGGACACTGGATGACTAGAGGAATACACAAGGAAACTTGATCATTCTTTTAAAGCTATCATGGAACACTAAAGAAGTCAGTATACTCTAAATGTATGCCCTAAATCTTATTAAAGCAGCACATCCAGAAAAGGACGCCCTACTCTTTCACATTTAGCTCACCCAAAAATGGGTCAGTAGTATTTTAACATTATCATAACTTTTGCTGCTTGACTTCAGGGAGTATGGATCATTATGAAGTTAACATTAGCCACAGAAGAGGTGCAGATTTTGTAATCAATACTGGCCAGACTGTACGGTGAGACAACTGCATAATTATGCTTTTTTTAGTGAAGTATACCTTATTGCTTACTCTATCCACTCAGGAAAAATTTAAAACTTGGAAACTATGTCATGTCTTCTTCATCCTAAAAAAAAAGCTTGCAAATCCCTACTGAATGATGCATATCAAAGGGGATTTAGAAGTGGGTATACCCTTTGCTGACTGAAAAATAACACTTCTGTTCACATGTCAGACTGCTACTAACAACTTGTTTATCACACAATAGCTGTCCTCACTAAAAGTTGTTGCAGGCAACATATTTTTCAGCTATACAGCCAACCCAACATATTTATACATTTATTCATATTTTCCAGCACTGCAATCTCCCAAGTAACAGGTTGTTGTATTTGGCAGGATTTAATAGAGGGAAATCTGTCATTTGTAGAGCTGTAAAATGAACACAAAAATACATATAAGTAAGCACCCTAACAAGTACTAAATAATATTTCTAGTATATCAGTATAGAAAGCTTTACTGACATAGACCAACGTGAACAGGTACTTCAAAGTATGTTAATATCACTCGCCACCAGACTCCATAGACAAAATCGTTAATTTTACCTCACATATCATTGTAACATTGTAACTTCATTCAAAGTAGACAGAAACAAAATAAAACTCAGTAAAACCATCTTTGTAAGTCAGTCCACTGTTCCAACAATCAACAACTCTGGTTTGGTCTAAATAAAGTCCTGACCATCTTTGTCAACAAACCACAGAGAATCTGCGATAACAACACAGGCAGGGGGAGTGTGACAACATTCTCTGCTCAGGTCACCATGACTCCACTATATCTTAACAAAAGCTAATAATTGTTTGCTGCTATATTAATGTATGAATATATATAAGCTTGAACAAAGGCACAAGAGAAATGTCAAGTTGTCTCTTCACACCGTGGTAGTACAGTACAAAGCTCAGTTGATGTTGATCTGTGATCTTTTATGCTGATGGCTCTCTCTTGTTTAGGAGACATCTACTATACTTCAGTACTGGAGGAGTTGGAGTTCGAGGGTCAGGACTTTAAGGCAGACTCATGGAGCATGGCAGTGGACAGCAGTTACTTGCAGGCACACCGTAAAAACATCATCAAGAGGCAGGACGTCATCTATGGTGACAAGAACATTATCCGTTTTTTAGCAGTAGTTTATTGACCCATAGTCTAGAAATTCAATAAACTAGATTGTAATACTAAGATTAAATGCTACGGTCTGCTTTGTGATTTTAATGTGTGTAATGTGGGTATGTGTCCCCTTTTAGAACTGATTCAGACAGAGCTGCACCACATGCGAACACTGCATATCATGGAAAGGGTGTTCCGGCAGGGTATGCTGGAGGAGCTTCAGCTGGACCCCAGCACTGTGCATGCCATGTTCCCCTGCCTGGACCAGCTGATCAGGATACATTCCCATTTCCTGGCACAACTTCTCCTGCGGCGCAACAACAGTCTGCAGCCTGGATCCAGCCGCAACTTTACCATTCAACAGCTAGGGGACATACTACTAGAGCAGGTGACTGCCATGCATTCTCACATAAACCAAGAGCCAACTGGCTATATAATTATAATTATGATTATTATAATTCTATAATAGAAATTTTGCAAGCCCATTCGAAACAGCTTGTGTGTGTGTTCTTCTGCCAGTTCTCAGGCCAGTGTGCAGATGATATGCGGAAGACCTACGCAGAGTTCTGTAGCCGCCACTTGAAGGCTGTCAAATCGTACAAGGAACTGCTGGCCAGAGACAAGAGGTTCCAGTGCTTCATACGGGTGAGATAGACACATCCAAATACAGAGCAGCCTGTGCTTTACAATGGAAAAAGGGAGATTATTCACATATTAAAGCTGCAGTAGGTAATTTTTGTACAAATATTTTTGTCATATAGAAACTCACTATATCCTGACAGTAGTACATGAGACAGAAAAAAAGCAGGTTCATCTGGCTCCTTCTAGTGCTCCTAATTGCATTTGCATTAGCAAGAATCCACCTTGAACTAATACAACCAATCAGAGACGAGAAAGATGGGCAATCATGGGGTCTCATTCCCAGGGCGTCCAATACAGACGCTTTGGGACCCTGAGAATCAGAAACTCAACAATTCAGTTCAATTTTATTTGTATAGCGCTAATTCATAACAGAAGTTATCTCAGAACACTTTTCAAATAGAGCAGGTCTAGACCGAACTCCTTATAACATTATTTAAAAAGACCCAACAGTACCACCATGAGCAAGCACTTGGTGATGGGGGCAAGGAAAAACTGCCTTTTTAGAGGCAGAAACCTCAGACAGACCCTTCAGCTCTAGGTGGGTGGTCGTCTGTCTCCACCAGTTGGGGTGAGAGAGAGAGACAGACAGACAGACAGACAGACAGACAGACAGATGCACAGCAACAACAGTAGCAACAACTACACTAATAGTAGTGACTGATGATGAACATGAAGAAGATGATGACGACGACGACGACAACAATGATGGGGGACAATGAGCAGTGACAATAGTTATAATAGTAACTGTAGTAATAATAATAGTAATAATAATAATAATAATAATAACAATAATATCAGTGATATTAGCAATGGCAGTCAAGCAGGACCATGGCAGGAGGCTCCACCAGGATCCATGAGAACCTGCGAGACGAGAAAGCACAAGAACTCCGGGGAAGAAGTGAAGTTAGTAACATGCATTAATGGGACATGAATGAGTGCAGAAAGAGAGAGAGGAAGAGAGGAGCTCATGGGAAATGGGAAATCCCCCGATAGTCTAGGCCTATAGCAGCATAACTAAGGGATGGTTCAGGACTCACCTGATCCAGCCCTAACTATAAGCTGTATCAAAGAGGAACGTCTTAAGCCTACTCTTAAATGTGGAGAGTGTGTCTGCCTCCCAAACCACAATCAACTGTCTTAAATCTTCCAACCCTTTATATTGTTCTCAGCTCTGATTGGTTGTTTTCAATCAGGTGGATTCTTGCGCATAACATTAGGAGCACTAGGAGGAGCCAGAGGAACAGATTATCTGTCTCATGTACCACAGTCAGGATATACTGAAAGTTTCAGCAAATATGACAAAACATTTCTTTTTAAATAAAAGTTACCTACTGCAGCTTTAACTATAAATTACATTGCCCCACCAATAGATAATCAGGCTTCCAATTGATCCCAGCAAGAAAACCAATGGCAGGCTTATACCATCAGCCCACATCCTGTAAGTCAAACAATAACTGAAAGGAAGGAAATCCTACTCCAGACGAGTTGTTGGCTCCTCATTTTGTGAAGTGATACAGCGACAGGGTAAATGGGCCTGTACTTGTATAGCGCCTTTCTAGTCTTCCTACCACTCAAAGCGCTTTTACACTATGTGCCACATTCACCCTTTCACACACATTCACTCAGTGATGGCAAAGTCCATTGAACAGAAACATTCATACACACGGCATCGGGAGCAATTTAGGGTTGAGTATGTTGTTTAAGGATACTTCGACACGCGGCACCAGGAGCCGGGGATTGAACCCACAACCTTCCGATTAAGGAACGACCCGCTCTGCCTCTGAGCCACAGCCGCCCCCATGGTGACTCCTGGTCTCCTGGTACATGGACTCAGTCTGCCTGTTGGAATTGAAGAGGTGAATAGGGCCCTTAGTATGACTAACTGTATTACCATTGGATGTGGCCAGACTGGTAGCAAAGATCAGGGTGAGATGATTTTGGGGCCAGGAGAGGTTGGAGTGCAACGAGAGACCTTGTGCTGAGAGCACACCGGACGACAAAGTACAGCTCTTCTCCTTGTGGGCCACCAAAAGTGTTGACAGAGGAGGGCAAAGGTATGGCTTGAAATATTGGAGGCATTTCCCCACTGGAAAAGGCCCTGTTAGAGCAGTAGTTCCCAACCTTTTTTATTATTGAGTTAACTAAGTAAAATATTTTATGGATATTTTATATTATATTCAATGCTAAACAATAACAGAGAGAATAACTGATAAACTGTACAATGAACCCGAACAATGAAAACAATAATTGCAGGAAGTTTGTGTAAAACAAGAGATTTGGATGAATTGTTTACATTTCTTGTAAATATTGCTGATAGAGATAATTTTTTCAGTTATTTTTAGGATGTTATTATAAAATCCTCTAGCTGTATTGTGTGTATTTGCTTGACGGCCCACAGGTTGACAACAGCTGCTCTAAACACTTGCAGGGAGGTGTATGTGCTGGGAAGCTGGTAGCTGGTTGGGAGGTGGGTGTGGGGGTCAGGCTATGACTGATGGCAGGAAACTGCAGGGCAGGCAAAGAATGCTCTGAAATGACAGGAAGTAGCAGCTGTCAAACTGTCAACAGGAATTGCAATTTTAACTGTAGAATCCAGGTCACCATGCACATAAAGCCAAACATTTTACAGTTTTTAAAGAAACCGAAAAGGGAAGTCTAAAAGATTTTAACTCTTTTCACTGCTATTTTGCTTCTCATTTTTCCAGTTTATGTATCTTACTTACCTGTCCATTACTTAAAGGTCCAGTGTGTAACATTAAGGAGGATCTATTGGAAGAAATCATAATATAATAGTCATGGGTATGTTTTCATTAATGTATAATCACCTGAATATAAGAATCTATGTGTTTTTGTTTCCTTAGAATGAGCAGTTTTTATCTACAGAGGGAACGTAGATAGTCCACCATGTTGAACAGACAAATGAAACACTGGCTCTAAATAGGACCTTTTGTGAGTTACGTGGCCACCGTGGTTCCTCCTTTGCACTTGGTTAAGTCAAGGAGTTTCAGGTGGTTGCAAACTGCAATCTCACTGCTTGATGCCACTAGACACTGGTTCTTTAAAGCTACAGTAGGTAACTTTTATAAAAAATACTTTTTGTTAATATTACTGAAATCTTCCCTGTATTCTGACAGTAGTACATGAGACAGATAATCTGTGGATTCCGGGGGACTTTTGCAAATGCCTGGAGCACTAGGAGAGCCAGAGGAACCAGACAGATTATCTGTCTCATGTACTACTGTCGGGACACAGTGAAAATTTCAGCAAACATGATAAAAAGTTGTTGTTTTTTTTTAAAATTAGCTTTAACAGTGGTCTTTTTTGTTTCCTCAAAGGTGAGAAAATGTGGTAAGAAATGACAGCTAGGATCATTTGGTCATTGTGTGTCTTTTTTTTCTGGGCAGCGGGTGAGTCGAGGACCCTTGCTACGTTGCCATGGTGTTCAGGAGTGCATCTTGTTGGTGACTCAACGGATCTCCAAGTATCCTGTCCTTATCCAGCGCATTCTGGACAACACCACTGGTGAATCACCTTAGTCACAATGACCTTATTATCAGTCCACTTATTCTTTTTTTTTTGTCATGAAACTATTTATTTCACTTCAAAATAAAATGAGAGGAAGTTTGCACATGCAGTTAATACTTACACATGTGGACAAAATTGTTGGTACCCTTCTGTTAAAGAAAGAAAAACCCACAATGGTCACTGAATTACAAAAGTAATAATAAATAATAATTAATGAAAATCAAACATTGCTTTTGAATTGTGGTTCAACAGAATCATTTTAAAAAACAAACTAATGAAACTGGCCTGGACACAAGTGATGGTACCCTGAACTTAATATTTTGTTGCACAACGTTTTGAGGCAATCACTGCAATCAAGCGATTTCTGTAACTCTCAATGAGACTTCTGCACCTGTCAACATGTATTTTGTTCCCACTCCTCGTGAGCAAACTGCTCCAACTGTCTCAGGTTTGAAGGGTGCCTTCTCCAGACTGCATGTCTCAGCTCCTTCCACAGATATTCAATAGGATTTCGATCAGGGCTCATAGAAGGCCACTTCAGAATAGTCCAATGTTTTGCTGTTAGCAATTCTTGGGTGTTTTTAGCTGTGTGTTTTGGGTCATTATCCTGTTGGAGGACCTGTGACCTGCAACTGAGACCAAGCTTTCTGACACTGGGCAGCACATTTCACTCCAGAATGTCTTGATAGTCTTGAGATTTCATTGTACCCTGCACAAATTCAAGACACCCTGTGCGAGATGCGGCAAAGCAGCCCCAAAACATAACCGAGCCTGTTCCATGTTTTACAGTAGGTACAGTGTTCTTTTCTTTGTATGCTTCATTTTTGCGTCTGTGAACATAGAGCTAATGTGACTTGCCAAAAAGCTCCAGTTTCGTCTCATCTGTCTAAACGATATTCTCCCAGAAGCCTTGTGGCTTGTCAATATGCATTTAGGTAAATTCCAGTCTTGCTTTTTTATGATTTGTCTTCCATTCAGTCCACTTTGGCTCAAACAGCGATAGATGGTGTGATCTGACACTGATGTAGCTTGACCTTGGAATTCACCTCTAATCTCTTTGGAAGTTGTTCTGGGCTCTTTGGTTACTATTCGTATTATCTGTCTCTTCAATTCGTCATCAATTTTCCTCTTGCGGCCACGTCTAGGGAGGTTGGCTACAGTCCCGTGGACCTTAAACTTCTAAATAATATGTGCAACTGTAGTCACAGGAACATCAAGCTGCTTGGAGATGGTCTTATAGCCTTTACCTTTAACATGCTAGTCTATAATTTTCTTTCTAATCTCCTAAAACAACTCTCTCATCACCGTCTGTGGTCCATGTTCAGTGTGGTACACACCATGATACCAATCAGCACAGTGACTACGTTTCACCCTTTAAATAGGCAGACTGACTGATTACAAGTTTGAAGACACCTGTGATGCTAATTACAGGACACACCTTTGTTTAACATGTCCAGGCCAGTTTCATTAGTTTGTTTTATAAAATGATTCTGTTGAACCACAATTCAAAAGCAATGTCTGATTTTCATTCTTCAGTTCATTTTCAGTAAATTATTATTTATTATTACTTTTGTCAGTTTCAAGTTATTTCAGTGAACATTGTGGGTTTTTCTTACTTTAACGGTTACCAACAATTTTGTCCACATGTGTATATCTCTAATTTATCTTCTAACTTTATCTCTAAAGTAAAACCAATTACCAATAGGCCTTGACAACATGACAATACAGGACATTCACTGTATCCACATTCAACAGCTTGGAGTATTCACATCTTGGCATTTTGTTTTTCTTACATGGATATTAGGTCAGCCATTTTCCTCATGCAGCACTGTGATTGGCATCATTTGTTTAAAACTATGAGACGTGTAATGTCACAGCTTTTATACTCTTGATCAATCGCCAGACATTCAAGTTCCCTATGAAAAACTTGTGTATATAGTTTTACTGCACCTAGATGATTTAAAACAGCTTTACTGCACGCAGTTTATATGCAAGCAACTGTCACCAACCCAGTTCTTTCTAAAAGCAATCTTTGGACCTGTCTATAAGCAGTTTGAGTGACGGTGTCTGTAGCCATAGCTTCTTGTACTTCCACAATAATCCTATTCATTTGTTTCTCTTCCAGATGATGAAGAAGAAGCTTCCTCTCTGGCTCAGGCTCTCTCCATGATCAGAGAACTTCTTAGTTCAATTGACCAACAGGTACCAAAATACTGTATGAGTAACGTATTGGCTATAATAGAAGATGATTTTGTGCCGCATCTTTTGCAGCTTAAAAGATGCGTTATTCAACAGCATCAGCATGAAAATTAAAGAAATACTGTAGTAGTCACAAAGTAGCCTGCACGCTGGTACTGCGTACCACACACCAGGACAGACTGACTTAATATTTTTTATACAAATGTAGGAATAACTTATTACATTTACACAATTTACAAGTGACAAATAATTCAGAATATATATTGAACACAGTTTCAAATGAGGATAACGAGAATGCATTAAAATACCGGGTGTAAACGCAAAGGCAAGATCAGATAATTTATTATCTCCTAATAGCAGGCGTAAATAGGGCCAAATGAATGTAATGTAATCATAGTGACTAAGCACAGTATTTAAAGGTATCCTTGAACCTGTGCACCATTCTTATTTATTCCCTATGTGCCCCTCTATACGCTCAAACTGGCCTGGACTAAAAGTTCAAAATGGCTACTTGAAAAATACTTGAAAAGAGGTGGCAGATCCATATAAGTATTTTTACTAAGGTCAGCACCGATTCATATATTGGATCAGTTTAAGATGAACAAGTGCACCAGTTTTTTTGTAATGTCTCCTGCTATATTGTATTTAACTGCAATCAGATCAGTTAGATTCATTCATGTTCATTAATTCTCTCTATTGAATTTGGTTGGCAGATGGAGGACCTGGAGAAAACACAGCGACTGCAAGAGATCCAGGCCAAGCTGGACCCGAGGACTGAGGCAAGAGTAAGGAATGGGGGACTTTTCAAGCCTGGAGAGTTGCTCCGCCGGAGACTCGTCCACGAAGGGACCCTTTTCTGGAAAAATCCAGGATCCCGGGCCAAAGGTACACAACACTGTGGAAGTATTAGTGGGTGTGGAAGTACATTACATGTAGTGTTGCAGAGAATCATATCATGTTAGCTCTGTCTGGCACTATACATTTAAAGTTGCAGTAGGTAACTTATATAACTTATAGATTTTTATAGAAATTTTGTGTTCTGACAGCAATACATGAGACAGATAATCTGCTCCTCCTAGTGCTCCTAATGGCAAACCACTGGCCCAGAATTAAAACAACCAATCAGAGCCAAGAAAGATATTTGATTGTTGAGTTTCATTCCTAGGGTCCCATAACGTCTGTATTTGACGTTTATTTGAAGTTATTTTCATAAAAGTTTCCTAAAGCAGCTTTAATCCACGTTATCTGCGGCAAAAATTGGCCCTTTAATTCTGGATCAAAACGATGCCAAAATAACTACATCATGATGCCGATTTGTAAAACTTCTAAATTCGGACTTTGTCAAGTCTGTCTAAAACAGATAACTGGAATCAAATAACAGACATATTTTCAGCTCTTACCAGGTTGTCCCCTCTTGTGGGGAGCACAATTTTTATGGATCTGGCCCCTGCTTTCCTGCTGCAGACCAATGTTTTTGCTCAATGTTGAATATTTTCAACCAGTGTGAATGAAGCCATATCTTGCATGTTTTTGCAATTCACGTCTCCCACTTCACCCAGCATGGATTCTTACTATTTGCGTCTTTGCATTGACTTTAGGTTTAAACTACTATAAACTAAACTTAAGCATAAGATGGCAGCAAAAGCTCTTGCAGACTTCTAGGTTTGGTTTCAGGATTGAATGATGGAAAATACAACTTGTGTGTGTGTGTGTGTGTGTGTGTGTGTGTGTGTGTGTGTGTGTGTGTGTGTGTGTGTAGATACACAGGTCTTACTGATGACAGACATCCTGGTGTTTCTGCAGGAGAAAGACCAGAGGTACATCTTTCCATCTGGTCTGGTAAGAAAATGTACTCACACTAATATAAGTGGGCTTTTGGTGCGAAGCTGACTGGAAAAACAAATGGAGTGAAGCCTGCAAGCTAGTTCAGGCAGTCAACTCGAGCTGCTATACACACATGACATGTCTCACTCCGTAACCCTTCCAATCTGGCGGTCTATTTAAACTGTACAATTTCCCAGCTCTCCCTCTGCTCTGTCAATGCCGCTGTTGTCCTGCATCAGTATTGCTGACTGCTGCTCTGTAAGCTATTGCTGCCTGCTGCTCTGTAAGCTCCACCACCACCCCAGCATCCACCTGTAGGCTCCGGCTAGGGATTTAAGGTATTTGCTCATCACTCCCCAATATCTCTATATAACATATCTGCAGGGAACGATGAGGTCAGAGCCTTAGACGCCAAAATCTAAATATGCTATACTGCTGTAATAAACATTTTAAACGTGAGTTGTCTGACTGAACTGTTCATGCTGTTGTTGCTGCTCGTGTTTGCTCTCTCTCTCTCTCTCTCTGTATTACTTTCTCCAAATAATTCTCTGTGTGTGATACAGGACAAGCCTCCAGTGCTGTCCCTCCAGAACCTCATAGTAAGGGATATAGCCAATCAAGAGAGAGGCATGTTCCTCATCAGTGACTCTTCCCCTCCTGAAATGTACGAGTTCCACGCTGCCTCCAAGGAGGACAAGAACGTCTGGATACGCTACATCCAGCGCACCGTCAGCAAGTGGGCAAATGCACCAACACAGACATATATTCCTTTCTGTAATTTAAAACTGCAGTAGGTAATTTTTATAAACATCTGTCACAGATAATCTGAGACAGATAATCTGTGAAAAAGTCAGGTTCTCCTCCTAGAGCTCCTAATGGCATTTGCAAGAATCCCCCGGGCCTGAATGAAAACAACCAATCAGAGTTGAGAAATAGAACTCGACTATGACTAGCACTAGAGGAACCAGATTTTTTCACAGATTGTCTGTTTCATGTACTGTCAGGATAAAGTAAAAGTTTCAACAAATATGACCAGATGTTTTTTTTTTACCTACTGCAGCTTTAAAAAAAATACTTCAACATTCTTTTACAGAGTAAGATTTATTCCTGTAATTTAACAATGATGAGTTTCCCTTTAACCTTTAATTTGATCTGTGGTATGTCTGCATCTCTGTTTCAGTGACTGATGAAGTACCTCTTTACACCCCTAATAGTTAAAAGTGCTAAAAACAAACAGAATACATCCATGTCTGTCCCATTACCGCTAACAAGGTTTGTGTGGTCTGTGCTTTCGCTTGTTAAGGTGCCCATCAAGAGAGGAGTTCCCCCTCATAGAGACCGAACACAAGGCCCATCTGAGGAGACTCAAAGGTCAGGAGAGAGAAAGGAAGGAACATTTTCATACATGTATTTCTGAGTGACCGAGGCTTATGCTGTCTATTACTATTAACTTAACTCTTTACTTAAAAGAGCATTCATACTCCCTTGTTGACTAGTTTATGGGGCCTAGATGTAATACAAATGGTGATTGCAGCATATACTGTGAGGGTTCCCATGCTTGTGACTTTGACTTTGTGTTTAGGAGTACACTCTAGACCTTCTCTATTTGAAAAGTGTCCTGAGATAACTTTTGTTATGAATTGGCGCAATACACATAAAACTGAATTGAATTGAAATTAATTGTTTGATGTATGATTTATTAATCTTCACACCCCTCACCCACAGCTGACCTCCAGCAGAAGGACCGGGAAATGCTGGAGCTGCTGCAGGAGAGGGTGACTCTGTTCTGTGAGCTGGCAGAGGTGACGAGTGGTCAGGAGGGCCTCCAGCCTCCAATTACTCGTTACTTGTTCAGGGCAGACACCCCCCAAGCTCCCCGTGCGGAGAAACTCCTACTGGATGCCACAGCTGAAGGTAACAAACCTAGTTTCATGTTTAACAAAAATAATGGTTATTTGTTGGCTTGCAACACCGGTGGAAAGTGTGTACATCAAACCGCAGTTGGACAGAACAACAGCATACTTTCTTTGTTAGTCTGGACAGAACTACACCTGTTTCCAGTAAGAGAGCTAATGGTATTAAAGTTGCAGTTTATATTTGTTTTCACTATATCCTGACAGTAGTACATGAGACAGATAATCTGTGAAAAAATCTGGTTCCTCTGGCTCCCCCTAGTGCTCCTAATGGCATTTGCAAGAATCCACCAGGCCTGAACAAAAGCGACCAGTCAGAGCCAATGTATTTTTGATTTTGGGGTCGGTCCGTGTATGTTTTTTTTTTTTTTTTTTTTTTTTTAAAAAGGGTATTAAAAAAAGGAAAACGAGTGGTTATTTGATTTCGTTTTAAAATACAAAAATTAAAATTGAAATACAAGGCTTTTCTTTTCGTGGTCAAAAGGGATGAGCGAAATTAAAAACAAATTTTCGATTTTCATTTTCTATTTCATATAACAAAAAATAAAATCACTAGAAAACAGAAACAAAAAAGGCCTGTTGTTCATATTCTGAAACCGGATGTTGTCATTTACAGGACGGTGCTGTGTAGAAGAAACAGTAGGCTAGTAGACTGCGGTCAATCCAGCCGTGAGTCCGATTTCCGTGGTCAAATCAGCCGCACTTAAATTTAGAGTGTACAAGTATTCTCAGCATTATGGTAAATGCGAGAAACAGCGTATTACTCCGGTTTTCAAAATAAAGGTATTTAGAGCCGTAAGCTATAATTAAAATATGTTACATTAAAGTGTTTCATGCGCCCTGATGAATAAAAAAAACTTTATATCAAGTATCTTTACTGCACCAGTGTGGAGAAATGCCAAAATAAAAGCCTCATATTTATGCCTCCAGAGATTGCATATTTGACCATATTTGAGGTACTGTAAAAACATTGCTCAGTGTTTCCTGGCTACTGATGGTATATTTGACTTTACACATATGAGACTACAAACATACTTAATATCAAGCATTTTTACTGTACCAATTTGGAGAAATTGAAGAATAAAAGTCCCATATTTATACTTCCAGATTCCATATTTTCTTATATTTGAGCTGCTGTAAAAATGTAAACTGTATGTGGAACCACCTGCAACAGCTGTCACAGAATAATATAAAAAATAATATGTAGGAAGAGACAGTAGGTACAATGGTGTTTTGAAGTTAAAACTAATTATTTTTCCCTTTTACCTACAAATGGACACAGCAGAGCTGCAAAATAAGAAGAATGTGGACTGGCATTGCATTGTGTGAAAAGTAAACAAATTAGAATTGTGTAGGATTTAGTGTTTAGTGTTTAGTGTTTATATTATCAAGATGTTATTAAACATTTGTGTGAAATTTTGTCATGATTACTGCAGCATTATTGAAGTATAATGAAAATGCTTCACCCATAGCCAGGAAATATTGAGCAATATGTTTTTACAGTAGCTCAAAAATATAAGAAAATATGGAATCTGGAAGTATAAATATGGGACTTTTATTCTTCAATTTCTCCAAATTGGTACAGTAAAAATGCTTGATATTAAGTATACTTGTGGTCTTAGATGTGTAGAAGTCAAATATACCATCCATAGCCAGGAATTATTGAGCAGAGTGTTTTTACAGTAGCTCAAATATATGAAATTATGCCACATGGAGGTACAAATATGGGACTTTTATTGTTGAATTTCTCCAAAGTTGTATAGTAAAAATGCTTGATATTAAGTATGTTTGTAGTCTCATATGTGTAAAAGTCAAATATACCATCGGTAGCCAGGAAACACTGAGCAATATGTTTTTACAGTACCTCAAATATGGTCAAATATGCAGTCTCTGGAGGCATAAATATGAGGCTTTTATTTTGGCATTTCTCCACACTGGTGCAGTAAAGATACTTGATATAAAGTGTTTTTTTATTCATCAGGGGCACAAGACTTAAATGTAACATATTTTAATTATAGCTTACGGCTCTAAATACCTTTATTTGAAAACCGGAAGTAAATACTTTTCTCCCATTTACCATAATGCTGAGAATACTTGTACACTCTGAATTTAAGTGCGGCTGATTTGACCACGGAGATCGGACTCACGGCTGGATTGACCGCAGTCTACTAGCATACTGTTTCTTCTACACAGCACCGTCCTGTTAATGACAACATCCGGTTTCAGAATATGAAACAACCGGCCTTTTCCAATCCGTGTATCATTCGTTCTTTTCATATTCAATTGAGATTCCAAAATCGGAAAATGAAAAAACGGTTTGTTATTTCCTTAATTGTTTATGAATCTGATACCAAAAACAAATAACGGTTCATTTTTTGTACTTTCGATTTATTGCTCAGATCAAACATAGGAAATTAAATAACAGGCCACGGATTGATTTTGATTTTGATATTTAATGTTTTCGTTTTGTGTGAACCGGAAGTTATTGTCTTCTTCGTGTGTTGCACTTGGAAGTTTGCAGCAGTTTCGCAAACCCTGAAAAAAGTCAATCCTGCAGTGATTGTACTCTGTATTTAAGGACTTATTGTACTCTGTATTTAAGGACTTATTAAGGACTTATTTGAAACTGGCAAGACACATGTAGAGATTTCTACTCGGCTGCAGCAGATGGAGATCCAGTGATGTTCTGACAGTCACCGTTTAGTTCCTCTGAACAATCACAATCAGACACTTTAATAAACCCAGGGGGAATTACTTTCGTTACATGCTCCATATGAATTAGACATAAATATATTAAGAATATACATATAATATAATATAAAGTCACACAGTGTAAAGTGGTCCAGGCTTCCTCTTCAGCAGAGGCTCATAGCAGATGTTGGGTTTGCAGAGGGATGTACGACAACGATGATGACGTGCAGGATCTCTCTCGGTAGATGATATGGAGTCCAACTGCAGCTGTTCGCTCCCGGTACAACCCCGGTCCGCCCGGACGGTGTGGAGGACACCGACAGATATGCTCCGGTCCGTGATGTCCCTGTGCAGCCCTGTCTCAGTGACACACACCAGACTCCCGGTACTCTGCGGGGCCCGCAATGCCGTCAGTTCGTACATTCCGCTGCTAGGAGACCGCACATCACCATAACAACAGAGGGAGACTCTGCTTCAATCTTCTCTTCTCCATAAACCCGTCCCGTCTCCATCCTCCTCTCTTCCCCGACGTTACTTCCCTCCCCTTCATCCCCGGTGTGTTTCCTCCAGAGTTCAGCTGGTAGATCAGCTGTTCTGTCCACCGTACCGACCGGCATTAGATCAGCTGTTCTTTGGAGTAAACAACGGCAGCTGTCCCGGTGGAAGCGACATTAAAACACGAAAATGAACACAAAAACTCTCTCAAACAACCTCGTTAGAGAGGACAGGACTTCAGAGAGTGAAAAATAAGAACGAACAAAAAGAGAATAAAAGTTAAGAAGTTAGAAAGCAGACTTTAGTCACTGCAGTATGCAGTTTTTCGCCCACGCGCCAGGAAGATGAAGATGAATGAAAAGATGAAACTCTCCATCATTGATCTTCAGTTTTGAAGACTAACGTTAGTTAAACTGAAGAAGTGAATCAAGCTAACGAGACAATAACTTCCGGTTCGCACAAAGCGAAAAAATTAAATATCAAAATCGAAATCGATCCGTGGCCCGTTATTTAATTTCCTATGTTTGATCTGAGCAATAAATCGAAAGTACAAAAATTATTGTTTTTTGGTATCAGATTCATAAAAAAAAAAAAAAAAAATTTTTTTTTTTTTTTTTTTTTTTTTTTTTATTTTTATTTTAATTTAAAAAGTTTTTTTTTTTTTTTTTTTTTTTTTTTTTTTTTTTTTTTTTTTTTTTTTTTTTTTTTAAATTAAATTTTTTTTTTTTTTTTTTTTTTTTTTTTTTTTTTTTTTTTTTAAAAAAAAAAAAAAAATTTTTTTTTTTTTTTTTTTTTTTTTTTTTTTTTAAAAAAAAAATTTAATTACCTTTTTTTTTTTTTTTTTTTAACCCCTTTTTGGAAAGGAAAAACAAAGACCCAAAAATTCACGGACCGGGGTCAGTGACTTTTCACTATTTAACTGAACCCACATTTTTATCCCCCACCTTAAATGTAAGTGTTTTACTAGCCTAAGCTCAACAACACAGGATGTGAATCTCTATCGCTATTATCTAAAAGTTATGGGGCATTTTACACTATATGTGTGTGTGTGTGTGTGTGTGTGTGTGTGTGTGTGTGTGTGTGTGTGTGTGTGTGTGTGTGTGTGTGTGTGTGTGTGTGTTTCCACAGTGGACAGGTTAAGTGAGCTCCTCCTGGGCTCCAGCGTGGACATCCCTCTTTCTTGCCATCACAACCACATGGAGGCAGTAGAAACCAGTGAGTAACTGAAGACTCCCGTCTGTCATACAGTACAACATGAGAAGAGAAAACAAGACTTAATTGGGGTTCCTCATTGCTATCAAAGAAGAAAAAACAAACAATAATAAAAAATAAGAATAAAAACATTTAGAGGAACATATAAGATTCATAAAACAGACACAGATCTAGTGAGTCATCCATAAAGAACCCTTTCATCAAATTTCATTAACCAAATGACACCATAACATCCATAAGGTCAGTATTGAAAGCTGTAATATGTGACACTAATTAGGTTTCATTAAAATGAAAGAAAAAAAAGAATTGTATACCAGGGGTCATATTCACAAACAGTCTGAGAGCACCCAATGTAGCCAAAAAAATTCTGCTTAAGGAACTTTCTCAATGCAACTCTGAGCAAGAAGGGACGGAAACTTTTACCTGCTTTATCCCCTTGCTAGGTATGACTCATTCTTATAAAAGGTGTGATTGGTTCATTAAAAAAGAAAACTGCTCTCTGATAATAGGCACAGAATGGACAGACGATAGGCATAATCGTATAATTCAGTTTCTATTAATGCGGTAACAGGTAACTTTTTATCAAAATATCTTTTTGTCATATTTGCTGAAATTTTCACTATATCCTGACAGTACAAAAATCAAAGGTGAAAAAATCTGGTTCTTCTGACTCCTTCTAGTACTCTTGATGGCATTTGCAAGAATCCACTGTACATTGTTTTCCTAGTACTAGCACTAAGTGACTGCTGTATGTGTCTCCATTCAGATGATCCAGAACTGCTGGTCAATGGAGCCCATGATTTTTTTGCAGCAAAGGTGAGCTTGGGGCCAAAATGGAGGTGTAGCAGGTGGGAACGGGTTTCTCTGGTGGGAGGGGGGGTGAATGCTTTTTCAGTACTTTAAAATGATTAAACTAAATTGTCCACCACTACCAGTGTTGGGCAAGTTACTTTTTAAAAGTAATTAGTTACAGTTACTAGTTACTTCTTCCAAAAGTAACTAAATTAGTTACTCAGTTACAAATTATAAAATTAACTAGTTACTTCAGAAAGTAACTATTGCGTTACTTTCAAGTAAATTGTTAAATGCTCAAATGTGACCCCACCTCCACCCCTCTTTAACGGAACTTAAAATACATGTTCAATTATTTATGATAAATCTGAATATTATAATGAAATGGACACTTAATACAATACATTATTAACAGAAACAATGTACACAAGTCTACACTATTTTAATGTTGCTGTGGAACAAAGTGAGACTAGCCTCCAATCAAATACCATGTATGTAGATATTATGTTTATATAGTGGATCCATACAAATAACACAATAGATGTTTTTGAACTTTTGATATTTATTGCCCCTCAACAGGCCACAACTGGACAAAATTAAATTATGCTTGTTAAGCACTATACCAAAAATAAATAACAAATATATACACTCTTTGTAGTGCAAATTTTAAAAAAAAACTTCCGACAATTGTAGATATACTGTACTACTCGAAAAAGTGGAACAGTGTAACAATATGAGGTGTTTTCAATCTAACTGAAAAGTACAATGTATAGCAAAACTAAGGAATCCAAATATAAACAGGTAATACATAAGAAATAAAAAATACACCTCCATAAAAATAATCCTGGCCATTGACAATCTCACTTCAAGAGACTGCAGCCAGCCAACAAATAAATCTAAATTAAATGATGCTCTTTAAGCAATGCACCAAAAATGTATTCAAACAATATATACACTGTTTTTAGTGCAAATGTAATAAGATGCAACACAACTCGCCATACCTGTCTCTCGTTGACTGACTCGCTTGGGTTATTCGTTGTGTGTCGGACTATGCGTGCTTTCGAACACCTGCCCAACTCTGCCTCTGATTGGCTTACCATGAAATTTTACTCAACCTCAGCCAATCGTCAGCATTTATGCGCTTGTCTCGTGCACTGCCCACTAACCAAGGAAGAACAGTAAAAAAAAAGATCTAGTTGGTCTGATGAAAAAAACAGATTAAATTATAGTAACGCGCCGCATTTTCCTGGCAGTAACGGTAACGGCGTTATTAAGATGGGAAGAGTAATCAATGAGATTACTCGTTACTGAAAAAAGTAACGCCGTTAGTAACGTCGTTATTTATAACGCCGTTATTCCCATCACTGACCACTACCACCACTAAGTCAGGGAATTTAGTGGTTGTGGTCTTTTCACTGGGTAGTTTCACTTCATGTCAGTTAGTTTTGGTATTTTGATGAAGTGAAAGTATGTTTATGGGTCTCTAACACTAAGTTACAATATCAACAAGGTCCCATATTATTAGGCTCATTTGTAGAGGGCCTTGTGTAACATACATTTTGGTCCCAGGTTCCTGCAGCTGTTTCCCAGGTTTAATACATTTGGCATTTGCAGAGAATTCCCAGGAAATACTGGTGTAATGTTTATGGTCTCATATATGTCATAGTGTGACGCTCGTGATTCATTATCTTAATATGGGGGAAATTAAAGCTCCTAATAGCATTTGTAAGAATCCGAATCTGAACGAAAACAACTAATCAGAGCCGAAAGGGATACAAAGACGCTTTGAGTTGGAGGATTGCAGATAGTTGATTGTTAAGTGTTTTTATATGAATCTGTATTTGATGCCCTGGGAGACTTAGCAATAAACTAGTTGTCATGGCTCTGATTGGTTGTTTTTTTTCAGGCCCAGTAGATTTAATTTCAATAGTTCTTTTTAAATTAAAAATGGAAAGTAACACATATAACTGAATTAAACATTTCAAATTTAAATCTGCCCCTGCAGGGCTCCAGACTAACGTTTTGCATTGGTTGCACTGGTGCGCCTAACTTTTTTTTTTGGGTGCACCAGCACAAAATGTAGGTGCACCCAAATTTTTCATTGCGTTGCCTTTAAAGCCATAAGGTCACCTTTTTAATCGCTCTCCATAGCTTTCATATAATGTGAATGATTTTTAAACAAGAATAAGGTGTAGAGAAATGCTTGTCTTTATTTGATGTACTATTATATATATAAAAAGAAAAAAAAAGTGTTTAAGTGCTTCACTGAGCTGAAATTGAAACTAAATTTCAAACTAAAACACTAAGCAAAATAAAACAATTCCAAATTAAAGTTGCAAGCAGCGATGGACGGGACCTCGCACTCTGCGCAACTCGGGGCGTGCTGCAGCCGCGTCACGTGCCGTCGTAACACGTGCGGACCACGACATGAAAATCTCACGTAAATCAGCTCAAAATCGCCACGCAGCACTTACTTCCTGTTGCCACTAGGTGGCGCTATCACTATGTGTTCAGGGCGGGACTCTTATCAGACATGTGAAGTTTGGAGCCGATTGGACAATGTACACTGAAGTTATAGCAACTTTGTGTGTTCTGGCGGTACATCAAAGTTTGACGCCACACCACGGACACGCCCTGTAACAAAAACTCACCACAATCAAGAAATATCATTAAGAACATGTTTTCCATTTTGTGACTAGATTTCAGCTTGATCTGATCATCCTACTAGGAGTAGAACATGGAAGTATAAAAAAATGACATTTCCTTTCACCACTAGGTGGTGCTCTCACTTTTACTGAATATTATCACATAGACGTGTTCAGGGCGGGACTCTTATCAGACATGTGAAGTTTGGAGCCGATTGGACAATGTACACTCAAGTTATAGCAAATTCGTGTTTTGTGGCGGTACATCAAAATTTCCCGCCACGCTACAGACACGCCCCCTCACCGCAGTCATCACATATAATCAACAATGTGTTTTGCATTTTATAAGTAAATTTCAGCTGGATCTGATCATCCTGCTAGGAGTAGAACATGAAAGTATAAAACGTGATACTTCCTGTTGCCACTAGGTGGCGCTCTGACTATTACTGAATATTATCACATTGACGTGTTCAGGGCGGGACTCTTATCGAACATGTGAAGTTTCATTGCAGTCGGATCATGTACCCAGAAGTTATGACGAATCCCTCTTTCATGGCGAAGGTTTGAAAGAGGCCGCCGGCCCCGCGCGGGGGAAAATTTTGGGGGGAAAAATGGCACGACCAATTGAGTAGCAGTAAACCTGTGGGGAGTTTAAAAAGAAGCCCGAAATACCAAAAAAACAGTGGACATTCCAAAATGGCCAACTTTGACGGCACGCCACGGGCACCCTCAATGTACAGTAAAAATAGGACAACTTGTAATCAGAACATTATTCAAGATCAAGTTTTGAAGCATATAAATTCCTAATTTGTTCAAATAAAGACCATGGACTTCACAATGACCAAACAAATCAAAAAGAACAGCTTCATTCAGCACCATGTTTGACTGTACGACCAATTCTGAAGTAGATCCGATAAATTCCCTAGGAGGCGTTCCTTCAAACACAAGCCCAAAAAGTCAAAATGACCACAAAATGATGAAAATTACAAATTGAAATTGCAGACTTCCTGTGGGTTTTGGGGCATGGGTCCAAGAGGCTTTTCTGCTTCTTTTATCATGATACACATGCGTAGCAATTTTTGCACATGTGGGCCTTACGTGTCTTGGGGGCTGATTCTGGGGGGCGTGGCTTAGACGTTTCAATTCAATTCAATTCAATTCAATTTTATTTGTATAGCGCCAATTCATAACAGAAGTTATCTCAGGACACTTTTCAAATAGAGCAGGTCTAGACCAAACTCTTTAACATTAATTACAGAGACCCAACAGTACCACCATGAGCAAGACCTTGGAGACAAGGGCAAGGAAAAACTGCCTGTTAAAAGGCAGAAACCTAGGACAGATCCTCCGGCTCTAGGTGGGTGGTCGTCTGTCTCGACCAGTTGGGGTGAGAGAGAGAGAGAGAGAGAGAGAGAGAGAGAGAGGCTAGAGAGAGAAGCGAGAGACAGACAGACAGACAGGTGCATAGCAACAACAGTATTGGCAACGGCAATCTAGCAGGACCATGGCAGGAGGCTCCACCAGGATTGACAAGAACCTGCGAGACGAGAAAGCACAAGAACTCCAGGGAAGAAGTGACGTCACGTTTGGCAGCGCCCGTGCACAGGGACAATGTCATATCGGTATTTTAGCTACGTTTGAATTTTGTGCAAATTTTCATGGCATTTTGAGAATGTTGCGGGGGCCAAATATGCGGTCGAAGTCCCAGAGGTATAATAATAATTCCTAGAGGAACAATAGGGTCCTTGCACTTGTTAGTGCTCGGTCCCTGATAAAAGTTCGATACGAAACGTTGTTGACCCGCTCACGAATGCACTATTTCCGGCCATATTCTGACCGCACTCCTCACAGTACACGCAGTGCATTACGTTACGTCCTTTGTTGTACCTCAGCCAGGGAAATTGTTTCAGACAGTCCTGTCTGAAGGAATATATTTTGGCCTTTTTAATTTGGGTCTCACTCGGTTTCCTCCTCTGGTTCCGAGTCTGATGCTGTCGCTGAAGGACCGGGGCTCGGCAATTTTTAAACACACACAATTGAGTGCGGTGAACAGGACCACAGCCAATCAGAGGCAAAGACCCGCCCGAGCTCTGTCTCTTATTGGTTTAGAACACGATATGATCCTACCATGAGTGTGTGAGTTCGGTGACAGGAGAACACAGAGAGATGATGCGCTTGCGAAATAAATTTATGTTTTCACCCGGGCAGCGTCAGGTGCACCAGTGCGACCTAGAAAAATTATTAGTCGCACTCTCAAAAAGTTTGGTCGCACATGGTCACACTCTGGATTCCTGCCCTGGTCAGTGCATCGTGGCACTGCTTTTAAAGATGAAAGAAAAAATATCACTTACCACTTTAGTCAGCAGCTTCTAACACACCAAACTATAATGTACCAAATAACAGTCTTCCTAATCCCACCCTGTCTGTGACTGCACCCCAAATTAATTTCTAAACCCACCTATCCAGTGCAGAGTTGGAACCATTCTCTATCACATTGTTTCTTTGTAGGAGTGTACATTTGAACTGATACTAATGTACAATTGATATCTAATGATTGTGTTATGTTCACATGTATCATCATTGTTCTGATTTTGTTTATTACCTTATGAAGGATTGCATAAGGAATCAAGACAAGCCATTACCCATGGTAAGTAAAGAGTGTGTGTGTGTGTGTGTGTGTGTGTGTGTGTGTGTGTGTGTGTGTGTGTGTGTGTGTGTGTGTGTTAGACATCAGTAATAATGAATGTTGCCTGTGTTTGACAGGAAATCTATCAAAGGCTGGTGAATCTCAGTGTTTATCTACATGCACTCCAGGTGAGTAAAGCTGAAGTAAAGCTGTTTTTAACGGTTGTAAGAGTACTTAAAAGAAATATAAACCAAAGGCCTATTTCATTCCTTTTTGTGAAGAATACTAAAATAAAATGTTATTTTTTAAAAAGGAGTAGAGGGCTAGAGGGGATGGGTGGTAACATTTCACGCAATGCAAGCAGTGTGCTTTTTTGGATTAAAATGCACAGAAGAAGAAGATATACTTATTATCAGCCAGCCAGCTACAAGATGAATCTACTTCCACCACCTAAAGCAAGGGGTCTTAAAACTCAGCTATATTGTAATTTATGTCAATTTTCAGTCTGTAAAACTGGATCCTCTAACACATCCTACAGGGTGCTATCATCAAACAAGACTCCATCTTGGAGCTGCTGCTGCTGCAGCCGCAGGACGCCTTGTCGCCAGCTACAGGAGGAGTATGGCGCCCGCTTTGGCGAGATGGTTGCAATCGGGAGGCCAGTGCAGGGTCAACCATTGGGGAGCTGGCTCTTTTGCAGAGACAACACAGCCTGTTACAGGAGGAGCTGCTGAGGCTGAGGGATGCTGAGAGCCGGTTCAAGGACAGTGAGAAGGCCCGGGTCAAGCTGGAGCGGCAGGTCCGACATATGAAGGTCTGCAGCGGGGCTGCACCGGCCTCCCAGCAGCTGGAAGAGCAGGCTTCTCAAGTAAGGATTGCAATGCCATAAAGTGAAAGCTGCAGTAACTTTTATAAAAATAACTTTTTGTCAAATTTGCATGAGTACATGAGGCAGATAATCTGTGAAAATGTTTTTCTCTTGTCTCTTTTGTCTTCTCTTCCTTTTGCAGCCTGTATCTCTACAGACAGGAAGGGAAGCTTTAACTGAAGCTGACACCCCACGGGCCAGCCAGGATCATTCCCAACAATCAGATGGCCTCCAGGACGGGAGTGATTTGGAGGTAGACATGACATCAGATGATGATGATGGGTCGGAATCCGAAAGCTCCAAAGGTCAGATTACAGACATTAACACACAATGACTGTGAATGGTAGCTACATCAGGTTATAATGTGCTATATACTGTAAGTGCAGTCCATATACAGCACTTTTCTGGTCTTCTGATCACTCAAAGCGCTTTACACTACATACTGTATGGCAAAGGCTGTTATGCAAGGTGCCAGCTGCTAATCAGGCGGGCGGCTGTGGCTCAGAGGCAGAGCTGGTTGTCCCCTAATCGGAAGTTTTGTTGGTTGGATCCCCGGCTCCTGGTGCCACATGTCGAACTATCCTTGAGCAAGATTCTGAACCCTGAATTGCTCCCGATGCTGTGTGAATGTGTATGAATGTTAGTTTCTGTTCAATGGACTTTGCCATCACTGAGTGAATGTGTGTGAAACGGTGAATGTGCCATGTAGTGTAAAAGCACTTTGAATGGTCGGAAGACTAGAAAGGTGCTATACAAGTACAGATCCATTTACCATACAGCACTTGCTATTGTGTGTGCTCCAAATAGGAATGTAAAGATATATCGCAAAACAGTTAAATCGCCATACAAGTATGTGAAGATTCAAACTGGTCACCTCCTAAGAGGAAAAATGCACTGTTTTTCACAGTTCACACCCTACCTCAGCAATAAAAAAAGATTCTATAATTTGAAAAAGAGAAAATATATTTTGTAGACTTTTATCTGAGAAATCATGAGTTGCGTGTAACATTCCATCTCCAGCTCACAATGATTCTGAGCTCATACATACCCTCACACAATTTGGAGTTCAGTATCTTCTTTAAGGACACTTCAGCATGCAGCAGGAGGAGCTGGGGATCAAACCGCCAACCTTCTGATTAGTGCACAACCCTCTACCTCCTGAGCCACCCTGATATTCAGTTATTACTTCCAGAAAACTTGAAACAATTTTAAGAGCAATACTACAATATGTGAGAACACTTTGTGACTCTGTAGCAGATTATTGGGTTGTAACTTAAAAACAATTTGTTATAGAATCAAGACCCAAATGAAATACATTTTCAGGACTGAATTTTGATTTGTTCTCTCTTTTCCAGATCTTCAAGATATTCCAGAAGAGATCTGATCTCTCTATCTGCATGTTCCACAGTGCTAATGAGCTTATAGCTATAATTGATTATGATGTAAACTAAGTGACTCTGGCCAATATGCTACAAAGCACAACAATGCGCCTGCCTAACTTTTCTGCAAGTCTTAATATTTATTCAGCTGCTTTGCATTTGAGTAGATGTCTTGTGACAGTGAGTTGTTTTATTTTTCGGTTATGCTTTGGATTATTTGGATTTCCTTGATTTAATTGCATCACTTAACCAAAGGGGTGTGGAAAACTGTTAAAGCTGCAGTAAGTAATTTTTTTTTCATATTTGCTGAAACGTCATTTTATCCTGACAGCAGTTCCTCTTGCTTCTCTTAGTGCTCCTAATGGCATTTGCAAGAATCCACAAAAACAAGCGAGAAAGATGGGTGACTGTTGAGTCTTATTCCATCATCAAATACAGACACTTTGGGACCCCGGGAATGAGACTCAACAATCAGCTATGTACAAACTTCCAACCCAAAGTGTCTTTATATCTTTCTCAGCTCTGATTGGTTGTTTTCATCCATGCCCGGTGGATTCATGCAAATGCCTAGGAGGAGCCAGAGGAATCTTTTCACAGATTATCTGTCTCATGTACTGCTGTCAAAACACTGAACATTTCAGCAATTATGACAAAAGATTATTTTTATAAAAGTACCTACTGCAGCTTTAAATCTTTTTAGACAAAATGGACATTAGGGCTGATGGTTAGGGCATAACATAAGCATTGGTAATCTTTTGTTATTTTTATGTCTTGCAAAAAGGGGGGTTTATTATTATCTCTCCCAAAATCAGGGAATTTGTTAGTATTTAGTTATATAAAACAATAATAATACAAAGAGCTGGGTGAAAATTTGATTTTTAAATTACATATAAAATGTGTCTTCAGCATGAGGCATTAAACTTTGATGTGACAGTTTCAGCAAAATAAAAAAGAAGTCACAAGGGAAAAAAGTTTCTATTTCTTGCCAGAAACATCACCAAGACAGCAGGCCACACAGAAATACATATATAAATATCTAATAAACATAGATAACAAGCACAATCTAAAGCATTCCAATACAACTGCCCTGCAATAAACCCTGTTGTTACAATGCAATCATACTCAGGTTTTGTTAAGAGTGTGTCAGACAGATGCTGATCTGTCTTTGGTAACAAACTATAAAATATGCCACATTTATGTGACTTATGTCAATCTCTTGAACAATCTCATTTAAACTCCAACATGTTTGTTTTATGGATCTGTCACAGGGACACACAAAGTCACAAGCATTTAGGCCTGACAGCAAGGGGTGTGTCCAGACATTTTTCACTGTGGTGGAGTTATGCAGAATAGCATTAATATACCAGTATCACAACAAAACAGTGACACCACTTAAATCAACATACATTTTCAATACTTGATTCAATACTTGATTCTTTCAATACTTGATTCATAGCCAAAATTGTGCCTAAATTTGGGACGTTATTTAGTGCCATTGCCAACAAGTTAGCAGCTTGTTATGCTGGCAAATTAGACCAAATTGACTAAAACTAAAGACATTTCCTTACATTATTTACTTTTTTTTAATATGTTTTCAACATTTTCACTGCATTCTTAAAGTAGTTAATGAGACAGATTCCTCTGGCTTCGATTGGTTGTTTTCGTTCAGGCCCAGTGGATTCTTACAAATACTGTTGTTGCTGTGCACCTGTCTGTCTGTCTGTCTCTGTCTCTGTCTGTCTCTCTCTCTCTCTCTCTCTCTCTCTCTCTCTCTCTCTCTCTCTCGTCTGTCTCTCTCACCCCAACTGGTCGAGACAGACGTCCACACACCTAGAGCCGAAGGATCTGTCCTAGGTTTCTGCCTTTTAACAGGCAGTTTTTCCTTGCCCTTGTCGCCAAGTGCTTGCTCATGGTGGTACTGTTGGTTCTCTGTAAATAATGTTATAAGGAGTTCGGTCTAGACCTGCTCTATCTGAAAAGTGTCCTGAGGTAACTTCTGTTATGAATTGGCGCTATACAAATAAAATTGAATTGAATTGAATTGAATTGAATTACAAATGCCATTAGAGCACTAGGAGGAGCCAGAGGAAGTTTTAGCAAACATGTCAAAAAATTATAATAAAAAAAAAAACATTGCAGCTTCAATTACATTTTTCAATTAAATTTTATTTGTATAGCGCCAATTCATAACAGAAGTTATCTTAGGACACTTTTCAAATAGAGCAGGTCTAGACCGAACTCCTTATAACATTATTTACAGAGAACCAACAGTACCACCATGAGCAAGCACTTGGCGACAAGGGCAAGGAAAAACTTCCTTTCAAGAGGCAGAAACCTCAGACAGACCCCTCGGCTTTAGGTGGGTGGTCATCTGCCTCGACCAGTTGGGGTGAGAGAGAGAGAGAGAGAGAGAGAGAGACAGAGAGACAGAGAGAGAGACAGAGAGCGACAGACAGAGAGAGCGAACACAGGTAACAACAGAAGGACAGAGACAGAGACAAAGATGCACAGCAACAACTATACTAATAGTAGTGACTGATGATGATGGTGATGAACATGAAGAAGATGATGACGACAACAACAATGATGGACAATGAGCAGTGATTATAGTAATAATAGTAACTGTAGTAATATTAATAGTAATAATAATAACAATAATATCAGTGATATTAGCAATGGGAGTCAAGCAGGACCATGGCAGGAGGCTCCACCAGGATCCATGAGAACCTGCGAGATGAGAAAGCACAAGAATGTGTGCAGAAAGGGAGAAAAAGGAAGAGAGGAGCTCAGTGCATCATGAGAAATCACCCAATAGTCTAGGCCTATAGCAGCATAACTAAGGGATGATTCAGGACTCACCTGATTTGAGGAATGTCTTAAGCCTACTCTTAAATGTGGAGAGGGTGTCTGTCTCCCGAACCACAACTGGAAGCTGGTTCCACAGGAGAGGAGCTTGGTAACTGAAGGCTCTGGCTCCTGTACTATTTTTAGATACTATAGGAACCACAAGTAGTAGGCCTGCATTCAGAGAATGAAGTGTTCTAATGGGGTAATAGGGTACTATGAGCTCTTTAAGATATGAAGGGGCCTGACCATGAAGAGCTTTGTAGGTGAGGAGGAGGATTTTAAATTCTATTCTAAATTTTACAGGGAGCCAGTGCAGAGAAGATAATACACGAGAGATATGATCTCTTTTCCTAGTTGTCAGTACTCGTGCTACAGCGTTCTCAATTAATTGGAGCGTCTTAATGGACTTATTTGGGCAACCTGATAATAAGGAATTGCAGTAATCCAGCCTAGAAAGCATGGATTAGTTTTTCTGCATCCGTCTGTGTGTCTAATTTTTGTAATAATGGGAACCCCTACCCGCATACACGCACTAAATAGGTAATAAATAGCCTAATGAATTTAAATTTGGACCAAAAATATGTTTCAATTTGGATTATACAGAGTTTTGATTATCCAATCGGGTGTGTTATTGTGATTTTATTAATTTATTTTTTGTAAATAATAATTTTGGTAACCTCACAACCTCAGCAGACAAAGTTGTGCACACCCCCTGCGATCTCTAGAACCACTGATCTAGAGTAACTATATCTTTAGACAGTGAGTCTTGGCAGTGTTTGGGGCAAGTACAAGAATTTTGTTTTTTTTCTGAGTTTAGCATCAGAAAATTGCAGCTTATCCAAGTTTTTATTAAGACATGTTTGTTACTTAGATAACTCATGCATTTCATCGGGCTTGATCGACAGGTATAACTGGGTATCATCTGCATAACAGTGAAAGTTAATGGAGTGATTCCTAATAATATTGCCTAAGGGAAGCATATATAAAGTGAATAAATTGGTCCAAGTACAGAACCTTGTGGAACTCCATAACTAACTTTAGTATATATTGAGGATTCATAGTTAACATGTAAAAAACTGACACGGGTCCTCTTCTACAGAGTCTGCCATGTTGAACCACAATGTTTTTACAGTAGCCCAGACAAACCAAACTCTCTAGAAAGGGTCTTTTTCACAAGTATCAAGGAAGTTTTTCCTATACGCCTGGTTTACATCATTGACTGTAGATGATGAACAAACAAAACATGAGATGACATCAAAGTTACTGCACTTTATTTTACCATAATCTAACCCAACTTTCTCCCTAAAAGGTTTGATGGAGAAGCCAATACCCACACTTAAATAAATGAATAACTTAAACAACTGCCAACAGCGCCTAAGTGCCCATTAAAGCTGCAGTAGGTAATTTTTTATAAAAATAACTTTTTGTCATTATTGCTGAAACTATTACTATTTCCTTTCAGTAGTAAATGAGACAGATAATCTGTGAAAAAATCAGGTTCCTGTCAGAACACAGGGAAAATTTCAGCAAATATGACAAAAAGGTAATTTTATAAAAGTTACCTACTGCAACTTTAAGTCTGCAAGGCCTTTAAGTATGGAAGGCCAGAGAGTATTACAGTTACAATCAGTTGATGGTAAACACACAGCAGTTTAGAGAAATACAATTACTGAAGCAATTCAATCGAGATATTTAGTTATTTTCATTGTCTGACAACATTTTTAAGGAATGCATTTCTTAAAATAATTGATAAAAGGATATTTAATATTTATGCTGATAATGTCAAAACTGTCATATTATTCATATCAAGAAGAATGGATTTTGTTTTATATATGAAGTGGTAATCATCTGCGCAAGTTCTGCTATAACTGTTTTGAGTCTAGCATTTCGCAAACTTTATGTCTGATAATAATTGTCAGTATAATCTAAAGAATTTGTATGGATTTATTATTTATATGTTCACTCTGGTAGACATCAGCAGCCAGATGATGGTGGGCTTTCTGTAGCCTCTGAAGCAACAGGAGACTTAGACAGGCTGTGCATTATTATTATTTTTTTTTAATATATTTTTTATTGCCTTTATTGTAGTGATAGCTGAAGATAGACAGGATGGGGGGGCAGAGAGAGAGGGGATGACATGCAGCAAAGGGCCACAGGTCGGATTTGAACCCTGGGCCACTGCAGCAAGGACTCAGCCTTGGTACATGGGTCGCCAGCTCTACCCACTGAGCTATCCGGGCGCCCAGGCTGTGCATTTTTGTTAAAGAAATAATCAGTATTATAATAATCTGTTTTGCATGTTTTTAAACCTGAGCCTCTCCCTTTTCTAATAACTGCAATAGACATAAACTTGGAGCTTTATTGTGTTTTTATGCTTAACTATTTTTATTACATCTAAGGACTGATTGCTCTATCTATCTATCTATCTATCTATCTATCTATCTATCTATCTATCTATCTATCTATCTATCTATCTAGGATTGCATCTGTAATACTAATTTTACTAATGTCACCAAGAAGGCGGTGGCAAACTTACACTTGTTTACCAAATCAATGTGTTATCCTCAGGATATAGCTTTTTCAGTGGATTTTAAGTGTAAATATGGTGGAAAGTGGTTTGAACACCCCTTTGAGTTATGCAAATGTTTTCTGTGGCTGAAAAATTATTGTGAACTTTCTGCACAGTTGTCCTCATATGAGAATGTTCCAACTGTACATCTACTTCTCTGATACGAATGTATTATAGGCTACAACTTGTGTTAGCTAAAAAGGCAGGGCTAGTACACTTTTCGGTAAATCCAACATAATGTTAAGATGAATGAGATACCTTAAGCAGTATAATGTATCATGTATTCAGCAGATATTGTATTTGTCTCTAAGTAAGGCCTAACCAACAAGGACTGTACTTAATTTTGCACACTCTTTTGTCATTCATGTAAGTTGTATTACTACATTAAAAATGAAAAATTGTAATACAAAATACATGGTGTATTGTATTGTGTTGCTGATAACTTATTTCTAAAATGAAAAGACAAGTGAAAGAAGACTGGTGACAATGTCATTGATAAAGTTATGCTAATAGACCTTTTTTATAGCAGCCCTTTTAGCATGACAGAGTAGGTTAAGTAGAGGCGTTGCAATGATACTAATTAAAGCTACAGTAGGCAACTTTTATCTAAATAGCTTTTTGTCATTATTGATAAATTTTTTTCTGTTTTCTGACCCTTCACTATATCCTGACAGTAGTACATGAGACAGATAATCTGTTAAGCAATCAGGTTCCTCTGGCTCCTCAGTGCTCCTAATGGAATTTGCAAGAATTGACCGGGCCTGAAACGAAAAAAAAACAATCAGAGCCAAAAAAGATATAAAGACACTTGAGTGTCCTTCCCAGGGTTCCACAACATCTATATGTGACACCCTGGGAAGGAGACTCAACAATCACCGATCTTTCTCTTCTCTGATTGGTTGGTTTTGTTCAGGATTCTTGCAAATGCTATTAGGAGCACTAGGAGGAGCCAGAGGAACATGATTTCTTCACAGATTATCTGTCTCATGTACTACTGCCAGAGCACAGTGAAAATGTCAGCAATAAAAATCACCTACTGCAGCTTTAAGAGTAATTTTAGTTCTTACCTGCTGTTGTTTTATGAGGGACACTTATGAGTGTTACAAACTCAAGGTAACATGTGCAACAGTGAAGTTTGCTGTGAGTATTCTGTCTTACAGTGTTGGTTTGTAGAAGGGAGAACAAAATAACTGTCAACTGCTTCTTATAACCCATAGCCTCTGACAAGAAAAGATAGGGTTACTATGGCAGCAGCAGTCATCTGAATAGTTATTGAACAGCCATTTTTGTGATGAGTAACTGTTTCAGATTTGACAATGAATGCTAGACAGCTAACATTATATATAGCCTTTCCCCCTTAATGCCACACTGGATCCCTGTCACCATATACAGTATATGAGCACCATCAGGTCAACGAATGCACTCAGACCCCATAATAGAAAGAATCACTGTTCAACCCATCCAACCCACCGAACAGACACACAAAGAGGAAGATTATACAGCCTTGTCTGATAGTTTGATGCCATATAAAAATGTATTTTAGAGAATTTTCTTAGAATTCAGAAAACACAGCAACAAACTTCTATTCCCTTTTCTCTGTGTCCATGTCTGCCTGTATGTGTGTGCACAGCTGCGGATAGTCTCTTATTCTAATCCTCTAGACAATGTCAGCCAAAAGATGTTTATTAATAACCAACTGGGGCCTAGAGAGGGGAATAACTGACATAGTCACCCCGTTGCCCCTGTACCCTGTCCATCCCCAGGAGAAATCCAATTATAGGCATTACAGGCCAGGTGATGGAATAGGGTTACAGGACAGGCATTCCTACCCAGTGTCAGTTTGTATTGTGTTTGTTCTATCTCACAACTTTTCTCCCCATCACCAAGGCAGGTCATATAAAATCAATGTTTGAAATACTGAACATAAAGGAGCATTCTGGCAGTTATTACATAAATTAAAATGTATGCTTTTAGCTGTGAATTCAAGCATATTTTCTCAGACAAAGCTTTTTGTGTTCAAAGTCAATAGCAACTTTAGATGTAGTCATTCCATGACTACATCAGACTGTGACTCTCACCTGGAAAACACTGAAACACTTAGAACCTGCTATGGTTGTATGGCTTAGGTTCAACCCTTTGTAAGAGTAGGGCAGGTCATCCTGCGGGGGGAAAAATTTGCAAAAGGGACACTGTTGGGAAGCAACAGAGTCCGGTTTTGGGACTAATAAATTACATGGTATTGGACTGGCACAGACACGCAAACTCAACAATACCTGATGCCAAATTTTAGGCATATCAGAGGAATTTACAATAAGGTTATCACTATCAGAACAACTTTAGATGCAATATCCGATACATGATCCGACATTAAACATTAAACAGTCCATCCAGGTAGTTGTGATTGCACCAGTTAACACAAATTCAACCAGTCCCTGTGAATTCTGAGCCCACAAAATCTTGGAGGGACTGATTAAAGCTGCAAATACCATTAGGAGACTAAGAGTAGCCAGAGGAACCTGACATTTTCACAGATTGTTTCTGTGTTATAAGGAGTTCAGTCTAGACCTGCTCTATTTGAAAAGTGTCCTGAGATAGTTTCTGTTATGAATTGGCGCTAAACAAATAAAATTGAATTTAATTGAATTGAAATTGAATTAGATTATCTGTCTCATGTAATATTCTCAGGATATAGTGAACGCTTCAGCAAATATGACGGAAAGGTATTTTGATCAAAGTTAGCTGCTTTAAGGATACATGTGAAACAACAATGTGATACAATACAATTCACCCCATTGCGATTCAGTGGGATTCAGCATGATTTGATTCAATACAATTCCACTCAAACCGATACAAAAGAATAAGATGCTACAGTTCAATATAATACAGATTATTTGATTTTATTTCTTTGCTCATTCTTCATTAGCAAATGATTTTATTTAAAAGCTAGTAAATGGACCTTGCTGTGAGTTGGTGTTCTTAGCTATATTAATTGCCCCTTCTCTCTCATATGACATATGTTGTGATAGAAGATGCAATTCATATTGCCAGCCCCTATTAACAGGCATCACTAGTTATGGTGCCCTAATCCCACATCATATGTCTTTCAGTGTAAGCTTAAATGGTGTCAAATGGATATAGGATTGCAATAGTGCTCTACTCATTTAATGGCAGCAACAGCTGTTGTTTAACTGCATGCTGGTCATAACAAAAAGTGCCATTGAATATGGAAACCTGTTAAAACATACCTTTTTATCAAGTGTAATTGGACAAAAACTGTAGTGAATATGTGAGATATTGAAAAGAATCAAAGGACCCCCAAACATTTTGAATATAACACGTGAACTGAAGTCTGGTGATCGCAAAGCCACAACTGACAAGTATTTTTATTCCTATGACTAATATCCAACCTTTGGCTGGTCTCTTAAAGCAGCGTGTGTCACACAGAAAAAAGACAGGTTTCCTTTGCCATGTCTTCTAATAGCATTTAAGCTTTTGTCAGCCTCCTATTATTTCATATTAGATATGGAACCCATGCAGGGAATTAGATTATTTACAGTGTTGTTCTTCACTTTAGAAGCAACGTCACAAGGGAAAGGCTACAGCTGGTCAAATAGAGGAATTCTGAACTATTTGTCTCTCTCTCTCTCTCTCTCTCTCTCTCATATATATATATATATATATATATATATGCAAACATATGTTGTTAGTGTGCAGGTTCACTTTTCATTGGGTGTGGTCCTGTGGTTGGTTAGTTGAGGGGGCTTAGAAGTGGGACTGTCTCCTCCTCCTCCTGTCATATAAATGGTCTCCCTCCATCTTTGTCAGAGTCTAGTCTCTCCACCAGTTTGCCAGGCTCTCAGGTCCTCTGTCCTGCACCCATTTGTCTTCCCCTCTCCGCTCATTGTGCAAAAAGCCCATTAAATCTCTGCCAAAATGGAGGCCATCAAAAAGAAGATGCTTATGCTGAAGTTGGACAAGGAGAATGCACTGGACCAAGCTGAACAAGCCGAAGCAGACAAGAAAGCAGCTGAGGACAGAAGCAAGCAGGTGTGTTATGAACCCAGAGAAGCATGTTTCATCAAATAGATACTTCCAAATATCAATCAGGTGTAAGGCAAAGTGATTTCACTCCTGTGAGAAGTGAGATTGGCTCTTTCTTCAACTGTCTCATGAGGATGAGCATTAAAAAAACTTAATAATAACATTTTTTGTTATAGTACTCATTTCTTCTGTGGTCGGTCAGAGTCTCATATTTTAAGGTAGCATCTAGCAATAGGGTGAATGGATGTTACCTGTGTATCATGTCTGGATGGTATCTTCAAGCTATTTCACATCATGGCTTTGGATGATGACAGTCCAACAAAGAGTTCTGCACAGGCCTAAAACTGAGACACGATTCTGGCCCTGTATCAGTGTCTTGAAGACCCAACCCAACCCAACTAAATCTGACTAGTACTGCCAAATTTTTGCCTTGCTTTGTGGCTTTGCGTGTAGTTGCAACCAGTGCCTGAAATGGGCCACCAGCACAGAATACTGGCACTTGTTATTTTTGTCCACGAGTACCCTTACTACTTATTGAGCATGCTCTGGTGAGCATGGGCGTACCCACCACTAAGGTCACCAGTATTTTTCCAAGGAATAGACAATAAAAGTCATAAAATAATTGCCTTACTATATATATATATATATATATATATATATAATATCTATACAGCTCCCTCTAGCAAGTTCAAAAAAATGTGCGGACAACAATGCTGATCAGACACTTCTATACAACAAAAAACGCCAAAAGAGTTAGGGTTAGGGTTATGTTGTGTTTAGGGTTAGGGTTGTGCTGAATTAGGATACTGTTTTTTTGGTCCAATTTAGGCAATGGTTGTGACACATGTAAACATTGGTACAAGGAAATAATAATTATATTTGACATGAATAAATTCCATTAAAAACATAGGCAAACCTGACACCAGAGCCCAAAGCTTGCCATGACAAAAAGGCCCAACCATGACCCAAAACCTGATACTTTGTTGGGTTCAGGTCGGGTAGCAGTCTAATTAGGTTCGTACCCAACAGCCTCTAATGCTAAATTATTCAATACTACAATACCTCTGTGACTGCACACATAGGAGTACGAGGGTAAATGCTTTACCTAACTATTTCAAGAGTGGAAGGGGACAACTTTAACTTCCTGAATAGGGGGCACTTAAAGGTCCAGTGTGTAACTTTTAGGACTCTCTATTGTCAGAAATGGAATGTAATATTCATAGGTATGTTTTCATTAGTCTATAATCGTTCTACTTAGCATATGCTGAACAAAATGAGCATCTACTTTACTTTTTCCACAATGATAAAATAACAATTATATTATTAGTACTAAATATAACTACAGCTCCTAAATCAGTTGTCAAGGGCGCCATTGTGTAGCATGACATTGTAACATGACATGTTATTACAAAATAATAAATAATAAATAACAAAATACGTCCTCATGGAATATATGATTGTATTAATAAATAAAGATAAAGCAAAATAAATAACTGGCTATGGCCAACTCAAGTCTATTGGGAATTCCCTTTGTCATCGTATACAGAATATTTGGGTAACATTTTACAATATAAAATTGTGAGTAGTTACCAATAAAAGTGAAAAACTAATCAGGAACTACCTGATAATTTATTGTTAGTTTTTCATGAATATTGCCAAACTGAGGACTATATAGTAGATAATGATGAGTTCCAAGAAAACCAAGTAGGAGATACCATATTAATGACTCATTAGGTAAAGATTAGTTTAAAAAAAAAATCAGAATCTTGCTGCCCACTTTCTTGATGAGTCATTCTTGATTAACTCAGTGGCACAAAATATGTAACAACTAATTAGTCACTACCTAATCATTAATTACTATTTTGTTCACTATCAGGTAAAGTGATACATCATACTAAGTACTTACTGTATGGTCCCCCAAAGTAAAGTAAAGCATCATCATTTCATTTCAAAAATTACATACTGCAGTTTTAATGCCAGGTGTAAAATGGATCTATTTGACCTACTGACATAGACATCAGGACCAGAATCAGAAGTACTTTATTAATCCCCCAAAGGGAAATTTGTTAATGAAACCTTACATGAGACCTGCTGGATACAATTGCACCTGAATCAGTCAGACCTGTTTGGACCTGGTCCAATCTTAGTCCTAGATTAAGTTTTAAATACTACTTGACTGCACATGCTAACTGACACATAGGTTCTAGTCACCCTATGATATATATGTAGGCTGCCTACCACTCTCAATTGTAAGTTTTTCTTGCGTACCAGTTATGTGGAGACACAATCAGTTTACTTACACCCACAATCAGCTACTGGATTTCCTTTGGCATACATACCAGAGGAGATATGGAGATAGTGTTGGCATGTCAGGAGAGCTGGTGTGAAGGTCATAGAAGGGATCAAGAGGCACACAAAATTTAAACCTACTCTCCCATCAATTATCATAGGGGAATGTGAGGTCAACAGGCAGCACGCCTACAGGGAGTGTAGTTTGCTCTGCTTCACGAAAGACATGGCTGAATCAGATTATATGGGACAGCTCTGTCGAAGCAGCCAGCAAGGAAAGCAGAGTGGTAAGAAGAGAGAAGGAAGTCTCTTTGTAACTCCAAGTGGTCTGGACATGTACTGTGAAGGAATGTATTTGAACTGCCAATATTGAACTTCTGATTGTAGAGTTAAAACCTTACTATCTGCTGTGAGGTCATCTACACAGTCAATACGGAACTTCAATTGTGTCCTACAAACCTCAAACAATACATAAACAGTGCAAATCAGACACTGAAGGTCTTTGACTGCATAACAGATGCCATCCAAAGAAAATAAACCACCATAAACGACAAAGACCTTCTTGTATGAACTAGTTTCAAGCATACCCTGACCTTATGTGCTGTTGTCTCCAGGTCCAATCATGCATTGCTGACAGCCATCGTGTGTTTTTGGATACTACCAGTCGCCGAAGTCTGAAATTTGTACACATTGTACATGAAGGAGATTTAATATATATATATATATATATATACATATTTAAATTTCAAATTGCAACAATTTGTGTAAAAATGTTTTTATTAAGATACTCTACAATTCAAACTAAAGTGAAGCGATAGGTTCACAATTTTGTTGGTTTTTAAACAATATTCAGATGCCAATATATGTGCATTGAGTGTACGTATAGTTTTTCTTGCCATAGTCATTCTTCCTGTCCATACTAGATCTTGTCCTAATCAATTCCAATAGTGTTTCTAGTGTTCCCACCAAGTGATTGTTGAGAAAACACAGTTTTTTAAAAAATGTATTCCAAAGTCTGAAGTTAATATGAGGCTTTGACAGTTAATCAGTTGGATTGCTTCCAAATTTGCAGTAATTTCTTTTATATAAAATTCCATCTTTGAACAGAACAAATGGATTTTGACTTAAGATTTTTGTCCTCAATCTCTGCCACTGGGATGCATGTTAGGACAGGATCTCTTCATGGTATGTAGTATGAACCACTAACAGATATAATTAGTGGACTGAGCTTCCAAGTCTGTTAGGTGAAGCCAACGCGGAAGTGTGTTAAACCTGCGTTCTTTCTAATGGCCAGTAGGAGCCATGGACTGCAAAAAAAAAAGCCTGATAGTATTGAGGCTTGTGGAGAAATGACACAACTTTTTACTTTTTAGCTCAGTAAACAGTTTCCCAATGAGTTTATGGTCTCAATCTCTAGTTTCTATTCTTATTCCATACAGCATGATGTTCATTTAGTAAATTATGGTTCTTATTTAAAGTAAAATCAGGTCAGTTTTAGGGCGTGACTTCCTTTTGATTGTCACGAAACTCTAATCTAAACTAAGCGCAGTCAGTGAGCCCATCTGGCAGTACACCTCCACTGGCTCCGAAAAACTGACATGGTGACAGTCATAAAGCCAGACTTGAGGTTTCCAAGCGGTACTGCACAAATCAATGGGTTTGATAGGTTCACACTTGGTATGAAGGGTTAGATTATTACAGCAAGTAAAAACTGCTTCAATATACATATATTTTAAAACAGACTTGGAAAAAAGTCATCATATCTTTAACTGGAACACATAGAAGTTATAATGTTCCACGGTATTACAATCACTGTATTAAGCATTAAAGAAATTCTATGATTTCGAACATGAAATTGCTAACCTGCTAACTGTGTTTGATGTCCCACATCAGCATGAAGACGAACTTCTGCAAATGCAAAAGAAGCTGAAGGGGACAGAAGATGAGCTTGATAAGTACTCTGAGGCCCTGAAGGATGCGCAGGAGAAGCTTGAGGTTGCCGATAAGAAGGCTGCAGATGTGAGTAATACATTTCCAAAAGTGCAATGCACAATTGTTGTCCTATCATGTATCATTTTGTCTATGTTTGACAAGTTATTTCAGAAAATGTATGTACCATAAGGCCCAGATAAGTGTCTCTTTAGGAGATACAGTAGTTGGTTTTTCTTTCTTTTATTGTTTCTAACAGATTAGTTACAATAACAAATCACTGTAACACATGGTAAACCTGTAAATATCACAGATTCTGTACCTTTACCAGTCATACTGGCATACAGGGTGAGTCCTGAGCTTAGGCTCTGATAAAAGCTGTGATGCTGCCAGTGTAAATCAAGCCTGGTTGAGTCCCTGCTTCTCCGTTGCATTCCATTCTCATCGTGCCCTGCATGGACTCCCCACAGCTGTCGGGGGGATTCAGAGCCCTATTTTGGCCATGATGTCAGCCACTCAACCTTGACTGTGAGCTTAACAATGGCCCAAGTCCATTTTAGGTACACCATCCACTCCTCCCAGGTCACAGTATCTGCTGATCTTTAGTCTCTCTCCTTTTGGTGTCTGGCTCCTTTTTAAAATAATTTTGCCTTAATACAATTAGGTAAGTACAGTTTGTGTCTCACATGTTTTGTCAGACTACAGCCACAAAATAAACATTTTCATTCTCTCCTTAAAAGCTATTAGAGCAGTAGAGTGTTATTGTATGACTCCTGGGGACCACCAACCATGTTGGTTTAAAATTATAGAGGGAAGGAAAATAAACATTCAAGCCTCTTTTTCATTATCTAACACTGAGTTAATCTTGAGTCACCGCTCAAAAATCAATTCCAGAGTCTACATATAGAAAGCAGCTGTCAGCAAAGACCATTATTCTGCCAACAAACAATGCCAGGAACGAAATACCAATGGAGCACAGGCAGTGTTACAGAGTGGGTCTTGGGCTAGCAAGCTCCAAACTCTAGTTATCAACTAATATTAACACTGACATACACCATTTACAGTACATCATCCTGTATCATGACTAGGGCTCGTATTAAAGCTGCAGTAGGTAACTTTTATAGAAATAACTTTTTGTCATTATTACTGAAATTTTCATTGTGCGCAAGAATCTACCGGGCCCAAAGAAAACAACCAATCAGAGCCAAGAAAGATATAAAAACGCTTTGGGTTGGAGGCTTGAAGAGTAGATTTTTTTAGTCCTGCAAATGGCAATAGGAGCACTAGGATGAGCCAAGAAAGATATAGTATAAAGATGCTTTGGAAGCTTCAATATAGTTAATTGTTAAGTCTTATTCCCAGGGTCCCAAAGCCTCTGTATTTGATGCCCTGGGAATGAGCCTTAACAATCAATTATCTTTCTTGGCTCTGATTGTGGGTTTTTTTCGTCCAGGCCCGGTGGGTTCTTGCAAATGCCATTAGGAGCACTAGGAGGAGCCATTGGCTAACTTAAGATGTGTCTATAAATATATAGACCAATCAGCCATAACATTCTGAGCACCTGTCCCATACCAGCAAACTGTGATTCACTGGGGCTGTTGGTTCAACACGGGTCAGCCTTCACTCCCCACGTCCATCAATGAGCCTTGGCCTCCCATGACCCTGTCTCCGTTTTTTTTTCCTTCCTTGGAGCACTTTTGATAGGTACTGACCTCTGCAGACCGGGAACACCCCACAAGAGCTGCAGTTTTGGAGATGCTCTGACCCAGTTGTCTAGCCATCACATCACACAGCCATCGGCTCAAATCCTCACGCTGCCCATTTTTCCTGCTTCTAACACATCAACTTTGAGGGCAAAATGTTCACTTGCTGCCTGATATATCCCACCCACTGACAGGTGCCATGATAACCAGTGTCAGTACAGGAAAAGAGAAAGTTGACAGAGGTTCCAAAAAGGGCAGGACTTTGGAAGGGTCAATTACACATTTATTCTGAATCCTATGTAAAAGAATGCTGGTTTGTCTGAATCAGTCTGCATCATGCTCATTTGTGCTTAGGCTGAAGCAGAAGTGGCTTCCCTGAACAGACGTATCCAGCTAGTGGAGGAGGAGTTGGACAGAGCTCAAGAGAGACTGGCAACGGCTCTGCAGAAGCTGGAGGAGGCTGAGAAGGCTGCTGATGAGAGCGAGAGGTGACTTCTTGCTGTGATTTAATCATTTTTAACCACTTTGTGTATATACCTACATAGCAAAATTGGTGTTGCCCAGTGATGGCCCACATAGAGCCCAAATACAGCAACATATGGCCAACATAGGGCCAGAATAGGACCAACTATGATCATACATTTGGCTGAGATATGACTACGTCGTGGGCCATATGTGACTACCAGATCTGAAACACCATTCATTGCTAGGTCAGACCAGTTTTATATGATTAGTATTCTAACACAAGAGGGATCTGTAATATACTTCTTTCTTAGCTTTGCAGAGTAGAATAATTAAAATTTAAATTATACTTTGAAAATATTCGTACTGTACAAGAAATAAGTAATGGTCTGTGTGTGTGCAGAGGTATGAAGGTGATTGAGAACAGGGCTCTGAAGGATGAAGAGAAGATGGAGCTGCAGGAGATTCAACTTAAGGAGGCTAAACACATCGCAGAGGAGGCTGACCGCAAATATGAGGAGGTAAGTTTTCTATTGACGGCCACTGTATGATGAAGATCAACATCTGAAAGGAGCTTTTTGTACTGCTACAGTGGTGTTTTTTTACAGCACTATTGACAATAATATAGCCTTCCAGATGGTGTTTTACTGGTGACTACCAAGGAGTGGATTTTGTTTTTATGTTTATGCCTGTGATGTGACGTGTCTGGTGCTTTATAATGTACATATAATGCATTTTTCCAGGTGGCTCGTAAGCTGGTGATCGTAGAAGGAGAGCTGGAACGTACAGAGGAGAGGGCAGAGCTGGCAGAGGCGTGAGTATCTCTAGCATGCCCTCCTTATGCTTTTTTAGATGCTTTGAAACCCCCAAAAGGCGAGCTGATAAATAGCAAGCGAGCAAAAGGTGGCCAAAGAAAGTGCTTCAGGAACCAGGAGAAGAAAAGTCCAGGAAGGAAGCTCCTGTGCTATATTGAAGAGGCAGTAGTGCATATATGCCAACCTGGCTTGTGGTTATACCTCAGAGTTCTACATCCTCCCTGACCTGTCCAGTGTGCCCAAAAGTGGCAGGGCAAAAATAATAAAAAGGGCACCAGTGTGTAGGTGAAACAAATTATTCAGGGTTTGGGTTAGCATTTTCTCCACTGGAAGAAAACCCTAGAGAGAACTTTATCATATCATGTCCCTGAGTCCGCCAGTAATATGTAGGTATGTTCATGAATTGTCACATCTACATATCTGGGCTTTCTGGAAGAATCACAACTGAATCTCCACAAACATTACAAACTGAGTTACAAAATTAAACTCTTCAGCTGCCAGGCGTGACAGAATATAAATTAATTTTACAAATGAAAATGATTCTGTTGGTGCATGGTCCAGTTATGTTTGCTAACATCTGCTCATGTGGGCAATTATATTTTAGATGCCAATTAAGATTATCAGTTTATGAAATATGCTGTGTTGAACCTACCCGAGAGTGTATAGGAACACCTCCACCTCGAACTTGCCTGTTGGAGCAGTTGCTGGAGGATCTGAGAGCAGGAGGAAGAATTCAAATCTCTAAGTATTTTTTTAGGCTTTTATTGCCTTTATGATAGTGACAGGTGAAGACAGACAGGAAAGGGGGGCAAAGAGAGAGGACAACACGCAGCAAAGGGCCGCAGGTCGGATTCGAACCGTGGGCCGCTGCAGCAAGAACTCAGTCTCGATACATGGGTCGCCCAGCTCCATCGACTGAGCTAACTGGGGGCCATTATAATTGTCACTTTTAACCAGTTCAGTTCTTTAAAGCTGCAGCAGGTAACATGTAAGGTAAGTAGTACATGAGACAGATAATCTGTGAAAAAAATCTGGTTCCTCTGGCTCCGCCTAGTTCTCCTAATGACATTTGCAAGAATCCACTGGGCCTGAATGAAAACAACCAATCAGACTGGTTTTATTTTTTTTAATTTAAATGCAGCTTTATGTGAAGGCTCTAAATACTGCTTCCACCACTATTTTGTTTTGCAATGGTCACTTGAAATGTTAATTTCTTTCCACTGTTCACAGTTTTCTCCAAGCTAATCTGACGTTTCTCTCCTTCTTATATGAAATTAAAAGTAAATGTGCTGAACTGGAGGAGGAACTGAAGAACGTCACCAACAATCTGAAGTCTCTGGAGGCCCAGGCTGAAAAGGTAGGGCCGGCCTACAGCATGCTTTCCTTATTTTGCATTTAGACAGGTGACATAAGATCTGCAGATGCCTCCACTATCCTGTCATGTTCTATAGAAAGTATAAGAATGCTGAGTGACTTTGACAGAGGGGGTTGTTGTTGGGGCAAAGATGGCTGGAACTTCAGTCAGAAAGACTTCTTGACTAGCTGTGACTGAAGGGACATCTGCATTCAGGTTTATGGGAATAGCTGAGACTGAATGCTTCACCCCTGAGGGGGTCTGCTATTCTATTGGGAGCATTTTCCTTACCTGGTTGGTGTCCACTTGTTCTCTTAGAGGGCAATGAATACAGTGTGATACTAAGATTGTACCTTTGGAAGATCCCCAGTTGATTTATGTAACGCATGTATTGGTTTACATGGTCTCTAAACAAAGAGGAAGGGGGGGTGCAGACCAATTTTATCCAGAGTTGTTGACAGCCATTGAGGAAAAACACACTTTGCAAAGACAGAAACATAGCAATAATCTTTTTTTTGTGAGGAAACGTCACATTAGTATTTCCTAGAGGTGGGGCCAAGCGCAAGTCACAAGCCAAGTCTCAAGTCTTTGCAGTGAAGTCCCAAGTCAGGACAGGCATGTCCCAAGTGAAGTGACAAAGTTCAAAGTTTGAGTTTCTAGTCTTTCACAAATACAGCACCAAGTTTTTCTACACAAATGATGTTTATCATTCTTTCTGACTTGTGCTCAGTAGTAATGTTAGTTCTTCATGGCTCTCTCCTGCAACTTGATTGGATGCTCTCTGAGTGGTTGAGTCTGCATAATTAAGTGTTGACTTGTTGGGAATGTATGTTATTAAGCTGCAGTAGGTAACTTTTGTAAAAATAACTCTTCGTCATATTTGCTGAAACTTTTTACTATATTCTGACAGTAGAACATGAGACAGATAGTAGATTGTTGAGTCTCATTTGTCAACTACTAACGCTAGGAATAAGACTCAACAATCTACTTTCTTCAAGCCACCAACCCAAAGCTTCTTTTTATCTTCCTCAGCTCTGATTGGTTGTTTTCGTTCAGGCCTGGTGGATTCTTACAAATACCATTAGGAGCACTAGGAGGAGCCAGAGGAACCTGATTATTTTTTCACAGATTATCTGTCTCATGTACTACTGTCAGGATATAGTGGAAGTTTCAGTAATAATGACAACAAATATTTTTATAAAAGTTACCGACTGCAACTTTAATGATTTGTCTAGTAAGATAAAGGTTAAATAAAAACATAAAAAGGACAGGTTTCAGAACTGAAATGTGTGTTCAATTTCTTCTTTCTTTAAGAAGTTATGAAGTCACAAGATGTTGTTTTTGCCCACAGTACTCTCAAAAGGAGGACAAGTATGAAGAAGAGATCAAGATCCTGACAGACAAGCTGAAAGAGGTGAGCTAGAAGGAATGATGACCTTTAGATATTGTAAACCCTCAATTTATAGGATATTTTATATCAGTATGATGTGCTGAGACACATCATATTGGCTCAGAGGGGCGGCTGCGGCTCAGAGGTGGAGCGGGTCCTCCACTAATCGGAAGGTTGTTGGTTCGATCCCCAGCTCCTCTCGTTGCATGTCAAAGTATCCTTGAGCAAGATACTGAACCCCAAATTGCTCCAAATGCTGTGTAACTGTGGGTGTGACTGCTTAGTTTCTGTTCTGGTGAGCAGTTGGCACTGCCATTACATTGAAATTTCCCCATTGTGGGACAAATAAAGGAATATCTATCAGTATATGAATGTGTGTGTGAGTGTGGCATGTAGTGTACAGTGCATTGAGTGGTTGAAAGACTAGAAAGGCACTATATAAGTACAGTCCATTTACCATATTCTGCTCGTTATAATTTGTTGACTTTATTTGTTTTCTGATCAGAAGTTGACTTGTGTTTTGTGCCTCAGGCTGAGACCCGAGCTGAGTTTGCTGAGAGATCTGTGGCCAAGCTGGAGAAGACTATAGATGATCTGGAAGGTACAGTACAATACTGACCACTTCCCACCATTACTAGTGTACTTTTTAAATACAATTAGAATTTACTAATTTTCCAGAAAAAAGGCCAAAGGCATGCGTCCACAGCATATTTTAGTTGCTTCAAACCTTAAACAAGTTTAACCAAGCAGTCTGGACAAATAAGAGCACAGTCTGCCGAAAATGTCTTAGGTCCCCTCATCATTTTATATAGTATTATATATAGTCTACATAGTATAGCATCACACACACCTTGCTCATCAATGAAATTCATTCACAGATGCCAATGCAGTCAGAGAGTGAGTTACTTTCTGACAGTAAGGTTATAGATTGGCAGGAGGAAAGGAAAGTGACAAGAGATGAAAAGGGAAAGGCTTGGTCTAGATCAAGTTCTCATGATCTAGTTGCAGTGTAGTTACAGATTGACTGCACAATGCCTGAAAAACGCAAAACGTCCTATCTTTTTATTGTATTTGGTCTGCCGGATCAGGGCTGCTGTAGAAACATGGCAGTTCAACAACCTCCATAGATAAAAACTCTGTAGTTTTTATCATGCTAAGATAACAAAAACACACTGCTTCGAATCATTAGAACTGTAATATTTTAGACAATCCTATGTAGTAGTAGTTGAGCTGTATATAATTGCATTTTATTAACATGAACACATAATTACATAATGTAATACTACCTATAATGATAATAATAATATTACTTGATATTCCTTTACTCCATCTGGAAAAAAGTTTAACCCGGCTTTTAACCAGGAGTTAAGATTCCAATACATTTACATGGATGTATATTGTTCTGGTCACTTAACATCCTTATTATATTTGCCTCGTTTTCCACAATACTAATTTCAGCCTCTCTTGTCTTTCATTTTCATTTTCTTTGCAACACACCTCCCCTTGGTCTGTGTGTGGACATACAGATGAGCTGTACGCACAGAAACTCAAGTACAAAGCCATTAGCGAGGAACTGGACCACGCCCTCAATGACATGACTTCCATGTAAGTAGTGATACATGTTATTTCCAAGTGAGAAGCATGCTTATTGAGCCTGCCAGTGTAATGTTCCTTTAATTTTTATAAAAATACCATTAGATAGAGATAGGTAGATACTTTATTTATCCCGAGGGAAATTCAAGATTATTGTACACTGATCTGTCTGGCTAATATTTCAGAGTAACAACAGTCTTAAGTAATGATAGTTGGTGTTTAGATGCATAATGAATTATTATCTTAAAACAGTTACAATAGCTTTAGGCATTAACATTGTGATATATTAGACAGGAAAAGATCTGGACTCAAAAACTATTGTTATGGAGCCAGCTCATTAAAAAACAAAAACTGACAAGTCTGATAATTAACATCACAGTTTAAAGCTGTAGTAGCTCATTTTAATATAAACATTTTTGTAATATTGCTTAAATTTTCTCTATATCCTGACAGTAGTACTTGAGGAAGATAGTTGATTGTTGAGTTTAATTCCCAGGGCATCCCAAGGTGTACAGACGCTTTGGGACCATGGGAATAAGACTCATCAATCAGCTATCTTCAAGCTTCCAACCCACAGCCTCTTTATATACAATATTATCTGTCTAGAATACTGTCAGAACACAGTGAAAATTTCAGCAATAATGACAAAACGTTTTTTTTTAATAAAAGTTACCTACTCACCAATTGAACCTTCCAGAGCACCATGTCATACTCTATGTCATTGTGCATTGTGCAGCGCCCTCTGTTGGTTACACATCTATGGTTACCATGGTTCCTCTCAAAACTGGTGGAAACTCGGGCTGGTTCCCTAGATCGCACCAAGGTTCCAAGGATCTTAAATGGAACCAGTTCAAGAATGAGAGCTAATTTGGTAGAAATGCTATCTGTGTGTTAGCATTACTTGTGAATCTGCTTTGTGAGATGGGACCCTGGTTGTCTGAAACAGGAGGACTGAAAAGCTCTGCTATGACAAACTATTAGTTCATGAAAGACTTGTTGAAGGGCATCCAGTGACATGTTGCTGAGGATGGTTAGTTCAAATGTGCACTTCAACACCGTCTCTTGTTTCTTGTATTTTCAGCTAAACGTCCAGAAGCTCCACCATCCTGTCCGGTTGTGGTTTTTAACACTCTGAACTGCTGATCTCTTGGCTACATTTCTTTATCTGTCTGTCCCTCGCCCCATCCCCCCTCCCTTTACTCTGTTTCATCCACCTTTCCTCATTCCTCAACTTGCTGAACTGTTGAAATATGTGTGTGCCTGTTGTACTTTGTTTTTAGCACTTTCTCAATGTATCTGCTGAACTTTTCAATCAGTCATCTATTAGACATTGTTTATTGTATGTTTTCTGTTTACGGGTGTCTGATTTCACTCTGTTCTGTACCAGTGTTAAACATAGGAGGGGAGAAATGCATCTGTGTCTATGGCTGTTTTTTGTTAAACACACTTTTTTACTATTTCTATTTTATAGTTTTAAAGCTGCAGTAGGTAACTTTTATAGGAATAACTTTTTGTGATTATTGCTGAACACTGCGTTCTGTGTATTTTTAACAACGAAGGGCCAGAGGAACCTGATTTTTTTCCCAGATTATCTCTCATGTACTACTGTCAGGATTTGCAAATATTGCAAAAAATATTTGTATTAAATGTACTTACTGCAGCTTCAATAATAGTCGAATAGAAATTTATAGTCCTTGTAGGAGATTTTTTTTGTGAACTTGAGTTGAATTTGCAGCAGCTTTTGAAATATTTGTTATTTTGTGATGAACTGCAAGTCAGCTGTAGAAAATTATTGAAGAATTAATCAGAATTAATAAGTTCTAGTGAGCCTGGTGGAGCCTCACTGTCAATCACAATGACAGAAAAAAAACATTTCAAATAGAACACATCCTTTAGGTGGATTTTGTGAAGCAAACCAAATCATTTATGTTGCACAACTCAAAATTGATGCATAGAACTTCCCATCTAAATCTTTCAAAGAAGGTATGGTTAGGGCAGATATAATTAATACATTCATAACAATCAATGTATTTAAATAACCAAGATACACTCAGTGTTATACTGATATTTCTAGTATTTTGTTTACTTTCATGAATGGGGTACAATCACTTCTCGAGCACAAACTACAGCCTGCAGAATGACCATAAAGTTGATTGGATCTCTAAAGCAGTTCAAACACAAACTATACATATTCATGAACCTTGCTGATGATTTATTGCAGGGATTAGAATTCCTTATAGCTACACAAAATTAATCTTCAGGATCCCAGCTTTCAGATGATGTACATCATTTTATGTGGCATATATGGTTGACCTGCATCTCCCCCTTAATATCCCCATGGCCCCCCATAAAAAAGACAAAATGGGTCTACAGTAGGGAGGAGTGGAGTGGAAAAGATTAAATAAACAGATAAATAGACAATGATTTTTACTACTTCTATATTTCTGTCTCATTGGCATTCAAGGCATTAGAAAATAATAATTATATATTCATATTTTATAATAATCTTTCAAAACACATTTGGTGTACTAGTAGTTGGGATAGTGATGTGTATGCAGTGCTTCACATGGCTATAATATGTTAGCATTAAAGATTCCTTGAAATTGGGATTCGAACTTCGAAAAAAACAGTCATTCATGCTCTGGTGGATGTAACGGAGAAAATTTAGCCAATGAAGTCATCAAAATGTTCTCAGGAAATCCAGCTTCCTGCACATCATTAAATCACCCCATCTTTTTCTCAAAAAATAATAACCTATTGGTCTCACTCATTTCTTCCACAACCACATGCTGTCCCAACAAGAAATACATCACATTAGGCAAGTAATAAACTGCTTTGAGATTCAAGCTTCAGTGGGTAACTTTTATAAAAAAAAATAACTTTTGTCATTATTGCTGAAACTTTCACTATATCCTGACAGTAGTACATGAGACAGATAATCTGTGAAACAATCAGGTTCCTCTAATTCCTCCTAGTGCTCCTAATGGTATTTGCAAGAATCCACCAGGCCTGAACAAAAACAACCAATCAGAGCCAAGAAAGATGTAAAGACAAAGTCTCATTCCCAGGGTCCCAAATTTCTTCTATTAAATTATATTTCTGTTATCTAAATATTAAATGTATTCCCTAGAAATTTAGACTCTCTTCCTTAAATAAAGTTTAACATTTGTATAATAAACTCAGTTATATCCAGTTCCCCTTCATTGATATGTTGGGATTTTGTATAATTTCACAATACCAAAACAATTACATAAGGTTCTGTTATTGACACACAAACGGGAATATTTAGATGAATTGATTTAGCTTATGTTGGTTCATAAAGGTCCTCATCAACCACACATTTATGAGTGAATTAGACATTTTTTGTAGGTCAGAGGTATGATGTGACCTAACCTTTGGTCAGAGGAACACAACATTAATCAGGAGGCAGAGAAAATGAGGACACCAGACTAATGTACTATAAGCAAGAATATATCTCACTTTGATATTATTCAAAAACATCCTTTATTATATTTCATCAAAAGCTGCAGTAGGCCACTTAACTTTTTTGTCACATATTTGCTAAAACTTTCACTATATCCTGACAGACCGGCTCCTCCTAGTGCTCCTAATGGTATTTGCAAGAATCCACCGGGCCTGAACGAAAACAACCAATCAGAGCCGAGAAAGATAGTGGTTTTAAGAAAATAACTATCTTAAAACCACCAACCCTAAGCCTCAGTATATGACAACAAGGGAATGAAACTCAACAATCAAGTGTCTTGCTTTGCTCTGATTGGCTCTTACAGGTAGGTATAAAAGTTACCTACTGCAGCTTCATTATGTGATGTATGTACATTTTTATATAGGCTATATTTAGACTAGAATAGCTCATTACAGTGACCAAAGTCACTAGTTGCACTACTGCAATGTGTTTTATCAAATATATCAACTGAATGTGAAATTAAACAGACAAATAGAGGTCATTCCAACAAACATTCCCAAGAAAAGAGACAAAGTTGTAGCTTTGGCAATATTTCAAAATACCTAAAAAATCTTACTGTTATGATTGTTCAAGTCTTAGATGAAGCCAGATGGCAATAAAAATTATCATATGTATAGGTGTTGAGGTTATTTATAACATGTATGATTGCTTCATTTCAAAATGATACATAATCAGACAAGTAATAAAATACATGAGAACACAAAGGATAGACATTGTTGGAAATGTACAGTACTTATTCAAATATAGTACCTCCTGCAGTATGAACTATAGTAGAGACTAAAACACACTCACTGATGCACTCATAGCACCCTCAAAACCCCACAATTCCTCCCATCTAACTGCTGATGTCTTAAACATCAGCGGATTTTAGCTGACACTTCATCTTTGAGCTTGAAAACAGCAGTTTCCAAAACTGGGGTTGAGTGAGAACTCGGCTGAAAGCAGTATCCATTACAGATAATGTACTCTCTATGAGTATGTGTATCGTCACACTCAAATGTGTCAATATCTGTATTCTAGGAATAATAATGTTAGCCATCTAACATATCCACTCTGCTCTTGCTAGTGATTGCTAGTAACCCAGCCACACTGAAGAACGTTATTCGCCACTGGATAATATCTGTTAGTTAGTTAGCCAACATTTGCTTGCTCGCTACAGCTAGCTGGCTACAGCTAGCTGGCTTCCTTGCTAATGTTATCACTAGCACATTACTGTCTGAGTGGATATGTTAGTTTGAGTGGATAAGTGGCTTGCCAAACTACTTCCCCAGCTAACGTGATCTATGATAATAACTTATGTATTATGGTGTTTATTTTAGACAACAAAAAATGATGTTACGATACAAAGCTAACAATTGCTTTCTACGAGCCAAGAGTGATGCAAGGTAGCGTCCTTCATTGTGTAAGAACATTACAGATATAGTAAGGCATTCTTAAAATGATTGCAACTTACAGGTACTACTTGGAAAATTAGAATATCGTGTAAAAGTTGTTTTATTCAGGCAATTCAAAATAAAAGGTGAAACCAATACATTCTATAGACTCATTACATGCAAAGTGAGATATCTCAAGCATTTCTTTGTTGTAATTTTGCTGATTATGATTTACAGCTTATTAAAACCTCAAAACCAAAAACTCAGAAAATTAGAATACTGTGAAAAGCTTCAGTATTGTAGGCTCAAAGTGTCACACACTAATCAGGTAAGTAATCCAAAACACCTGCAAAAGGGTCCTGAGCCTTTAAAAAGTCTGTTTGGTGTGTCTGGTTTGGTTTAGAAGAATTCACAATCATGGGGAAGACTGCTGATCTCACAGTGGTGCAGAAAACCATCATTGACTCCCTGCACAAGGTGGGTAAGACACAAAAAGTGATAGCAAAAGAAGCTGGGTGTTCTCAGAGTGCTGTCTCAAAGCACATTAATGGACAGTTAAGTGGAAGGCAGAAGTGTGGAAGGAAACGGTGTACAAGCCGGAGGGATGACCGCAGCCTGGAGAGGATGGTCAGGAAAGGGCCATTCAAAAGTGTGGGGGAACTTCATAAGGAGTGGACTCAGGCTGGAGTTGCTGCTTCAAGAGAAATGTCGAATTTCCTGTTGTCAAGCCGCTCCTCACGAGCAAGAGCTTAGCCAGAGGCGCCTTAGCTGGGCTAGAGAGAAGAAAGACTGGACTGTTGGCCAGTGGCCCAAAGTCCTCTTTTCTGATGAGAGCAAGTTTTGCATCTCATTTGGCAACAAAGGTCCCAGAGTCTGGAGGAAGACCGGAGAGGCGCAAAATGGAAGATGCATGAAGTCCAGTGTTAAGTTTCCCCAGTCTGTGATGACTTGGGAATCCATGTCAGCTGCTGGTGTTGGTCCTCTGTGCTTTATCAAGTCCAGCTGTCTACCAGGACATTTTAGAGCACTTCATGCTTGCTTCAGTGGACCAGCTTTATGGGGATGCGGACTTCATCTTCCAGCAGGACTTGGCACCTGCCCACACTGCCAAAAGTACAAAATCCTGGTTCAACAACCATGGGATTACGGTGCTTGACTGGCCCGCAAACTCACCTGACCTGAACCCCATAGAAAATCTGTGGGGCATTGCCAAGAGAAAGCTGAACGGGAAGAGACCAAACAATAAAGAAGAGCTCAAGGCCGCGATTGAAGCATGTTGGTCTTCCATAACACCTGAGATATGCCACAAGATGGTAGCATCCATGCCACGCCGGATTAAGGCAGTCATTCGTGCAAAAGGGGCCCCAACCAAGTACTAAGTACAGATGCAAGATTTTACATTCAGAGGCCTGACATTTTTGTATTTAAAATCCTTTTTTTTTTGTTATTGATTTCAAGCAGTATTCTAATTTTCTGAGTTTTTGAATTTGAGGTTTTCTGAAGCTGCAAGTCCTAATCAGCAAAATCAAAACAAATAAAAGCTTGAAATATATTGATTCGCATACTATTTGTCTATATAATATGTAAATTTCACCTTTAAAGTTGAGTTACAGAAATACATGCACTTTTTCAGGATATTCTAATTTTCCAAGTAGTACCTGTATTTGTCTTGTGTGTGTCATGTCACTGCTTTGTGTAGGATGGTGGAAGTGCTGCAGTTAGCCTAACACTACTGCAGGATTGTCTTTTTCTGCCACCACTTAGGCTCTGCCCACAAAATACGTCGTCATTGTTTCCAAACACAAAAAAGGCCTACAGTATACAGATAACAGTGGACTCACTCATCCCAACATGGTCCTCATGAGGATCGGTCTCGAACTTAACTTTTAAGTCAACATGGACTAGAAGTCCTAGAGGTTCTCAGAACTCTTCAGAACTGATGGTTTCTACATTTTCATGGTAACTGAGCAAGCTACTAATGAGGAGTGATACAGTTGAAAGCTCATGCATAGCTACTAAATGGACCTTAAGGTGGTATTGTCTTGTCACCAATCAAGAGTGGATTTTTGTTGGGACTTTGGGGTGATATCAGGCTCAATCAACAAAATCATGGACTTCACATATGATAACATTGTGCTCACCAAAGTCGTCCATGTGGGAACATGGCGACACCGCCAAAAATAGGTAAAACAGAGCAAGAAACATGGTAGGTAGTTTTCATAAAATAACTTTTTGTCATATTTGCTGAAACTTTAAAAAAAGAATCAGGTTCCTCTGGTTCCTCCTAGTGCCCCTCGTGGTATCTGCAAGAATCCACCAGGCCTGAACGAAAACAACCAATCAGAGCCGGGAAGCGCTAGAACAAGCCAGAAGAACTTGATTTTTTCACAAATTATCTGTCTCGTGTCCTACTGTCAAGATAGAACATTAGATAATTATATTAGAACATTATAGAACATAGAACAAAATTATTTTTATAAAAAAATTACCTACTGCAGCTTTAAGTACTAATACACCATAGTTTTCCTTTTAGCTAAACAACTTTAGTGAAACAACTTTGCATACTATTTTTTTGGTTCCTTATGTTTACATGTGTTGTTTAGTAGTATTAGTCATCACAGTACAACATTTTAAACAAGCATAAATATTTGCATTTGTAAAAGTCATGGAAGACATAAAATTACATTTTCTGTAGAGGAAATATAGTTCTACCCAAAGTTTCTCTATGCACATTGTTTTATCAAAGAGTTTCCCCAAACCAGTAACCACCCTAATACATTCTATCCTTCAAATCAAGCATCATTAAAGGCATATGCCCACAGGGACAAAGAGCTGAACTTTAAAAGAAAGTACTTTATCTTCTGAAAGTCTTTCATCAGATGAGGCAGTACTTGTTTGATACTACCATCCCAGCCACATCTGAGACAGTCTGTAACATTTCACAACATTTAGTCGTCTATTTCACTTTAACAGGATAACAGAAAATGTTTCCCCTCAGCGATCCTCAGCTCCAGCCTGGACCTGGATCCTGGACTCTTCTGCCCTCCTCTGGTCAGCTCTATGAACTGCTGCTGAGTCTTCGACGCAGCAAGGAGGCAGGCTTGGTTTCAGTGTCCTCTACATCGCTCTCACATTGTCTCTGGAGAAAAGCATTAGAAAAATTGGATTCCAATCTGATGCAGACTTTTGGATGTCATGAATTTGCACAACTGTATCTTGTAAAGCTTACAGTGCGGCTTTGAATAGACCATCTAAACTGAATTTGAAGAAGTACATAAAAATGGACAATATATACATCAAGAAACACTAAGTATCTTTGCATATACAAGATTCAGTGTTGAGTAGCTCTAAAAAAAAAATTGTATTCAATATCAAATAAGTTGAGTTAAGTGACTTTATAAAAGACTATGCTTTACTACAGACATACACAATTATTTTTCAAGGCACCCTGCATAAGCTTCTTTGACTTTACCAAAATCTAAAACTGCATCAGTTCATCGTACAATAATTATACAGGGCAATGCTACAATGGACTTCATTTTCAAATCATATTAAATAATACTATAAAACTTTTAATAATAGCCTGGGTTTTTATTTGCTTCAACCACTGAACTCACCCTGCACTTACTGGGGACAGGCAGGAAATACTCTCTAAGTTTAGTTCAGCAACTATGACACAGCTTCCATTTCAGGTTGTATTGTTTTCTCTGTGCTGCCGCCATCACACTTGAGCTCACTTGTTTTCCGAGCCAAAGATTTACGGCAGCCAGCGTACAGATGGTGAGCAATGGACTTCACATGACAATATTCACAACTCGGATTAGTGTTAATCAAACCCCTCTGATTCTTATGATCCTTTTGACCCTTACGCACTAAGGTAATATAAATAATGGAAGAATGGACACAAACTGTATGGGACAGACTTTATGAGCACTTCAGAAGTTGGGAGCCAGCTCTTTTTTCTGTCTTTCTTGTTAACCATGCCGGTAAATCTGAATGAATTATACTTTGTGTCCCATAGTTTCTGTGAAATGAACCAAATGATTCAACGATCTAACTGATCTAACGATATGCAGTATCTCCATGTTGACAAAAGTTTAAACATTTATGTTTGTTTAGGAGATCTAAGCAGCTTAAAACTCGCTCAAGTGGGAGACCTGGTTGCTTTTGAGAGTTTTTATGCATCCAAAGAACTTCTATAAAATCCAGACCAGGCCTCTATGTGAGACCTGCATTTATCTGTCAAAACGTGTACCACACCAGGCTAGTAAAGGAGACCTGCGTCTGTTTAAGACACTAAAAGAGCATTACTCAAGAGGAAACTTTAGTAATAAATAAGTACTCTTTGGTGTGTGAGGGTTCTATCGGCAAACAAGGTGAAATGATGAGATTTATCTGTTTGATCATAATACATTCAGTAAGAGCTGGCCTTTTTTATTTTTGTTCTTATTTTGTCTATAGAATTGTTTTATTGGAGTATATGTGCATCGCGATGGGTTGTGTCAGTGTTCTGTGATGAGTAATGTGAGTGTGTTTATTTGTATGGTACTGACACCATGTAAACTGTGTGGCCCCCAGGAAGAATGGCGGCTGTTATGCAGAAGCTAATAGGCGATTGTAATAAACAAACTAACATTAGTGGTCTTACCTGCACTGTATCTGGATCTGAGCTCCCCTTCAGCAGTTTCAAATGGACCAGCCGGTTACATATCCACACCATGTTGTAGGACATCTAGAGGATGGAGGGGGGCACAGGGTGAAGAAAATGGTTTACAGTCTTCAGTAAGTCTTTCCAGCCAGTGGTGCAACCAACCAGAATACCTGAACGTTCTTAAAGATAATACTTAGATGATGAAGAGCAACTCTGTCTTCATTTACATCAGCTCGGTATCATATAATGTTTCTATAAAACCAGGTAGCTACACCCAGTGTGTGTAATTTGGGGGATTTAGATACCCCAATTGCTCAGTTATTTTCTATTTATCGATAGCAGGGATCTCAAACTGCTGGCCAGGGGCCATTTGCAGCCCTCGATCCCCCTACCTCCGACCCAACATGATGTCAAAAGTAACCCCTAACTCCTGCTTACTGTAGCTGCTGTTGGCTAGTTAGCTCAGTTAGCTGTGCAGCTAGCTGTTCTATTAACGTTAGCTGACTTCCTTAGCGGACTGGGAGCTCGGAGCAGCAGGGGAATGCACAGGAACTGTAGACTGCTGGGAGGAGAGGGTTTGTTTTCATGCCTGGTGTGGGGGTCCCCAGCAGGAAATGCGGTTGGGGATCAACAGGCACCAGAACCGGAGCCAGGCAAGCGAGAAACAGAGACGGGTCAGCAGCCTCAGAGTGGCTAGACCTCCCAACCTCCCCTATCTCTCTCTCCCTATTTTCTTCTCCTTGTCCTCTGTGACTGCCACCTCTCTCTCCTCTGGCTCTCGGTGTCTCATTCTACATGTTTGGATCTTCCTCTCTCTCTCTCCCTTGTGTGCACGTTGCTGTCGTCTCTCTCTCTATGTGTGTGTGTTTCTCCTGTCTGCGTGAAAAGAGCTTGTTTGGTGACACCTGAGTTTGCTCAATGTCAGTGTCCAAACTGTGATTTTACTATGGTACGTTGGTCTATTCTGTACACACATCTTTTTCCTCTCTGTCCCTCCTGGGAGCAATATTTTTTTCCCAGGATGGCGAAATTATGACTAGCTCTACTCTGACTCTGATTGGCTTACCCTAATTTTCTTACCCTAACCCTAACCAAAACCAATCAAGGCAACAAGTATTAGCCAATCAGAGGCAGAGTAGAGCGGGTCTTAACTTTGCCATCCTTCCAATCTTTCCCCATTAAAGGACAGAGGGTGACGTATCCTGTACAGATTGTAAAGCCCTTGAGGCAAATGTGTTATTTGTGACATTGGGTTATATAAATAAAACTGACTTGACCTCTGCAGAAACTTAGTTGTGCACTCTAACAAATATAACTGGCTATATTTGCAGATAGGAACTTGAGGGTCCTACTGTCCCTGCACAAGTGGCTCCTTCTGGTTGGTGGGCCAATCCCTGATAGCCGATATATTCGTTCAATCACCCAACCATAATGCCCTCTCACCTTCCATTTCCGTCTGGCATTGAACTTCTTAAAGTTCTTCATATTGATTGAGGATCGGTTTCTTTTGGCCAGCTGTGTGCGTGTGATGGGCTGAAACAGACAACATTTACATTCATTTTAAGTAACATCCAGCAGCTAGATGCGGTTAACAACTAAAGCATGTTTTGGGCCTTGAAATGGTAGCAGACGTATAGTAACCTTAATCCATGGATGAAGCAGACACTCCTCAGCTGTCATTCTATCACTGGAATACACATCAACAAAGAAGTAATGACAGATCAGGTAACAGATTAGAAGAGTAGTAATAAGTGACAAGTAATAATTAATTGCCACTCTCTACTGGATAAAAAACAGGATCAAAAACAGTTTCACACTTTTTTTTTTACACATCAAGTAAGGCAGCTAGTTGTACTGAGATGGAAAATAATGTTATTGGTCATTAATAGGGATGCACCGTTTGGGAAATCTTGGCCAATAGTCGATGCCATGTTTTATGTTGTTAGTTATTCACTATTTATAGTGTTATATATTATATTGTTGTATATTGACAAACATCTACAAAGATAAGTGTTTCTGCCTTGTTCACTGTCCGAGCTGCTGCATGGAGCACATTGGTATTTGCATGCAATTTGTGCTGAAAAAACTGAAATTATTATCTATTATTATGAACATCAGCCACTGATATCAGTGGATGCCATCTTATTTGATGCTCGGCTGATACATCAGTACATCCCTAGTCATCACATATGAAAGCAGACAATGGATCAGTAGCTATATCACAATATTGGTTCTGCCATAGGAAGGGCCCTATGCTGCAGCAAGATCCGTCTAATTTATTTTCCAGGAGCCAAATTCACACAGTGATCCTAATAATTGTACTAAAATCTATATATTTCAGCCCAGTGGTGGAACAAACTCCAAGCAGAGCTTGGAACTGAAGAATCCTTCACCATCACACCAACACAGCCGAATGTCGACCGTGCCACCAGCTTTAAGTTTGTGGGTTGACCCTCCTGAAGAAGGTTCACCAGCATCTGTTTTCCTGAGAGGACTAAAGAAAGTCCATCTGCTTCTTCAGAGTTGACGCACCACAGTGTTTGCAATCCTCCCCTCTGGGAGGCGCTACAGGTGTCTTCATTCAGGGACCGGCTAGCTCAGGAAACGCTTCTTTCACCTCTGAGATATTTTACGGCTTTTTACCCTTCTGGATGCTGAACGCCATCCCGTTGTCTCAGAGTACAAGCACTGAGACAACAGAATGCAGTTTATGACAATGACAATAAAGTTCCATCTAATCTAAACAACTAACATGAGATGGTCAGTCAGCACCACCTTCTATAGCCAGAAAGCCCAACAGCATCTGCACTTTGCATAAGTAAAAGCAGGCTCCCTCACCCAGCAGCACTATACACAGTGTGCTGACAAGTCGCATTACTGCTCAGTACAGCAACTGACCACCTCTCCTCCATCCCCCTCTTTCCTGTCAGACACACTCAGGCAGACAGAGACCTACCTCACCAACAACCCAGTGACTCATACGCTGCTCTTGCTGCCATTTCTATGTATTTCATCTTTAATGGTGAGGGTATTAGAAGTACATCTATCCAAATTAAAACTGTTTATTTTTTTTTATGAAATGAGGCACACATTTGATTACATGTGTGACAGCACATGCACTTTACTCAACTTAATACTACTAGCACCAGCACTGTGTTTGTACCTCTTGTATGTCCTAATCGAGTATTCTATATGGAAAGGATGATAATAAAACCTTTTAAACAATGTATTTCTAGACCGTTTGTTATTTTTTATGAATCCTTTTTTTACACTTTATTGCTGATTAATATTTTAATTTGTAAATATTGTATAATTCTTCTTTTATTGCCAATTTAAATATCCATTGATGAAGTACTTAGTACTTTGAATCCCTCCAGGGGGTTGCAATGTTACAATTGCAACAATTAACGCAAATTTAACCAATCCCTGTAAATTCTGTGCAACCTTGCAATTTTGTCCAATCACTGCAACTTTGCGCAAGTTTTACCATGAATTTTACCAATCATAAAGTCCCCCGCCAAACATTAAGCTATATGTCAACAAACTACTAACAATGCTATTCTCGCTGGAACAAGATGCCTTTTTTAAAATCACACTTTCTCCCAAAATTTCATTGCAAAAAAATGCTAAGAAACATTGCAACATGCATCGCAATTTTTTAGAAAAGAAAACCAAATAACAGTCCTATTGGCTACTGCCACTAGTCCTCCCTAGCTGCTTGCTTTTACAGGAAATACATACATATGTGGAAGCAAACAACAATCACATTCCTGTTTTTAATCTAAACTTTATGTGACTTTTTTTCAAGGTTCTCATTTTGAATTTGTGGAACTGTACATTATTGTTGTCATGTGACCATCCTTGTCGTTGTTGCCATCTAGTGTCTTGGAAGCTCATATAGGCTAAAATAAATCAAGCACATAAAGCCACTGCCACTGTCACTCCAACAACCTAGCTATCCCATAACTCCTAAGAGCCTATAGGGGGAAACAGCTTATGTTAAATTACCAATGACAAATTCTGTAACAATAGTACATACTTGGGATCTTTCACCAAGAGTTTCTGGATGAAGTCTTTGGCCATGGAGCTGGTCATGCTGAAATACTGTGGATCAAACTCGTACTTCATGGCGATTATGTTCCCCAGAGTCTCTTGATTGGTCTCACCTTGGAATGGTGACATCCCGCTCAATCTGAGGACAGATTGCACAGCAAGAGTCAGACTATGGTAAATGGTAAATGGACTGCTGGTTTAGTATTTTGCTCAAGGAGATGCATTCCATATCTGATAAAAGCTCCAAATTCACTTAATAGGAAGTAAATTAAAGATCCTTTAAAAGCAGATGGCCATAATACAGAAAAAGATCTACACACCAGTGAGTGTAGACTGATGTAACTGCAGATAGTGTCAAATATTATCAAACAACAGATTAAAATAATTTTTATAAAAAATAACCTTTTGTCATTATAGCTGAAATTTTCACTGTGTTTTGACAGTAGTACATGAGACAGATAATCTGTGAAAAAAATCAGGTTCCTCCTAGTGCTCCTAATTTGCAAGAATCCAGAATCAGGCCTGAACAAAAACAACCAATCAGAGCTGAGAAAGATATAAAGATGCTTTGGGTTGGACGCTTGAAGATAGTTCAAGATGATAGTAGTTGTTGTTGAGTCTCATTCCCAGGGTCCCAAGGGGTCTGTGTTTGACACCCCAGGAATGAGAATCAACAATCAACTATCTTTCTCAGCTCTGATTGGTTGGTTTTTATTCAGGCCCAGTGGATTCTTGAAAATACCATTAGGAGCACTAGGAGGAGCCAGAGGAACCAGATTTTTTACATAGATCTCATGTTCTGCTATCAGGATATATGTCAGGATGTAATATGCAAATCCCAGAAGTTGCTCTGGCCTACAAATCTGGAGAACAACATTTGAAAAAAACATGTTAAATTAAATTTGTGATGCAAAAATTATCATTCCCACACTAATCATAAATCATATCACAATATCTGTCAAAATAAGCAGAATATGGTGTTTTTATGTGTACAACAACATATTCAAAGCCTCACATGCAACCCAACACACAAACACTTACAGTATGTAGGTAATAACTCCGATGCTCCTGGAGGAGAAAGAAGCACAGGCAGTCATGTGATGTGGTTTACTCATTTTTACTACTGATGACAAACGTAAGAAAGATAGTGTTTAAATGGTTGGACATTCACTCAGTCTGCTGTTTCACACAGTCAACAGACTGAGAGTCAGCTGGGATCTTGTGCAGTTCAGTGGGTCTCAGAACAGGTTGGAACATGTCAACAGAAGAATGTACTTCCTTAGAATGCTCACCACATATCTGCAGCTGTGCTCAGAGGTTCACAGTTGATCACCTCAGGGGCTGAGAGAGAGAGAGAGAGAGAGAGAGAGAGAGAGAGAGAGAGAGAGAGAGAGAAGAGCGAGAGGGAGAGAGAGACCAAGAGCGAGAGAGAGAGAGAGAGAGAGAGAGAGAGAGAGAGAGAGAGAGCGAGAGAGAGAATTTTGAGACTCAATACAAAATCACAAAACAAAATATCATGATATGATATATTATATATATATATATATATATATATTACCCCTCAATACTATATTAATGATACCTTGCCAAATTCCTTCACTAGCTAACATGACCCATGATTAAACTGGTATGTATGTATTGTATTGTATTGTGACAGTGTTGGTGACGATGTTGATTTTAGCCAACAATAAGTGACAAAGCAAATGTGTATAGCTAATCACAATATATTTCACAAGCTTTGCAGTAATGTTAGCTTTGAATTTGGGCTTTGCATTGTGGAGGGTGCCGGTCGTCTGTAGAAATTAGCAAACTCAATTTCAAAAGCAGAACAAGACAATTGTTTCTTTATTTCAGGGATCTTTCAGTTTATCTCAGTCACTTTCCTTTACTCCAAATTGGTGTATATCACTGCGTGGCTAGACAAAATTTCTGACATCATCTTTATGCTACTTTTGCTGCTACTCAGACTCTTTGAAAATCTTGTAGCTCTTAACCCCAAAATTCCACCGGGCACGGCTTCATGATGTCGGCGGTTTGGCTCTGTGATGCGCACCTTTAAATTCTACTGATAGTGTTTCAGAAGCCAAATGTCTTGAGAGCGTGTTGCCTGCCCGACCTTGTTTACTTGCATATTTTGTCCTTAAAAAGGATAGATATCTGTGTTTCTCCGCTTAAAATCTCCTCAAACCTGCCTCTGACTGACTACTTCTGGCCTGGTGCCATAGAGTTGATGTAGCATCCGGAGTTTGCATGCTGTATTTTATTTTTAAAACGGACCAAATTCCCTATGCCTTTTGTGTATCTGACTTCCTGCCAGTGCAATCTGCTCTGTGCTGCTTAGACCAGCCGCATATTCTACGTGGAGCAGAGCGAAGAGACGCTTCTGGGTCACGGCACTGGCTTCTTGTGGAATTTTAAGCAATTTCTAGAACGGTTGTAGTCAGCTGCAGCAAACGTGGACCGGAACGTATTGTGGCCATGCCCATTGGAATTTGGGGGTAAGTGTTTGAAGGCTGCCTCACTCATGGCTGGCTCCCACAGTGTTCCAGTTGCTACTATCTCTATCTTTCTACATTGAGTTTGCTTTTTATAAATACAATACTATAAAAGCCATGTTAACAAATGAATGGTGCATGTTTATGAGTGACTGAATGTGTTAAATGAGAACATCATGTCAAATAAAGGACTATTCATCCTCACCAATGTACTGTGGGGTCCCACTTGTGCTCCTGTACTCCTCCCCCTGATTAAAATGGTGGGCCAGGCCAAAGTCGATGAGTTTGACGTTGTGCTGTGGTGACACTTTGTCTGCCAGCATGATGTTTTCTGGCTGAACAGAGACAATATTGTTGTTAAAGTGGAAGCATATATTTTAAAGTCACAGTCGTGTCTCAATAAAGTAACTCAGAGAAGTAATTCCGGTTGGTTTGCCGGCACCTTGAGGTCAAAGTGGGCAATGTTCTTGCTGTGCATGAATCCCAGTCCCTCCAGGATCTGCTTCATGAACTCAATGGCCTCACTCTCCAGCAGGTTATCCTTTGCAGCAATGAAGTCAAACAACTCCCCTCCATTAATGCTGAAATGTCAAACAGAAGTGTGTGTTATAATACTTATTTTGAGGTAGCAAATACCTTAAAGGACAACACAAAGGAAAGGTGTTTTGGTGGTGGTGATTTGTGTGTTGTTTGTGGCATACCCCTTTAGTCGTGACAAGCACTAATTGTCTATAACTGAAAATACTGTATCTGACTCAGTAAAAACTCTCCCTTCCTAAGTCCCGCCCCTTTTTGCTCTGTGCTCCAATAACAGTTGAGCAAGCCCCAGTCAGAACTTTGGTCAACTTTCTCCTTTCCTGTCCTTAGATATGCTATGTGCTAGGCTCACGCTCCGTCTATGTTGAAAGTCAACCATATTTTGAAGATGGTTAAAAAATACAAGCGACATATGAATTTATAGTCACATCTTGAAGGTCCAGTGTGTAATATCTAGGATGATTTATCGGCATGTTGAACCACCATGTTTCTTACAGTATTCCAGGAGGGACAAACCAAACTAGATAGGGGTGTTTTTTTCGCAGCCACCGTAGTTTCTGGAATCAGTCAAATATTGAACAGTCAGCTCTACCTTTTAGGTTTAAGCTTACTAAAAAAAAAAAAAAAAAAGATGACCAACTTGAAGACTGGAGATAGAAATCTTAGTGTAATGTTGGGCATCATAGTGTCATAGGTTGCCCTTATTAAACTATGATTTACTCCTAAAATACCATGTAATAAATCTCTTTCTGTCTATTTACTTAAGTCTGCTCAAGCATTGAACTGTCAATGGTGTTAAATAATTGGCCAAAACATGCCAGATGGACTAAAATGATGTCACTGAAGTCAAAAATCTTCTTTATTGTATTAATGAAATGATTTAAAAGTCCAGTGTGTAACATTTAGGAGGATCTATTGTCAGAAATGGAATATAATATTCATAGGTATGTTTTCATTAGTGTAATGTCCCAGTGGAAGTTGTGGCTATTCAGAATAATGTTTTGGCATAGAGCAGATTAGATTCGCCCCCAGTAACTGAATTCATTCCATCCAGTAATCAGTATAATCTCTATGAATAACCCAGATCTTCACAGTGCCCTATCATGTGAGATTTTGTTTATATACGTTTATATCTTTAATAATCTAAAAACAATCTAAAAAGACATTTTTTCTCACTGAAATTAATGAAATGCTGATATTGCAACAATTTGTGTACAATAGTCTGAAAGCAGGCACTGGTTTTAGTATCAGTTTCAAAACGCATTTAAACCACATACGTAGCCCATTTCCTGACTGGTGTGAGAGAAGTGATAGATAATGAAAGACTGGCTGAGACCGAGAAAACCAGACATGCTGAACATGTCTCACTGTAAGTAAGTAAGTAAGTAAAGCTTTATTTATATAGCACCTTTTTGACACAGAGATCCAAAGTGCTTTACAAACAACAAATAAACATAAGGGTATAACCACACCCAATCAAACAAACATAGGGAGCATGTAAATACAAACAAAGGAAGATAAAACAAGAGGGAAAGAATAAATTAAAAGAGAGACGACAGATGAAAAACAAACAAGGAGATCTATAAAAAGGCTTGCCTGTAGAGGTTTTGAGCAGCCGCTTAAAACAGTCCACAGATTCACTGAATCTGAGTGAATGGGGAAGACTGTTCCACAATGTTGGGGCTAAAACAGCGAAGGCACGGTCACCTTTAGATTTACAGGTAGAGCGTGGAACGGATAAAAGGCCGAGATTTGAGGAGTGAAGTGGCCAAGGAGTGGAATGAGGCACAAGGAGATCTGAAATGTAACTGGGGGCAAGGTTAGCTCGGTCGGTAGAGCTGGTGACCCATGTACGGAGTTGCTGCAGCGGCCCTTTGCTGCGTGTCATCCCCTCTCTCTCTGTCTCCCTTTCCTGTCTATCTACAGCTGTCACTATCCAATAAAGGTAATAAAAGGCCAAAAAAATTACTTAAAAAAAAAATGAATAACTATCCCAACCTCTGAAGAGAGGAAAACAAAACGGTTTTTAAGTCAATGATGACCATCATTGTGTTCTGACAGTAGTACATGAGACAGATAATCTGTTAAAAAAACACATTTGCTCTTGCCATCCACCAGACCTGGATGAAAGCAACCAATCAGAGACAAGAAAGCAAAAAGAGGCTTAGGGTTGAATGCTGGAAGATAGTTTGTTGTTGAGTCTCATTCCCAGGGTCCCAAGGCATCTGTATTTGACACCCTGGAAATGAGACTCAGCAATCACCCATCTTTCTCGGCTCTGATTGGTTGTTTTCGTTCAGGCCCGGTGGATTCTTGCAAATACCATTAGGAGCACTAGGAGGAGCCAGAGGAACCTGATGATGTGGTGGAAAATATTAGTGCATTAGAGCATAGTTGAAACATCAAGAACAGTTTCCTGTTCTGAAAACGCTGAGTTTGTCCTCTAAGGACAAACCCAAAAGAACATTGGAGAACACCTTGACCCAAAACTGGAAGCTCCCAAAACTCCTGTCCGCTTCTGTTGAAATTAGATAACATATTGAATTAGAATGAAAATTGATAACTAGCCAACCACTGATGAGAAATTACCAACTGCTGACGTCAATGACAGGTATAAGACCAAAAGCCTGGATACGGTTTTGGGAATTCTGTGGTTGTTCTGTACTGTTGTACTAGGTTTTCTGAAGAGTTCTTGGAACTATATAGTATCAATTTGAATAAATCCTGCAAAGGCTGTTCATGAACTTCTGTCTCCAAGTATTTTTCCAACAATGATCACAGATTATCTGTCTCTTGTACTACTGTCAGGATATAGTGAACGTTTCAGCAAATATGACAAAAAGCTTCTTTTGTTTTTTTTATTACCTACTGCAGCTTTAACAAACAGTAAGACCACAACCAACAGATGCAAAGTTCCTCCAAACTCCAAAATGTTTATATAGTGGATCCATACAAATAACACAATAGATGTTTTGGAACTTTTGATATTTATTGTCCCTCAACAGGCCACAACTGGGCAAAATTAAATTATGCTTGTTAAGCACTATACCAAAAATAAATATCAAATATATACACTCTTTGTAGTGCAAATAAAACAAAAAAAAACTTCAGACAATTGGTAGATATACTGTACTTCAAGTATTTTCTTCCTCGAAAAAGTAGAACAGTGTAACACAGTGTAACTGAAAAGTACAATGTATAGCAAAACTAAGGAATCCAAACATAAATAGGTAATACATAAGAAATAAAAAATACATCTCCATAAAAATAAATCTCTTTCTCTGGCCATTGACAATCTCACTTCAAGAGGCTGCAGCCAGCCAACAAATAAATCTAAATTAAATGATGCTCTTTAAGCAATGTACCAAAAATGTATTCAAACAATATATACACTCTTTTTAGTGCAAATGTAATAAGATGCAACACAACTGGCCATACCTGTCTCTCGTTGACTGACTCGCTTGTGTTGTTCGTTGTGTGTCGGACTATGCGTGCTTTCGAACACCTGCCCAACTCTACCTCTGATTGGCTTACCATGAAATTTTACTCAGCCTCAGCCAATCGTCAGCATGTATGCGCTTGTCTCGTGCACTGCCCACTAACCAAGGAAGAACAGTAAAAAAAGTCTTTGCCTCTCGGCTCAGAGATCTAGTTGGTCTGATGAAAAAAACAGATTCAATAATAGTAACGCGCCGCATTTTCTGGCAGTAACGGTAACAGCGTTATTAAGATGGGAAGAGTAATCAATTAGATTACTCGTTACTGAAAAGAGTAAAGCCGTTAGTAACGTCGTTATTCCATCACTGTACAACACTGACCATCACAACATACTATGCCCACATACTGCTCTGCTTTCACTACTGTCACTAAAAACCCAATCACCTCAGTGTCTCCACTCCTATCTGCCAGTGGATTTACTACTTCCTTTACAAGATGAAGGAATTTGTCCATGACCACATTTTAAAACCACTATACCTCAGCACAACCACCTCACAGGGCTGTGTTCTGTACTCTCTCTCCACACCAATGATTGTGAGCTAAACATGGGCTGCTGGTCTAGTTTTACACTGATGGAATGAATCCATTAACACCTCTTCAATCCCCCTCTGGCTCTGCATCGCTGCACTCAAAGACTACAGCTTGCTGCACGGCCTGCAGAGAAAATCATTGACCCAACTCACCATGGCTGATTCTCATTCTCAGCTGACAATGAGAGCCCTAAAAACCGGGACCACACCCACACACACCACATCCACAGCTTGTTTCCTCAGGCCTTAAACCTCATAAACAACTCTTTACTGCACAGACTCACAATCTCTACATCTGCACTGGACTTATCTGACAACATCACTGCCATATTTGCACATTAACTTGGCGGCTGTGGCTCAGAGGCAGAGCGGGTCGTTCCCTAATCGGAAGGTTGTGGGTTCGATCCCCGGCTCCTGCCGCAACATGACAAAGTATCCTTGAGCAAGATACTGAACCCCAAATTGCTCCTGATGCTGTGCATTGGTGTGTGAATGCGTATGAATGAGTTAGTTGCTGTTCAATGGGCTTTGCCATCACTGTGTGAAAGGGTGAATGTGGCATGCAGTGTAAAAGCGCTTTGAGTGGTCGGAACACTAGAAAGGGTCTATACAAGTAAAGGTCCATTTACCATTTACATTACTTCCTCTGTTGGTTGTATATATTGCTTTTGTGTATAATAACCTCAATGTGACTCAGAATCATGTCATTAGTTTAATTATGATGGACAGTCAGACAGCTAAGGATGGGACGATATACAATATTATCATGTACTACGTTAAAAAACACTTACACTATATTTGGCCACACCTGCTAATTCTTGAATTCAGGTGTTTCAACCAGACCCCTTGCCACAGGTGTATAAAGTCAAGCACCTAGCCATGCAGTCTCCATTTGCAAACATTTGTGATGCAAAATGGGTCGTTCTAAAGAGCTCAGTGACTTCAAGCGTGGTACTGTGATAGGATGCCACCTTTGCAATAAGATGGTTCATGAAATTTCATCCCTGCTGGATATTCCACAGTCAACTGTAAGTGATATTATTAGAAAGTGGAAGAGTTTAGGAACAACAGCAACTCAAATCTTTCCAGTCATTCCAAAATTCTGTCACTATGGCTCAACTTGCCGGAGCCAAAAACAGTTAAATTAGATGTGTGGAAGTAGTATAAATTCCAAAATAAAGAAGAGGGAGATGAGGTTTCTATATGTGAAACAATAAATATGCATTTCTTACAATCACAGGATGAAAATCAAACATACGCACACACACACTTTACTGTCAACTCACAGCTCCAGAATCAGCACCACTTCAGCTCGACTCTCAAAAACGTCTTTGAGAGTCACAATGTTTGGATGTTGAACAGCCTGGAGGATCTCCACCTCCTGCTCTACGCTGCTCCTCTCCAGGCCCAGGCGGCTGCACGCGCCCTTCCGGATCTTCAGGAACTTCCCCGCCCAACAAGTCCCAGTGGCCCGCTCACGAACCTGACGAACCTGGCCAAAATGCCCACTGGACAGGGCGGGAACATAATTCACAGTAAAACACCAAGCTTGAAATACAGCAAGAATACAACTGCCCCTTCCTAAGCCCCACCGCTATCAGATGTAACCTCCTAGCTAACAATTTATGTAGATTAGCTAGTTATTTGGTGTATTGCAAAACGCTAGTTAACTAGCTAGCTAAAGATTGACGTAGGTTAGCTAGCATTTTGTTAACATTAGCTAACTTAAGATGTGACTATATATATGTCCCTTTTATCTTTTAACCATCTTCAAAATGTGGTTGTCTTTTCAAGCTGACTGAGGTTCTGACTGAGCCTTGCTCAACTGTTAATTGGAGCACAGAGCAAAAAAGGGCGAGTTTAGGAAGAGGTTTCTTTAACTGTGGCAAAACTGCAGAAGCTCTGGCAGACCTAGCACCTGCTGCAAAACATTCCAAAAGTTAGAAAAAAAAGAAAGAAAACATTATTAAAAGATGAATTAATCATATATGTTGTTCTGTCTGTAAATATTTGGACATGTTCTGTTCTCACTTTCAGCTTTAAATAGGGTGGCCATTTCCTTCACATCAAAAAGGAGGACACTTTGCATACACGGGGACACGCAAGCAGGTATGTGTTTGGTATGATCCGGTTTTAAATTTTAATTTTTTTCCACCAGATTACATAAAGGTGCATACACATACCACATAGCTAATAATAAATATACAAGATACAGCTCATGACAATGTGCCCTTCCAATTCAGATTACATAGGTCTAATAAACATCATACAGAAACTGTTCTTAATGTTTTTATCTGGATAGATAAAGGGGAAAAAAATGCAGCAACTTCTGTTTCATATATATAGGCTTTGCCTATATATATGAGTATGAGCATTTTCAGAATTTCAGTCCAACAACCAACGTTAACTCACGTTACGTTCTCTGTCGTTGAGAGCTTGATTGACAGCCTGGTGGTAGCAACTGCGGTGATGGAGTGGCGAATCAACACATGGCTCATTTGAATATTAAAATGAGCCATGTGTTGAAAGGTCAGGACACGAAAATGTAACCAATGAAATTACTTATTTTGACACACAATTTTAGCCAATAAGTATTAAACTAACGAGGTAATGTGTCAAAAGGCGACCTTTTTAGTTATTTTCTCAAAAGGAGGACAAATGAGTGTCAGGCTTATGGCTGCGCCTGTAGCCGGACAGGGTGTTTAAAAGCCGGACTGTCCAGCCTAAAACCGGACGAATGGACACCCTAGTTTTAAAGTGTGTAAGTGTTAACGTCCATTAAAATGTAGGCCCTAAATGTTAACACTGTGCAATATGGATGAATGTTACAGAAACTACTGTACTAACAGTAAGATTTCCAGAATACACATCTGGGGTGAGACTACAGCTCATTGTGCAGCCTGCAGGGAAATTAATTGACACACCCAACTCACTTTCAGCCCTGTCCTCTCAGCTGAGGATGAGAGCCCTAAAAACTGGAACTACATACCACCTCCACAGCTTGCTTCCTCAGGTCATAACCCTAATAAACAACCCCTCTCACACCCCCTCATTCTATCTGCCACTTGCACCCCACTACACAGACTCACAATGTGTCACCCATCACATTTCCTGGCATATAATGCAGACTGTCCTCCTTTCCTATCTCTACATCCGCACTGGACTTATCTGACAACATCTCGGCCATCTTTGCACAGTACTTTGCACATTACATCCTCTGTAAACTTGGTTGTATATATTGCTGGGCTCACTTTCAGCTTTAAAGTGTGTAAGTGTTAACATCCATTTAAATATAGGCCCATGTGTTAACACTGTGCAGGAGGACAATGGCAAGGCTACAGTTCATAATGCTGACAAAGGATGGATGTTACAGGAAAACAACATCTGGGGTGTTGTTAGTTACCAGGTTTTTTTATTTACATTGGACGACTGCAGAGGAAGAAAAAGTATTGAGGTACAAACACATGATAAGGTGCATGTCTGTGTCCTTCTATGGTTACCTGTGGGAATTGAAATCAGGCTTGTGCATATGGGACCCATTAAACTCACTGACATTTATAAAACAGAACCATGTGTATGTATGGCTTTATTCATCTGATGAAAGAATTCCTATGCATGTATCTGTATGTGCAAACACAAGTTTTAGTTGTGAGTTTTATTCATCTAGCCCCTCTCTTCAGAATAAAAGCAGAGAATTCTTTAAAGTCATAATAATTTAATGCAGCATTTAATTAATTTTTAAAATCAGGTTCCTCTGGCTCCTCCTAATGCTCCTATTGGTTTTTGTAAGAATCCACCAGGCCTGAATGAAAACAACCAATCAGAGCCGAGATAGATAGTTGATTGTTGAGTCTCATCCCAGGGTGTCAAATACAGACGCTTTGGGACCCTGGGAATGAGACTCAGCATTCAACTATCTTTAATAATGTCCTCAAACTGACAGTGAATATCAGCATTTTACCTTCATAATCATTGTTTTATTTTAACTCCAAGAAGCTGGAGTAGAGAGGAAACACAGCAACAAAGTCTGTAAATGACCACTGACTGCATTGTGGTAAACACTGCTTGAGACGTGCAGAGCTTTAAAAGAAAAAAAAAAAGAAAAAGTCATATCCTTACCTTCCCAGAACTTCACCAATCTCATAAAGGTCCTCCACATTTTCAGGCTTGAAGACTGCCATGTTGATTTGCTTCGCTTAGATCCACCTGCTCCTTGGTTAGTCCATTCCTGGCTGTTTAACAGTCAACTTCAAGTTGTTCATGATCCTCCAAACTCTACATACACCAAAGCTGGACCTGATGAACATGATAAATGGATGTCAGAAATTACATTACTACATATGTTGTTCCACTCCCTGTATGTTAACGGTAGAAAAAAAAAAAATCTAAATATATTTATTCTGTGTACAGTTAACCAGTTCATAACGGGGAAAAGGAGAAGCTGAGACAACAGACAACCCACTATCAGATCAAAATCTATGTATTCGTACCTTTTCTTCTTAACACATTCTTAACCACGATGTACCAGTTTAATGCAAGCCTTTCTGTGGAATAGGAAAGACCCTATGACATCATCAGTTTCTACAGAGGCGCAGGTCACATGTGGGTGTAGCACTTCCTAATTTCAGGTTCTACTGCAGGGCTGTGAACCTGAGGATTTTTAAAATCAGCTGCAATACTAAAAATGCAATAAACCCCTTCCTTAACTACAGATTTCATCTAACCTCTTTATCTGCCCTTCCTACGGTCCCATCAATAGCTCTTTATTGCACAATTTCTATTCCAGCCATGCAAAATAGTCCTTAAATGTTTTCCCAAATTACACTCCCTCTCTGATGACACATAAATAAATTCTTTTATCACACCACTCCCCACCTTAAAAGATTTGGCATCAGCTGTATGTAACCAACTTCCCTCTATACATCTGACTTCCCTTAATGACAGAGTATGAAAGGATGTGAGAAAGGGATAACACATTTTAGGGCTACTAGTCCCAACCGATGTAGAGCTGTGTAACATGTCTACTGGCTAAAGGAAGCATTTTCAGCTATATTAATGTGGACAGAGGGTGGTCTGTTGATAGAAAATCGTCTATGTTTTTATATCATGCTCTATCGACCCAGCAGGCAATGCTACCTGGGAGAGGGTTCAGAATGAGCGACAGGACTGGAGCAGGGCGAGTGCGCAATGGAAACGGATTCACAGCCTGTAAGACTGACAGAGGCCAGCTGATCTACACTCTGACTCTGGGAATGAAGACATGGCGGATTCAGACAGGGGAAGGGGAGGAATGAAATGGAGGAAGAGGAGCGAGTTTGTTGTAAAGTATCGATTGTTGTAAAATCAGGGATATACTAAATACTATAGGGGACAGCCCTATAGTAAAGTAAATTGAAAGATAATTCACTGCAAAGCCTGGTTAACTGATGGCCTTAAGACTATCTAGTGTTTTAAACCTGTTCAGTCTGATATAATGAACACAAGATTTTTAGAAATAAATCCTTAATGTAGAAGTGTTTTCATAACTGTGGTACAAAAAACAGGAAGACTCTACTACCAAAAAGTGAACTTATAAATGCACTTATGAATCCATCAGAGTTATCTTAACTTAATCCCCTTCAGCAGGTTTAACTTCAGCTGAAGACTTGTAAATGCCAGTCATGCTCATGTACTCATTAGACTTGAACCCAACCTTAAGCACACATCTGAGAGTTGACAAGAACCTGTGATGAACTGGATGGTAGCCACCTCTCACCAAGGCTCAAGAGCTAAAAACAAAAGAACAATGCACAGCAGGAGTTCTAAAAGGGGAGCATGGAGCCTCTGAAGCTTTTTTGTGCGAACCTCTAAGGTTTGCTCTGAAAAGGCTCATATGCTTTGAGCTGAAGGATTTATCCTATATCATCTGATAAAAAAAAAGAATTTTGGATCTGTATCTTGCATGTTTTGTGTATAATCACCTGAATATAAGAATCGTGTTGTTGTTACCATAGAATGAGCTGTTTTTATCTACAGACACTGCGAGTCAGCCACGTAACATTTCACACAACGTCAAATACAGATGCGAGCTGTGTTCAGTTAGTTGCAATCCGCATATTCACCACTAGATACCGCTAAACCTAACACACTGGTCCTTTAAATGCTTTTAATGTGAACCTGCAGCTTGATCACCCGTGGTGGCTGGCTGTTAGTTTAGGAAGCGCAGTTTTCTATGAGATGAGCACGCATTTCAAACATCAAGATCGTAAATGATCATGTTCATTTAATTGTGGGAAGCAAAAATCGTGATCATGATATATTATTCGATTAAATGTGCAGCCCTATGAGAGAGAGTTAAATGCATTTCCATGTACTTAAATAACCAGGTTACAGTCTGCTCTCTTCAGTAAGCTGATTTCTTAAATGTCAAATAAACAAGAAATATGGTTTCTGTAATTGGGGTACGGAGCACCCTTTATGCAAAGGCGCACAACTTCAGACACCGACTCAACTAACTGGCATCTTAATCACCATCTTAGTACCGTCCAACACCAGTGTAGCCAATCAGAGTCCGTCAACCCGGACTTTCCTTCATAACCCTGAGTCATATCTGAGTAGGTTTACCTCCATTCATAGTACAGACCTCAGGTCACTGGAGCGCATGCACAGGCAGAGAACCAGAGTTAATGAAGGACAGCCAGACAGAGATAAGCGTGAGTGAGAGGGCAGGGCGAGATCTCAAGAGACTTCTAGCAACAACGTGAGACTGAGAGGAAACACGAGTGACAGGCACAGCGTTTTAAATGGCTGAGAACCTTTAGCATGCTGATTTCCATCCATAGATAAATGTTGTGCACTCCTGGAAATTTTTCACTGTTATTTTGGATTGCTAAATCAAGAGAACACCAGGGTTCCTACTCTTTTTAACAAATCAAATCAATGCTAAATTGTCAGGAAACAAAACGGGGAATTGGTTACTGTTTACTTTATTGTGAAGCACTTGAGTTAAATTAAGTTCATTAAGTTTATTCCCAGGTCATCCACCAGTGAATGAGACTCAACAATCAACTATCTTACTCTAAAATGACCGACCCCACATTACAAGTCAGTTTTGAACATGCGACACGACATCTGTTTCACCTTATAAAGATGGGGCCAGTGTCCTCATGGTGAATCACATAATGATGGTTTGTAAAAATTCGGTTCTGTCAAATTATAATTGACAAACTAACCATATTAGTTAAGGGGACTGGAAGATTAAGGCTGGGGAGTTTCAGTGCATCCTGTTCTGCCACTGTAAACACACATATTAATCCATGACTAAGAGGTCCAGTCTGTAGGATTTAGTTGCATTTAGCAGTGAAGTTGGAGATTGCAATGATTTGAAAAAAGCCTGTATGCTTGGAAGGCTGAGTTGTGAACTTATTTATATTAAACACAATTTAGTTTTACGAAATATTTTTACATTTAGTAAAGAGCTTTACTTTGCACTGTCCAGTGACAGTGTGCTGATACAGAGCAGTAATCCCTTCTTCCCTTCCTCTTTTTTTTGGGCTCATTCTTAAATTCTAATCTCGACTCTACGTAAACAACGTCCTCTGTAAGCCTGTTGTGTGCCAACGCTGCTGATTTTACTAAACTAACCACATACGAGTCCAACCAGTCTCACCACAGGAACTCTCACTTTATTTTTCTTTCATTGCTCATATGACACGTTACGCTGGGAGTTCCCACAAAAGTAGTTGCCGTTGTTGCATCATTTCACTCTATCCCCTTTTTACAACATAAATTCCCACATTACTCAGAGTAACCTTGTAAATCTGACTGATAAGACACCATCAGACCAAAATGTTTCCTACAGTTTGTTGATTATGTTTGTTTGTCATATTTGTGTAGAACTAACACCCAGAGAATATCAGTCCTACAGTTGTAACATTAAGTCACACAGGCATTTCGGTAGTGTGACTAGACACAGTGTGAACTGATATAGTGATAACACAAGGTGAGTGACAGCAGAGCATGCTGGATCCTTTACAACAGTCTCTGTGGTCAGATGCAGTATTTGGTTCAGTTTTTGGAAGCCGATCATGGCACATGTTTTTAAATTGTGTAACTTTTGTGTGAATTAGACCTGTGAGCAGCCATCTAGCTCAAGCAAGCAGGCTGAGTCAGTTTACTCAATGATAGTAAAGATATAGATAGTCAATGATTTATAGATTAAAGTAGAGCTTTAACGTCCCTGAGGGGCAATTTATTTACTTTTCCTTGGAGGCCCAACCACCCTTGCTCCCACCCAGCCCTGTTTTCCAAGGATGTAGTGCAATGACGGTGTCCGAAACAACCCAGATTTGTATGGTGTTTTCATTTTCGTTTATTTATGGATTTTTTTTCTTGTCTGTGTTTTGTTTTGATCTCTTTGCTTATTATATTGATTTCCCCCGCACTATCTTGATTTATCTCTTATGTTCTTCTCATTCCCAACCTCCCCTAGCAGTAGTATATGATAGAAAAGGGCTCCATTAAGGAAAAAGGTTGGGAACCACTGCTTTAACTGACAATAGCTTATCCTACACAAATTCAATTGTTCTTTATTTACACTCCTCGTGGCATTTGTAAGAATCCACCTGCCTGAACAAAAACAACCAATCAGAGTCGAGAAAGAGAGTTGATTGTTGAGGCTCATTCCCAGAGTCCCAAAGCTCAACAATCAACTATCCTTCGTGGCTCTGATTGAGGGGCATTACAGGGCACCAGAGTTAGGATGCATTTATGGTGAAACAGATTAGTCAGGGTTAGGATTAGCATCCTAAAGGGAACTTTATTGTGTTTGATCTACAATGGAGGCATCCAAAAGGGAACTGGTTCCAGATTAGGCGCTGGCTCCGAACCAGACCTCAAACTGCCTAATCAGACTAATCAGGTTCCTTTGAGCTTTCTATAAAACTAATGTTTTCTTGTTTTGCAGATCCAAAAAGAAAGAGGGAGAAGGAATGAGAGTGGAACCTTGGGGTCACCATAAACAGATTTTTTTTCTTGTTAAAAATATAATGTTGGCTTAGGTTTAGGCCTTGCAAATTGAACGAGGCCACAACATGCTCTGAAGCTAATGCGATGGGGCACACGTCAGCCGTGGTAAAAAATGACGTACTCTATGGGTCTCGCACATGTGCGTGGAAAAATGGCTTATAAAGAGCAGCTCCAATGGCACGTTTATAGCACATCCAGACATACAAACACATGCCCCTTGGACCCATTCCCCAAACCCAAAAGGAAGTCAGCCATTTTGAATTTAGTGGTCATTCTTGGCGATTAGCACACATTGTACTATATCAAACTCGTCCTAGGGGATTGATCGGATCACCTTCAGATTTGGTCAGTGTCTTTTAATTTCTTTGTTTTTTGATCGATGTCCTTTTGTACTGCACTGTTGTTGTTTTTCTACGGCACTATTATATTGTTTCTATTGAATTGTATATGTTCTGTTTCCCTTGGTATATGTTATGCTCCTTCAAAGCAGCTCTTTGACACCTGTATGTCAGTGAAGATATAATAAATTATGAATTGGATTTTTTTTTTTTATTTGTCTTGTTAATGTTAATAAATAAATGGTAAATAATATATAGCAGGCCTGTAAATGAGAAAACCTGTGAAATAGCCTTTCCTAGTTTTTGTAATAGTGAATAGGCCTAATAATAATCTCAATGTTTAAATGTGCTTCCTATAGTCACTACGTGGTCCATACTGACTCTACAAGTAGCCTGCAGCGTTTTCTTTCTCTCTACCTGTTGGGACAAGAAGCCTATGTAGGAAAAAGCTCAAATCCCACAGTTCTTAACGAGTGCAATAATACAAAACTTTAGAATCCCACACAGTTCCTTCCAGTATTTCAGACACAAACACGGATTGAGAGCACTGCCGGCACACTGACCATCGACATCAATGTAGAAGTAGCCTCAGCAGCAGAGCCTGTAACGCAGAAGGTACGCACCAGTGCGGCTGCTCGGCTTCCTGGTCGGATGTTCCCACGAACCGTCGTCTTCTATCCCATGGATGTGTCCCTGCGCGCTCCTGCTCCCGGCGGCCGTCCTCCACAGCGTGAGCTCGGCCCTGTGACTGACAGACGGTTGGGGAATGCGGAAAACAGCCACACTCACTCACTATTCGATGTCATGTCCGAATTACCGTAAATACGCGTTTAGCGACCTTCGGAGGCGTTCACGACACCTTCTGACGGTTAAGACATTCAAGGAGTAGCCGTATCTTTTTTTACTTCATATTTTGACAAGGACTCGCCAAACTGATAAAATAAAAGCAACACTTCCGGTTTCAAAATAAAGGCGGAGAAGTCGTAAAGTTACAAAATACAGTCCGCCGGATTGGTGTTTCTGGAAAAGACAGCGCTTATATTCCCAACGCAAACAGATATTAACAGTTATAAAAGCATTATTAATAATAATAATAATAATAATACGGTAATAATAAATGTAGAATTGTATACATATTGAATCGCAAACCCTAGCAAATAGGTAATTGTTACACAAATATGGCATTAACAAACAAACAAACAAACGTCATTTTGAACACTGAGCCATTTGTACATTTCTCAGTCACACTCTTCGTTGCTTACAGATATCACATTGTGCAAACAGATATAGTGCCACTGTGATTACAAACACAGCAGCACATTTTGGGATTAGATGTAGCAGCAGTAACTGCCTGGCCTCAGTGTACAATCATCTGTTATGCCTTTGTGTGTTTTCTTGGTTAATGGTTTGTTCATGCATAATGTCTTGTTCTTATATTTTCTAGTCTACCTCTGTTCTGTGTTATGCACTAAGCAATAAAAGCTTTAGAAAGAAAGAGCAGCAAAAAGCAGCAGGTCATCTTGTCACATCGACAGCTGCTAACAAACTGAATGACATTCAAAAGCACGACCTGTAGGGGGAAACTACTGGCCTGATGGAAGCACCTTAAACTCAGATTGTAGACTGCTGGCTGTGATAAAATGACCTGCCCTTCCTGTGTGGTTCAAGGTGTATTATCTAGAGACACGGAACATTAACGTTTATGAACAGATACCTGCCTTCACTAACACATCTGTCTCTCTTTGATGAGGGTGTACAATCATTTCATTCAAATGACTCAAAGCTAACATCTGCTGCTCCAAACCAAAGGAAAATATTATAGCTTCTGTTTGTGCTTCCAGGGAATGTTAAAACTTCAGAAATCAATCAGACACAGTTTTAGAAAAACCCAGATTGTTTTTATTAATTTATTTTGAAGTTTGTCAACTGGCTGTAAACTTCAAATCTGAAATCAGTTCATTACATACACACAATTACCAAAATACAAAACCCTGTTACAGTAGTAACTGCTATTGTAATTGTAATGTAATCTATCACATGAACCCATCTGCAAATATGAAGGAATGAGTAGCAGCAGAAGATGAGAACAGAGAGCTCAGTTGCTCATGTTGCTTCTGCTGCTACCTCCTGATCCAGAGTTCTCTTAATCTTCTTTAATCAAATTACAAATCAGGCTCCTTGGTCACTGTACTTTTCTGTCGACTTTCACCCCCAATATGGGTTATTAAGCTATTCAGAGATCCTGTGCCCATTGAACCCTTCGAATTCCACCACCACCCCAGCCCCACACCTAAACTCAGCAGTGGCTTCTCAGTTCTTCTTGGCCTTTGGTGAGTCGTACTTCCTCTTGCTGGAGTACCAGAGGAGCAGAGGGATGCCGATGGAGGGCAGGGTCATTACGCCAAACGCAGCCCAGTCCAGCTAGAAAAGGGAGACATGGGGAAGTGAGTGAAGCTAAAGGGGCAGTTCATTTCTTTGTCATTATTAAATGTCAATGATTCAATGTTATTTAAAGCTGCAGTAGGTACATTTTAATTTTTGCAAAATTTGCTGAAACTTTCACCAAATCCTGACAGACAGACAATCTGTGAATTATCATCACTCCTCTTAGTGCTCCTAACGCAATTGCAAGAATCCACCTTAACAAAAACAACCAATCAACTCTTAACCCTAAGCATGTTTTTATCTTTCTCTGCTCTGATTGGTTGTTTTCGTCCAGTCCTGGTGGATTCTTGCAAATACCATAATGCCACAGATTATCTGTCTCGTGTACTACTGTGAGGATATAGTGAAAGTTTCAGCAAATATGACAAAAGCTTATTTTTATAAAAGCTACCTACTCTGCCGTTAATTGTCATTTACAAAACAAGGTTGTGTAAGGAATTTCAGATTGTACTTCCCTATTGAAAGATTATGTATCGTAAAATTGATTATTAAGTCATAAACATTTCTATTTGTGCTGAGGATGAAGTGTTATTTAAGAAAAAAATGTTTTATTGCCAGCTCCGTGTTATATGTGTTTACCTATACTGCCACAGAGCTGTAAGAAGCCGTTTCCCTACAAAGGCTTTATAAGTATATACTCATTTGCCAGTTTATTAGGTACAGCTAGGTAAGACAAATGCCATCTAATACAACAGTCCTGCAATAAATCCTCCCTTCATGAAGGTTCAGTTTTTCAGTTTGGATCCCTTTAACAGAGGGTTGATTCAACTGTATGATGCCTTTATAACGTACATCTCATTTGTAATACAGGCAAAATCTCAAATGGAACACAAAGCCTTTTTTGCTGCTCTCAGACAGAATAAACTGCAGCCGAAATTAAAACCTGTTCTCTTTGGCTGATTTTACAGTTTTAACCACTGACTCCACCTGTACTTGCAATGGTTACATCTCATTGAGAGCAGATCTTTACAGGTTAACTAGGCCTTTAGCACAAATAGTTAGATTTGTTCATCACTGGTTATGTGCCTTACTCAGTTCCACTTTTACTTGTTCAACGTTGTTTTTTTTCCCACCACTTTCCAAGTAGTTCGGCAAGTAGGTCAGGCATCAAATTGCTGGAATCAATATGTACTTGCACCTATACAGATTGTTTTATTTATTAGTGGGTATGAAATAACAAGACCCTCTTAGCTGTCTTGCAAGCGAGATGCTGTTGGCTGTTTTCAATGCACTCCAGCTGAATTTTTCTAAAACTTGACATGCCTTTGAAAAACTATCCTCTTCTATCCACCTTGCTCTCAAACTTGTGGCAAATTACGCAATATATAGTTGGGGTTTCACCCACATCCTCTAATGTCACTTAACTCCTGTTGCCAGAATAATTCAAATGCTCACTTGCATTTCAGCTCATGAATTTTGTCTTTACCCGCCGCCATTTTCTCCAAGTGCCCAATCGGTACTGAGCATGCGCAACTGTCAGAAGAGAAGGAAGCGAGATGGCTAGCGCACCGTGGTGTTATTTTGTTTAGTTTTGTGTGCTTTCATTGTCAAGTATACAGGACACCCATGCATGTGTTTAAAGTGGTCCTGTGTTTCCTCAGCTAAAGATTAGGAAGTTCTGCAGAAGGTTTGTATACAGAATTCCACTAACATTGATCATTTCCTCTACTAAAGTACCATTTACTACTGCTCTTTCTAAAGTTAATCAGGTCCACCCACTCAGTCAGGAGCCTAAGTGAGTGAGTGAAAACCACTTTTTGAATGTTAACACTCACATAGTGTGGGGAGAAGCGCCGGTCGAACTCCCTCTGAGCCAGGATGCCTCCTTGGCCGGGGGCGCTAGTGTAGCCAACCTGCAGGAAAGGACAGACACTTCAGCTTCCTTCACTTCACTAAACACTTAACCGGCTTTGATCCATGATGATAATCAACTGGGTTTTACCACGACTTGTCCTCCCTCCTGGGCCAGGTAGCTGACAGAAGCAGAGGTGAAGTTGAAGTAACCGGCCTTCAGGGGGCGCAGCACCACGGTGTGAGAGACATTGCTGGCTCTGAAAGTTCCAGGGTTAATTCTGACAACTTGAACTATATGAAGAGTCCGTTGATGTAAACAGCATAGTGATGATAGTAACCCCCTACAATCATGTTCTATAGCCCCGCCCCTTTCCTGTACTTAGATATGCTATGTGCTAGACACATACAGAGAAAAAAGGGGGCGGGACTTAGGAAGACTCAATTAAACTTGTCTTCTCAGTGATGGAGGTGTAGTTTGTCCAAATGTCCCTGTCTCTCACAGATAAGAGTACTTCACCTGCCAAGCTTTCTCACCATCAGTTCCACTATGTTGTATGTTCACCGCCATCTATTTTTCCATTTGAGACAGTACATTAAAAAGCAGCTGCTAACAGAGGTTACATAATGGTTGAGAGAGGACCTAATCAGTGTCAGTGAGTGGATGCAGAGGTGTGTTTGATCAGCTGTTTGGGAATGTAAGGTTTTTCTCCCATCAAAGCTACAGTAGGTAATTTATAAAAATATTTGTCATATTTGCTGAAACTTTCACCATATCCTGACAGTAGTACATGAGACAGATAATCTGTCAAGAACAATAGGATACCAATGTTACCTTATAGTTTTAAGGATAATGTGATGCCAGTAGTAAGCTTTCAGTAAATGTGGAGACCTTAAATCAACTCAGTTCAAACGTAATCAACTCAAATCAATGCAAGAATTTCATACCAGAACTCAAAATAAACTGTAATGAATCCTCTGAGACTATTTCTATGTCTATGAAGCATGTTTGCCATTGTAAAGGTCTAGAACCAGTTCCTTAGTGCCAACTAGCCTTGATGATCCAGTTTTACTCGGCTAGTGGTTGATTTTAATGTTAGCTACAGCATGAGAAGGGAAAAATAGTTCAAGAGTCTGCCTTACCCAATCTTGAGATGTAACCAGGCTGTCTTATTACGTATAGGTACAGATAACAATGAAGAGAAAGGGGGAATTTATGATTGGTTGTTTTCATTTAGAATTACTGTCTCATGTACTACTGTCAAGATATAGTATTTCAGCAATAATGACAAAAAGTTATTTTTATAAAAATGACCTATTGCAGCTTTAAACTGACATTACTGACTTCATCACACAGTACCAACAACTGCGAGGTGAGAGGACCAGACATTTAGGTTCAAGGATACGGTGCAATCCTGTCCCATTTGACATTCAACATTCCTGAAACGATTCCAAAGTCTTCAGGGGGAAAGGAATCATCTGACAGCTCCACCTCCAGAGCAGCACTGTAGAAACACAAAGGGAAGAGGACAAAGTTAGATGACAGTGTTTAATTAGATTTTACTGAATCTCCAGGATACAGCAGGGCCATGCACAGTACCCAGGGCAGGAATTATGCCACGGTCAACCAGCCAGTGCCACGGATGCCCTGCTGTGCGGCCGTAATTCCAATTAGCGCTCCTAGCGTTCCTTAGCGCTCCTTCAGTCAGCCATTAGTGTGTGCAGATGAGCTCAGTTTGCAGTATACTGGTTACTGTGTGTTGTGTTTGCTGCCACAGAAAAGAAATAAGCTAGCTAGAATTAGAGCTATGAGTCAGGCTAAATACAGTTAAACTAGCCTAAAAGCTGAGCTCTAACAAAACTTACATGTTTATAGCAGGGTGCATGAGAGTTATAACACAGGGGTCAAAACCAACTCTTTCAATACCTTCTCAAAACTCACAAGGGGGAACGTTAACCTCGTTCCACAGCGGCCACACTGACAATGCAGCCTGCAGATAAGGCTAAAGGGATTTCTTGTTGATTATCTCAAAATGCAAGATAACTGACCCGATGAATCACTGTATCACTACAGGAGAGCATTCTATCACACTCAGTGCAGTCCTGACCTGGAGCCCACGTTGTAGATGTTGTACTGCAGGGTGAGGTCACGGCCCTCCACAGCATAGCGGTTCAGCAGGGATTTCGAGGCCAGCAGACGGGCTCCTTCTTCTCCTGAGCCCAGAGCGAGCAGAGCCAGGACCAGAAACACATGCAGCATCTTTGTCATCTGGAAAGAAAAGTGATCCAATTAAAATGTGACACACTGTGAAGAACTGCTGATGAGACGGGGCGCAGTATGGGGACACCTCAGCCACTGCAGCCTGCACCAAGCCTTTTACAACAGCACAGTAACGGGGTGTTAGTAAAGGCCACACTTACATGAACTAGTGTTACAAAGCCAGAAGACAATTTGTAAAAATACATAAATATTTACGGAATTGAACACTGAGATATTATAAAGGTTTTCTTTGAAGGAAGTTAAAGGGTCAAATTAGACTAAAGCCGATGGATAACAGTTAACGTTAGCTAGCTATAAAGGGAGCTAGCCTTACAGCTATTTTAAAATGTTATCGTTACAAAAGTAATAGCAGCGTTTCTGTTCAAAAGCTTGAGAGCATTAATGAATATGTTAAGTAAAAAGTGTTACATTTTAGTTTGTATTAACGTTATATGTCAAAGGGCTCAACATCGACTGTTCCAGACGCCTACGTGGACCAAACGTCACGTACCTAACGTTAGCTGTCAGTCACAGAATTACAACGAAGAGAAGCTCGTTGTCTACATTTACGTTACAGAACGTCCATGTATGTGATTCTAAAATATCAAGCTAGCAAACGAGTGCAGTTTGTACAGTTATAGGAAAGAAAAGCACAGCCCGTTACCGTTCACTGGTGTTCCTCAGACCGCACAAATTGAAGGAGCTGGGGACGCGCATGCTCAGAAGCTTAAAGCTGATGTTTGCATGACGTGTACCGAGGGTGAATTTAAGGTAGTCTCGAGACAGCGCAGCGCCCCTAGCGTCTTGGAGGCGGTGGTGTTTCCTCGGATTCGACGGACTTGTATGTAGTTGACTCACCAATCTTTTTTTAACCCATCTGGTTATAATCAGAACTAATCTAATCCATGCCTTATTTCAAAGTAATATTGTTTCTGTTTCACCTGGAATAGTCGTTTAAACAATTTATGCTGAAAAGAAAGTTTGGAAAAAAATACTTCACTTACGATGAACACTGTATGGAAGCCCATTTCTGCCAATTCTTCTCCACTACCACTGTTTCTCTCATCTGCGCCCAATAGACATCTTTGGTTTGGTGGACCTTTTGGTGAAGTTTGTGAAGCTAGTCAACCCATTGCTTGTGATGACTACCTTGTGTACATTTGCCAGCTCTGTTGTAACATTCTGCCTCTTCACCTCATACTATGCAGGGATGAGGGTGTTGGACAGAACAGTCCTGCAGAGAGGGGTCTAACTGCATTTTCTCTATATTCAGCATCGTCCTCCACCTGAATTGTCCTACAATTGGCTGAAGTTGGACAAAACAGGGTGCAATACATGTCAGCTAAACCAGGATCTTAATATTCACATACAAACATCCTAACAAATGATACAAAAATTACAATCAAAATCCAAACTGTATCATACAAATATATGATTCCTTTTGTCCTCAAGTGAGAGACGTTGCCTAGCCATGCTGTACTGAAACACACAACAAGACGCTTTGAATATCTTTGTATTAATATTTGCCTATACTATGCTAGAGTGGGAGTGTGTCTGCATCTACTCACCATATGTTCCCTCAGACTTATGTTCCCTGAATCTTATGTTCCCTCAACCTTACAGTCACTCTGCTATAAACTTCCAATCCACAAAAATATACGCTTTAACATTTTTTCATTTATTTATTATTATTGTGTGTGGCAACTTTAGCCTCACCACCGCAGGGTCGATGACCCTCTCCACTTCGAAGGGGCCAATGAACCTGGGTGCCAGTTTCTTGGATTCGACCTGTAAAGGGAGCCATACCTTCTGGCCCACCTGGTAGGTGGGGGCCTTGGAGCAGTGGCGGTTGGCAGTGGCAGAGTAACGGTCAGCGGAGCATAGGAGGGAGGCTCTGGCTTGCATCCAGGTCCTGCGACTCCATGTCCTGGTTCTTCCTCTCGGTCTGACCATTGGGCTGGGGATGGAACCCGGACGACAGGCGGTGGCCCCAGTGCACAGAATTCCCCTTCAAAATATCGAGATGAACTGGGGTCCCTGGTCTGAGACCACTTCGATGGGGAGGTCGTGCAGCCGGAAGGCATGGAGCAGCACCAGTTTCTTTAGCCGAGGGGAGCTTGAGCAGAGGAATGAAGTGGGCTATTTTACTGAACTGGTCTACCACGATCATGATGGTAGTGTATTACGCCCCTGTCTAGGGTTAAGGAGCGCAACATAAATGTAAGAAGAAAATAAACCAATAATACTATCCTGATCCCCAAACCAACAACGAACAGGATTTAACAATCAAGGGAAGTAATTTATTTACAAATGTGGAAAAGGTGCAACAAAAACCAGGAAGAACTTCAGGGTGAACCAAGGCCAAAAACAACTAACTAAGATCTAACTCTCTCAAACTTAATGCTGACTAATCCCTATTTAACATATGAGTAAAACAAAAGACATTTACTATCCCTAACTCCTTAACCTAATGAAAAACAGGAGAAAAACAGTACAAAAGAAAATGGCAGTTTACCCCTACAACACCCACTATATACAACCATAAGAAAGAAAAAAACAGTGATGGGAAGGTTTGTGCTGGCTACACACTGGACAGGCCCCCACAAACTCCTGGGTGTCTCCGTCCAAGGTTTGCCTACCAAAACCTCAGCTGAACCACCTCCTTGGTTCGCTGGACCCCAGGGTGACAGGAGGGTAGAGGGGACAAACAGGCAGTCCAGGCTGATCCTCCAAAGCCCCCTTAACTCTCTCCTCTACTTCCCAGGTGAGGGGGCATGAAGCATGAGGACGGAAGGATGGTATCAGGATTGGGGACAGAATCCTCCCTCTCCACAAACTGACGGGACAGGGTGTCGGGTTTGACGTCATGAGAACCAGGCCGGTAGGGGAGAGAGAGATTGAACCGGGTGAGGAACAGGGACCAGCGGGCTTGTTGGGAGTTCAACCTTTTTGCTGATTGGAAGTAGTCAAGGTTTTTGTGGTCTGTCCATACCAGGAACGGTTGCTTGGTACCCTCCAGTGGCGCCATTCCTAGAGGGCCAGCTTGACGGCCAAGAGTTCTCGGTTGCCTATATCATAGTTTCTGGTCTTCCGCTGCTCTTTGGGAGAGAACAGCTCCTACCCCTACCTTGGAGGCATCCACCTCTACCACGAATTGTCTCTCAGGTCCGGGCATTTGGAGGATGGGGGCCAACGTAAACCGGGTCTTGAGTGACTGGAAGGCCGCTTCTGCAGCAGAGGACAGCGCTGTGAGAGGTGCGGTGACAGTGCTGTAGCCCCGGTTAAACCTCCGATAGAAGTTGGCAAACCCGGGAAATCGTTGGAGCTGCTTGCGGGAGTCAGGAGCAGGCCAGGTGGTAACAGCGGATACTTTGGCGGGATCCATATGGATGTTCCCCCTTAGTGAAAGCTTTGATGCCCAAAAACAAATTTAAAAATCTAAAACCTACAGTTCACAGACAGATGTTATTTGACCAGAATCATAGTCGTAATTTTTCATAGTCAGAGTTGGAGCTCAGTTTTTGCATTATCGCGCTTTTATTTGGCTTTTTGTACTTTCATAGTACACACTCCTGACCTCTGTGACCCTCAGCAGAAACATTCAGATACATTAAGGTTATATACCTGTGTGTCGTAAAGTCTCCAGATGTGTTTTACTCCACAGATGTCACAGCAGCTCATAGTATCATTTATAGGCAGGGTATCCTGAAACCTGGTGGATATTATATCTTTTCTAATCACCTGTGCTGTTCTGTGTGTTTACAGTATAACAATGTACCAGAGATAAAGCTCCTGGAGGCATTGACCAAAATCTGTGCTGTGTTGGAATGCTGTAAGTAGGAAAACACACAAGCGAACAACTGTTTGCATTGTCACACACTCTTTCCATGATCTAATGTGTATGGAAGCCCAATTCGTAAACCTTCTTAGTTTTAGTTTATTTTGACTTAGCATCTCAAAATATCAAGACTCAAAAATGACTTTGTGATACTAAGTAATTATTTTGGGAAGGTTTCTTAATATAATGACTTTTTTGTCACATTGGCGGAAATGGGCCATAATGCGTGTTTCTGTCTCTGTTAGTAATGGAGAGTTGGTGTACGAGCTTCCGGCAGAGGTTTGTGCTCCTTCTATCTCTGCTGCTCCACCATCTACCGTCTCCATTCCAAAGTAAGTTTGCTCTGGACAGTTTTGGTCAAAGTGTATCTCTTTTTTGTGACTGGCTCATGATCTGCAGCAGTAGTCCTTATAAATTAGCCAGACCATTTTGAATCACAATCATGTTATATTTACTCTCTAGCAGCTGTTGTTTGATTTCAGGTGTCTTTTATTTGTTATATAATCAGTCTTTTAATGTTCAACTCAGCCCATATGTTATATTATTTTCTCACAGTTTTACACAGTGGTAACAAAAGTTCTTACTCTGTTTCTGTCCTTTAGAAAGAGAACCCCTAACTCTATATTTTCACATCTTCATAGTGATTTGTGCTTTTATTTTTATAGCAGAAATACACTCATTAAAGCTGCAGTTGGTAAATTTTATGAACATAGTTTTTTGGCATTTTTGCTGAAACCTTACTAAATACTGACAGTAGTACATGCACTAGCAGGAGCCTGAGGAACCAGATTTTCACAGATTCACTGTCTCGTAGGGGTGGGCGATATGGGCAAAAAATAATATTGCGTTATTTTGGGGGATTTTGGCGATAACAATAATCAGTCGATATCCTTTAAAATGTGATTGGAAATGTCTGAGTTAGGGCTTGTGTCCACCAAACGCGTTTTTAGCGCTGAGAGCGCTCAAAAACTAATTTTCCGAGCGCCCAGCGGTGTTAAAAGTTGAACAGATTTAAACTTGAAGCGCTCTGAGTGCTGCGCTAAAAGTCTTTTCGAAACTAAACCATTTCCATGCCAGAGAGGTAGACCCACGTCTCGGCACTAAATCATCTGAAGTACCGGTAGCTTGAGGGACTGGAGGTGCTTGCATTTTCTCTCTACCATCACATCACTGCTAAACTGTTGCAAGGAGGATGGTAGTGAAAAGTCACGTGATCACGTCATGTGATCACATAGGCCCACTAGTCATGTGACTGAATCCTTGCATGCGTTGCTGCACCGTGTATTAAGTGGATGTGAGGAGTTTACGCGTGCGTTTCAATATTTTTGGCGAAGTAATTTAAATACTCGATAATGGAAATTTGCATATCGTCAAAACGACAATGACGATATTATCGCAAACGATATATATCGCCCACCTCTACTGTCTCATGCTCTATTGTCAGAAAAAGTCAGCAATAATGGCAAAAAGTTATTTTCAAAAGTTACCCACTTTTACACTACATGCCACATTCGCCCTTTCACCACATTCAATAAAAAACATCAAACAGAAACTAACGCATTCATTCACATACCGATATTGTAATGGGTCAGTTTAGGACCAAAATGAAGCACACTTAGGCAGGTAGTCAGTTGATAATGATCTTTATTTTCAGCTCGTGGAACAAACAGAGCAGGCAAGCTACAAACGATAATGTTCAATTCTGGCTTTAGGTTGTGAACCCTTAGAGTGTTTTGCAGCAATCCAAGAGCCGGCAGGTGGGTGTGCGCACACGATGGTATGTGTGGCAATACGCTCAGTCTCTGAGCCACGGAAACTCACAGGAGAGGAGATGGTCGAACTCACGCAGTGTTCTTCACACTTATGTTGGTTTGTGTCAACCATCTTTATTCAGCTAGGTTGAATCACAGATTAGTAAATAGCACTGATTTACTTGAAGTAGTTAAACATTTACATTAAAGACTGTAAGAGAATCCAGGGGCCTTATTTATAAAGGTTGCTACACACAAAAAAGTTGGCAGTGAAATATGCGTACACATATTTCTCCGCAAAAGTTGGGATTTACAGAGAAATGAGGTGCGGTGAAATGTGTGCATTTCTACACATGCTTTCACCCATACATAGAGCTCCCACAAAGTGTGTGCCTGTGTCTAAGTAGGGTCGGCCCATTCATGATCTATTTAGCATTGACCATTTATGGCTGATTGTGGGAAGACACTGAGAGGAGTACACTCTGAGTTTTATAAATGAGGCCTCAGCTCACTTGGACTTTTAAGTTGAAATTCAAGGTCAATACAAACAATTGTACATTTTATTAGATGCAATATAAATGTTACAAAACAACTTCCCTACAAAGTAAACAGTAACACTGTGATACAAGGGTCCCTTGTAACCACAACTGAAGACAACAGAAGTTGTGACTTTTCAACTTAAATGCCCTTTGATTCAATTTCAGTGTTTTTGTCTATTTGTGTTGTGTGTTCATCTTAAACCTGAACAGGAAACACAGACAGATGTGGTGGAGGCTCCTCACACACAGACAGGTGAGATGGGTGCTCCTCACACACAGGTGAGATGTAAGGTGGCTCTTACCCTCAGACAGTGAGGGTGCAGCTGCCACAGTGACCCTGCCTGTGTGTGACACGTGTCACCTGCCCCAGGTGGATGAGGTCATCCCTGCGTGGATGTTCCAAGGACAACGGCTGGATGTTCCAAGGCCAACGTCTGGCCAATCAGAGGACGTCAGAGGACATCCAGTAGCGCAGCAGCTTCAGCCCCAGCCCCAGCCCCGCACTGCACAGCCAAAGCTGACCACCTCTCCACTGGACATCTTTACTGTGGACAGGAATCGAATGAACAATAGAGCTAGAAATTGTAATCAAAATACAAATGACTTATTATTAGAATCCAACAGGGGACCTTTTCGAGGTCACAGCAACAATGATTATCTTAGCTCAGGGATAAAGTATCCTGGACAAGCCCCCAGTTGTATTAGGTCCCTCTTTAAGAATAAAAAAAATACGAAAACACAACAACCAAAGAAACTAAAACTAATTTGAAGTAGTTGTGAATTAAGGGTAATACAGGGTACCCCAAACTTACCTAGTCCTAAACCTCCTACCACATACCTTTCCTTACAGATTTTAACAAGTGTGCTTACACAGAAGGCAACAACAGTAGTCAATGTTAGAGAGAGTGAACTTTCAGGCAGACTTCTTATATTGTGGGCTTGTATGATGATTGACCAGCTTCAAACATGTTGGATCAATGAGTCGCGAGGGAAGACTTGTTGTGGAAATTTCTCTTCTGCTGATGAAGAATGAAATAGAGAACTTCTGCCGGCCAACAAGGTTTTATTTTCTTTGCAAAGAAAAGGTTAATCAACACGCGAGCGGTCAAAGATGAAGAAAGACCCCGAGCATGGGGAGACCTAAACATTTATACCTGAGGAACACCTCTTTCACATCCCTTTGTCTGCTGCAGGGGTCTGCCCCTGCAGGAAGTGTTTTCACACCCTTTTGTCTATTGCAGGTATCGGCGTTGACCCCCCGTTGGTGTGTTTCATATCTGAGGTATCCTACAGGATCTTGTATTTAGGTGCAAAGTTGAGTCTAGACATCACAATTTGAAAAACACAAAAGGACCTGGTATCTTGTGTTAGGAAGGGGGAGGTTGGGCATCTGTAGTGGCTGAAACCAAAAAATGTATTTACCATTACAGACCGCACAGCTGGAAAACAATCAGTCTTGTTTGCCCCTGGAAGGAACGCAGGAGAAAACCCAACTGGCTCTGCTTGGAGAGACCTGAAAATGGCTGTCCACCAACGTTCACCATCCAACCTGACAGAACTGGAGAGGATCTGCAAGGAAGAATGGCAGAGGATCCCCAAATCCAGGTGTCAAAAACTTGTTGCATCATTCCCAAGAAGACTCATGGCTGTACTAGCTCAAAAGGGTGCTTCTACTCAATACTGAGCAAATGGTCTGAATACTTATGACCATGTGATATTTCAGTTTTTCTTTTTTAATAAATTTGCAAAAGTTTCTATATTTCTGTTTTTTTCTGTCAAGATGGGGTGCTGAGTGTACATAAATGAGAAATAAAATGAACTTTTTTGATTTCAGCAAATGGCTGCAATGAAACAAAGAGTGAAACATTTAAAGGGGTCTGAATACTTTCCGTACCCATGGTATATCAGTTAAGTATGTTGTTTATTTACAGAACAAGACAACCAGTGGATGCATACTAGATAATCTATCATTCTTCAATGACAACTGTTACCACCACCAAACAGTGAGGAGAGCATTTCACCACTTTTTGTCATTGACACAATTCCAGTATGACTTGTTACTAGTGTTAACCCTGGTGTTGGGTCTGTGGGACCCGTTTTCATTCTTTATTAAAGAAAAATGATACAATTAATTAATTTTCAAACTGAGACCACTGACTTTGGCTCATTTTCTGTGAAGAACATATATCAGAATACATATTTAATGACCACACACCATACACCCCCCCTACACATTTCTATTACATATAAGATGTCCGGGTCCACTGGACCCGGGGCTAATAGAAGTGTGGAAATTGATGTTCTGTTTACCGCACCCACCCACACCCACACCCATACCCATACCCACACCCACACACACACACACACACACACACACACACAGCAGGCCTAGACAGGAGGAGGACAGAGGGTCAAATGTGCCAGAAAATGAGAGCAGACAGTGTTGACAAACAATGTTGCAATGTGACCTAACAAAGGTAAAGGGCAAATATTAACCATATATATTGTTTATACTGCTTGTAATTGGGATAAGGTAAACATCTGTTCAGTATTTTAACATAAAAGTGTTTGATTGTGAGGTATTAAAAGCCACAAAATGCAACGGGTCCATCAGACCCACAAACGCTGGCTGAGTAACAACAATATGAACAATACACAAGGGTTAATGTTATAAAGAGTTCGGTCTAGACCTGCTCTATTTGAAAAGTGTCCTGAGATAACTTTTGTTATGAATTGGTGCTATACAAATAAAATTGAATTGAATAGTGTGTAAACCACCCAGCTGTGGTAGTTGCACATGCAATAGGAAACTGGCCTTTGATGTCCCAAGAAAGAATAAGAATGTAAAGAATGTAATTATATTTTTACTATCTGTACTTATGTGTCTGTACAAATGTTTGCCTGTATCAAGGATGTAAGCAGTCAATAAATGATTAGTAACTTCCTTGTATGTTGCTAGGGAAAATTGTCCATCTTTCTTGAAATCACAGATTTGTTGGTAGCATTGACTCTATGCCTCTCTGTTAAATGATGTGTGGGTCTGTCATGCCTTTAATATTGTTTTTTTAGTTGGGACAACAATTTTGTGTGTTTTAGTAGTAGGAACATCCAAGGACCACAATACATTCTGCTATCTAAAAATGTATTGGCTAATTGGGTCTTGAAGAAAATCAAACTTTTCTCATTAAAAAATGTTATTATCTGGATAACCAGACGACAACAGAACACAACAGTCAACAACACATCCAATTATTAGAACATGTGACTGATACTCTCTTTATGACCAATTCCACCAAAAAAGGCCAGAAGAGAAGCTGAGAAGCCTAAACATCTGCTCCAGCCTGCAAACTGAAGTCAGCTCTGCCGTTGTGGAGCAGTTTAATGGAGAACTCGCATCTGTACGGTATTCACTGTGCCAAATGAAAGGGGCTCACTTTAAACAGAGTGCTGATTGAGCTGCACAACAAAAAAATTAACAGAAGTTTTAAGACAGTAATGGAAGCTATACAGAAAATGTAAATGGTAAATGGACCTGTACTTGTATAGCGCCTTTCTAGTCTTCCAACCACTCATACATTACGTGCCACATTCACCCTTTCACACCCGGAGAACGATAATTGTTTTTATGAATTTTACTTTACTTTTCTTTGTTTTTTGTTGTTGAAAATAGACATATCAAAAGGTATAAATCAAAGTATTTAACAACAAGTATACAATATCACAGTAGGAAAAGGTAAGTATGGTAACTGGTAGGGCATTTATTGTAAACTCAAGTCTGAGAATGGGTGAGGGGAATATGGAGCTGAAGCAGATAGTAAGGGGCTGAGCTGAGCAGAGAGGGTCTGTGGTTGCCGATCCAGGGTCCAAAGAGGTCCAAAACTGAAGAGGGATAGATGAGACATACATTGGTGTTAAAAAAAAAGTCACAAATGTCCTTATTATGACAGTTGCAATGTTTGTAGGAAGAATTTTTTTGTACTTTTCAGTACAATTCTTAATCATTTATAATATAAAAGACATGTTTGCTTGTTGTAAGTGAAATACACAACATGTCTTGTATTAATTGTGGAGGAAAAAAGCCTACCTTTGTAGCTGGAAGACGGGAGCAGGAGGGAGCATCATCTGTCATCCAGAAGTTTCTTGGCTGTGGAGGTGTCTGTATGTTGGGCACCTGATGACACATGATCAAGACACTGTTGTTCAGCATATATTCTGGTAATTTCACAATAAACATACACAGGTGGGATAAACTATAGGTTATCACAGCCAGCACCACAAGTACATCCCAACAGAGGGAGCTACAACCTTTCCAGTCACTGATATAAAATGCAAAAAAATCTCAAACACACCTCAAATGACATGACAAGAAATATTTCATATAAAACAAACCAAATGAAATCTCCTCATTTATACCATTGGCGATGAACATATCAAGGAAGGGTATCCACTACCTCTCCCTTTGGAGAAGGATTCTGTCCCCATTTCCACCTCTCTGTGTCAGCTTCACTCTCTCAATGCCCATGTAATGTAGTTCAAGTTGTGGTTATGACTGTTATTATACTATTATAAGTGTCTAGCCACGGATGATTTAACATCATGATTACGAATAGAACACTTATGTTCACAGATCCTGGTTTACTGTCAGCATTCAGTAAAAGTGTCAGCAAATATGACTTCTTTTTATAAAAACTACCTACTGCAGCTTTAATGACAGTATAAGAGTGTATACAATCATGACAAGGATGATTCCCACTAGTGATCTGAGACAAAAAATGAATGGGCCTCTTAGGAGAATCTGACTTCACTATAAATAAACTAGCAATCTGAGGGTCACTTTTCAGTATCTGTCAATTCAATTCAATTCAATTTTATTTGTATAGCGCCAATTCATAACAGAAGTTACCTCAGGACACTTTTCAAATAGAGCAGGTCTAGACCGAACTCCTTATAACATTATTTACAGAGACCCAACAGTACCACCATGAGCAAGACCTTGGCGACAAGGGCAAGGAAAAACTGCCTGTTAAAAGGCAGAAACCTAGGACAGATCCTTCGGCTCTAGGTGGGTGGTCGTCTGTCTCGACCAGTTGGGGTGAGAAAGAGAGAGAGAGAGAGAGAGAGACAGACAGACAGACAGACAGACAGACAGACAGACAGGTGCACAGCAACAACAGTATTGGTAATGGCAATCTAGCAGGACCATGGCAGGAGGCTCCACCAGGATCGATAAGAACCTGCGAGACGAGAAAGCACAAGAACTCCGGGGAAGAAGTGAAGTTAGTAACATGCATTAATGGGACATGAATGAGTGTAGAAAGAGAGAGGAAGAGAGGAGCTCAGTGCACCATGGGAAATCCCCCGATAGTCTAGGCCTATAGCAGCATAACTAAGGGATGGTTCAGGACTCACCTGATCCAGCCCTAACTGTCAGTGTCTACTCACTACTTACTTAACTGATTTAGTGGAGACAAGATGTGTCTCTATAGCTTGGTGGCTAATTTTAGCGCACCCTATTGAGATGGTTGTCCCATAACATGGAGTTACCTTATATTATCTATTAAACTGAATTTAATAGTTTCTAATTTAAAATATTCCAACTGAATATTGTATGCAAAATTTTAAATTGAATTTCACAGATTGAAAATGAATCTAATAGTTTGAAACTGAATTTCACACATATTGCTTTTAACTTTTGAGTTTCAACTCAGAGGCACTCATCAAGGGTTCTCTAGACTAGAATAGAAGAGCACCAATTCAATTCTCTTTTAATTGGGTTTGTTCGCATCGTAATACTTGGCGGTATGTCATGGCCAACAAAATACCTACAAAAGACAAAAGAATTACCAAAAATGTCTTTGGGAAAAATTTATTTGACTTAGATTTTTTAGGTTGGCCCATGTCCCATCTGCTTATTGGAGTAGCATGTAGCTGCAGTACCAGAGGCTGCACTTAAATATGCACTCAGGAATCAGGACCACAATCCTCAGACCACATTTGTAGGACCCTAGTTTTTTGTGACACTGCCACCCACCAGATTGGATGACCAAGAACTGGATTTCGAGGACACAACTCAAGGATGAGACGGACGACAACCAGAGTTACTGAATGAGAGTCAGCTTTAAAACAATCTTGGTGTCTTGAACTGGACAGAGAAATTAATGTCAGCTAACGTTAGCCTACTGTTAGCCTAACATTAACGTTATTTGTTTATTTGTTTAGGTTTTAGGCAACACAGCCTTCATCAGCCTGTATTCTGTCAATTTCACAATCAACACAGGTGAAATTACAAATTACCTGTATGTTTTTAATGAAACTGTAGTGTGGTTTGGGCTGATAATTAATTAGTGATTATGTTGTTGATACTTTTTTAATGAAGTGGTGGAATTTGAGGGATAGACAAGCAATTGAGTAAAGAAGGGAGTCCATTCAATTGGCCATTACCTGCTTCATCTGGGGTTTGAAAATTGAAGGTTCAGGAAACGGTAAATGGACCTGTACTTGTATAGCGCCTTTCTAGTCTTCCGACCACTCAAAGTGTGCAGGAGGCTCCACCAAGATCCATGAGAACCTGCGAGACGAGAAAGCACAAGAACTCCGGGAAGAAGTGAAGTTAGTAACATGCATTAATGGGACATGAATGAGTGCAGAAAGAGAGAGGAGGAAGAGAGGAGCTCAGTGCATCATGGGAAATCCCCCGATAGTCTAGGCCTATAGCAGCATAACTAAGGGATGGTTCAGGACTCACCTGATCCAGCCCTAACTATAAGCTTTATCAAAGAGGAACGTCTTAAGCCTACTCTTAAATGTGGTGAGGGTGTCTGCCTCCCGAACCACAACTGGAAGCTGGTTCCACAGGAGAGGAGCTTGGTAACTGAAGGCTCTGGCTCCTGTTCTACTTTTAGAGACTATAGGAACCACAAGTAGCCCAGCATTCAGAGAACGTAGTGTTCTAGAGGGGTAATAGGGTACTATGAGCTCTTTAAGATATGAAGGGGCCTGACCATGAAGAGCTTTATAGGTGAGGAGGAGGATTTTAAATTCTATTCTACATTTTATAGGGAGCCAGTGCAGAGAAGCTAGTACAGGAGAGATGTGATCTCTTTTTCTAGTTCCTGTCAGTACTCGTGCTGCAGCGTTCTGAATTAATTGGAGCGTCTTAATGGACTTATTGGGGCAACCTGATAATAAAGAGTTGCAGTAATCCAGCCTTGAAGTAACAAATGCATGGATTAGTTTTTCTGCATCTGTCTGTGATAGGATGTGTCTAATTTTTGTAATATTACGTAAATGAAAGAAGGCAGTCCTAGAGGTTTTGGTTTATGTGGGAATTAAATGACATGTCCTGACTATCTATGGGAATGATTTTTAAAAATGTGTCCACTAATGTTTTGTTTTTACACAATGTAGTTTACAGCTAAACACATAAGAGGTATCATGCTATTCCTCTACATGGCTCATATAAAAAGCTCTCTCAAGCTGAGCCAATTTGCCAAATAAAACTTTATCATTCTTATCCACTGCAATGCTGCACTGAAGGGTAGAATGGCTAAACTGCACTGCTAATTATGATTACTGTAGCCTTAACTATGTTTATTAGAACAACATATACCATTAACTGTATTAACACTGTAACCTTCAGTCACAAATCCACTGCTGGTCAAATCACAATTGAAAATTCTTGGAAGAATTTATTTATAAATAAAATGATACTCACCTCAAAAATGTCGTTTGTATATCATATTCGCTCAGCGTACAGGTCCTCTAACACAGAGTCTGCATGTGATGTGGGTAGGGGAGGGGACTTGAAATGCTGAACTCAAGGTGGAGAAAAATTAAGTTATCAAGCAAATTTGATATAGTTATTACAACTTGACTTTGGTTTTGAACCAATTAACTCAGAAATGTTAGTTTAAATTAAACAAAATATTAAGTTGACGTAATTACCGACCTTATTATATCAACACAACTCATAAAACATTTTTTGCAACTTAAAAGGTCAATCTAAATCAATATATTAGAATCTTTAACTTGCAATCATGCATTTAAGTGGTGATAAAAGGTCCACTGAGTTACTTATATATGAAAATAAAATATCTGGTTGAGAACTAGTGACTGAAAAGTCATAGCATGTGATTCCATATTTATTTTACCTGAGTATAATGAGCTAATCAGATAAATTGCCTAACATGCAACCCTTTGTATTATAAGTACTTGGACAGAGTAGTATTTCGATGAAAGCTTTTATAGAAAGTAGTATTTGTCTAGATGGTGCTGTTGTGAAAAACTAGTCATAGAAATGTGGTCCTGAATGTGAAGTGTCCTCTATACCGTATTATTGGAACATAGAGGCAACAGGCTTTATGAGTAGCAATCAAGATGTATTGGCTTTATGTTGTCCATGTTTATATATGTGGATGCTCACAACTGTCACACACAGTGTATTAGCACTTTGTATTGACAACATAGCATTTCTTTTTTTATAATGCACACGCTGAAATAAAGCCTTACTTATACCTGACACGCATGGCCGTAGCCAGCTATGAGGTCACAGAGGTCGGGACCTTGGTAATTAGTTCCTTAAAAAAAGTTATATAAAAAACATCAGCACTACGTAAGTGTATAATCAGGACTTTAAAACATTTCTCTGTCTGTAAGTGTTTGTGTGGCAGCTGAAGAGCTGCAACTTGTTCCATTATGTGACATGTAACGACTGCAGTCCTGTCATAATATTTAAACTGCAGGTGAGGGGGCTGTAACCTACATAACAACCCTCAACAATTAACCCTGCTTGTTCACTATTAACCTATATGATTTCAAAATCAATCAGGAGTTTCTGCTCTGACATATTCAGTGGCAAAAATATTCACAATGGGAAATAACTGAATGCATCATGTAGGGGATAATGCCAGACGCTGGGTCCATTATCAGGAATTAACAGATGACATGGAAAGTGGTGGCCTCTGCAAACAATTTTATACGACTTCTTTGAATCTGTGGAACATGTTAGTAATTTTTTTGCCAAGAAATAAGATTAAATCAAATTGTAATTTTCCAAGTAAAATTTTCCTGGTGGTTTTTTTTCCCCTTGCAATGAACACACCATTTTCAGTGGATGTAGCAACAACCAATTTTAAAATCTGTCCCTGAGTGGCCACCTCACACCCTGTAGTGCTTACACACTGGCTACGCTGCAGTACAATTTTCATCTGTGTTGGCACTGACATTATTTCCTAAGTGATTATTGTTACCCTCAAAAGGCATTAAAATGCATAGATTTATATAGTTCTCACACACACTGAGAAACCTCACTATTTCTAAAAAGTGGATGCACCCCTGCTGAAATCTTCTGTGGCAGAAATGTTGCTAAAACTAAGAAAACCAGCCTATTTCATGAAATGATGACTCAGTGATCAAAACAATAGGCGTAAATATTCTTCAGAAGGAATAACGTAATGCAAGCCAAGAGTTTCATAATTGTATGGGTAATTTACTCAACACATTTATTTTTACGTATTTAGTTAGTGAGTGATAATTATTTATTATTATTATTATCATTATTATTATTATTATGAATTAGAACAACAATAGTAGTTCCTTCATTTTATGAGAAATGTTTGACTAATATACTGTAATTTACTCAAAATGTCACAATGACCTTGAAGCTTATGTAGTGGCGGGTCAGCAGCAGTCAGTGGAGCCGGTGGGGGCTGTAGTTCAGTGGGTGTGCGTTCATACAGCGTTCACAGTGGAGGCTATATAAAGCTCAGCAGCAGCAGGTCGCTCATTCCTCAGGTGTGTATGTGTGTGTGTGTGTGTGTGTGTGTATCACTGATCAAGTCGCGTGCAGTCATGCTTAGTCCTGCCAGCGGACTCCAGCTCCTCGCGCTGCTGCTGCTGCTGAGCACAAGCCGGTCAGCCGTTCACAACGACGCCACCGAGTCAGTTCATCCTCAGGAGGGCGACGACACCCAGCACGAGCCGGCTGCCGAAGACACGAACCAGGCGAGGAACGGCGGGAGACGGCCGGCTGACCCTGTGCGTAACGGTGAGTCCAAACCGTCCGCATGACGTATTCACAGCACGTTTCTGTCAGTTTGAGGTGATTTTTTCTGATTCTTGTTCAGTAAAGCTTGATGTACCTATCGTCCATAATAATGAGGGTACAAATCATATTCTGAACTAATGCATGACTCATGATGAATTAATAAAGGTTGTGTCATGATTCCTCAAAAACTCCTTACTCAGTTCAAATTTATTATTATTATTTTTTTTATGTAATTACTTTTCTGCCACTCCCCACAAAATTGGTAATTGTGTCCTTTCTCCCCAAAAATCCGACTTGAATAATGGGATATTTCCATTTAGTCAATGTAAGAGTTCCTAGCTTCAAAGTTTCCTCCCAGATTACAAAAACGAATCCAAGGATGGGATTGGATTGTTGGATTTCAAACTAGATGAGGGGTGGCAACAAAAGTAAGGTTGTAACTAATTATTTCTGAGGGGTAACTGTAATATTATTACTGAAATTCATTATTAATTAGTTACTCTACTAGTTACTGGGGGAAGTATTATTATTACTGTAATATTATTCCTAGTAACACTCCTTTCATGACTGACTTCATGATATCATTTTACACTTTAATTGACATGTGACCAAATCAGCAGGATTCCAGTTCCAGTTTCAGGACCTTACATTCGCTCACCCTGTCTCATAATAAAAAAAAGAATGATCTGACACTGACATTCCACAAACACAATTATAAAAAAAAAAAAAAAAAAGAAACCACCACCAGTATCGAGCAGTAAGGTATTACTAGTAATAACATTTCTTTCGATGGTAACTAGTAGTGTAACTAATTACTAATAAATGTCAGTAATAGTATTACAGTTACACCCCAAAATTAATAAGTTACAACCTTCAACCTTCAATCATTTGTAATGAGTTAAAGATACCATTGGGTCAATTCATACTTTGCACGTAACGTCACAACTACTGCTAGCTGGCGGGCAAGAACATCGTTCAATGAAACCCAGTAAACTAATAAAGGATCTTACCAGGACGTCACCAGTTTTACTATACAAAAGTATATATATATATATATATATATATATATATATATACATGTACGTGATTTGATATGATATGATGAGAAGAAGAATACATGTTACAGTACACACGTTACTGTTGTACTGTGTCTACTTACTTACAGTTACTTTGCATACATACTATGGTACAGTTATTACTACTACATTAACGTTACAACCTAACAGATTGCTAACAGGATTAAAGACATTTCACTGCTCCAGCTGCTCTTGTCTGTTGTCTGATGCTATGTGGAGTGGATGAGCAGGTAGGCTACAATGTTTGACATCCTGTTAGCCATATATGATACAGTCTAGTTGGCATAAGGTTTTTTTAAACCAACGTTACTTATCAAGCTGTCATTAGCCGGCAGGCAGGGTGTACATATTCAGATGAAGACTTCATCACACGACGGAGCAGATGTCACTTTGTGTATAGCTACAAACATGCAACGTTAGCGGGTATCATTAGCTAGCTAACTAGTAACACTCACCTTTTCTTTGATTATGAAGATATTCCTGTTCTTCACCTCCCATACCACAGCGTTGTTAACCCATCCACTCTTGAAGAAAAGATAGCTACCCGTACTGTTGTAGGCTTTCATTTTTTGTGCGGTGTAAGGTGACGGATATATGTAAATATATATGTTTCTTGCCCGCCAGGTAACCATGGTAATCACATGACTGCAAAGTATGAATTCTCATAGAAGCATTACTTAAGCATATGATTTGTAGCCCTTATTATAAACTATTAGCACATTACTCTGTATTGATGGGTAGCAGGTGTTGGAGGTGGATTTTCAAAAGGCTTCAAATAAAATTTAGTCACGTTTTTTCTTTTTTTTTTTTTAGAAATAAACATTTCTTGAATTCCAATATGTGAAAAATTACATCAATACAAGTACAATACAATACTATCACTAGTCTAAAAGTCTAAAATGTGGCCATAACAGCTCAAATTATATGTGTTAATTTAAATTTTTTAACAAGTCATCTAAATGAATGTGTTAACTTAATGGTGGGCACAAAATAATGTAGCAAGTCATCTACCCATACATTCATTTAGTAAATAACTTCAGTGTTCTCTGCAGTGTTGTTGTGGGATGACAGGGTACATACAAGCATATTGCCGATTAATATTGTGACACAATATTGAAACAGCTCAGCTCTGAGGGGCTAGATTGTTCATAATCAAACTTGAAAGGAAACTGAAATGAAAAGGTCTCTGATTCAGCAGAGGGAGGCAAAAAAAGCCCATTGTCCATGTAGTGGTTTATTTATCCTTGGCAAGCAAGCAAACAAAGAGCAAAGAAATCACAGCTCCTGCTTCTATACTGTAGACCCTCCCAGGTGCATGCTGGTCCTATACTGGCCTACCTACATACAACCTGCCTATTGTGCTATCCAATTATTACGCAACTAACTAACAAAACTAAATGGATAATGAGCAAATTTACATCTAATCTAAATAAAGCAAACATATAGAATAATTTAAATCATTTTACAGATTTTACAGTTTTTCTTTAAAAATACCCCAAGTAGAGGACACATTGTTGAGGCTAAAAATCTTGGTTTCCATTGTCTTTTCTAAGGTTATTTGTCTTATAGAATACATAAAAGTCATATCATTGACATTTATTTTCTCTTGTCTTTATTTTCATATTTGGTATTGAGGTAATCCAAAAGTAATGGAAAGTAAACAAGTTGTGTTGTAGTAGCATATAAACAGATGTCACATCAGAATGAAGTTGAGCATGTGTGTGTAATTCCATTTCCATTGCTCAGGTCCAGATCAGAGTCAGGTGGGCTGCAGGGAGCTGAGGTCCACAAAGTACATCTCTGATGGTCAGTGCACGAGCGTCAACCCCATTAAGGAGCTGGTGTGTGCTGGGGAGTGTCTGCCGGCCCACCTGCTGCCCAACTGGATTGGCGGTGGGGGTTACACTGGTAGGTACTGGAGCCGCCGCGATGCCCAGGAGTGGCGCTGCGTTATTGACCGGACCAGGACCCAGCGGATCCGGCTGCAGTGCCAGGACGGCAGCTCCAGGACCTACAAGATAACTGTGGTGACCTCCTGCAAGTGCAAGCGCTACTCCAGACAGCAGAATGACTCAGGACACAAGGACACACCTGTCCACAGTGGTAAACCGAGGAAGAATCAGAGGAAGGCTGAACTCCCTGAGGAGGGAGCCGGGAGGCAGTCTGACAACTAAAACCACTGTAATCCTGCTGTTACAATGAAAACTCATAACAGCCACTAATGCCTTCATCATGAAGTCTATGGATGAATTATGTGTGCAAATAATAACCAAATATTTAAGAGGCAGACCAAATAGAAGAAAAGTGAGTAGCGTAGATTTGTCTCCAGATTCACATTTTTGTGTCACAGAAAACTGTTTTAAGATTCCTCTGTTGCTCCGAGTACAGTTAGTTAGTGGAATAATTCAAGATATTGGGAAATAAGCTTATTTGCTTTCTTTCATACATTTAAATGTTCAGATGGATATCACTCCGATACGTTACAATACAATACGAAACGAAACGAAACGATACGATACGAAACGATACGAAACGAAACGATACGATACGATACGATACGAAACGAAACGAAACGATACGATACGATACGAAGCGATACGATACAACACGACACGTTTGTTTAATCCATAAAAGAAATGTAGAAACTACAATATGGTTTTCGGGGGAGTTACAGGTTGGAACTATTTCTTGATGAACAACACTTTATCTATCCACCTGGCACTTCTGTAGTATCTCAGTCACTATAGTGCAGGTTAGCAGATACGATCAGTGCTGCTGAACAAAACTGTATGCAGTCACTGTACTCGGCTATTGTTCATCAAGAAGTTGTTCCAGTGCATAACTCCAACAAACAAGATACAACATGTTAATCAATTTTACAACTGTTTTATTTTCCACTTTGTACAGAGCCAGGCTAGCTGTTTTCCTTTGCTTACTGCCTTTATGCTAAGCTAGGTTAAATACGTCTGGACTTAAAATGTTGAACTATTCCTTTGACACTAACCAAATCATGTTAATTTTAAAGAAACATTTTTGTAAAATATGCCACAGTCAGGAAATGTCATTCAGTACAGACGACTTGGAATATGATACGATATGAAACTGTATCATACCATACAACTTTATTGTCGGTTTACACTGAAATTACACACTTACAGATTCTTACAATAACATCTGTTTTTATTAACTTGCATATGTACAAATTTGAAACGTGACCATATGCTGTAAGTACAAAACAACCGTACAATGTCTGAACATTAAATGGTCAAATGAAGCACAAGGCTTTACACTAAGTTGCTTAAGTTCGACGTTGCTTAGTGCCTGGCCAGTTTTTAAAAAAATATCCTCCCTTTGGCAGCTCACTTTGTGCCAGTCTGAATTTCCAGAATGACCTGACTCTACTCTCTCATTCCACCAGGACTTGGCTGAAAAGCAGGAAATAAAAGAGGGTCAGAGATACCAGAACTGACAATTCATTTTGTTATTATTTCTGTAGACCCCTAGAAATTCCATTTATATCACTAAATTGTTTTCCCAATTAAGCTGTGGTAGCAAACGTAATTGGTGGCTGGATTATGTTTACAGGCAACGTACGTTTAAGTGAATGACAAGCTACAGCTATGTACCCCGCCAGGGAGGTTGTCGGTGCAGGTGGTGGGCATACAAAGTGAACTTTGACATATTGCCATGAAACAGGAAGTTGTCTTATCTTGACACACACAAACTGCAAGAGCACATTCGTTGTTCCTTTCAGCTTTTCTGTTGCAAATTACTTGTATATAAACATAATTTCTAGGACAGGGCTGGGTTATTTACCTTTCAATCTAGTCCATAGCATCCGAGTTAGCTGATTTGTTTTCATTTTGCGCTCTACCTCGCTCAAACTATTAGCTCTGGAACATTTAGGACTGAAACTGCCATCAGAGGTGCACATCTGTTAGTCTGGGATCTCCAACATTGCCACCAGGGGATGTATTATGTCACTTGAGAGCTCCCACAACACACAAGGACTTACAAAGTACTGCCCAAATACATTGTGTAATGTTAATGGGGGTTCTATAGGCTGAGGCTCTGAGGCTCTGGTTCTGAGCAACATGCAACAGATTGTCTGTACAGGAGGTTTGTGCTGGAAAGAATGCCAGGATAGTTCATAGTTAATTGTGTCACAGATGGTAGTTTTGCCATAAATCATCTTTATGTAAAAAATAATAGAAAACAATAATGCATTAGATAATTCAAAGGCTTTACAGACTTTGGATGCAAGAGATGTAAAACATAATGTTACTATGATTCATAAAAGTTTCAAATGTGAAGTTAGATTGATATAATAAAGTGATACTTAGATAGCCTATAGTGTGAATGTACTGTACAATATGTGGGTAAAGTTTTTATGGGTTTTTTCAGAGTGAATAGTATGTAATTTATTTTTGTACCAGAACAGTTGAAGTTCTTTTTTTATATTTTTGTCATTGTTTGAAATAAATATGAAAATTCTTAAAGGCTGTGTTTCTGACATAATGCTGCAGGCATTCCAGACAGGCTCGCGGCAAACAGGAACCTCCTCACAACAGAGACATTAGTCAGTGAAGAAACTCTCTTTTCAACAGACACCATACTTTGTTTTATTGTGAAGGGGATACCTTCGCCTCAAGGCTAATGGGGCTTGTTCCAGCTGCAGCAACATGTTAAGACGCTGTATTGTCTCATGTATCCGTTCATTTTTTCCTCTCTCAAAGCTGTGGGCTAAAGTAGGCAGTGAATAGAATCACCTGCACTGGATGACAACAGGATGTTTAACTTGTGTTCCCTGCGGAGGAAAAAGAATTGATGTCCCTTTGTTAATAATATCCTGCAGGTACAGTGAGGGGCATCAGAACAACTTAAAGTCTAGTTAAAGGAATGTTGATTAGCAGGTGGGGGGAAAGCATATTACAGCTGTTTTTCAGGATTTGTGTGGTTGGTAGCAGAAACTAATTGCTGAAGATGACAATAAATACATTTACCCAAACACTCTAGACTTCATGCTTTTCTTTATACTTTATCATTTCAAATGTATATATTAACCCCACAACATGGTGGCTGAATTTACATTATAGGTTTAACATATTACAAGCAAACATACATTCACTTGCTAACACTGCTTTCATTTGTTTGATTTGATTTGATTAAGGAAAACACAAAAAAACACATTTCCTTGTGGTCCTCTTTCCAGGAAGATAAGATGGTAGTACAAGCCACAGATGAACCAACACATAAGCTACATTAAAATACAATCCTTCCATATGAAAGTAAACCGAAAGATTACCATTATCACACTTTATGTACATGCATTGGCTGCACTCATTCCCACATGCCATCTTTGAGTGAGACCACCTCTTTAGGCTCACCCAACTAAATGAATGCACAATAAACATAAAAAAGTCTATATTACTATATACTGTCCATTCTAGACATTATGTCATTTCCCTTCCCTCCCGCAAAACCATCCTCAGCTCATTCCTTTCATGTCTTTGTAAGTCTAATTGTATCCTTTGTATCCAACTCTGACACTGTTTATTCTGCCAGCTCTTTGCCTTTAATTGAAAGGACAGCTCAAGATGGATAGGAAAGGGGATGAATGAGGGGGAATGACATGCGGCAAAGGGCCACAGGTAGAGAGAGAAAGACAGAAACAGAGAGACAGACACACAGCAACAACAATAGCAACAATAACAACTATAATAGACCAATAAATATGACTAATAAGGATGATTCAATTCAATTCAATTTTATTTGTATAGCACCAATTCATAACAGAAGTTATCTCAGGACACTTTTCAAATAGAGCAGGTCTAGACCGAACTCTTTAACATTAATTACAGAGACCCAACAGTACCACCATGAGTAGGCACTTGGCGACAAGGGCAAGGAAAAATGATGACGATGATGATGAAGCCAGAATAACGATGATAAATAATAAATAATATTGATGATGATAATAATATGACTAATAATTGTAATATCAGTAATATTAGCAGTGGGAGTCAAGCAGGACCATGGCAGGAGGCTCCACCAGGATCCATGAGAACCTGCGAGACGAGAAAGCACAAGAACTCCGGGGAAGAAGTGAAGTTAGTAACATGCATTAATGGGACATGAATGAGTGCAGAAAGAGAGAGAGAGAGGAAGAGAGGAGCTCAGTGCATCATGGGAAATCCCCCAATAGTCTAGGCCTATAGCAGCATAACTAAGTATAAGCTTTTTCAAAGACGATATTTCTGCAGTAATAGAACTTTTGGTCCATTGATTTTCGGGTCCAGTCGGAGCAACTGAGGGGAAATCACAGTTATTTTATAAGCCTAAAAGATTTGAGGCTTTTGAGAAAACATTCAGGGGCTGGAGCCCCAGAAGATGTTCGGGTGGTCAGAGGTATTAATCACTGAGTCTGGCCTAATGTGGGTAAAAAATGGAGTGGCACTGCCTCTGTCAAGGAGCCCTGAACTGTGTGACCCTCCAGCAGCTATAATGTGTTGCTTACTCAGTCAACATGAGAGCGGCTGCCAATTTGCAGCACATTCATTTCTTTGCTCATTTCACAGCCGTGAAACTTCCCCTATAATTACACCTCTATTGATGCTCCCCTTAAGCAAAGGGCTTACAATACTTTTTCTGAACAGATTCCACATCCTGCCGAACCCCAGTGTCTTACATTAATAGAGCACTGCGATTCTTAGAATCCAACAATCACATGTGGGTGTCAGGAAGCCATGTGGTAACAATCCAGACCAGAACAAGCAGCAATTTACAATGAGAAAATATTGTGTGACTGCTAGGTCACAGCCACACTATAGCTCACGAAGCCCCTCTACGTTAAGTGTTAATCTTCCTCTTTCCTATATTATGAATCATATGAGGAGGAATTTTTTTGGGTTGTATACATCAAAGAGAGGGTGGAAGCCACATCAAAAGCTGCAGAAATTCATCTTCTGCAAACATGCTAAGTAAAAAGACCAAAATAGATTCATACAAAGGTCCATTTTGTTGAGTGTCCTGAGGCCTGAAGCTGTGAAAGGTGCCTGCTGCTGGGTGTCTGTCTGCATGTGTGCTCTGCACTCAATAGCCTCAAATAGTCAAAGAGAGTTTAATCTCTCTGCTGCAGACACACCTGTTTCTCTTTCAGGCAGGATGTTAGTGAAGGATGCCCTCATAGCCACAGCACTCAGAAAACCCTCACCAGACAAAGACGCTGTGTGTTCCACAGCCGCACAGGGATCACATGCCTTCCCTCTCTGCGACATCCAATTATACTGCTGTTAAAGCAGCTCAGTGAAGTAATGGATGGAGAAACCCAAAGAGAATGAAAGCAGAATAAATAGCCTCATTTCAACCAGTTTGGGGTTCTGTTTTGAAGTGTTGGCACAAAAAGAAAACTTGCATGCCGAAACACTAGACCTATGTTCTATATGAAGTTAAGTGTACTTACATTATCCCAAATGTTTCCAACAATAGTGCAAATAAAGTTCTATTCCATTTTGTGTAGCAGAGCCTTTCATGTGAGCTAAAATGTACAACACCAGCACTCTGACTGTTTGATCTGAATGGAACATAACTTTAATTAGTACCATTGGTAACACCTGTGTTTACTCTACTATTTAATGTCAAAATGGCTCCTGTGAAAAAGGTCTATTCAGCTTCCAGTAGAAACCTCCTGAACCATGAACACTGAAGGAATCCTAACCAGGAGAAGCTGACTGCAATGACGGCAATGGTGGTGAAGACAACAACTCCCATGATCCCATGCTACTTCACAACTTCATCAAACTTTGTTTTTTGTTATTGATTTGATGTGAGACATATTGGACGTTTAAAGAATAATAAAAGTTGTCAATACTACCTGATATACTCCAAATGGGAGTCTTTTTCACAATGACATCTGTATTTTCACTCTCAAGCACAGTTCCCAAGCATTTGTAGCTCTGGACAATGTCAGTACTCCATTTGTCACTTATGTAACTGTTCATTTCATACAGCTGTGAGAGAGGACGGATGACACGCAGAAAAAGGCCATTTGAACCTATGGCCACTACAGCACAGACTCAGCCTCTGTACATGGTGTGCCAGTTCTACCAGGTGAGCTATCTGGGTACCCCTAAACTTGTTATTTCAGTCACTTAAATTGTTTTTTTTTTAAAGCAGTAGTTAAAACATTACTTTTTGTCATTACTGCTAAAATGTTCCTTCTAGGGCTCCTAATGGCATTTGTAAGACTCCATCAGGCCTGAATGAACCAATCAGAGCCAGGAAAGATAGTTGATTGTTGAGTCTCATTCCCAAAATGACTTATTGCAGCTTTAATTTTACACAGCTTTACTAGTCAGTTAAATGTTATACATATATGAGATTTAAACATAATATATCCATAATATAATATATCCGCAAACAACTATTTGTTATGTTAAGATTCTTCATTATTTGGGCAGTTGTCAGCTTTGTGTCAACCACATGAAGAGGAGATATATAACACACCTTTTATTTACCATTACATCACTCATCATTAGGAGGAAGCTCAGTAGTAATAACTGGTGATTAAGGATACAGGGTTTCCTATCCACGAGGCTGTCTTATTGTAACCCACGCAACCCCTGCAGACAGGAGAACAAAAAAGCTGTGCTGTTTGTTCTTCATCTGGTATTAGGTGACAACACAGGAGTCTTAAGGAGCATTTGATAGCCTTGTTGCTTCTTTGATTACCTCATCCTTCTGGATACCTGCATTAGTACCAACACACTCTTAAATTACAGTCCAAAGCACAGGTTTCATTTGGGACCTGTATTTGTAAAATATCTCTTTTTCTATTTGATGAGAGAAGGAATCTTGAAGGATGGGAAATGTTAATACTTATCTGTTAGATCATGAGGATATTTTTGTTAATTTATGATACATTCAATCGGAGCCAGTTTTTTTTTTTTTTTTTGTTTTTGTATTTTTCTGTAGAGTGCGTGAATTGTTAGTTTCTTATCTACAGTATGAGTTACAATGTGTTGTGTCAGTGTATTGTGATGAATAATGTGAGTTTGTATATTTGTATAGAATTGTCACCATATAAACTGTGTGGACCCCAGGAAGAATAGCGACTGTTATATGTGGATCTTAATAAACAAACAAACAAACAAACAAACCCACAAACTGTTAAAAGATAACAACTACTACTTACTGTGCACACAGTAAGCCTTATTTGTAATCACCAAAGGGGCCGATCGCGCAGAGAAGCATTGCTGCAAAACCATTGTTTTCCTATGGTGTCGCTTGGTGTGTGCTACTCTCTTGCACTATGCATGATGTTTACTATGCGAGTAAATATGTTAGCTAGCTAGCTTGTTAGCTTGCTGTTTGACTGTGAGAGAGCTATGGAACAGGGATGATGTGGGAAAGTAACCTCAGTTATTACCTCTTTGAAATGAAGCTAGAGTTTATTCATTTAGAGCTCGACATCTGCTTCAATACAGTTTTTCTGTAAACACGTGTTACTAATGACTCTAATTAAGGTTCCGTTACGCTTAGCGTAGAGCCTTTCAAGTGAGCCAACATACATAATAGCAGCACCCTGACTCTGTTTGACCGGAACAGAACTTTATTCAGTATCATTGGTAAAACCTGTGTTTACCCTACTATTTCATGTCAAAATGGCTGTTGTGAAAGATGTTTAAACCAGACAAAAACTGGTTTAAAAGGTATGTTACTGGATGCAAAAAGCAATGGCTTCATGTGCTTCTGCAACTCTACTTTGTTCCCTTGACTTAGGGCCAACAGCAGGCTGTCCTAGCATATATGTACAGCATCAGGACCTCTGATAAATTCCATAAGTTTCAGTTCAGACTTTTTTGTAGCCCATGGAGTGCCTCCTGCTGGCCATTAGAAGGAATGCATATTTAAGACACTTTCTTATTGGCTTCACGTCACAGACCTGGAAGCTATGTCCACTAATTATATACTTTCAATAGTCACCGCAGCTGGCAACAAAAAACAACAGAACAACGACCATAATGCCACACAACAAATCAATGGGGGACATCACAGTAGGTTCAGACTTGGATCAGAGTTCAGTGTCATGATCTGGATAAAAGTTTTGCGTTGGAAATGAAGTTCTTCACTGAACCCTGTCCAGCCAAAGCTGTGTGGATGAGCTCACCATCATGATGTATATGTATGTCCATTATCCAAATCGTACAGTAGCCAGACAAAGCCTCCTCTCCTTCATCCGGCCGAAACCTTGCCGTTAAGACCCAAGGTGTCCTCTTACAAGCCTTTCCCAGGGCTCTCTGACAATGACTTTACTCCAGTTCTCCTTGTCTTCCCTTTGATACCACTGAAAATAAATCCACTCCAAAACTGTCCAGCTCATGCCATTATACACAGAGGTAGGGACTGTTTTTTTCCCCTTTTGCTCTCAAAATGATCTCCAATTACCCCAAAAAGCTGTGTTTGTCACATCACATCATCGAGATAGAGGTATGGATGAGGCTGAGAAAAAAAAGAGCCCGGGGGGGCTTGAAAGAAGTTATTTGATCCGAGAGAGCATTTGCTAATTTTTACATCTCAGAAACCGGAAATTTGAGATCGAGCTTTTATGCACCGCTACAGTCAAGAGTGAGTGTGACACGCAGTTAAGGGGAGAGGGGATAATAGGGTGGAAACAGGAGGACGGGGCTTGAGTTGTGACTCTATTGACAATCAACGTGATAGCCATGCTTGCTGCTTATGCCTACGAACGCAGTGACAGGGGTCAGTTAGCTCCCATGGGAGAAGAGCTGTGGAAAATGAAGAACAATGCGGCCAGGGAGCCGGAGCTCTATAGAAATATAACACATAGCCAAAGGATGTTCATCATGTGTGAGAAAGTGAGGCTGAGGAGAAGCTTCTTCTTTATCCTTGTAACCCTTTTGTCATCACTTTAAAGATCTGGCTTCAAGCTGCCACACAGTCATTTATGAACTAAAGTTTAAGTAATAAACTAATATATTTAAAACTAGTCAGTGGCCACAAACCAATCCCTGTAAGGTTAAATAATAGTAAAAAAAAAAAAAAAAAACTCAAATTAAGATTCAGCCTAAACACAAGAGACGGAGTAGCAGAATACTAGAGATTACTGTAAGTAGGAAGCTCGATCTTAAGTAACAAAAGCTAAACAATTCTTATTTTCTTGTGATAATACACTAATGAAACCATACCTATGAATATAATATTAAATGTCTGACAATAGATTCTCCTAAATGTTACACACTGGACCTTTTTTTTATAATTCACTTGTTATTGCTTTTCAAAAGACAACAACCTACAGAACAAAGATATCAGAGACAGACACAGTAACAATAAAACAAATAACACAACACAACAATAAGTAATAAAATAAACTAATTCAGTTATAAAGATAAATAAATGAATATGTTATACATAGGGTAAGAATTTGTATTATCGTGTTGCACACCATTATAACAACAATATACAAGGTAAATATAATTATCACTGTTATATCAAAATAATAGGGATAACCAGGGCAAGTATTTCAGTATTGCTATTCACATCTGCAATAGTAATAGTCACATAGGACTTCCATTGCAACCATCTACTTGGTTATGACTATCCCCCACATATTCTGATAACTCCTTACTGGCAAACCTCATCATCACAGAGATATCATTCATGTCTTAATGTAAGTAAAAGCAGAAACAATCACCATTACCTCATCACACACTAAATACTATATTTATGCAGGGCCCCCATATAAAAATACCTCCTGTCTGTTGTTCAACTAAAAAAATGATTGTTCATAATTAGCTGTTTTGGTCGTTTCCCACCAGGCTCTGTAGCAACATTGTTCCAAGTACTTTGCTGATGAATGTTACTATAAGTTTCCTGTACGTTCCAAGTCACACACTGGAGATTTAAACACATTTTTTAAACTAAATAAATAAGACTTGAATATAACATAAAATAATCTTTTTCACCCAATAAAAAAGTCTAACAATTAACATTAATCTTGATGCTCCTAATAAAGTTAAACCTCAAATTTAGATTCACTCTAAACACAAGAGAAGGAGAAAGCTGCCATCTAGTGTTGTAAGTGGAGTAATATCAAAATATGGGACATTACTGTAAGGAGGAACATTTAAAAATGACCTAATCTAGTGTTGTATAGTGGAGTAATATCAAAATATGGGACAAGCCACAAGAAATACGCCCGCCACATTGTGAAAACAAGGTAAACTGTTGTTGTGCCCCACACCACTGTCGCTAAACACTAGCTACTCACTATTATTATAATTCTTCCTTCCCAATCTTCCACATTGCCCACCACACTATCTGTTAATTAGCGGGTGGGAGAGTCGCATGAGCTTCTTAAAGTCAAAGTCACAAGTGGTCACATAGACAAAGATTTAATATTAGCATGTGATGCCCACCACGGAGCCGTCCACAGAATACAATGGCAAAAACCAATTTGTCGACTACAGGGGAGAGTCGCAGCGGAAAAGAAGGTTTGGCTGTGATTTTTGGTATAAAAAGGTTCCAAAAATACCTCTATGGCAGGAACTTTACAATTGTAACGGATCACAAGCCCCTGATTTCACTGTTCAATGAAACCAAACCTGTACCTCAGATGGTTTCACCACGGCTTCAGCGGTGGGCTGTCTGGCTCAGAGCTTATGTGTATCGTATAGTGTACAGGCCAGGAAAACTAAATGCAAATGCAGATGCCCTCAGTAGGCTTCCCTTGCCAGAGGCATGCCCTGCGGACGGAGGGGAGGAGGAGCTAGTACTGATGCTGGATGTGATGGATGATGCACCTGTAACCACAGAACAAGTAAGACGACGGACAGCCAAAGATGTAACACAGTCGCTTGTACATGGGTTTGTGTTAAAAGGATGGCAGTAGAGCCTCAATTCATGCATTACTTTACCGACACTTAGAATTAAGTGTTCGAGATGGATGTATGCTGTGGGGTGCTCGAGTCATTATTAAGAAAAATGCAGCATCAGTCCCATCCAGGAATGTCTAGGATGAAAGGTCATATGTTTGGTGGCCTCGGATGGATCAGGATGTAGAAAATGAAGTACACCAGTGTGAAGCTTGTCAATGGCACAGCAAGCCATGGGAATGGCTGGAGAAGCCATGGACTCGACTTCATGTGGATTATGCAGGTCCCTTTTTAGGCAAAATGTTTTTGGTGCTGGTTAAGTCACATTCTAAGTGGATGGATGTATATTCACTAAAAACAGCAACCACTTATGTAACCCTTGAGAAACTCAGACAAAGCTTCATCAATCCATGGATTACCAAAAATGTTGGTGAGTGATAATGCTACCTGCTTTACAAGTGCTGAGTTTGCAGATTTCATGTCTAAAAATTGAATAAAACATGTGACTTCAGCCCCTTTCCATCCTTCATCAAATGGGTTGGCCGAAAGAGCAGTTCAGACCTTTAAGGAGGGGATGAAGAGGATGCAAGGAGGAAAGGAGAGCTGGGAAACTAAAATGTTGAGATTCCTGTTTAATTACAGAATCACTCCACACTATACCACAGGTTTGTCCCTGGCAGAGCTGCTCATGTCCAGGAGGCCCAGGCCATGTTTGATTTGTTCCTCCCAGACTTGAAAAGAAAACGAGATGGAAAAGAAACAATGGAAACAAAAAGCTCATCTTGACAAGACTACCAAACTCAGATGTTTTAATCCAAGAAATCTTTACAAAGAACTGTGGATATGGTCCCAAATGGATCCCTTGAACCATTGAGAGCTGCATGGGTCCACTATCATATACCGTTCTCACTGGAATAATTTCTCTTACAAAATATTTCCAATATTGTCTTACGTTTGTTTTGGATGTCACTCTCAGAGCAGGAAATCCTTCTAAACCCTTATCTCTGTGTACACGATGGGCTGATGTTTCAATCGTTTGGTTCTCTATTATTGTCAGGAACCAGTTCTTTCTTTTAATGACAAAAAAGCACACAGTTTATGAATGTGAACAAAAGCTTCTTTTTATTTTGAAAAAAATTACTACCTGCAGCTTTAATTAGCAACCTTTGCTTTGTCTTGTGATTGCCTTTTGAAGGCCTAACAGTATAATGACTTGTTGCCTGTATTATGAATATCTGCATGTCATTGTAGCTGTAAAAATAACTTTACCCGGTCCCTCTGATGAAGACAAACTTTATTAATTTAAAAAGATAAGGCAGATGACAACCAAAAAACATTTATCTAAAAAGATAAAATACGCATCACTTTGTTAAATACAGCCCGCACAAAGAGCACAGTTATGTTTACATTATGAAATACTGCATCCATGACACAACTGTAGTTTTACAGTTTGGTTCAGGAAACTGCAGGAAACAGTCAAGTATTTATGTTTTTTTCATGAATACAATTACAAACTGCATTTGTATAAAGCTGAGTCAGCTCCTACATACAGAACTGAAATGTGTGTTTTTCTTTGATGTGACTGGCTACAACAAACAACATGCAGCTTTATATTCTAACCAGACTAAAGACTGGACTACTTCATGATATATGCAGGGACGCAGTATAGGGACACCTAAAAACAACAATGTACACTGCAGTACACAACCTGACATATGTTGCACGTAGAGTCAAACTGGTGTACAATCTTTGACAATAATGGAAATAAAGGATGCACAAAAGAAAATTTGATTTGACTAGAGGTTATCACTATGCACTGGACTGAAAATGGCACTCACAAGTTGCAGCCTTTAACCTACAGATCAGGAACCAGCCCGTTACTGGCTCTGAGAACTATGGATTTGAGGCCCCTGATGGCCCAGAGCAGCTGTCCCACCTGACTGTACTAGGCCTCCCTGGTGTTTCTGTGGTGCAACACATTTACATTTATTTAAAGCTGCTGTAGGTCATTTTTATAAAAATACTTCTTTGTCATAACTGCTGACACTTTCACTATATCCTGATAGTAGTACATGAGACAGATAACCTGTGACAAAATCAGATTCCTCTGGCTCCTCCTAGTGCTCCTAATGGCATTTGCAAGAATCCACCGGACCTGAACAAAAACGATCATTTTGAGCCAAGAAAGATAGTTGATTGTTGAGGCTTAGTCCCAGGGTGGCAAATACCAAATACTCTGAGAATGAGACTCAACAATAAACAATCTTCAAGCTTCCAATCCAAAGCTTCTTTCTATCTTTCTTGGCTCTGATTGGTTGTTTTCTTCTGGGCCTGGTGGATTCTTGCAAATGCCATTAGGAGCACTAGGAGGAGCCAGAGGAACCAGATTGTGTCGCAGATTATCTGTCTTATGTACTACTGTCAGAACACTGAAAATTTCAGCAAATATGACTAAGAGTTATTTATATAAAAGTTACCTACTGCAGCTTTAACACTGTTACCCGTCTGTTAACAGTGCAAAATCATCCATTCTCCCCAGTAGAGATAAAGTTATCACCAAGGCAACTTAACAGTCACGAAACACCAGTTCCATAACATTCACAACAAAAGTTGATCGCTGATAAATGTCGTCATTGATCTGAGTTTTGAAGAATCGTTCAATATCACTGGTCTTATGTGGCAATAGGATAGTATATATGAACAACACCTCTTGTATTCATTATTTTTTTATGCCCTTATCAGATAACGACAGTCATAGTAATTCACAGGAAATGAAGAAGGGAACGACAACAAAGGACCCCAGTCTAACGTCAGCTGAGTATATTCATATTAATCTCTTGTTTTGACCAGCATTCCCCAGGTCTGCATGCAAAATCATTACCAATGTTTTGAGGTATCCTGCTAAAAACTTGATAGAACGTGAAGAAAATATACATACAGAAATAGAGTTACACACTTAAACATAGGGCACTTTAATAATTAGCTGCCAGTATGATAAGTTACCTTGAGAGGCTTCTGTATCACTGATTATCTAAAACTACAAGGGTAGGTGTGAAATATGCAAACAGGATTAACCGCGTTGACGTGGCCTCTGTTCAGCCACGCCTCTCCATATGTAACTTTTGTGAGGATTCACAAAAAGCTCAACATCCTTAGTCAGCTATTCCTCCTCAGTCTTGGGTGAAGGGTGGTGCCTCGGCAGAGGTGGAGGGACAAGCCAGCAGCTCTGCGGGGCAGCCTCCAGCAGCGGCCACCTTCTCCTCTGCCCGCAGACACAGCTCCTGTAGGAAGTTGGCCGTCTCCATCACCAGGTCACTTTCATCATCTAACAGGGAGCAGTCATTATGTTTATTTAACACAAGAGGGCACACTAATCTCACACAGTAGCCTGACAGCCTGAAAGCTGCAGTAGGTAATTTTAATTAAAAAAAAAGTATGTCATATTTGTTGAAACTTCTCTATATCCTGATGGTAATACACAAGACAAATAATCTGTGAAAAAATCAGGTTCTTCTGGCTCCTCCTAGTGCTCCTAATGGCATTTGCAAGAATCCACCGGGCCTGAACAAAAACAACCAATCAGAGCCAAGAAAAATATGATGACTCTTTGGGTTGGCAGCTTGAAGATCAATCACCTATCTTTCTTGGAGCACTAGGAGGAGCCAGAGGAACCTTTTTCACAGAGTATCTGTCTCACATACTACTGTCACAGTATAGTGAAAATTTCAGCAATAATGACAAAAAGTTATTTTCATACAATTTACCTGCTGCTGCTTTAAAATGGGGCATGTAAGTAAAACAAGATATGGCCTAATATTATAAAACACATCCATCTACTTTTGCAGTGGTGCCATCAATTGGTGAAATACAAAAGTGAACTATAAATGAGTTCAGCAGGATTACCAACCAGTAAGGCCCAAGCAACCTTTTCTACATTTTCTAACATGTAATCTTTAACTGATCAAATTACTTCACTCCCTCTAAACACTAAAGGTTTTCTACAACTTCATCCACATGTACACTTTGATATGTAAAATTGGTGGTGTTTCCCTTTGAACAAAATATAAGTCTGCCATGTGCCTGACAGGCAACAGGATCCATAATGACAATGCAGGGAGAATGGGAGGAAGGTGGTAACCCACAGGCATCTAAAAACAATATGTCTGCATGACATACTCTGTGATCCACAGGTGTGCGGTACATCAACTGTAGAGCACAGATAAAAGATGAGCACCTTTCAATTCTTTGAACCTTGGAGTGTCTTTATCCAGATCAGCATCCTGTTCCTGCATAGACCTGCACATCCTTTTATGAGTGAACCAGTGGAGCTTTTGGCATGTCAAGCTGCAGTAAGTCACCTTAAAGATAAATAAAAGAGAACATGACCTGGAGGTAGTTCAACGTGGAGATTTGATGACATGATTGAACCATATTACAGAAGGTGGCTGTTAACAGACTTTGACCTACTGCTTTACAGAGGGAGCACCTCTTGTCTGCTCCCTTCTCCCCACATGTAGCACAGTAGTCAGCATCTACAAACGCCATCTGACCAGTCAGGGCCTGGGTCAACACGGAGAACGCTGTTGGGTCGTTGCCCTGAAAACGAGATGCAACAGTGTGTTAAGGTCATATCAACAGCAGTGATTAAAAACCTATAACATCCTCTGTAATCAGCTACTACTACTACCAACTGTTCTAATATCCTCTTTAAAAACAAAGGCCAAAATGATATTTTATATACTAAACTTCAACTCTCTGCTTCACTTACAATCTCTACCGGTGCAATGCTCCTCACCAGCTGCTGAAGCAGTGTGGCCTCACAATAAGGAAACTTCCTGATGCAATCACGAATGAACTTCTCCTGGTACTGTGGGAAGCCATCACTGTCTCTGCCCTTCAACAGACTGGGCCCCAGCAGCGTCACGGCAGGTCACGGACAACAGAAAAAACACAACATTTATATGAATATTATTCATAAAAGCCCAAGATGGTAACCCTATCATAACAGGAAAGACAGGATGAGCCTTGATTTTAAAAATAAAAGCTTGTAACAGCCACTGCATGTTAAAAAGAAACTCAGGATGAGGCTATTTTTTTCCAAAATAAAAGCCATAAATATCAATAGTATCTTAACAAGAAAAAGACTGGATTGCTTTATATGTGATAGTTATGGCTGCAGAGTGACAGGAAAGGGCAGAGAGAGGGGATGACGAACAGCAAAGGGCCACAGGTCAGAGTCGAACCGATGGCTGCTGCAGCAATGACTCCGCCATGGTACATGGGATGCCATTTCTACCAGGTCAGCTTGATGAGTAAAATCTCTGGAGCGCCCCAATAGAATCAAGCCTACAGACTTTGTTGTCAGAACACAGCATTTGTATAGATGGAAATTGGTGGGCCCCTGCGCTGGGTTGGACTAGCTATGTGTGAGTTCTTTCCTAAGATAAGTCGACATTTGAGACTCCACCACGGCTGTGGCTCAGAGGCAGAGCGGGTTGTTCCTTAATCGGAAGGTTGTGGGTTCAATCCCCGGCTCCTGGTGGCACATGTCGAAGTATCCTTGAGTAAGATACTGATGCCGTGCATTGGTGTGTGAATGTGTATGAATGAGTTAGTTCATCACTGAGTGAATATGTGTGAAAGGGTGAATCATCATGGTTACCGTGCACATTAGTGTTCTGGCATGCATGAGCCACTTGGCATTGTAGCACATCATAGTAGTTTTGATATTGAAATATATCAATAAATTAGGTCTCTACTCAATTACTGTGTAATAAAATGGCTGCAATTAATGAAAAAATGATGTTGTGAGGCAGCTGCTCTTTTACCATCAGTGAGTCTAATTCTGTGACATTTTATGATTTACACTACTATAGGGGCATGTGTAAAAATGTAGTTGTTACTTAGAGTACTTAGAGAGAACTACTTTTATTTTAGTAATGCAACTTAGTAATAATGTATGTTGTAACTAGGCTAAGTTTGAACATACGCACAGCTGGCGCAACAGGCTGAATGGGAAAAACTTGGGGTTTGGTGTCATGCTCAAGGACACTTTGAGACATGGACGGGGTAGCTGAGGAATACAAATCGGTCTATATTTTCCCTATATTTATAAATATTTGGATGAGACACAATGCTATAACTCTAACTCTACAATCCCTAGTAACCAACTATAAAATGAGTGCTGGGAGTGATGAGTGATGAGACTTATTCCTCGCAGAAGCCTCACCTCTTGACAAGTGCGTCCAGCTTGTCGTCTCGTTTTTGTAGGAAGGCCAAGCATTTCTGCAGCACACAGCTGATGTAGTGCATCTTCATGGCCAGAACCTCGTTCATGTCTTGTTGCTTCACACACTGCTCACATAGCAAGTCCATCACCTGGTAACACTTCTCCAGGGCCGCCACATCCACCAGCACAGGGTTCTCCTTCACCAGCATGACTATCTGACAGATGGGAGAGTTGGTTAGACAAACACTTTTGGGCAGAGCTGTTCTGAGGTCAGATATACTGCAATTGATTGAGACAGAGAGGAGAGAGTATGTACAGTATATCCATAAGTTATAAGTCCATATCACACTTTGTTATTTATAGCTTAAGTGCCGTTAACACTGCATTGCTTACACTGAGGCCGGCAGTGAAAGAAACCAGACACTAATCCGTCGCCATTTGGAAAATAGCCCAGTAGATGTCAAATAAGAGATTGCCAAGAGCCTCATCAGTTCCCTCTGTCAGTGCTTTTTTTTGTGTAATAGGGGTGGCTGTGGCTCAGGAGGTAGAACAAGACGTCTACTAATCAGAAGGGTGGCAGTTCGATCCCTGGCTCCTCTTGCTGCATGTTCAAGTGTCCTTGAGCAAGATACTGAACCCCTAATTCCTCTCAATGCTGTGCCATTGGTGTATGAATGCTCTGTTGCCAAGTGCTTGCTCATGGTGGGAACTGTTGGGTCTCTGTAAATAATTGTATGTATGGTCTAGATCTGCTCTATTTGAAAAGTGTCCTGAGATAACTTTTGTTATGAACTGCCACTATACAAATAAAATGGAATTGAATTGAATTTAATTGAATTATAGTTACATGGTGTACAGTACAGTCCGGACAGAATAAAAATAAAATTGTAAATATATTTCTAAAATCACATGCTTGTGAACCTGTGAGTAGGTGGGCATGTTTCGGCTCAGTGGAAGGCCTCACCTTGACCGGGTTAAGGTTGGTGGTCATGATGATCTTGTGCAGGGGTCCTGCCAGCCTGGGGGGCAACTTGGGCTCCCTCTCCAGCCCCTGTGGTCTGGTGTAGTACTCAAGCCTCGCCCGTGAGAAGAAGTTATTGATCACTGTTACACAGTCATGCTGACCTGGAGGGAGTAGGCACAGGTTGAGATGTAAGCCTCCTCACAGTCACCAGTTAACTTGCACTACAGTCTTACTGCCTGTCTCACCTACAAATGCTGCCATCTGAGCAGCAGTGCGACCCACAGAGTTCACTAGATCTGTCTCTGCTCCTGCGTCCAGCATCATGGAAGTGATGTCTGTCTTCCCTGGAGGAGGAGGTTTGATATTTAGAGATAATCTACACTTCACCAACATATTATTTATCTAAACTAGAGGGTTAGTGTTGTAGTCCAGCTAAACTCATAACGTTAAATTCATAAAAACTTCAAGTGATTCTTACAGTCAATGCTGCAAAATTGAGAGACATCCATAGTTATACCTGACAGGCCAGCAAACATGAGAGCAGTGTATCCGTATTCATGCTGGTTGCAGTTGACATCGGCCCCATGCTGAAGCAGCAGATGACACATATCTGCCTTGCCCTTATAGGCTGCATGCATCAGTGGAGTCATGCCATACTTCAGAAACAACAGAGAGAGACACTGTTACAGGAGGTAATAAACCTAGAGTAAGCCAGGTATTTAATCAAAGCAGCATTAACTGATTTGTTGACCACTTGCAGGTTGGGCAGCGAGATGAAAACAGAACATTAACATGTTATTATCACCTTATAAAGTTGATATGGCTAACGTGTTATTTACATATCCAACAAACACAGAGCAACATCATCAATTTGGAGTGGTGTTTATCTCCCTTTGGTGAATAGTCACTTTAAGTTACATTTCAGTTTTGTCGTTACTCTCAACTAACTCCAGACAAAAAAAAACAAGCTACTAGCAAATTTGTTCTGACTGGAACAATTTGCCTTTGATTTTTTCTGAATTACGGGGGAAAAAATGCTACTATTTTTCCAAAATGCCACAAAACATTGCAACATGCATCACTTTTGTTTAAGAAAAGCTGCAGCAAAATCTGGCATTATGGGCTTCAACAATCCCAAAAATAATTTCAATGAATCATCAATGAAGCTTTAAAATCTTTCTTATACCTCAAGAAATGTGCACAAGTGTCATGAGCATGTAATTGTACAATATATCACAAGCAAAAGTTCTCATTATGCCCAGTGGCTCCTGTCCAAGTTATATTATTTGATTATCTTCACTGATGCATTAACATGTAAGGAGAATTGTCTAGTTAGCTAGGTAGCTGGTCATAGAAGTTAATTTTAGCTACTTTATATAATGTTGGTAGTTTAATCTGTAACAATGTATCATATTTTATGAACTGATCTTGTGGTTTGTGTTAAATCTTATTTTAAAAAGAACCTTTAGCTGTCAAATAGTATTTTTCTTTGAAGTATAATGGAGTAGAGGTATAAATTAGCTTAGAATTATCAGACTAAAGTGAAATACAAACAGTGCTGGGGAAGTTGCTTTGCAAGCTACCAATTACTTCACACTGGAAGAAGTTGAACTACAGCAAAGCTAGAGGGAAATCTAGTTTGGTTAACTAAAGCTACTTAGGCTACGTTCACACTGCAAGCCTTAGGGCTCAAAAACAAATGTATTTTTGTTATATGACGCCGCATGATGAATGTTGATCTAGAGTGACATAAAAGTCACATAAATTCTGATGCAGCTGTTCACACTGAGTTCGCAGTGCAAAAAAACTGACTTGATCTAATTTGGTTTTTCTCTGTGCAAAATCTGGTTAAAATTTGACTTGAAATCCTTTATTTGACTGTATTTGAAGAATATTGTGCAACAACAGTGACTCCTCTAATGACATAATCCTGCACACACAAGCACATTTTAAAGCCTTACATCACACACAGACAAGACTCCTCTAACATGTCTTGTAACATGTCTGTGTTGTGGGTAAAGGTTACTGCGTGGGCAGAAGCTCTGTCACAACACCTGATTCTGACAGACAGGCAGTGTGAAGGAGTCTGTGAGCTACATGTAGTGGCGCGATGCTATTATCAAACACCCTTCTAGGGCTGCGTCTGCCTCTCAAGAGTCGTTTCCATATGTCTCCACCACAAAGGATAACATATGTTACAGTGACATAACATTGCATGCATTATGGGTGGAGGAAGTGGCGAGTTGGGGGAGCAAAGCCAACATTTTGTAAAACACTTTTGCAACATGAACCTCCTGTGATTTGCTTCTGAGCTTCAAAAAAATATTTTCATAATTTCTATACAGGAAATTTTGTTCTTGAACACCACATACAAATGTAAATTTGTAGATTTACAGGACACTTGCTGGGAGTGAAGATTCTGGGATGTGAAATAGGGTCACAGTTAAGAAAAGCTTTAGAAATCAGTATGGTTAGAAATAATCTCTACTGACTCTACCAAAAAGGGTAGGGACTGTTCCTTTAAATGTCTGTTTGAGTATATACAAATCTTTTAACTAAAAACATCAATAAGTTTAGCCTCAAAGTTCATTCTTGACCTTGGAAACAGTATAATAGAAATATTAACATACGGTACAATTACTTGCTTTTTTTAATTTTAAAGGCATGCAAATGTAAATTACTGTTCATAAAATACTATTCTTCTATTTCCATACCTCATCCAAACAGTTGACTCGTACTTCGTTGCTAGCAAGCAGCTGGGCAGCCTCCTGTACATCCCCTGCAGACCAAAAGCATAAGTAAGAAATAATAAGAAATAATAGAGGATTGAAACCACAATGTAATGATTTTTGAATTCAAGCCCTATAGCCTGAGTTGTGAAATGAAAGATGAAAGACATTTAAACATTTAAATGTAAGGAACTCTTCATATAAGTTGAACAGTATGATGCATTTAGACAAATTTCACATAATGTATAAAAGATTCTATAGGTCAGTGGTTCTCAACCTTTTTGGTGTCTGTAAAAATGAATACAGGAATTTAGTGGAATCAGCATAACTTTTGTCATTAACTTAACATAAATGTATATGTTTTATTTTTTCAAGCTGAACTTAATATTTCTAGTTTTTTACTTCCAGACCACTTCAGAACTTACAAACATGAGTTCTTCTAACTTGAAGTCTTTTCACTTAAAATGATGAGTTGAATGACTGTACTGTACTGAGTTGTTTGTACTGAGTTCAATCAATTCATTAAATTAAGTTTCTAAATAAACACAATCCTGAGGTTCTTCTTTTTTATAGAAGAAAGCATATATGATGTAAACTTGCTGTTTGTATCTAAGACATTTAAAAATAAGTCATGGTTGTTTGTTTTTACAGTAATAAAAACATTGTGACCATTGATGATTGATTCTTCCCCGAATTCTTGTGCTTTCTCGTCTCGCAGGTTCTTATCGATCCTGGTGGAGCCTCCTGCCATGGTCCTGCTAGATTGCCATTGCTAATATTACTGATATTACAATTATTAGTCATATTAATATCATCATCAATATTATTTATTATTTATCATCGTTATTCTGGCTGTTATCATCATCGTCATAATTTTTCCTTGCCCTTGTCGCCAAGTGCTTGCTCATGGTGGTACTGTTGGGTCTCTGTAAATAATGTTATAAGGAGTTCGGTCTAGACCTGCTCTATTTGAAAAGTGTCCTGAGATAACTTCTGTTATGAATTGGCGCTATACAAATAAAATTGAATTGAATTGAACTGATGATTAATGAATTCAGTACCTACCCCCTTACACTTAACCTCACTGGGAGCAGTTTCACAAATTGTCAACGCTGGACCAAAGCTCCAAGTTCTGTGTCAAGTGAAGAACTGATTCATCAAAAATGTGAAAGGAAATCAAATTTGTTTGTAATGTTTGTCAGTGTGACCAAACAGTTGTTGGTTCAACTTAATATCTATTAATATATAAGCTTATTGAACATATGTTCTCAAGTTAACTTAATTTGTTTTACAACTCAAATAGGAATTTAAACTAATTGTTCAACCTAAGTTCTTTTCACTCACATTTGTAAGGCAGCAAATGAACTTCTATGTTTAAGTTGAGCTCAATATTATTTACAGTGTACAAACCAGCCAATTTGATAAATCAATTTGATATCATGTAATCTCAGGGATCCTCATCTAAAAAGATAATAACTGTCCATAACTGTCAACAGTACTGTAGATTGGCAGATTAACTGTAAACGGTGTGAAACCAATGGACAGACTCAATTCTCTCATTGTGCTAACTTTTGTCAATGAAATAATAAAGCAGGTTATATTGACATTATTAGCTGAATGTATTATGAATTGAACACAATGTCTTTATTTTACTTATAATTTCTGCCAAATTACATAGGTTTCAGAAATTACATACCCATAATGTACAATTACTATGATTTAACCTCTAAAATGTTGCAGTGGCCTCCAAATGTCTCTGTGTTGTTTCTCATGTATTGCTGATGCATTGCAGACATACAATAATTACACCCAGTACTATTATTAAAACCACATGGTAAATATTGATTGAAATACAAATCAGTCTGTCAAGCTCTGAACAAAATCTTGTGCTACAAAATTATCTTGAGTGAGTGCCTAAACGTTTACATGGCATTTTAAATGGAATAAAATGTATACAACGTGACTGGCAAAAACAAAGTTGTCCCAATATAGAAAAATAATTTTAAAAAGTGAAGAAAACAAAATAATCTTAGAACAGACCAGTACTACTCACCAGCAGCAATAACTTGCAGGATCTTCCTCTCAGATGCTGACAGGTCTCCTTTCTGAGGTGAAGCCATCCTCTCTGATCAGCTCTGGTCTGTTCTGGTCTGGATGATTGTAAACTGGACAAACTGCTGTTCTGTCCAGCTGATGGTTACAGTCTACAGGAGGATACAACCAGCACTACTGACAGTTGAGCCATCCCTGGAACATACCACTATAGTAAACAAAGGGGGAGACCCCTGTTGACAGCTGAGTAAAAATGCTTACATGAAGAGTAGTAATTATTCTAAATGCCACTTGATTCAGCTAGTGAGATTTTCAAATACAAAATTAGGATGTCCAGTTCTGAATGGTCCCTCTGACTAATGTATTATCTATTCATAGAGTCCAAACCCGCACTGAGGTGTCAGGTCCGTCCTGCCTGCTGTACAGCAGACTGAAGCTCCTCCATTTGGACAACACAGTTTGGACAGGGAAGTGCGCTAAAGCCGGATACACAAACTACTACTATCCACAGGTACAGGCTACATGTACTAAGTCGTTTAGCCTTTACATTTACACCGTGCGTCTTACCTTAAAGCTGCAGTAGGTAACTTTTGTAAAAAAAATAACTTGTGGTCATTAGTGTTGAAACTTTTAATCCGCCATGCCTGATAAAACCAACCAACCAGAGCCAAGAAAGATTGTTGATGCCACCAACCCAAAGCATTGGTATTTCACATCATGTATTACTGTCAGGATATAGTGAAAGTTTCAACAAATATGATTAGAAGTTATTTTTATATAAATTACCTACTGAAGCTTTAGGTGTGCCGAGCTGCAACTAACATTATTTCCATTGCTACTGTATAGGTCGTCACTGCCGAGATAGTATACATTTTAGTATTGTTATTCTAATGTCATTACCTGATAAAGTCCATTTGTTTCAACAGATGCGTAAATGCGTTCAGTCTTCAATAATTAATAATCACATACATACAACATAAGGCACTAAGTCAGAGGAAGATTTTAGAGGTAATTCTTTAGGGACAGCAGTGGTGGAGCCACTGGTAACTAAGTACACTCAGTTTCTCTGCTTTAGTACAGTTTTGTACTTTACTTTAGTCTATTTTACATTTCTATTTCACTACAGTTCAGAGGCAAATTCCATAGACAAAACCAATTTTACCCGATAATTGTAAGACACAATTCAAACTCAACTGAAACAAAATAAAATTCACCAAACAAAACAGCTGTGATATGCTTGTGACCACACTTCATAGACACTCATTTTACAACATTGTAACTTCATTCAAAGAGGATTTGTGTTATGCCTGGGTCCTGATAGCCTTATGCCTCAATGCATGCTGGGGTAGGCCCCCAGACCTAACCCAATGACCAGTACAGATTTTACAGATAAAAACCAAAGGTCTGTAACAGCATCTTAGAGGTCCAAGATCCTGTTAGTGACACCTTCCACTTATTTTGCTCTTGAGAAAACACACTCACTGTGACATTAACAAACAGCTTGGAATAATGCACTGGCTGACTCCCAATTTACTTTCCAGAACTTAATAATGGAAAGGTTATTTTTAGCAAGGTGCAGAACCCCTAACCCCACACAGCCAAACACACACACACACACACACACACACACACACACACACACACACTGGAATCTAAGAGAGCACATGGCTGAGATGTACATATCACAGTATGTACATGAATTATGCAAAGCTCATTACTACACTGAAACACTTGCTATTGCTATGTTAATATGTGACAGAAATGCCACCAGCCCTCGGATTTCACAGTGAAGTGCTCAAGAGATTGTGTTCAGTTGGTGATTTGCATGCATTTATTGGCATATATTTTACTTTTGTGTGCTTGAGAGAAGACAAGTCTGATGTGCTGTTTTCATAGCGCTTTTGTACCACAGCAGCCGTCGCCATCCGTCCTTTGAGGGAATTTTTTCAATTCTGGCAAAATTGTCCTGTTGGACTCAAGGTTAAACTGATTTGAATTTGGTAGTCACTGTCACTGTGACCTCACAAAACAAGTTTTGGCTACAACTAAGGAGTTCATACGCTAACAAATGACAAAATTTCACACAAATGTCTCATCAGATAAAATAATCAAGTGATGACATTTTATATCCAAGTTCACGGTGACATGATATTGCAAAAACTTTTTCTGGCCATTATTCAACACCATCTAAGCAGAAGGGGAGAATATAAAGCTTCTTTGCAGCAACATCCATATTTGAGCTTTGTAGACCACCACAAGTTCACTGGTTTAGCTGATTGTTAGCTCAATGGAATGCACCATGTTTCTCACTGGAAATTATTCACTAGAATCATACATGTCAATTTTCCACTTAAAATCTTTTATTAAACATGACGCAATGCCATTTTTTCCTTCCCAATACTGATTCTAATATCTGAATTTTGCATATCAACCAAAAAAAGAGTACCAATCTACGGAGCCCCTAAAGGGACATGAAAAAAAAAAAAAAAAAAAAACTAGTGCGCACTAGATACTACTTGTCAACCCCTTTCTAGTGCGCACTAGATACTATCTTGTGCAGACTAGATACTATCTTGTGCACACTAGATCGTTTCTAGTGCGCACTAGATACTATCTTGTGCACACTAGATATGGATGGAGTGTTGTGGCAATCAGCACATGGCTCATTTGAATATTAAAATTAGCCATGTGTTGATAGGTCACAACACGAAAATGTAATCAATGAAATTACTTATTTTGACACACATTTTAAGCCAATAAGTATTAAACTAACAAGGTAATGTGTCAAAAACTGTTTTTGTTTTTTTTGTCAAAAGGAGGACAAATGAGTGTAACAAAAGAGGTTACAGATTAATTTACATTTATTTTTTAGTTACAGACAAATTAGTTTAATACTCATTTGAATATTAAAATTAGCCATGTGTTGATTCGCCACAACACTGATGTATCTAGTGCTCACTAGATAGTACTAGATAGGGATCTAGTGCGCACAAGATAGTATCTAGTGCGCACTAGAAACGTTTCATTTTTTATTTTTTTTCCCCATGTCCCTTTAGGGGCTCCGTACCAATCCAATACGTGTCCGTTAAGAAATTTAAATGTATGATTGTTGTCATAGTTGTAGGTTAGGTGACGGTTAGGTTTGTCAGAGTCAGAGTAGGGCGGGTCATGACTTTGCTATCATGGGGGGACCTCACCACAAGTTTCACCAATTGTACCAGTTCCCTACGCAAAAGGTTGAGCTATATGCCACCAAACTACTGATGATTTTATTTTCACTGAAACAAACTGCTTTTCATTTTTAATGAATTGTATAAAAAAAAATGTTTCACTTTCTCACGCAATTTAATTGTACAAATGTCTAAAAACATACCATGCATTGCAATTTTTTTTAACATCAGGCATTTTAGGCTGCAACAATCCCATAAAGGACCCATAAAATCCTAGAGGGACTGAATCTCAGTGAGGAAGGTGAGGTGCCCTTGATCATGGCCCTTTATTCCCAACTGCTCACAGATTACACTGCAGTTGTACTGGGTGTAAATGTTTGAGATCATTTCTCTCAGTGAATGAAAACCTCACTGAATAATACAGCTTAAAAAAAGAAAAGAGGCAGATGGAATCAACACTTAGCTGTGGAGGCAGGTGTTGCTCCAGCCCTGTTCCTCTAAATATGTTGTGCAAGAGCAGGTAAGTGATGACAGTGAATTATACACACACAGTGTGCTCCTGAGCTGACCAAGACCCAGACAACAGGGATTGATGTTGTGGATTAGAAAGTGCTGTAATCCGTGACCCAGCCGGTAGCACTGCTCCTTGTCTACCAGAGCACAGTGGACTGGGTGGATGGGTTTACCGTGTGTGCATGCATGAATGACAGAGAGAAAGAGGGAGGGAGGGAGAGATAATGAGCTAGACACAAACTCTGAGTAATATGACACGTGTCTCGGGACTAAGAGTAAGAGGCAGGTTTACACTGCAGGGATGAGCCCACTATATATAGAGCAGAGCACAAGGTTGGCAGGCACAACGACAGTCACACAGTCAGCACAGGCCAACTCATTTACAGGCAGCACAAGGAACTCACTGTTGGTAAGTCTTCAACTTTTTTGAAAAAATTATTTTCAGGAAGAGCTGTTCATAAGGCAGGAATAGACTCGTTAGGCCAGTGAAATAGCTATGAGATTTAAGATGCTATGTCTAGTGTTCAGTGGCCACAGTTTTCTTCCTAGGAGGCTGAAAGTTGACAATGAGGTCAAGTGTTTGTGAGGTTGTATGTGTGTGAATGCATGAATGCATGTATGAATGAATGAGTTTCATTGCAGCTATTGTGCTATAGCTAATTTGGACTGTTTACAACTTGTGTTATATTTCTGTAGTTTTATCATTCCTGGTGAATTTCTGAAAGTAAAACTCCCATTCATATTCTGAATGGAGGATTTTGGTCATTAGCCATAATGTTGTAACCATGTAAATATAAAAGATATACAAAAGATCAACATTGCGTCTCCACTATCTTTCACTGTACAAAAATGAAACCAAAATATGCGGGATACAGCTGCTGCCATCTTATGCTGGTGACTGCGCAGTAGTGATTGGGGTTGGCACCACAGTATTGAAGTCCGGCCCATACAACTGGGATGATACTTAAATATACATTAGCATGATAACAGCAACCTAAAATGCCAGAAACCATTTTTGGGAAAAATGTATATGACGTGTATTTAGGTTTTTTAGTTTTGCCCATGTCCCATCTGCTAACATGCAGACAGTGGGCTTTATGACCTATACTGCAACCAACCACCAGAGGGCCATTTAGATGTTTTGACTTTACTTTTGGAAAGCTGTCAAGTCGTCCATCTTTATGTGCGTCGATGGTCATAACCATCCAAGCTAGCCATACCACGAGCTATGACATTGTGAAATGATGATATATTTTCATGTAGAAGGCACAAGTCCATATGATATCAACATTGTTTTAATTCAATTCAGTTCAATTCAAGAGAGTGAAAAATATGTTTTATTTGCAATCTCATGGAGAAGTACTACAGTACGTGGCTTATCTAATTGGTAGAGCTAGCTATTACCATAGAAATGTTTACCACACCAGCAAATGTGAACCTGTGAATGGATAATGAGTTAAATTGAAAAAAAAAATAACGTTTACACACACAAGCTAGTGACCTAGGCTCCTGCTACAACTGAACTCTACGATCATTTAAAATAGGTTTACCACAGAGCAACCATGATTTTTTTAGAGAATCACTACAAGTCAGTATTTTTCAGGGCCACGTAGCTACATTAGCTCACACTAATCATGTTTTAACATCACATATACACGCACACAACACAAACTAACATAACAATTGTATACTATTATAAAACCACCACTTAAAACCAATCAGAGCCAAGAAAGACAGTTGACTGCTGAGTGTCATTCCCAGGGTGTCAAATACAGATGCTTTGAAACCCTGGGAATGAGACTCAACAATCAACTGTCTTCAAGCTTTCAATCCAAAATGTCTTGATATCTTTCTCAGCTCTGCATTACATTAACTCCAAAAGCACCAGGTTCAGAGTTATTTGCTCAGAGGATTAGCACATCTTGTTTGTCACCTTTTTCATCCCACTTTTATGATTTTTTTCTTAACTCCACCCCCACCCCAGTATCCACCCCAGTACATGAATAATTTTCAGAGTGAAAATTATATAGTGCAGGCATAGTAAAGGCATATTCCAAAGTAATAATTATTGCCAAAACCTAACCCTAACCGTACCCCTAACCCAAATGGCCAGTGTTCATCTGTTAGTCTTAGAGAAGTTAGATTGATTGTCTGTTTGTGTTGTTTCAGGACTTGTATGAATACCGGTAAGCAGCAGAAGCCAGTGCTCACAGGCCAGAGGTTTAAGACCAGGAAAAGGGGTGAGTACAAATGAAGCTTTTAGGTATATTTTAGGTACATTCGTATACTAAACCGCAATGAGAAGATTTAATTTTCCAAAATTATTTGATGCAAGTCACACAGTGAACAACTGTTAGGTCTCTGTAAATAATTTTTTTAAGGAGTACAGTCTAGACCTGCTCTTTTTGAAAAGTGTCCTGAGATAACTTTTGTTATGAATTGGCACTACTATACAAATAAAACTTAACTGAATTGAATTGAACACACTCATATTCAGTAATGCACACACACCAAGTTCTGACAGAGACTATTAACACTCCCTCCCATCGGCCAAGCTGGTGTGCAGTCCACTAAGGTGTTAACGAGTTGTTTTTGTCGGGCAGTGTTTCACTGACTAGCTATTACACACGCCCTTTGAGATCTCCTTTTCACACACATGCACAGAAACTGTATAGACATGTCCTCATAAAATGTCACAGCCACTTTGGCAGATAGCTGGTGGATTGGAAGTGTATCCACTGTTTCAGAGTCAGAACATAATCAAAGATATTGCACTGATTAACTAGTTTCCATGCTTACCAAACTAAACCAAAATGTTTTATCCCACGGTCACTGCTGGAGTCTGCCCCATTATGTACTGGGTTACAGGCAAGGAAACGCCTTTCAAAGGTCCACATTCAACTCCAAGAGTAAAACCCTAGTCACAGCCGAAAGTGACATGGAAATTAATCTGCACATCAAATGCACATCACTGCACATCAAAGCTTGGTGACGCAGTGACAACTCGCAGGTTATTAGGCAAGCTATTGTTGCTGGTGAGTAAAGGTGTCTGAAACATCAAGTTTCAGACAAAAACATTTAAAATAAAGAATTATCCCAGTGATTTTGTCTGATCGATTCAATTCAATTATTATTTTGTAGTTATCTCATTTATCTCAGCACACTTTGCAAGTAGAGCAGGTCTAGACCGTACTCCTTATAAACGTATTTACAGAGACTTAACAATTCTTTTGTTGTTATCTAAACAGTAGAAATACTTTCACATTACAAAGTAGTCTGCCAGTATGTGCACTTTCATGTATTTGATGGCCAAGATTTTTTGTCAAGCCAAGAGTTCAGCTTTTTGCCACTTGACCAACGAAATGTATCCCAGTTAAAGCTCTTTGCATTTGAACCTCCACTGTGTCAGTGGCCCCATTTAAATCATCCAAATGAAATCAGACCAAATGGATCAAATTTCACGTCTGCAAAAACAGAAAAAGAAAATTATCCACCGCTTCACAGACTGGAAAAAAGTATTTTTGCACCAGTGTGCATCATGTGCCAGTAATTCCTCATAGGATACTAATTGGTCCAGTACTGCTGTACTTTTACCATAAACGCGTAGTCTTAGGCCTGGCAAGGTGCATTCTTGCGTGATCTCATAATTTCATGATCTTGCTCCAGCTGCCTCGCAAGATTAGGTAACCATATCTCCTCTATCATCCACATCTTGTGGAGTACCCAAAGGGTCCATCCTCAGGCCTATATTATTTTCTATTTATATGTTACATTTGTGTGACATAATAGGCTGTCACAGTATCTCTTACCATTTTTATGCAGATTATACGTAGTTGTACATTTATTTTAATCCTAAAGATCTTAACAAATTATTGATTCATTTGAAATCTCATCTGAACAATCTGCATTTATATTGTTGTCAGAGTTAAGTTGCCACTATATGCTTTTAAAACTGACTGCTTCAGAAAATAATATCTCATCTCCCACTGCCAGCTTTTCACTCCATCTTTGAGTGTGGCTCTTCAGACCAACTCTTAAAAACTGGTTTTGTTCAAGCATAACCCGACAACTATACTGTTGAAAATGATATGCAGTCTGAAATGAATGAAAACCAATGGTAGCCTTGACGGAAGGAGAACAACTTGAATTTGAAATACTATGGATTTTGGCAAATATGAGCATTTATTATAAGACACTGATTGGCACTGATCATGTGATTCTCTGTCCTAGATGAAAAGGAGAAGTTTGAACCAACTGTTTTTCGAGACACGATTGTTTCGGGCCTCAATGAAGCAGGCGGTGACCTGGATGCTGTAGCCAAGTTTCTAGATGTCACAGGGTCGCGACTGGACTACAGACGCTATGCTGACACTCTGTTTGACATCCTCATTGCAGGGAGCATGCTTGGTGAGTGTCACTGTGTTTGTTTAGACTGGCTGAGATAACCACTAGTGGCTCTTATCTCTGGATGACTGCATGTGTTGTTGTGTTGGGACAGTACTTTCCTTGAAAGCTACAGTAGTATTTTTAGTATTAATAGTATTTTTTTGTAATATGTGCTGAAAGCTGAATTACAGATAATTTGCGCCCCTGGGAATGAGATTCAACAATCAACACTAATTTGTATTACACATTAATATTACTATAAAGTCTTTCAATTAAGGGAGAGGATTAGAGAGCTTAAGGGTTGCATAATAAATTATTCCACAAGAATTCAAGACATCCAATTTTGTGATAATATAATATATTATATATAATATAATAACAATATCAGCAACAATGTGCATCGAATATCAGTACAGGCTGATACAAACCAATATAAGTATGAAAGACATACATTTCTCAAAGAGTAACTTAGCACTAAAGAAACTTCTTTGAATTAAATTACTTGGAGAGTGTAAATTAAATCTATCTGTACTGTATCAGAATCAGAATCAGATTTATTGCTAGGTGGGTTTTTACACATACGAGGAATTCTTCTTGGTGCAGTGGTGCATAAAATAAACAATCACACACTCTATTCATTAAAACTGTGTTTACGATATATATATATATATATATATATATATATATATACGATGTATACAGTATATGTCTACGAAAGTGTACACAATCCATCAGATTAGGGGGAAATACAAAGGGCCGCTGGGGCAACAGTCTGTCAGAGCTCTGTCATTATATATTTTAACCTTTATAACCATATGATCTTAAACTGATCTTTGAATGCCGTAGACTGTCTCTCTTTCAACACACACACATTCTCCCATCCTGTCCTTTAATCTTTAAACTAGTTCATTCTCTGTGACTGCCAGGCACCATTCAGGGTGGCTCACTATCTGCTAAACCAATTAGAGTTAAAGGATTTACTCTCAGCCTAAAGTAAGAGTTCACAGCGTTAATAATAATACACAGCAGTTAGTGCATGACAGCTGGTTGCTTACTTAATATAATGGGTATTAACTTTAGAAGCTGCCTTAGCTCCTTCACTGTTTCCTCCCTAAGAACTAGTTTTGCCTTTGCCCAATTAGCAGCACATAAGAGTCATTATAAATGTAAGCAGCTATTGCTGTCATCCTCTTTCACCAGCTTTGAATTGAGCTTATTTGAGCTTGGTCACTCTCACAGTGTTGTGTGCTGTGGTCTGTCGGCCTCCCAAGTACAATAAGGACTTTTTAAATGACTTCTCTGATTTCCTGGCTGAAATCATGCCTAAATATGACCGTGTTCTTATTGTTTGGAAAGGTTTTCTAAACTCATTGATTCTTTTGCAGTACAGAGGAGCTTAGCTCATGGTTTCACTCCACCTGCCAAACTGTTTTAGACACTGTGGCTCCATTAAAATCCAGGCAGCCTAAAACTAAATCTGAGCCCTGGCTAAATGACACGACTCATGCGGTCAGACGTGAGTGCCATAGAGCTGAGCGCAAGTGGAAGAAGGACAAACTGCAGGTGTCTTTTCAAATGTTAAGGGACTGCTGGCGTCATTATCAGAAAACTGTGAAAGATGCTAAAAGAAAACATTTCTCAGATATTATCCTGTCAAACTGTCACAAGCCTCGTGTTTTGTTTAACACTATTGGCTCACTTCTGATGCCCCGCAGACTGCCTGTATGGAGGCGTCCCCTGCTGTGTGTGAAAACTTCCTTCACTTTTTTATTGATAAGGTCACTTCAACTAGGGCTCAAATCTCACCTTCAGTTTATGACCCCTCAATCTCTGTCCCCTGCTCTGCTGTCTTTGACCATTTTGAGCCTGTGACTTTTTCCTTTTTACAGGAGGTTGTTGGTCATTTGAAGCCCTCAGGTTCTCCAAATGATGCTGTCCCCCCTCGACTATTTAAGGAGGTTTTCCCCACTGTAGGACCATCTGCTATTGCAGTCATTAATAGCAGTCTGTCCTCAGGTGTGGTCCCTGAAAATTTTAAACATGCAGTAGTACAACCTCTGATTAAAAAACCTGCTCTAGATCCTGCAGTTCTTGCTAATTTCAATAATAATCTCAATTCTATCTCCAAACTGCCTTTCCTTAAAAATCCTGGAAGATTGTGCACAGTCAATTAATGGCTTTCTGGAAGAACATAATATTCTAGGGTTTTCCAATCCGGTTTTAAAACCCCACAGCACAGACTCAGCTCTTTAAGAGTTTTTAATGACATCTTTACTACGACTCTGGTGACTGTGTTATCCTTGTGCTTTTCGATTTAACTGCTGCATTTGACACAGTGGATCATGAAATATTGATCTCACGTTGATCTGGGTTCTTTGGCACAGTATCGCAAGCCAATTGTAAAAAATCTGGGGGTAAAAGTGGACTCAGACCTTAAATTTGACAGCCAGATAAAAGCTGTGGTGAAGTCTAGCTTTTTCCAGTTAAGGCAGCTGGCAAAGTTCAAACCAGTCCTTCAGAGACAGCACTTTGAGACAGTAATCCACGCCTTTGTGACCACTCGGCTGGATTACTGTAACGCACTTTACATGGGGGCTAGTGGGTCCTCCATTGCTCGTCTCCAACTGGTTCAAAATGCTGCTGCACGTCTCTTAACTGGCTCAAGAAAGTATGACCACATTTCACCTATTTTAGCTGCACTCCACTGGCTGCCCGTCCATTTTAGGATTCATTTTTAAATTATTTTATTCGCTAAACTTTGGAATGGATTGCCCCTGCACATTAGACAGGCCTCTGTCTAATGTCTCATTTTAAAACTCTTCTTAAAACCCACCTTTTTTCTTTGGCTTTGACACCATGTAGAGCGTTGATTTTATGTGTATACATGCATATTTTATCGTGTGCGGGCAGCGCATTTTATTTATTTTACTTATTTATTTTATTGCTTTTATTTTTCTAATGTTTACTTCATCTTTCTATTGTGCTTCTATTGTGTTATCTGTTTACTCTGTTACTCTCTTCCTCTCTCTTTCTGCACTCATTCATGTCGCATTACTGCATGTTACTAACTTCACTTCTTCCCCGGAGTTCTTGTGCTTTTCTCGTCTTGCAGGTTCTCATTGATCCTGGTGGAGCCTCCTGCCACGGTCCTGTTTGACTGTGCACCTGTCTGTCTGTCTGTCTGTCTGTCTCTCTCTCTCTCTCTCTCTCTCTCTCTCTCTCTCTCTCTCTCTCACCCCAACTGGTCGAGGCAGACGACCACCCCCCTAGAGCCGAAGGATCTGTCCTAGGTTTCTGCCTTTTAACAGGCAGTTTTTCCTTGCCCTTGTCTCCAAGGTCTTGCTCATGGTGGTACTGTTGGGTCTCTGTAAATAATGTTATAAGGAGTTCGGTGTAAACCTGCTCTATTTGAAAAGCTGTTATGAATTGGCGCTATACAAATAACAATGAATTGAACATTGAATCTTTTTGTGCAGCACTTTGGAAACCTTGTGTTTGTTAAAATCGTGTTATATAAATAAAGTGGATTGGATTGGATGTAAGAGGATGGTTCTTAGAATTATGTACCTGTAAAAGACAAGAAGTTCTAATTAGAAACAAAATGCATTTAATCAATTCTACAACTCCTTCCTTGCTCATGAAATCACAAAGTATCAGTTTTTACATATTTTCAGTAACAGTAGTCCTCCATTAGACCAACATTGTATGCATTTACTGACTACATCAGCTTATGTTTTTGATCATATAAAGTTTTTATAGTATAGTAGTATTTTAATAGTTTTTATAGTCACAGTTGCCCATATTTGTTTTACATTATTCAAAATGGATTATGTTAACCTGCTCTAAAATTGTGAGCCAGTGACCACACAATGAATTTCACAACCAATAACAAACGTTTATTAACACTGAATAATTTGCACATGTAGTTTTTAATATCTTGAAAGTAAGACTTTGTTATGACACAACAGTGTGGCTGCTCTAATCCATTAGCGCAAAATTAATAAAAACAACATACTCCACCATGCACAGTCACACGCGCTGCAACCTTCCCACCGACTGACCACCGGCACCGTTAAAATTCAACCGGACGTGTTGCGCTAGTGAGTGGAGCAACACTGTCTGAACATGAAGCAGGTGGTCAAGTCCGCTGTGGCTGCCTTGAGCCATCTTTGGCTGAGAGTCACCTGAAGTCTGTGGTGCAGGGCTAATTAACTGCCCACATGCTTGTGAGAATATATCATTAAGCACAAAAGTCAGTCGCTCATTTTAAATGAACTAATGAGTCATTTTAATTACTAAAATTAGCCATGTTGGCTAAACAGGAATAGCTCACTAGCTAGGTTGAAGTTAGCAAGCTACTAGACTACACGAAAATGTTTACAATGATGTAGGCTAAATTTGATAGTCGATATATTTATATTACTGTGATATGATGTGAATTGCACTAATAAGGTACAAACACTGATAACTGGCAGGTTATACTAAGACAAATGCACATGTAACTTACCAGTCAGCTCAAGACACATAAAGGAGTTGCTTCAACTTGCTTGAGAGAAGGTGTGAGCAGCAGCTTAGACCATGGATGTATTGGTGCAGACGGCGGGAAAAAGTCCTTCTTCTTCTCCAGTGAGTGACTCTGAATTTGAATTTCAAAGGCCGTTGACAAACCGTTGCATTACCGCCACCTACTGGAGTATGGAGCATGGATGTACTGAAATCTTTACGTAAACCTAATGGAAACCAATCTCATAAATTTTAACTAAATCAATCTTGGTTGAGCCACAGCTCGTCATATTTAAACTAAATTCATACGTTTTAACTGATTAAATTTCATTGGTTTCGCAATTAACAGATTTATGTTGATTTTAAGGAATCTGAATAAATAAATTCTTAAAAATGTATTATTTAAATAAAATCGAATAGATGCAAATACTTGCATCTAAGCTATGCCATGATTCATTATTCTGAGTGCAGATTTATCCTGCCCGTCCGGGATTCAGCCGACAACCTCTTGGCCATGTCAAGTGCTATTTAGGCCCGACCCTGCTTAGCCTCCGAAATCAGGCAGTTGCAGGGCAGCATGGCCAGAACCTGCCAAAGGTCTGTTTGTCCATCTATCTTTGATTCTGAGAAGATCTCATATATATAGACTGGAGCTGAAATTATCTTCAATATTGACTAATCCGACAAAACATTTTTAATTGATGATTTGATCAGAAAATAGTAAAAATTGACTATCACTTCTTCCCAGTGCCCATGTAGACATCTGCAAATAGCTTGTTATATCTGACCATTCAAATCTGAGAAGCTGGAGTTCCAACGAATCCTTGGCATTTCCTTTTTTTTTGACTCAAACAATTTGATTTGCTTCACAGTCACGGCCAGATACAGATGTGCCCACAACAGAGATGCAAGAGATTTATCAGATATGCGATATTTGTCCACAGGCAGAGAAGTTCATTGGTATAGTGTAGGTTTGACCAGGACTTGCAGGCACAAAGGAGCAGTTTCTTTCACTTCCATGTAAGCAACAGAGTCTTGGTGCAAGTCTAGGACTAGCAGTCTGCAGCATTCCAGCTATTTTTTTGAGAGATTTTTGCAATTTAGATGAGATGTACTGAATGTAAAGTAGCTGTCTATATATATATATATAGATTTCTTTAGTAGGACAGCCAGCAGGCCTACAGATTTCTTTGTTCTTCTTCTTGTGTCGACAGCCACATTACAAGAGAGAATAACAGAAATATTTAAAAGTACATAGTATATGAGTTCATTGTCAGTTTAATAGCGAGTAAATCGCTAATGAACAAACACGATAAGCAGGTAATTGTATTTGCTTATAGTAACCTAAACTAAAAATTCTGTCGCTGTTCTGCTTGCTCGCCAGCTTAAGACCTCAATTAGCTTCAACTTTAAACCTCTTCCCTCAGCTCCTGGGGGGACCCGTATTGATGAGGGCGACAAGACCAAGGTGACGGCATACTGCGTGTTCACGACTGAGGAAAGCCATGCCGCTTTACGTCTATATGCTCAGGTATGCCCACAATCCCCTTTGTACTGACTGTGCCAAGCAACAGGAAGGATCTGGATCAGTTCTGACACACTGATTGTTGTTGTTACTTGGCTAATTATGTCACTGTCTACTTTGTGATTGCAGGTTTTCAACAAGCTCATCAGGAGATACAAATACCTGGAGAAGGCCTTCGAGGAGGAGATCAAAAAGGTGAGGTCTTCATAATATGTAGTGAAGTATGATGTAGCTGCATCCAAAATTCTTTATTCTTTACATGGTCCACTCTTTACTGTGTCTGACTATTGTTATGCTCTATATAGTAGTCTGTATAGTAGAACACTGTCCTGTATGACTTCTCCACAGAATTACCTAAACAGTACAATGAAGGTGATGGTTTTTGACTAATGAAACAAATTAAATTCTTTAAGAAGTGCCACAACTTTTTAAGCCAGGTCACGGTGTGAAATCAAAAGGTTTGATTGAGTAATATCTTTGTTCTGTTCTAAAACTTTTGTCTTTGCTAACCACTCTCAACTCTGTGAACAAGTCAAAGCTAAAACAAGTCTCAGCAGCAAACCAGCGTCTGACTGTGGGCAATGAAAGCACAAAACCTGCAACAAAAAATAAAAACATTTATTGATAGCAAATGATTGTTCTTCTGCCAAACAACATTCAGCAACATTTAGCCCAATGGTTGCCAAGCAACATACAGACAAAGTGGAAAAGTGTGCTTAAAGATCGCTGCCAGACATGTATTAAGACAAAATATAATTTACACATTTACATTTTTATTCCGTCAGCTTATTAAAAATTCTAGAATCTATGAATATGCAAATGTGGTTCAGTGTTCCTGAACCAAAAATGTTCCTGCTGGACACAAGATCCCTACTTTACTGTAAAGTCCATTTTCAGTGGATATGCACTGGTGGCTTTAAGTTTTTACATCACTTTTGTAGAAGTAACATATTGGACCAGGGCTCTATACGACGGAGTATTAGGGCCAAACTAAGAGAAAAAAAAAAATTGGGGGGGATTACGAGAATAAAGTTATAATATTAGGTCTACGAGAATAAAGTCGTAACATTACGAGAATAAAGTCACAATATTACGAGAATAATGTCATAATATTGCGAGAATAAAGTAGTAACATTACGAGAATAAAGTCGTAATATTGCGAGAATAAAGTAGTAACATTACGAGAATAAAGTCGTAATATTACGAGAATAAAGTCATAATATTGAGAGAATAAAGTAGTAATTTTATGAGAACTGTCAGCCTGTTGGCTCAGCCAGCAAAACTGTTTAACGACGAAATTATCAATACGTTAGCTTACCTGTTCACTGTACGGTACGACTGAGACAAACAGCGGCTGCTGGGCTCAGGCTAAGGCTGCTGATTGGTTGAGCTGGTCACGTCGAATCTTGATAACTCTATCGAAGCTTTTTTCTCTTTAAAACAACTTTTTTTCTTGTATTATTATTACATTATTTTCGTATTATTACGACTTTATTCTCGTAACATTACGACTTTATTCTCGTAATATTATGACTTTATTCTCGTAATTTCCAAAAAAATAAAATAATTATTTTTCTTAGTATGGCCCTAATAGTCCTTCGTAGCTCTACACTGTAACAACAATTATATCGATGCAAAATAACCTGAAAAAGTGAGTGTAAAAACATGCAATCTAGCTCAAGTTCTATCATTTACTTATCACTCTTGGCGTTGTGCCTGGCATTGAACTGGCTGGGTGTCCCCTTAAAATAAAAGCTGTCAAAAGTCACATTTCCTAGTGTCAGTCATCACGCTGAACATCAACAGTAGAAATTTCTCCCACAAATATATTTGTTACCAGAGACGGTGTGTTGTGTTTGCTGCCACAGAGTAGAAATAAATAGTTGCTGTTGATGTAACATTACTTTTTGTCAAATTTTACTTTGAGTCAAGCTAAAGACAATTAAAACAGCCTAAAATCAGAAGTCTGCCAAATACTTTTCAGAGCTGGAAGTCAAAGCCAATGTGGCCTTGCCCTTAAGACTTAATTCCAGGCCTGTAAAGTATTTACAATTATTGTAAATAGTAAAAAAATACACTATATGGCCACACCTATTAATTCTTGAATTCAGGTGTTTCAATCAGACCCACAGGTGTATAAAGTCAAGCACCTAGCCATGCAGTCTCCATTTGCAAACATTTCTGATGCAAAATGGGTCGTTCTAAAGAGCTCAGTGACTTCAAGCGTGGTACTGTGATAGGATGCCACCTTTGGAATAAGACGGTTCGTGAAATCATCCCTGCTGGATATTCCACAGTCAACTGTAAGTGATATTATTAGAAAGTGGAAGAGTTTAGGAACAATAGCAAACTGTGTGGCGGGAGCTTCATGGAATGGGTTTCCCTGGCCCGAGCAGCTGCATGCAAGCCTTACATCACCAAGTCCAATGCCAAGTGTCGGATGGAGTGGTGAAAAGCGCATCGTCTCTGGACTGTGGAGCAGTCGAAACGTGTTCTGTGGAGTGATGAATAACGCTTCTCTGTTTGGCAGTCAGATGGTCGAGTCTGGGTTTGGTGGATGCCGAGAGAACTTTACCTGCCTGACTGCATTGTGCCAACTGTAAGTTTGGTGGAGAAGGGATAATGGTATGAGGCTGTTTTTCAGGGTTTGGGCTAGGGCCCTTATCTCCAGTGAAGGGTTATGGTAATGCTTCAGCATACTAAGACATTTTGGACAATACTATGCTTCCAACTTTGTGGCAACAGTTTGCGGAAGGCCCTTTTCTGTTCCAACATGACTGAGCCCCAGCGCACAAAGCAAGGTCCATAAAGACATGGTTTGATGAGTTCGGTGTGTAAGAACTTGACAGGCCCACACAGAGCCCTGACCTCAACCCCATGGAGCACCTTTGGGATGAACTGGAACGGAGATTGCGAGCCAGGCCTTCTCATCCAACATCAGTGCCTGAACTCATAAATGCTCTACAGAATGAATGGGCCCAAATTCCCACAGAAATCCTCCTAAATCTTGTGGAAAGCCTTCCAAGAAGAGTGGAAGCTGTTATAGCTGCAAATGGGGATCCAACTCCATATTAAAGTATATGTATTTGAATACAATGTCATTTCAGTCCCTGTTGGTATAACGGTCAGGTGGCCGAATACTTTTGTCCATATAGTGTAATTCTTAATACAGGGTCATTCAGCTCCTGACAGACATGCCAAAATACACCGATCAGCCATAACATTCTGAGCACCTGGGCACCCTGGTGGTCATAATGTTCTGCAGTCCCATACCAACAAACTGTGATGGACTGTGTGTTCTGACACCTTTCTATCAGAACCAGCATTAACTGTTTTAGCAATCTGAACTACAGTAGCACAGTTTTGCCCTTGTCAAAGTCGCTCAAATCCTCACGCTGCCCATTTTTGCTGCTTCTAACACATCCACTTTGAGGACAGAATGTTCACTTGCTGCCTAAAAGATTCAATGAAATGCATTAATTCAGTAAAAAAAAGTTGCAACATTAAGACTAGTTTCTGATCACTAGTTTCTAATTCATTAATTCAGTTCAATCCAATTCAGTTTTATTTGTATAGCACCAATTCATAACTAAAATTATCTCAGGACACTTTTCAAATAGAGCAGGTCTAGACCGTACTCCTTATAAAATTAGATCTGTATAAAGATAGATAGGAGGGACTAGGGACATAAAGCATAAATTAATGCAATTGTCTAAACACAGTTGTGTTCTTTATGTATAAAATATTGGTTTTATTAAGCTCTAGTCATACATCAGACTGTGACTGTCCTCACATTGGGCTGTCTGTCATTGTGTAGCTACTGCTCTTCCTGAAGGCCTTCAGTGAGTCGGAGCAGACCAAGCTGGCCATGCTGACAGGCATCTTGCTGGCCAACAACGCTCTACCACCTCCCATCATCACCAGCCTCTTCACCGACAGTGTGGTCAAAGAAGGTGAGAGGACACAACTCTGCTGAATTTTAAAGGAGAAGTTACCATTAGGATAGATTTGTGCCTTGTAGCAGGTCTAACTGTGAGACGTGGATGTGGAAAGAGGTTTATAGTTTAATTTGCATGTACTTTAAGCAAAAAGTGGAAGTGATTTTAAATAATTACTTAATAAGAAATAGAAAATCAGAAAGGGCTGTTAATTTTTTAATCAGAAATACTCTATTGATCCTGGGGGTGGAAATTATCCAAAACATATTCATAACATTAAAGCTGCAGTAGTTTACTTTTATAGGAATAACTTTTTGTCATATTAACTGACATTTTCACTGTTTCACATTTTTTTAATCCTATTTGCTGAAACTTTCACTATATCCTGACAGTAGCACATGAGACAGATTATCTGTGAAAAAATTTGCTTCCTCTGGTTCCTCCTTGTGCCCCTAATGGCATTTGCCGAGAAAGATATAAAGATTGGGTTGGAAGCTTGACGATAGTTGATTGCTGAGTCTCATTCCCAGGGTCCCAAAGCATCTGTATTTGACGACCCAGGAGTTATCAACAATCAACTATCGTTGTTGGCTCTGATTGGTTGTTTTTATTCAGGTCCATTTGCACAAGACCAAAAGAATTACTTGCTGCAGCTTTAAAGATATAGATTAAGATATGTGTCTCTGGATATATGTGTTTCTGAAGAGGATCTGTGCCATGTTTCTGTTCCTTAGATATCACTCTTCTATCGCCACAAGTAAATAGTTATGCCAAATAACAAAGAGATGGTTTTCCAACTTGTCTCCTTCTTTACACTATTTTCAGGGACTTCTGCATCATTTGCTGTGAAGATGTTCAAAGCATGGATCGCAGAGAAAGATGCCAATTCAGTAACCTCATCTTTGAGGAAGGCAAACCTAGATAAAAGACTTCTGGTAAGAAGAACACAATGCTCAACGGGTACTTCAGCAGGAGGTTTATTAAAGTGTGGTATGTTTCTCTAGAAATAGAATCAGAGAGTAACCATGAAGGGAACCAAAACAGGATGGAATGCTGAGTATTGTAGCAGGAAAGGGTCCATGGAGATTGTGTTCACCTGTTAGCCCCAATGCTTGATGTTTCTAAATATTAGAACCTGATACAAACCAGATCTAGAACTCTGACTGTGAGCCTTGATTCCCAACTTTCCTTGCACAGCTAAAGATACAGACGCCATTGGTCTGTTGCTATGGATATCAGACAAATAGCCCATGAAGATCTGACCTCCTCTCCATATGAGTGCCGTCACTCATATGTATTTAAAGCTGCAGTTAGGATTTTTTAAATAAAACTAACTAAAAATACGAACTGCATCTCTTACTTTGAGCAATAGGATTTTTCAAATTATAGACCAAGCAAACACCCAGTAACAGACCATGAGTTATACAAGATTGATTTAAAGCTGCAGTAGGTAAATTTGATAAAAAATAACTTTTTGTCATTATTGCTGAAGTTTTCACTATATCCTGAAAGATATAAAGATGCTTTGGGTTGGAAGCTTGAACATAGTTGATGAGTCTCATTTCCCAGTTTCCCAAAGCGTCTGAATTTGACACCCTGGCAATGAGACTCAGTCAACTATCTTTCTCTGCTCTGATTGGTTGTTTTTGTTCAGGTCTGGTGGATTCTTGCAAATGCCATCAGGAGCACTAGGAGGAACCAAAGGAACCTGATTTTTCACAGATTATCTGTCTCATGTACTACTGTCAAAATATAGTGAAAATTTCAGCAAATATAATTTAAAAAACTTTCTCATTTTGACCTCAGGAGCTGTTTCCTGTTAACAAGCAGAATGTGGAGCATTTCTCTAAGTACTTCAATGAAGCTGGGCTCAAGGAGCTGTCTGACTTCCTGCGCATACAGCAGAGCCTGGGAACCCGCAAAGAGCTGCAGAAGGAACTACAGGAGCGCTTGTCCCAGCAGTGCCCCATCAGAGAGGTACACATCTCCCAATGTAGGAAACATACTGTACTGTCAGTGTCACTAGATTTTGAGCCAGGCATTACTGTATACGTGTGTGTGTGTGTGTGTGTGTGTGTGTGTGTGTGTGTGTGTGTGTGTGTGTGTGTGTGTGTGTGTGTGTGTGTGTGTTCAGATGGTGGTGTATGTGAAGGAGGAGATGAAAAGGAACCATTTGCAGGAGCAGGCTGTGATTGGGCTGTTGTGGACGTGCCTGATGAATGCTGTGGAGTGGAACAAGAAGGAGGAGCTGGTCACAGAGCAGGCACTCAAACACCTCAAAGTAGGTCACACACAGCTGATCACAGTGCTGTATTGTACATAGTGTCCCTCATCAACTCTTTCCACTGAGTTCAGAAAAAACAATAGAGGTTGTGACAGAGGTCCAACTTCAGAACAGGAAACAGGTTATAAAACATGTAGTTAGTATTCTAAAGGTGTAATATGGAATGGATTTTAGAAAATCTTCTGACATCAGCTGAAACTTTCAATATATGCTGACAGTTAGTATTGGCATTGATTTTGTTTTTCACATTTGATTTAAGGTCCAGTGTGTAACATTTAGTAGGATCTATTGGCAGAAATTGAATATAATATTCATTCAGGTATGTTTACATTAGTGTATTATCACCTAAGGGTGGCTGTGGCTCAGAGGCAGATCGGGTCGTTCCTTAATCAGAAGGTTGTGGGTTTCATCCCCAGCTCCTGGTGCCACATGTCGAAATATCCTTGAGCAAGATACTGAACCCCAAATGGCTCCCCTGTGCATCGGTGTGTGAATGTGTATGAAAGTTAGTTTCTGTTCGATGGGCTTTGCCATCACTGAGTGAATGTGTGTGAAAGGGTGAATGTCTAACGTAGTGTAAAAGCGCTTTGAGTGGTCGGAAGACAAGAAAGGTGCTATACAAGTACAGGTCCATTTACCATTTACCTGAAAATAAGAATAATTCTGTATTTGTTCCCTTAGAAATCCACTAAAATCCTACATACTAGGGATTTAACTGTAACTCTAACATGAACATTTGTGTAGGTATTCAAGGTCATGTGTTCACTCTGGAATTGTGGTGTGCTCTTTCTCAGCACTATGCTCCTCTGCTGGCGGTGTTCAGCACTCAGGGTCAGTCTGAGCTGGTGCTGCTCCTGAAGATCCAGGAGTACTGCTACGACAACATCCACTTCATGAAGTCCTTCTCTAAGATAGTGGTGCTCTTCTACAAAGGTCAGCATCTTACACATCCACACTGCATCCATCAATTGTATCCTCTTGCATCCAATCCTGATTTATCTTTCTAGATGTGTTTTCATTGTTGTCCTTCAGTAGAAGTTTTAAGCTCCCAGTACTGAATGTTTTTCTCTCTTAACTCAGCTGATGTACTGAGCGAGGAGGCCATCTTGAAGTGGTACAAAGATGCCCATGGTGCCAAAGGGAAGAGTGTCTTCTTGGAACAGATGAAGAAGTTTGTTGAATGGCTCCAGAATGCTGAAGAAGGCAATACAATTTTTACTTCCCTTATTTCAGTATTTGTTATTACTGGAAACAAACATGCATAGTCATGAACATATTTAGTCAAAAATAACATGGTGGATGGTCACTTGGAAAACGGTTATACATATGAAATTCATTTACAACTGTCACACAAAAGCACCAGCATCTCAGACCAAAACCATGGGCGTTACAGCCAACCAGACTTCATAGACAAATCCTGTAATTTTACAGCACTGTGGTGCAGAGGCAGATCGGGTCGTCCCATAATCGGAAAGTTGTTGATTCGATCCCCGGCTCCTCCTGAGTATCCTTGAGCAAGATACTGAACCCCAAATTGCCGATGCTATGCATTGGTGTGTGAATGTGTATAAATGCATTAGTTTCTGTTCGATGGACTTTGCCATCACTGAGTGAATGTGTGTGAAAGGGTGAATGTGGCACGTAGTGTAAAAGGGTTTTGAGTGGTCGGAAGACTAGAAAGGTGCTATACAAGTACAGGTCCATTTACCATTTACCAATTACCTAGCAGATCATCGTAAAACACTTAAAAATGGATAGGAACAAAATAAAACTCACCAACACTGTCTTTGTTAGTCTTTACACAGTCTTTCCAACAATCACCAACTCTGGTTTGGTCAAAATAAACCCTTAATTCACAGACTTAGATGTTAAAATAGCTGCTATGTAACGTTAGCTAATCTTTTAGGACAAATGTACAGTCAAAGTACTTCCATTAAAAGTTCTTGTTTTTGCCACTGACATGCTCAGATTGATATTCTAAGTGTCTGACAACCTTATGGAAGAGCCCCCTACAGAGACAGACCTTTTGTTTAACAGAAACAGCTAACGATATCGCTGTGACTCTCCACCAGACTCCATAGACAAAAACGGTAATTTTATCTTGTAGATCACCCCAACATTGTAACTTCATTCAAAGTGGACAGAAACAAAATAAAACTCACTAAAACTGTTTTGGTTAGTTTTTCCAGTGTTCCAACAATCACCAACTCTGGTTTGGTTGAAATAAATAAATTATTAATTCACCTCTCATAATTAAGATTGCCAGTTTATCCAGTTATAATCACAACTATGATAGTCTCTTATAACTTAAAGGATCAGATTTCTGATTATTGTATTTCTCAGTTATAATATTGTTATTGTTAAGTGTAATTTTTACTTACAAAAAATTATATAGTAGATTTGAAGTCATAATTTTTACTATTATTTATTATGAGCAAGTGATACAGTTTCATTGTTGTATATTAAAAATATAATTTACTTACAGAAAGATACTCACTTTTATTTCTAATTGTCCTATATTATCATCTAAGTATTTATTTTCCTGGCAGGAATCAGCTTCCATACATAGGCTCTTCTTTTGTGAGACAGTGATGTACCTAAATGAGATAGTAATTCTCAGTGTAGCCAGCAGGTGGAGCCGTTGTCTCATGCTTTCTTCTCTTCCTGCCCACAGAGTCGGAGTCAGAGGGGGAGGAGGGCTAGAGGAGGAGCAGTAGGAGTTTCTGTAGTCTGCATCCTGTAGCCTGAATGACAGCGTAGCAGCTAGTTAACATGTAGAGTCCATCTCCCCACCTGAGGCAGCCAAACACCGTCAGATAACCAGAGAGTTTCTGAACACTGGACCAGAGGGCCTTATTGACATCCATCCATCTGAGCACAGACTCCATCTATAACATTGTCCAGGAAAAGTAACCACTTGTTTTAGTACACACACTCACACACACACACACACACACACACACACACACACACACACACACACACACACACACACACACAAGTGAGTTTTAAGCACACCTGTGTATTTAACGTGGCAATGCTCTCATCTTTTTATGAATAAACTGGTTTTATATGTTTATGTATACACTCGTTTATTCTCACACATTAAATCCATTCACAAAGCGGATGTGACAGGGATCTTTTCACTAGTCATCAACATCGGTTATGATGATGTCAAAACTTAAAGCTGCAGTAGGTAACTTTTATAAAAATAACTTTTTGTCATTATTGCTGAAAGTTTCACTGTGTTCTAATAGTAGAACATGAGACAGATAACCTGTGAAAAAAGTCAGGTTCCTCTGGCTCCTCCAGCAAGAATCCACCGGGCATGATCGAAAACAACCAATCAGAGCCAAGGAAGATGCTTTGGGTCAGAAGCTTGAAGATAGTTGATTGTTGAGTCTCATTCCGAGAGTCCCAAAACATCTGTATTCGATGCCCTGGGGATGAGACTCAACACCCACCTGATTGGTTCAGGGTTCTTGCAAATACCATTAGGAGCACTAGGAGGAGCCAGATGAACCAGATCTTTTCACAGATTATCTGTCTCATAAACTACTGTTAGGATGTGGTGAACGTTTTCAACAAATATGACATAATTTTATAAAAATGACCTACTGCAGTTTTAATCTACGGTAATAACATATTGTTGATGCTGTGAAAATTAGATATATTGGTTCACCAGGTTGAATTTTAAATTTGCTGTATCTTAGTACTTTTGTCAGTTTCAGTTAATACCTCCCTCAGTGATTATCACTGATCTGTTAAACAGGTAGATGGTGTCACTGCACGTAATCAAATACTAACAATAATATCAAAAATAGAAGTAATGCAAAAATAAAAATAAAAAAAACTAAAACAAAACCAAAAGAATAAGTAAGCAACTGTGTATTTCAAGAGTGGTCATAATGAGACAATCATTTTGATACTGTATGGAGTAAAAAGATCTGTCTAGGGGTCCCTCTCAGAAAAAAATCCCTTCCTGCCATTCTAACATATTTTAAAATTCATGAACACATGGGTCAGAGTGTATGGGTAAACATTTTTCAACACTCTCACAATCGACAGTGATATAGCCTACAATCATATTACATTCTAGTTTTTCCACTTTTAAATACATTCGAAGCTAATAAAATAGAGAGAGAGCACATCATTTGACACTGATTGTACCAACAACAGTCGAGCAACAGACTCTACAGTAACACCACTTGGACAAACCACACACAGAACTATAGTACACTGTATCAATGTCTCAATCTAGGACAGGAAGTAATGATAATGGCAATTTGTTAAGTCTAGTAATAACTAATTACATGAATATATCAGATGGCAGTGTGTGGTTCTAATAGCGTTTTTTAATATAGGCTATATATTAATATATTGGGGGTGGGCGGGGGTGGCATTTTGAGTGTATTTGAATAATGAGGGGGAACGTGTCCTCCCCATTATATATTAATGTGACCAGAATTATTATCGTAATTTTTCATTAGTTTTTATTTTTACTTTCAATTAGTTTTCCTGAGTGAGTTTGGGTCATCTCATCCTTTAAGTTTAGTTCTAGTTAACTATAATAGCCTTGAATCGTACTGTGGTTGTTATATTGAACACATTTAACTGACAGTCATTTTGTCAGACAGTTAACTGTGTTCAATATAACATAGGTCAATATTTCCTGTTGCAACATGTTTCTGGCTTTTTGGCTGATATGCAGTGAGGGTCTGCTGAACAGGGACTGTCACTTAAAGAGTCCTGGTGTGACCCAGAAACAACTGTGCTCCAATCAGACCAACAGGGTCACTGATGAATCATATATGAAGTGTGAGAGTAACACGAGACAGGAAGATTCAGCAGCTCACACTGGCTGTAATGTAACCTGACTGCTCATCCGCACACTGTAGGCCTACTGATCCATTCTTTCTGGAAGATTTTCAGAGGAAATAACACAACCCCACTGCAGCCAATCAGCGGGCTGGATGCTCTGGAGCCCTCCCTCACTGAGTCATATGCCGAACAGACGTCAAGCTAAAATAAGTGACTACGTTTAAACCGAAATTTAGTGGAATGCGCCCTTCAAAATTAAAGCATAGGATTTCAGGCGACAATCAATCCCAATACAAACTGAAAGACCCTGCATCTAATATCATCAATGCCACATCAGTTAAAGTGAAGACTGATACTTAATACGCATTGTTACTTAAATAATGAGTTAAATTAGTCAATATTGGTTAGATTACGTTTAAGATTGATTTCAAACATAAAAGTAAAAAGATTACAGATTATTTTAGGAATCATTCATCTTTTGTGATTTTTTACTTTTTTAAAGGAGCATAAAGGGAACTACCATAGAAACTGTCACGTGACAAATGACATGCATTTATTTTGAAAGCTTGATAACTAACTTCCTCTTTACGCCTGTTGCATTGTCTGGTATTGACGCATCACTCTCGGTTCTTTCCAGGTTAGACCTACTGCTGCTGGGCGACCATCTACTCCAGCGGGGAATTATTTTTGTCTTTTTTATTTCTGGAATGCAGATATTTATTTAACTGTAGTTTTGAAGGATTTGTTGTATTTATTTGTTTACCAAGATGGGTTGCGCTGGATTCACCTGCTCCAAACACTCCCTGTGCGCGCTCAACATCCTCTATGTAGTGAGTATGGATGTACCATATGGATGATTGTACTGGCGCTTTTATCTACAGACACTTGTTTTATTCATCCTGTGAGTGTGTAAATATAGTGTAGGAAACCTGCTGCTGTAAACAACACACCGATGAGGTCAATAATCAATTATTCACTGCTGTGCCGCGATCAGATGCTCTACTGGATCCATCCGATAAAAACAAATTAGAAATAGCTTTTTAAGGTCTCTTTTTAAGGAGGGAATGTTTGCAAAGTGCAGCTTCTAAAGCTTTAAATTTTATTTTCTTCCATCCATTTTATGGCAGTACAGAGGACGTTTGCCTGCAGCCTCTGATAGCTCTTCTGCTTTCTCAACTTGAACTATAGACCTGTGTGTATATCACCCCTCCAGGTTCCAACAAGCAGAGTACACCTGCTGCAGAAACGACCTGAACCAGGGGCGGATATTTACTGGGTGTCCAGAGGATGGCTTTAAGGGATGGCAGAAATATGTGCTGATTTAATCTGAAACATTCACATATATCAATATTTGCTTGGAAACCCCCCCAAATGAATATATTCAAACTCAAAAACATTATTGTGGAACATTAGTAAAGCATTGAATAGAAATATATAAAGGTGGCATTAGAAATCAATATACTGTTTTATTTCCACAAACTTTTTTCATTGAATTTAAGACTCTCTTTGAGTCTAAACTGGCTCGTGGTGCTCAAAGCACCAAAAAAGATACATTTAGAAAGCTCAACACTAATGTCTATTTACAGAATTCATGACCCGGTAGCCTACCCAATATGAGACCTTGCTGTGAGCAGTTAATAACGATGTTCTTGTGTTATGTATTTTTCATTTTGGGGTAAACTGTCCCATTAACAGACAGTTTGATATCTTGGCCTCTGCTGCAGTTTTGACCATTAGTTTTTTAATCTTTCTACAAACTTTTCTTAAAAGTGTAAAGTTAAATTGCTCTAGTAGCATGTTAAAGGTAGAAACCACTCTCTTTATTTGAATAACTATTAGCTTTAACTCATGTCAAGAATGTGTTTTTGCACAGGAAGGGGGCTTTCAGGAATGAAAGGGATAACTTAGTACGGACACAAGGAATGATGATAGCCAACAATACCTCTTTTAATGTGACCTGATATAAAGATTAATAATCATACAATAGTCCTCTATACATGGATGTGTATTTTTGTTATTTAGGGAAAGAAACATACATTGCAGTCTGTGTTTATGAATCTGATTGAATGATGATGATCTGTACTAAATAATAACATAACATCTGAACATTTAAATCAAGCAACTAAGTACTTTACTTAAGTACATTTTGAGGTACTTTACTTAAAGATCCCCACCAGACATGTATAACGACACATATACAAGTAGTCTGCTTGGAACAATAATGTGTCTGATATGCTTTTTCTACAAAAAAAGTATAAATTCCACATCAAAATCCTTAAAAAGTGATCTACTCCTTCTACCTCATTAAAATTCCAGAATCTCTGAATATGTAAATGTTAATTTCAAACATTTTCCTGCTGAACACAAGAAGTCTCCTCCTTCACTGTAAAGTCCATTCTCAGTGGATGTGCACTGGTGGCTTCAAGTTTCTACATCACACTGTACAAGTTGATACTGGACCAGGACTGACTTCCTGCTGGTAGGCCCCGCCCCTTAAAATCAGATTTTCAGTGAGCACAGAGAAACTTTCCACTTTCAACAGATGAATGTGAAAACATCCTTCTAGTGTCAAACTCTGCACATACATCATTCAAACAGCGCACTGTAAGGACAAGAAGAAACATTGATTTCTGACTGGAGGAGGATTTCAAAGATTTTAATGTTATGCTATTTTGTTATTTATTAAGAGATTCTGAAGGACACATTTTACTTTAATGCTTTTTAAGTGAGCAGCTGACTGTGTGCTCCTAAATCATTCAGACTGTTGGACAATGTCCACACACACAGCGTTTAAAGACATCACAATAAAGCTTATTTAGAACCTAGGACAGAATTTATAGGAGATTAAGCTAATCCAGCTGTTTGTCTTCCTGCTGGGGTTTAATCCTCATATTTCAGCATTTACACCCATATGTTCTTCTACAAACTTTCTGGGGGTTCTTTGCAACATAGAAACCGAAATTAATTAATCAGGCAGATTATTTGGCATTGTGAAATAATAGGCATCGGCAAATGACTGTACTCACAAGGCTGATAAACAAAAAATGTCTTCAGACACATCTGCAAGCTGTCTTTTTTCACTCCCCCTTTTTAGGAAGGGGGTTTTGAGCCCTGTACTGTAACTTGGTTATGGAGCCGTGTGGTAAACATATGTCTGAATGTCCTATAGAATAGAATTTTAATATTGGCATTCTATATAGTCACTACTATTAGTGTAGTTGTTGCTACTGTTGTTGCTGTGCAGCTTTGTCTCTGTCTCTCTCTCTGTCTCTCTCTCTGTCTCTCTCTCTCTCTCTCTCTCTCTCTCTCTCTCTCTCTCTCTCTCTCTCTCACACCCCCCCAACTGGTCGAGGCAGACGACCACCCACCTAGAGCCGAGGGGTCTATCCTATGTTTCTGCCTCCTTGTCGCCGTCACCAAGTGCTTGCTCATGGTGGTACTGTTGGGTCTCTGTAAATAATGTTATAAGGAGTTCGGTCTAGACCTGCTCTATTTGAAAAGTGTCCTGAGATAACTTCTGTTATGAATTGGCGCTATACAGATGAAATTGAATTGAATTGAATATTGGCCATTAAAAACCCATATTGGTCGACCACTAATAGAAACTTTCAAAATATTCAGGTGACTTGGGAATGGTGTCACTACTTTTCTCATTTATACCTTTCACACTTTCTGAAACATTCCAGGTTTTCCTGGGGGAAAAATCCTCATTTAAAGCTGCAGTAGGTACATTTTCATAAAAATAACTTGTTGTCATGTTTGCTGAAACTTTTACTATACCCTGACAGTAGTACAGGAGACAAACTGAATGGCATTTGCTAGGATCCACCGGGCCTGAATGAAAACAACCAAACAGAAGTGAGAAAGATAGCTGATTGTTGAGTTTCATATCAGGGCATCATATATTTTAGTACCCTGGGAATGAGACTCAACAATCAACTATCTTCAAGCTTCTAACCCAAAGCATCTTCCTTGGCTCTGATTGGTTGTTTTCGATCATGCCCTGTGAATTCTTGCAAATGCCATTAGGAGCACTAGGAGGAGCCAGAGGAACCTGATTTTTTCACAGACTATCTGTCTTGTGTACTACTTTCACAACACAGTGAAAATTTTAGGAATAATGACAAAAAGTTATTTTTATAAAAGTTACCTACTGCAGCTTTAAAATAATGGACGGAATGTCCATAATTCTCACATTTTTACAGTTTCCAACCCCATTTTTTTAATTCATAACTACTCATTCATCTTTCCATTAGAAACAACATTGAAACTCTCAAATGTTCCACATCTTTCAGATATTGTATATAAATATTATTCAACTTTCAAATACCATTCAACATTTTAAAATATTCAACTTTATTGAAGTTTATAGAAGACAATTAGAAAGACCTTCAAATCCACTTATCTCCAACCTCTTCCCACTTATTCATACATTCACATAGAAACTTTTTCACATTATTACGTACTTTTAACACAATCACAACTCAAAACTCATCCAATGTTCAGCCTTTGTTTTGCATTCATTCTTATGGACCAGAATGTTAAGACTGTATTTTTTCAAATTTTCAAACTCTTTTGTCAACTCATATCCATACCTTTTAAGATGTATTCAACTTTTCAGTCCTAGTCATAGTAATTAGACTCCTTCCCACTTTTCCAGCTAGAATACTAGTTGCAGCTTCTTCATACAATTTAAAGTCAGCAATTCAGTGTAGCATCAGCCTTTCAACCTCCAGCATTCACACCCGCAATTTGTACAGAAATTGCCTTCATTTGATACTGAAATCTTGAAATTCCTGCAAGGATAACATATATTACAGATCACAATAATGGTAGCATCCAGACTCAGTCCATGTGTCTGTCCTGCAGATGGTGAGCCTGCTGATGATCGGCATCGCAGCATGGGGGATGTGGTTCGGTTTGGTCTCCAGTTTCCAGGTGGTGGGGGTCATCATCGGTGTGGGCGTCTTCCTCTTCTTCGTGGCCCTCGCCGGACTCATCGGGGCCATGAAGCATCACCAGGTCCTGCTCTTCTTCGTATCCTTCATACTGCTCATACTATGGCTGTCTTTATGTATATTTGATATAACTGCCACCCAGAAAATGTCATTTGGTTGAACTGGATCTGTGTTTAAAGGAATTCATCACTTAATTGCACTGAAAACGTTTTTTATGTGTTAACGCTTCACAAGGTTGTTGGTCTCAATCTAAGGCTACATTCACACTGCAAGAAAAAGTGACCAAATCTCATTTTTCTTTTGGTCATATGTGCACAAACCACATTGATTCTGATCATTTTAGTTTGATTAGCAAAGCCAGTTTTACCCTTTAAATCATATTAACCATCATTGCAAATTCCACAGATCTTAATCATAGTGTATGAAATGTACTGATAAATTTGTGAGGAAATGAAACACATTGTAGCAGTTTTCTGTAAAGTATGTTATGGTATATATGGTATATATATCTGGATGTTTACTGATTCACGCTGTAAAAAATATTTGGAGATCTTATTCCACTCTGTTCTTCTGAAGTAACGATGTATTTTCTCATAATTCATAATCTTTCATAATAAAGACAATTATGCTCAGATTTTTTGAATTAACAAGATATTTGATAGATAGATAGATAGATAGATAGATAGATAGATAGATAGATAGATATTTTTTTTCATTAAGAATTCTAAAAAAGGATATTTTTTTTGAATATTTACATTAACACCATAGATATCTGTTAGAATGTGTCTTTTGCAGAGGTGAGGGGCTTGGTAATGAATTTATGACCCACAAGCTGACTTTAATCTACCACAGTATGCTCTCTGCACCTCAGTGTTTTGGAAAATCCATTTTCCATTCATGTATGCATGTGCAATAAGATCCAGAGCGGCGTCATATTTCATGCTGTAGTCAGCCATGGGGGGACAGTGCATACAGCTCTGTTTCTAGCCCTACAAACTGCAGATTTCATTCTATTAATGCCAGTGTCAACACACTGTGTGTATTTGTTGTTGTTCCTTGACACTGAAGCCCAGTACATGATCATCCTGTTCATGGTTTTCATCGTGCAGTTCTCTGTCTCCAGTGCCTGTTTGGCCATTAACAGGGAGCAACAGGTAAGATCTTCAGTTTCTCCATTAAAGCAGCTTTTAGGTGGAAATCTTAAACAATCAAAGGACTGGCAGTCATTCGTAATCCATCGTTTGAGAGGGAGGTTGTTGTAGGATAACTTTCAATAACTTGAGAAAGAAGCATTAAAGGCACACTATGCAAGATTTTTACCTTAATATAACAGCTTCTAAGTCATTTTGATGGTAAACAAACTCGTAGTATAGCGAATCATCCCGATGGCACAGCGGGAGAGGGACGCTGTTGGCAGAACCAGCAATGCAAGTCTGAAAGGTGCCTTCCCGCCAAATCTCGCGAGAATCACAAATTGCTTTACGGTGCGACGTCACATACATCAGCGACATAAGAAGCAGCCTCAATGGAAGACACTAGCAGGCATTCACTCAGACGTTACCTGGTCAGTAGACATCTTCGGAGTCTATCTTTGCCTGTTCGATGTCCGACACTTCCATCCTACTGAACATGTACCGGTATACAGGGGGGAGGGGATCAGGCCGTGAGCGCAGAGACGCAGAGCCGTATATAGAGACTGCTCTGGTGAGAGGTATTTACGACTCTTTTTAAAGTTAAATACAAGTACTCCGCAGCGACTCTAGGGGTAGCTGTTTGACAAAACCGGAAAACTGCATAGTATGCCTTTAAAGGACTAGTGTGTTACATTTAGGAGGATTTATTGTCAGAAATGAAACATAATATTCCTAGGTAGGTTTTCATTAGTGCGTAAGTACCTGAAAGTAAGAATTGTGTTTTTGTCGCCATGTTGAACCCCCAAGTTTCTACAGTCGCCAAAAACGGAAAAAACCCGAACACTGGCTCTAGATAGGGCCTTTTAGCCTAGTTTTTCCTACACACTTCACAGCCCGTTATCATTCCCAGATTGTCAATATAGACACGAGTGGTGTTCACTTAATTCAATTCAATTCAATTCAATTTTATTTGTATAGCGCCAATTCATAACAGAAGTTATCTCAGGACACTTTTCAAATAGAGCAGGTCTAGACCGAACTCCTTATAACTTAGTTAGATGTAACTTCACGGCTAGATGCCATTCTTCTCTATCACTTTAGTTGGATTGACTTCTTGACCCTGCAAACACACCCATATATATGGGAATCAAGACCATATTTTATGTGCATACGTCTAGCACAGTGGGTCTTAAAGCTGCAGTAGGTAACTTTTATTAAAAAATAAATACTTTTTGTCATTATGAAACGTTCACTATATCCTGACAGTAGTACATGAGACAGATAATCTATGAAAAAACATCTGCTTCCTCCGGCTCCTCCTAGTGCTCCTAATGGTATTTGCAAGAATCCACCGGGCCTGAACAAAAACAACCAACCAGAGACAAGAAAGATACTTGGTTGTTAAGTCTCATACCCAGGGCGTCAGCAGATGCTAGGAGACATCAATCAACTATCTTTAAGCATCAGCCCAAAGTGATAGGCCTCTTTCTTGACTCTTTCGGTTACATTGGATTCTAAATATCAAATCAGTTATTTTTTCGCTGCATTGGGCAACCACCCTCAGCTTCAGAAAATTCTGAGAATATCATGTGACCACATGGTATTAACCAAATATTTTAGTTCAGATCCTCAGTCACTGGTACATCCATCACAAGCGGGATATAAATAAATTCATTGTTATTAATGGGCCATGTAGGAAATTACTCTGTGCAGAGGGCAACCAAGGGAGCATTTTTCCGCTCCTTTTGATTCCTGTCTCAGAAGAACAGTGATGCATTACCCAGAAGTCACCATTTGAAGAATTTGTCCAACATACACAATCCTCAGCCCCCTCAGGGAACATCATCCATTAGCACTTGTTTAGCGCAGCTCACTGGCAGCGATGGATATCATCTTCCCTTATCAGGAAGTGGCTTTGCTAGATGTGTGGGCACTGTTTAAAGCCCTGATGACACAGCAAACAAGAAATAAGACAGAAGTTCACAGCACCTTTCTAATGCTACTTATGATTCACAAATAATGAGCTCAGACATACTGTATATAAAATTACCCATATTTCAAGTGTGTAAGGTAGAGCAGACTGCTTGAGAAATGGGACCCTGTCCAATAACTGCAACACAGTTTTTCCCTTAAAGAAACTTCGGTCACACTTGGCGGTTTAAAGCCGGCCATCAGTGTCGTTTCTAGCTTTTTGGAGGCCCTTATTTTGTTAAAAATATACTTTCAAAATACTTTTAAAAATGTTATTTTTTTAGTGGAGTTTGAAATGTGTGACATCTTGAACACACAAGCATCTCATAATCTAAACCCACTCGCATTTTATTATAAAATGCCTGAGTGGATGTTCTATTCGCAGGGTAATGTTCATAATTCTTGCAATTTAATGTTTTCAGGCGCAGCAGTATTTATTATTATTTATTTGAAAAAACTTCTACTTGTCATCCTACACTGTATTATTGCCTATTGTCTATGGCTAACATGGCAGCTTGGAAACCGTGTACTGATTACAAGACAAAACTGAGTGCCTCAGAATGTGCTCTGTTTAAGGAGGAGGAGGGTAGTCAAGCAGCAGGATTTCTGAGAAATTCGGTTTTTTTTTTAAAAACACCATAATTTTAAAGGTGAAGTGTGTAGGATTTAGTAGTATCTAACAGTGTAGTTCACTTCAAACTCCCCTTTCGAGCCCGGAGGAGAAACTACAGTGGCTGCAAAAAATGCAAACACCCCTATTTTGAGCCAGTGTTTGGTTTGTCCCTTCTGGGCTACTGTAGAAACATGGTGGTTCAACTCCATGGAAGTCAACCCGTGTCTGTAGATAAAAACAGCTCATTCTAAGGTAACAAAAACACAACTATTCTTATTTTCAGGTGATTATACACTAATAAAAACATACCTATGAATATTATATTCAATATCTGACAGTAGATCATCCTAAATGTTACACACTAGATCTTTACATTTATTTTATTCTGCTTTATGCAGTTGATTTCAGTTTGCTTTGAATAATTCTTTATTTATAAACTTGAAACTCAAGAACGGCTGTTCTCTCCCCCAATGTTTTGGTGAAATGATACCTTCCAAACTAACCATAATATTTTTAACCATTGTATGATTAAAGACCTTTCACGATATGTCTTCTGAACACAGTAGACAGTTCGGAATAAAAACTGAAAATGCTGTCAATTCAATTCAGTTCAATTCAATTTTATTTGTATAGCGCCAATTCACAACAGAAGTTATCTCAGGACACTTTTCAAATAGAGCAGGTCTAGACCGAACTCTTTAAAACATTAATTACAGAGACCCAACAGTACCACCAAATACTTCCTTTTAAGAGGCAGAAACGTAGGACAGACACCGGCTCTAGGTGGGTGGCCGTCTGCCTCGACCAGTTGGGGTGAGAGACAGAGGTAACGACAGAAGGACAGAGACAGAGACAAAGGTGCACAGCTACAGCAGTAGCAACAACTACACTAATAGTAGTGACTGATTGTCAATAATGCTTTGTGTTGCTGCTGTGTGTGTGCTGCAGGATCACCTGCTGGAGGTGGCCTGGAATAACTCTCAGAGCACTCAGAGGGATGTGGAGAAGAGCCTTAACTGCTGTGGCTTCAAACAGTTGGACCCCAACCGCACCTGTGACGCTGTGAGTCTGGATCGGTATTTCAACATGTTCAAATAGACTGATGGTTTCTCAGTTGTTAGGATTGAATCATTTGAAGAATAGCAGTAAAGTTCAATTTGAGATCATAAAAATCTCTAACATGACACAATACATTGGTTCTCATATAATGGTGCCTATACCACTGGTGATTCAGCAGCCTCAAGTGGTACAAGGAGGAATTTCTGAAATATTTTTATAAAATGAAATAAATCTGTTTTAAAACATATAATATGATTAAAGCTTCAGTAGGTAACTTTTATAGAAGTAAGTTTTGGTCATTATTGCTGAAACTCTAGCTATATCCTAACAGTGGCACATGAGACAGATAATCTGTGAAAAAAATCAGGTTTCTCTGGCCCGTTCTGGTGATCCTAATGGTATTTGCAAGAATCTACTGAGCCTGAACAAAAACAACCAATGAGAGTCTCATGTACTATTCAATTCAATTCAATTTTATTTTATTTGTATGGCGCCAATTCATAACAGAAGTTATTTCAGGACACTTTTCAAATGGAGCAGGTCTAGACCGAACTCCTTAAAACAATATGTACTACTGTCAGGATATAGTGAAAGTTTCAGGAAATATTTTATTTTTATAAAAATTGCCTACTGCAGCTATGAGATTTCTGTCATATAAAATATGTTTTGCACGTAGCATGCATACATCCATGATAATTTAGGAGCTAAAGTGTGATGGTAAGATAGTAATTGGAGGTAAAATGAATGGTTCAAAAACACTGCAATTATGGCTCCAAACAGGAGCTATTGGGAAGGGAAGTGTGGACCAGGAGGGCCCCTTTTACACCAAAATAAGCTCTGGTTCTTGAACTGGTTCCATTCACGATTCAACAAAAGTCAACAATAAATAATCTTCTTATTTGGAATAAACCTGCATGAACTATCCATAGCTGAATAGGCTCTATGTACGCTGCTGTATTTTAATGTCAGTCATAGCGGTGGTACTGGGAGAGCCTGATTTTTTCTGAGTTGGTAGACGCAGTAAAAGGTGTGAGAAACTGCTTTAAGTTTTGTATCTGTGGTTCTCCTGCAGACTTGTTTCCCCAACCACTCGTGTAGGCCCTGTGCAGATAAGATCCAGGCACATGTTGGAGAGGCTCTCCGCTTTGTGGGAGGGATCGGACTCTTTTTCAGCTTCACCGAGGTGAGCCACAACTACAACACTACTGAGGGTTGTTAGATGCTATACATTAGCATTAGGACCATTAGTTGTAGTTCTGTTTGTATAAGTAATACTAGTAGCTGCAGTTGCAGTAATAATAGTACAGGGAGTCAGTAGTGCCAGAATTTTGAAGTGAGAGGGCATCCAGATTTGGATTATGTTATACTCTAGTGAACTTCTTTTCAACTACCTTTAGTTTCAAGTTTCAAGTTTTAAAAAATGGTCTCACTACAATTAAATGTAACCCCAGTACGCAGAAATAATAAAAATACACAAGGCAAAAATAACATTTATACTGTATGCAAAAAACGTGGGATCAGTATAAAGTGGTCCATAAAGGTCTGTAAAGGGCAGACTCATAAGTAACAGTAGAACCAATTTTCATTCAGATATCTTGAGGTCAGAGGTCAAGGAATCCCTTTGAAAATGGCAATGCCAGTTTTTTCATTGCAAAAGATTACACTAAATGTGGAGCGTTATTTAGCCCCATTCTTCAAACTAGCATGACAAATAACAATGGATGCCTCTAGTTTCATATGATACGAGCATCTTTACTCTAACTCTAGACAAAGACAAAAAGTCTTGTTGTCTGCCCTATTCCGGCGACAGTGATGTGAGCAGCAACAGCAGCAGCAACAACAGTAGAAACAGCGGCAGTAGTGGGAGTAATAGCAGTCAGGAGGACTATCACGAGCCTCGCTGCAGGCTGAGCTGTGCACTGGGACCTGCAGGCTGTCTCTACACTCAAACAAACACACTGTTGCATTGCAACCAGCTCTACAGTAAGAGAGGCTCCTCAGACTCTATTCATTTGAAAGGGATGGTTCAGGTTTTTTGAAGTGGGGTTTTGTGAGGTACTTAGGCGATCAGAGATGTTATTTTCGGATTTCTGGTTCGGGACTTTTAGCCAGCTTATAGCTTACTCTGTTACAGCTAAGGCTGTGCACTGTCCTTGTCAAATAAACATATAAATAAATAATAGTGGCAGTAGTAGTGGTAGTTGTATCAGTATAATCCATTTCCCTTAACAGATATGTTATTTTCTGTTTCCTGACCAGGAACTTTAAGCTAGTTTATAGCTAACTCTGGTACAGCTAAAGCTGTGTGCTGTCCCTGTCAAATAATAACAATAAAAATATTTAATAAATAAATAGTGGCAGTAGTAGCAGTAGTAGTGGTACTGGTAGCAATAACTGTAGCAATAGTAGCATCAGTAGTAATAGCAGATGGCAGTAATAGTATCATTATTATTGTGTTACTACAGTATTTAAAGTTTCTATTCTATGTTTCTGTTTGTCAACAAATCCCATGAATAGACACAAAAAAACATGTTCCATCTCTCAATACTGTCTGACTTCCTGTCTTCTCAGCTCCAAACCCATTGGTTCCTCCTGAAGATGAAATCTTTAAAAAACACCTCACAAATAGATAAATAGATTTTCCTAAAACAGCTGGCTCTTTTCTTTGATATCCTTTAACACAAACCTGAGCAGATGTTACTGTTTGTCTCACACTGTGTCCTTTGTGTCAGATTCTGGGAGTGTGGCTGACATATCGCTACAGGAACCAGAAGGACCCCAGAGCAAACCCCAGTGCTTTCCTGTGAGACAGCGCCACTGTGAACCTCCTCTGGGCTTTAACTGTAAATACAAGACTGACCTGTGTGTCCACTGACTGCAGCAGCCATGCTGTTATAACATGTTTGGTTTTCACAAGTGAAGTGTGTGAAGGAACACATGTTGCTTGCAGTGTGACAGCTCTGCATAAGAAAAGTGTCTGATACTGAACAAGGTGAACAGTTATACACTGAGCACATGTGGGTGTAAGAAGAGGGAATATTGTTCACAGCGGTCTGCTGTATATTTCAGCCTGCCCGATGTTGACCTGTTTTTTCCCCCCCTTTTTTGTTGTTTGTTTATTCTATAAAACAGTCAATCCCACTGAACGCAATAATGTCAGCCACTGCTCTGTATATCAGTGACTAAATTATTTTCACCATGTAGGAAAATGTGAATATTGTGTGAACCTGGGAGTGTTTTTTGCTTATATGAGAATGTGTGTGTGTTTGTTACCACTAGTTTATTTTGCTCTTGGCTGTGTTCTGTCTATTTGGCCTTTTGCATGACTCTCCTGCAATTATACTGTAATGAGCTACTGTATGACAACTGCAACAGCACCCATCTGAGCCTTTGTACTGTAAAACACAATTAAAACACTAATGGAAGAAAAATAAATGGGCTTTTGTTTTTTTGTTTCTTCTCCATAAAAATATTATGTTTTCATGAGTGTAAAAATAGGGCTGCAACCAGCAATTATTTGCATTATCTGTCAATCATTTTCTCAATTAATCAATCAGTTCCATAAAATAAAAAAAATTGTGAAAAATGATCACTGTTCCCCAAAGCCCAAGGTGACGTAACGTAAAGATATTAAGTTTACTGGATTAAATAAACCAGAAAATATTCACTCAGAAATTATAAATTGATTATCAAAATAATAATAGTTGACATCTAACTAATTAATCAACTAACTGTATAGTACAAAATGTTACTCAGTACTGCAAAACAAACTTAAAATGAAGGTATTGTTTTCCTAAAACAAGTAAAACAATGTCAGCACAGTGATGATTAAATTTCATCTTGTTTCTTATACAAGTCAATCTGTCTGATATTCATTTAAAATCAACATCTTGTCAGAAGAAAAAAAGAAAGATTTGTGCAAAAGAGTACAATTTTCTTTTTAATAACACCTATATGGTTTGGGAATGTCCTCAAGTTCAGAATTAGTGGAAGGCTCATACATGTATTTGTTATTTTTCAAGTTATAATCTGGGTTTTAATCATAGGCAACATTTAGGTGACCCATACTCAAGTTTCTGCAGCAGGTTGTAGGTTGAAGTCTTCAACAACCAACTTGTGCCATGCTCTCACTGCTTTGTGGGGCTCATTACACAGCACAATAGTCTCAGTTGAGCCTTGGTAACCCGGCAACAGGAAAAGGCTTTCAGTTCTGGCAGTGTGGACCCACCCATCCAGGATGTTAATTACACACGCATACACACACACACACACACACACACACACAAATTCATAAAAGAATTTCTCACAAACTAATTTTCACTTCTAAAGATATGCTGGTGCATATAAACTTGACCATTATCTTAAAGCTACAGTAGATCATTTTTATAAAAATAAGTTTTTGTAATATTTCAATTCAATTCAATTCAATTTTATTTGTATAGCGCCAATTCATAACAGAAGTTATCTCAGGACACTTTTCAAATAGAGCAGGTCTAGACCGAACTCTTTATAACATTAATTACAGAGATCCAACAGTACCACCATGAGCAAGCACTTGGCGACAAGGGCAAGGAAAAACAGCCTGTTAAATGGCAGAAACCTAGGACAGATCCTCCGGCTCTAGGTGGGTGGTCGTCTGTCTCGACCAGTTGGGGTGAGAGAGAGAGAGAGAGAGAGAGAGAGAGAGGCAGAGAGAGAGAGAGCGAGAGACAGACAGACAGACAGACAGACAGACAGACAGACAGGTGCACAGCAACAACAGTATTGGCAATGGCAATCTAGCAGGACCATGGCAGGAGGCTCCACCAGGATCCATGAGAACCTGCGAGACGAGAAAGCACAAGAACTCCGGGGAAGAATTGAAGTTAGTAACATGTATTAATGGGACATGAATGAATGCATAAAGAGAGAGGAAGGGAGGAGCTCAGTGCACCATGGGAAATCCCCCGATAGTCTAGGCCTATAGCAGCATAACTAAGGGATGGTTCAGGACTCACCTGATCCAGTCCTAACTATAAGCTTTATCAAAGAGGAATGTCTTAAGCCTACTCTTGAATGTGGTGAGGGTGTCTGCCTCCCGAACCACAACTGGAAGCTGGTTCCACAGGAGAGGAGCTTGGTAGCTGAAGGCTCTGGCTCCTGTTTTACTTTTAGAGACTATAGGAACCACAAGTAGCCCCGCATTCAGAGAACGTAGTGTTCTAGAGGGGTAATAGGGTACTATGAGCTGTTTAAAATATGAAGGGGCCTGACCATGAAGAGCTTTATAGGTGAGGAGGAGGATTTTAAATTCATTCTACATTTTATAGGGAGCCAGTGCAGAGAAGCTAGTACAGGAGAGATGTGATCTCTTTTTCTAGTTCCTGTCAGTACTCGTGCTGCAGCGTTCTGAATTAATTGGAGCGTTTTAATGGACTTATTGGGGCAACCTGATAATAAAGAGTTGCAGTAATCCAGCCTTGAAGTAACAAATGCATGGATTAGTTTTTCTGGATCTGTCTGTGATAGGATGTGTCTAATTTTTGTAATATTACGTAAATGAAAGAAGGCAGTCCTAGAGGTCTGCTTCATGTGGGAGTTAAATGACAAATCCTGATCAAAGATAACTCCAAGATTCCTGACAGTGGTGCTAGAGGCCAAGTTAATGCCATCTAGAGTGACTACATCTTTAGACAGTGAGTCTCTAAGGTTTTTGGGGCCAAGTACAAGAATTTCTACTGTTTTTTTCTGAGTTTAACATCAGAAAATTGCAGCTCATCCAGGATTTTATGTCCGTAAGACATGTTTGTAATTTATTTTATTTGTTGAAACTTTCACTATATCCTGACAGTAATACATGAGACAGATAATCTGTGAAACAATCAAGTTCCTCTGGTTCCTCTTAGTGCTCCTAATGGCATTTGCAAGAATCCACCAGGCCTGAATAAAAACAACCAATCAGAGGCAAGAAAGATAGTTGATTGTTCAGTCAAATTTTCAGGGTGTCAAACACAGATGCTTTGGGACCCTGGGAATGAGACTCAACAATCAACTATCTTCAAGCTTCCAACCAATTGTCTTGGCTCTGATTGGTTGTTTTCATCAAGGCCTGGTGGATTCTTTCAAACGCCATTCGGAGCACTGAGGAACCTGATTTTTTCACAGATTATCTGTCTCATGAAAATGTCAGCAATAATGACAATAAATTATATTTATAAAATTGACGTACCACAGCTTTAACACAGCTGCTAAAGATATGTTGATCCATATAAACCTGACCATTATCTTAAAATAATAACCTTTGACAAGTCCTTCCTGCCAAGCATTTACTGAACAGATCACATAACAGATAAACAAGAAACGTATTGTTATTGCTATTTGCAGAATGCACTGCGTTTGAGCAAACTGTGTTCAGGAAAAGTTTGTGCCCGGTCAGGTTTCTGACATTTGCTTTTCACTTGCACATGTTCCCCTGCTTAAGTGGTAAGCACACTGCACCACAAGGAAGTCCTGGGCCAAAGAAAAATGAAAGATGTTTGTATCTTTAAAGCTGCTCTCATCAGTATGTTTTATTAAGGTGATGATCATCAATATTCTTAAATTAAGCATGGATTATATATTAAGTTAAATGCCCCACACAGCTTTACAGCCTCTTTCGGCTTATCGTTTTCATTTTCCAGCTCACAGCTTTATTGCTTTGGTTCCATCTCACTGCTCTGCCATTATTTGCCACAACCTTGACAAACCAGTTGTAGAATGCAGTCTGGCAGCCTTATACTGCTTCTTCTATAGAAGTCTCTCACATTTTCTTCCTTTCCAGCTGCTCTAGAATGCTCACAGTTTTTTATGTTTAAAAAGTTTGTTCATTCAACTCTCCCTATAAAGGACTGGCCACCTCATACATGTAGGAGTCTAATATGCTCTTCCTGAGGAAACAGATCCCTGCACTCTCTAACGCTTACTTTTATACATATACTGTAATTAGGGACAGAGCCAGCGACCGCTGGAGGTCCCTATTGTTTTTGCTATGTTTCTTCTTCCTACCTATTATTATTTTTAGCCCCCTTTGACTGCATTTTTGCCCCCCTGAACATATACGAAAACGCAATTTTATTTGGCAAAGTTGTCAGGCCTGGTGAAAATGGGGATATTCTATGTGTCGCTTTCTGGTTGTCCACTAGGTGGCGCTATTATCATAAATAGTGCATTTAGGCTAATAACTTCTGCATAGTTTGTCGCACATACAAAAACCTTATATCCACGCGTTCAGTGAATGGAGCTGAATCTCGCCCACCTTCGCCTAGATTTTTTCTTTGCTAGAGCGCAACATTTCCATAAACTACTTTTTCGTGTTCCTCCTATGCGCTTTGTCCGATTCGCACGTAGCATCTGGGGACCATCCTAATAAAATTAGTTCAAAGAATTTTGATATTTCAAAAAATAAGCACGTTATAAAATTAGCACTTCCTCTAGATTTTTCGTCAAAAAAGGAAGTGGACCATTTCTCCACATTGGTATGTCCGATTTACACCAAGCTTGGGTCCATAGTTCCCCATGTCTTCCTTAGGCATCTTGCACAATTTCAGGCCATCACCTCCAGGTGGCGCTCTTTAAAATGAAGAAGTTTATATCTCTGCAACGGCACGTGTGATTAAAATGAAAATTGGTTCGATGCTTGCCCATGACTCCCTGAGGCTTGCTAAAAAATGTGTCAACAATCTGCCACTAGGTGGCGCTCTGGTGGCATGGTAAATCACTGAGCGGAGACCGTAATAGTTATGAGAATGAAATTCACAGGGCACATGTAGAGTGGTGCCTGTAGCTCACACACCAAAAAAGTTTGTCATGTTGGTAGCGCCCCCTACAGGATAAAAAAACAGCAGCCATGTTTCACCGATATGTACGAAACTCAGTAGGCACGTGCAACGTGCCGAGACCTACAAAAAAGCCTCCTGGACCCATACCCCAAACCCCACGGGAAGTCAGCCATTTTGATTTTGATTTTCACTTTCGGCTAACTTTTCGCGTTGTATTTGAACGAACTCCTCCTAGGGAATTCATCGGATCTGCTTCAAAATTGGTCTGTACAGTCAAAGTATGGTCAGAGCCCATCTACGGAGAGCCTGGCCACTCTCTATTAAGTCCCATTCTACCGAATTTTGGTTGCAGTTCCAGCAGAGTTCCACTGGGGGCGATCGCCCATGAGTGCAGAATGAATGGGAGCAGATGGAGCTAGACGGCTAAATTTGTCTCTTTCACCTGATTGTCGTTGAGAAATCTCAGATTTGATTGTAGTTTTTGCAAGTTCAACATGGGTTATAGGTCGAAAGTTGAATGAACGAGTACTTATGTCCTTTCGATTTCTTACAGGACGAGTTGTTGTTGCCCATAACACGCTAGCATTCTGCTAATGAACGCTGATTGGCCAGTGAAGGACTGATTACGACCAGAGATCTCTTGATGGCATCGTGGCATCCGAAGCGGGACCAGAATTTTAAGGCGGATTTTTTCGCCCAAGTCCTTTTTTTTTAACACAGGAACTTTTTTTTTGGGTTGCTGGTACTTTTATCTGCCTATCGTTATGTCTGTGTTGTCGATGCCTCGAGAGAAAAGGAAGTGCAGAGCGCGGAAGCACAAAGTGACTCAAGGCTTGCCGTAAAGCGGTATCTCTGGCCATATGATGTGTGTGCCATAATTGACATTTTAAAAGACTTTTTAAAGAAAATAAGTGACTCTAAAAAATCTAACACCCAGCAATGTGTCATTTCTTTGCATCCCCTTTCGAATGCAACATTCAAATTACTAGACAAAAAATGATATCCTGAGAAAAGTGGATTTTGAGGGTATAGCTCCATAGAGCTCCATTCATTCTGCACTCATCCTGTGAGCGCCCTCATATGGAACCAGAGGGGAACTGCAACAGTTCAGAACCCGGAAGTATACCGAGAGTGGAACTTCTCTCCTTATTAGACATTCTCTGGTATGGTGCTGATTAAAAGTTGTGCTATTTGTGCATGTACGTTGAAGGGTGTGTCCATGGCGTGCTGTCAAATTTGGCCACGTTGAATTTCGCAGCCTTTTTCTGAGATTTTTTGCATTGTATTTGAACGAACTCCTCCTAGGGAATTTATTGGATATACTTCAAAATTGGTCAGTACAGATAGGAAATGTTGCTGATTAAAAGTTGTGCTATTTGTGCATGTACGTTAAAGGGCGTGTCCGTGGCGTGCTTTCAAAGTTGGCCATTTTGAATTCTGTGGTCATACAAAGTGTAGATGAAAAGTTAGGCTATTTGTGACTGTACTTCAAACCAAAATCACTATGTCTGAATATTGTCATGTAGACGTGTTCAGGGTGGGACTGCTATCAAACATGTGAAGTGTCATTGAGATTGGACCATGTACGCTGAAGTTATGAGGACGTGTTCAGGGTGGGACTGTACACTGAAGATATGAGTACTATCTGTTTGATGGCCAATCGGTGGAATTCGACACGTCGCCACGGGCACACGGTTAAACATACAGTCACAAATAGCACAACGTCTGATAACCAATGTGTGTAGATTGAAGTGATCGAATTTGAAGTCAATCTGATAAAATCTGTAGGAGGAGTTAGTTTAAACAGAAGCCCTTAAATGCCGGAAATAGCATCACAGTTTGACATTCGATTCAACCTGGCCAACTTTGAGGGAACGCCACGGACACGCCTTTTAACGTACAGTCACAAATAGCACAACTTTTAATGAGCACCATTTTTTGACTGTACTGACTAATTTTGAAGCAGATCTGATAAATTCTCTAGGAGGAGTTCGTTCAAATACAACGCAAAAAAATGCTGAAAATCATTGCAAAATGCCGGAAATGGCATCACAGTTTGACATTTGATTCAACCTGGCCAACTTTGAGGGCACGCCACGGACACGCCCTTTAATGTACATGCACAACTAGCACAACTTTTAATCAGCACTATTTTTTGACTGTACTGACCAATTTTGAAGCAGATCCAATAAATTCCCTAGGAGGAGTTCGTTCAAATACAATGCGAAAAATCACAGAAAATGACCCAAAAAATCAAAATGGCTGACTTTGATTCATTTTGAAGAGCGCCACCTAGAGGCGATGGCCTGAAATTGTGCACGATGCCTAAGGAAGACATGGGGAACTATGGACCCAAGTTTGGTGTTAATCGGAGATACCAATGTGGAGAAATGGTCCGCTTCCTTTGTTGATGAAAAATGTACAGGAAGTGCTAATTTTATAACGTGCTTATTTTTTGAAATATCAAAATTCTTTGAATTACTTTTTTATTAGGACGGTCCCCAGATGCTACGTGAAAAAATTTGTGCGAATCGGACAAAGCACATAGGAGGAACACGAAAAAGTAGTTTATGGACATTTTGTGCTCTAGCCGAAAAAAAAACCTCTGGGGGGTAATGGGCGTGGCCTATATGGGGAGATTCAGTTTCATTCACCGAACGCGTGGATATAAGTTTTTTGAATGTGTGACAAACTATACAAAAGTTATTAGCCTAAACACACTTTAAAATATAAAACGTGATACTTCCTGTTGCCACTAGGTGGCGCTCTGAGTATTACTGATTATTATCACATAGACTTGTTCAGGGCGGGACTCTTATCAGACATGTGAAGTTTCGTTGCAGTCGGATCATGTATGCAGAAGTAATGATTAATCCCTCTTTTTATGGCGAAGGATTGAAATTGGATGCCACGGGACACCACGCCACGGGCAGGAGGTTTGACAAAAAAAACTGAAGAGCACAACTTTTAATGGTGAATGTGTTTAGATGGCTGTGTCCAAATCTGAAGTCGGTCCAATAAATGCCCTAGGAGGAGTTTGTTCAAATACAACGTGTGCAAATGGCCACAAAATCCAAAATGGCCGACTTCCTGTTGGGTTTGAGGTATGGGTCCAAGAGACTTTTTTGCTTCTTTTATCATGATACACATGCGTAGCAATTTTCATACATGTCAGTCATACGTGTCTTGGGGGCTGACTCTGGGGGGCGTGGCTAAGCCATTTTGCGACGCCCATCCACGGGACCACCGAATGCTGTGCAAAGTTTCATGAGTTTTCAGGCATGTTTAGTCCCCCCAAAAGTGTGATTTTTTTTTTTTTTTTGCCGCGTCGCCATGGCAACATGGTTCCATGCAAATTCTTAAGATTCATAATATGTGATCCTCATCCTCCTAAGGAACTTCTCACATAATTTCAGCTGGATCTGGTCAATATGCTTGAAGATATAAATAAAGTACAAAAAATAAATTTCCTTTCACCACTAGGTAGCGCTCTCACTATTACTGAATATTATCACATGGCCATGTTCAGGGCGGGACTCTTATCAGACAAGTGAAGTTTGGAGCCGATTGGACAATGTACACTCAAGTTATAGCAAATTCGTGTTTTGTGGCGTTACATCAAAATTTCCCGCCACGCCAAAGACACGCCCCCTCACCGCAGTCATCACATATCATCAACAATGTGTTTTGCATTTTATAAGTAAATTTCAGCTGGATCTGATCATCCTGCTAGGAGTAGAACATGAAAATATAAAACGTGATACTTCCTGTTGCCACTAGGTGGCGCTCTGACTATTACTGAATATTATCACATAGACGTGTTCAGGGCGGGACTCTTATCGTGAAGTTTCGCTACAGTTGGATCATGTACGCAGAAGTTATGATTAATCCCTCTTTCATGGCGAAGGATCGAAATTGCACGCCACGGGACGCCACGCCACATCCACGATGTTCAACGAAAACAACTGGGGAGCACAACCTTTAATGGTGAATGTGTTTAGATGGCTGTGTCCAAATCTGAAGTCGGTCCGATAAATGCCCTAGGAGGAGTTAGTTCAAATACAACGTGTGTAAATCGCCAAAAATGGCCACAAAATCCAAAATGGCGGACTTCCTGTTGGGTTTGAGGTATGGGTCCTCGAGACTTTTCTGCTTCTTTTATCATGATAAAAGGGCCTTACGTGTCTTGGGGGCTGATTCTGGGGGGTGTGGCTTAGCCGTTTGGCGGCACCCGTGCACGGGGACAATGTCATATCGGTATTTTCGCTACGTTTGAATTTTGTGCAAATTTTCATGACTTGAGAATGTTGCGGGGGTCAAATATGCGGTCAAAGAGGCACAAAATAATAATAATAATTCTAACAGGAACAATAGGGTCTTGCACTTGTCAGTGCTCGATCCCTAATAATATTGTTCTTGTGTAGTATTCATGTTTTTATACATATAGTATATAGTTTTATACTTCCCCCACAATCTGTTGGCAAATAGGCAGACTATCCATCTTGTATGAACAGTTCCATATTTATTCAAAAGACATTCTGGGTGTACAGCAATAATAACAAAGGTAGAAAGGAAATTCAACAAGGAAACATTTCAAATGTAGGTGAAGAGAAGAAACTTTCCAGTGCTTAGTTTTCCAGGTGTAAACTATAGTGACAGCATGTTGCTGGCATCTGTGGCAACAATAAACTCTGGAGTGGACCGAATGTCTCACCCTCACAGCTCCGACTTCAGGAGCTTCTTGGCCTTGGCCATGTTGTTCAACACTGAGGGAGAGAGAGGCAGGAAACATTTAATCAGTCTGTGTTTTAGAGATACAAGCTGACAGAGGAGAGATCTGTGTTGTGTGTTGCAATACTTACAGAGGTTTATGTCACTGGGTTCATAGGCATACATGCGGTTGGAGTAGCGACCATTGATGTCGGCCCTCACCGTCATTGAGGGGTCTGTGGAGACATTGGTAGTGGATGAGGAAAATCTCCAAACATTTCATTAAGGTAATTCCGGTGGAACAGGCAGCTACTGCTACTGTACTTTCACGGTACTTGAACTGTTAGTATCTCTGCAAGCTGACTTCCTTATAGGGCACATGGTGTGTGTTTTTTTCACAGTTTATCCGTCTTATGTCAGGATATAGCAAATATGACGAAAAGTTATTTTTATAAAAATGAGCTACTGGAACTTTAAGATAACATAATGAAATAGTAGTAGTAGTAGTAGTAGTAGTGTTGACAGTAACTACACTGATATTCATTGGTATGAAAGATGAGTGTCTTAACAAGCTTCATCTACTCACACATCAACATGTAAGATGTGAAAACGTTCACATTTGACAACAATGTCTAAAACCAGTGATATAGTAGGCCTGGTTGTTACAACAGAAAACAAATGTTACATTAAAGGTACATAACCTAATCCATGAAAGGGGTGTTTACAGGTTTACAGGAAAAGCTGTAGCCCTTACCGACAAATATGATCCTGGGAACGTACTGCCCATCAGGAGAGAGATGTTTGTCTGTGGTTTCATACTGTCGATGAGAAATAAAATAACACTCAACCATTGAACATATCAAAGTCTGACCTTAACATCGTAGAGCATTGGTGTTTTTAAAGGTCCTGAAAGCTCATTCTCTACATTAGCTTATGACAGGCAAACACGTTTTTTTCATGCAATTTTGAAAAAAGTTGTCTTCTTTCAGACCAATGGAAAGAAAACGCCCAAAATACACATTTAGGTGTTTATTTTACTGCACTTTGTCTGTTTGCATCTGTAGATTTCTCCTAAAGTTTGCTTTAGATAATGTCTCATTTGCATCCATTTTAAGAAAACAAAACAAAATTAATGGGAGTAATCAACTGGGGAATATCTATGAGTTAAAATTTTAAACCTATTCACCTATAGTGACCTTTTACAATATCTTTAAAGGCTATTTTCTCAAAATGTGTTTTTCTCAAACGGCCAGGAATCTTCACTTCAGTAGCAGTAATGATCAGATTTTATTCCTAAAATATGGCAAAAAAAAAAAAAAAGTATGGCTGTTGACAGTGTTTTCTCATTAAAAGAGATTCCCTCTGTAAAAAACTCTGACTCTGATATGTCAACAAAATGAAACAAGAATTTTGAACCTGGCTTATCAGATTTTTGTTCAGGAAGTGTATGCAAGTGTAAGTGTATATGTGCATTTTTAAATACATAATGCATAATCTGCATATTCGAATATATCAGAAAATAAGAAAATAATTGATTATCTATTAGTTTAAGACTGAGCATCTTTAAAGTTTTTTGTCTGAAAGTTCATGTAACTTACCACCAGATTGAGGACAATGAAATCCTCGTCAAGAGTTTTCTGAATCTTGTTGTCTTCAGAAAAAACCTTCTTCAGTGCTGTGGGGAAAATAATTGCAACTCAGTCCAGGATGTGTGACGTCACACATGAGCAAACAAATGATTGCTGGCTCTTCAAACAGGTTTGGCTCCTAATTCAACACAACACTTTTTTTCTCTCTGCATGAGTAAAGTTAATAAGTCAAACATTCAGACTCACCCTGGCTGTGTGGGCAGTCCTCAAGGTGAAAGATGACCATCAGAGGCTTGTTTCTAAAACACAAATCACCTTCAGTGAATGGCATCAGAGTTAAACCAACATTTTGACGTCAGTGTGAGTCAAAACTATTTCCTACCTTGACCTGGACCAGTAGAGAGCCTCTTCGTACGTCTGAGCCCAGATCAGCTGATCACCCCAACCTGGACAGACATGGACACCATTAAAGATCAATGACAGGCTCGTTCATTTGCACTATACAAAAGTCTCATCAGCCTTAGACGTGCAGATGATGCTCACAGACCTCTGGACAGAGTCTGAGGGACCCTTTTGCCGGTCTTGGGGGTATATTTCCCGAAGGAGGAGGACACGGCCACCAGGACCAAGAGTACCGATAATGCCGCTTTGATCATCTTTACAGGCTTACTGTGGACAAAGGCAGGGATAACAAATCACAAAACTACAAACTGTGTGTTCAAAGAATAGAACAAAAGTGAAAAGAGAGAATAGTATGCCATGCAACACAGGTGACGATATGCTTATATGGTCCTTAACCACATTGATTTCCGCCAGGATTTGCATTTATGCCTACAGGTCATTTAAGTTTTTACAACATTATAGTATAGAATTAGAATCACATACTTTTGTGTGTGTGTGTGTGTGTGTGTTTTATGTTTCAAAAATCATAAAGGTTACATAAATCTGTAACAGAACAGAAATCATCTGCAGTAAAGACTCCAATCAGCCTAAAAGAGGGGACTAAACTGAAGTACCGACAGTGGTGTAGCTGTGCCTGGCAAATGGGTACACTCTCTAAATTTATGCCCCAATTTATTTTTAAGATGCCTGTCCAGCAAAGGATGCTGTGTTATAAAATGTGACATGTAAGACTACTCTTACATATAAAGTTCACCTACAATGGTCCAGTAGTATTTTCACATTGTCTGTTAACTTCTGCTGCTCGACTTCAGGCAGTAAATCATTATAAAGTAAACATCAACCACAGAAATGCTAATACTAATACTGACCTACAGCGTGACACAACTACATAAACATTTTGAGTGAAGTACTCGTCATTCATCACTCAATCCACTCCACTCAAACTTTGACAAATATGTCATGCCTTTACCATCCTAGGAGAAAAAGTTAAGCTGACAGAAGCCTGCTGAACAATGCCGACTGAAAAATAAGGCTATTCTCTGTATACCTGTGTACACCCTGCACTACACTACTGAGTCCAGACTTCTTCACAGTGCAGCATCAGCAGCTGCTGAATGAAGACATGTTGCATTTTTTACATCTTTTAAACCCTTATATTACTATACTGAACTCTAAGCCGATTGACTGAGTAGTTTTTCCAGCCCAGGCACTAAATGACTCCACTGTGGTCGTGCAGCATTTGCGTACTGAAGTGAAAGTCATTCCCCTACAGTTCAAATGCAGCTCTGTCGGTGTCTTACCTGTTTAGGACTGGTCGGTCAGGTAAGAGCGTGAGTGGACTGCAGCTCCAGGATCTGCTGTACCTCCACTCTCACCTGTTCCGTATTTAAACACCTGTTCCCCCGCGGCCCCGCCCCCCTCGTTCACGCCGTAGGAATGCCACGTGACTCAAACTGCCAAAACGTTTTTGTCAGCAAACCAAACTCCCGTGGGAAAATTGGTGATTTAAGGTTTGCGTGTGCATTCTCAAACATTCCATGGTGTAAGCTCATCACTGTAAGCATATTACGTTGTGATACACTGAAGCCTTAAAATCGGCATACGTCACAATTTACCCAACTGCGTCTAGTCTATTTAATATCACCTTTAACAGTTGTTGATCCTGTTATTCTTCCTTAGAAATGTATCAGTGCTGGAGGGAGAGGAAGAATAGGAACCAATTATGAATAAAGATTTAAACGTGTCTGAAATGTTGCTTTAGTATGATTTCTACATGCCGAACGTATCAGAATACTGTAGTGTGTTATTACCTATATTACATATAATCAATCATGAATGTGCGTTGACCAATAGGCAGTGCACTTTTAAATTACATGAAATGTTAAAGGGATTTGGCATTCAGTCCTGTTCACACCTGCGAGAACGGCTCGTGTCCGGGTTGAGTGAGACATAGTTTCACATCATTATATTTGCATGTCCATAACTAGCTTTCATTCCATTGTATCAATAATGTAATGCAGTTGGGCACTGTGGTGGATAATTAATTGTCAGTTTTATTCATGTTGTGCGTACACGGGTCGATCTGTGGTATCGGTGAGATGGGATGTTTGGCTCGGATCCAAGGACAAGTCAGCATGAAATTGAGCGCGATCATTTGCCGGATGATGATCGGTCTTTATGTGATTGGCTCCAGGCACAAAGGTGAAACTGAATGAGTTTTTTCTACAAAGTCAACACGTTGATGCAGTCATGAAGATTAACAATGAATGGTGTTTGCCATCGTAAGTCGTGGGCTCAAAAAGCGGCAGAGCCTAAATAACCATAGAAAATATTTTTTTCAAATGTGTGAAATCCAAGCACATTTACATTAAAATACATAAAACCTTGAGTAGCCTGTAAAATAAAGCAGCTTCAGTTGATCTCTGAGCGTTAACGGACGAGAAGTGTGTGTATTCTGCCTGAGCTTTATCTTCAAGCATCTCAACAGTCTCCTGTGTCCTGCAGCAGGGAGCTCAGTGTGAGCTGCCACCATCAATGGCACCTTTGTTCAGCCTGAGCCCGGCCAGGGCCTCCTGACAACCAATCCACTTCTCAATCAGTCCTTTTACTGCAGCTCCCTGCTTCCTGGAACAGCAACTTTCCTAACCGTCCACAGCAGAGTCACACACACACACACACACACACACTGATCTTAATTTGTGAGGCATTTTTAACAGTGCTTTACAAGGGAAATTAAAGAAGAATGGATAGCAAAACATTCAATCATGAAACACAATAACAATAAAATGATATCAAATGCAGATTATGCAGATTTTAATTTATTCGTTTGCTTTTGTTTTCCAATTAAACTTGTACGTTTTCTGGTTCAAGATTTTAAATTATGAATTATTATGATCAATAATAATAATAATAATAATAATAATAATAACAACAACAACAACAACAACTTTATTAATATAGCACCTTTTAAAAGCAAAGTAATCATTGTGATGATGTAATTAAATATACAATTAAGGGATACAGAATAGAATCTATAAAATGAATGACTTATCTCATCATCCTGATATCACTTTTAATAATAAAAAAATAAATCAGCTGTGTTTTTTGGAATTACTGACATATTACTTATTATTATTTTTTTATATTATAAAATATTCTATTCTGTTTTTCTAAATTAACTACTTGTCTCCAAATTTTTATATAATTTTTGATTCTAAAAAAGTCTGCTCTGTTTATCTGAATGGATGACTTATTAAGCATTAATAAATCATTTATTTATATGGCATTAATAAGAACATCTTTTGGGTTGCCAGTTTGGGGAAAATCCTCCAGCAGAAGGACATTTGTTTTGTCTTTTTAGCTCTGAAATCCATTATGACTTCTTTTATGAACTGATGGGAAAACCCCTTGATCAACAGTTATAATGAGAGATAGTTTACTAAACAACATATTCAAACAAATTAAAACACATATAATCCAGTGCACACCAAGATACCAGTGACTGTTTTATTACATTAAAATGTTGTTGCAAGGCGCTACAAGAAACCACTGTTCTAGTGCCTCCCTTAAAGGTCCCCCCCCCGACACATATTAAGACATTTATACAAATAGTCTGCTTGAAACAATATTGTGTGTCTGTATGTTTTTTAAAATAATAATGTCCTCATCAAAATCCTTAGAAGTACAAACCTGTCCCCAGCAATATGCAGTAGAACATATGCTAAAGCTGTAGTAGGTAATTGTTGGCTTGAATGAAAACAACCAATCAGAGCAGAGAAATATCTAAAGATGATTTTGGGTTGGAGGCTTGAAGATTGTTGATTGTTGAGTTTCATTCCCAGGGTGCCAAAGTGTCAGATTTTTTCACAGAAATTCACATTTTAGACTGATTGATGAAGATTAGGAAATAATAATGTATTGATTTCTATTGCTGCCTTTAGATATTTCTATTCAGTGTTTTACTAATGTGCCACAATAAGGTTTTTTGAGTTCAAATATCTTCATTTGGGGCCTTTTCCAAGCAAATATTGATATATGGGACTGTTTGTGATTAAATCAGAATACATTTTTGCCATCCCTCTCCATGACACCCTCTGGTCACCCCATGAATATTTATCTAGATCTGCCCCTCTCTTTGTTGAAGACTGTATTTACATTGGGGGGTTGTGTTGTTTGGAGTTTTCTTTGTTTAACAGTGAAAAACAACAGATAACATGCAAATGTAACTGCTGACTTAATGGTTTAGGAATGACCTACTAAACTTTTCAACTTGACTTGGTGGTTATTAGAAATAAATAGTCATACCCATTTATTAATGTATTCATTTTTTATTGACTCACTCACCAGCCAGAGAGATTTAACTGTATATACCACATTATAGATCTAAATTTGAATAATCAGCTTTCTCCACTGGGCTGTCAACTCTGGAACACATTACCAACTGAAATCAAATGAACTACAAATATGAAATCTGTTAACAAAGGTTAGGTGCAAACCCAAGCTGTACCCACTTTAGCCTAATAGTACTACTCTGAATGACCATGGTGCGTTACTGTGTGTGTTGTGATGTATTGTTGTGTGTGTATTCTGTTGTAGTTCCATATCTGTAGTGTTTTGTGGTCCATATCTGTATGTCTACTAGTGTATTTTATGATAATGTTGTATTCTTTAATTACACTGTAATACTAGAGACAAGAGTTGAGCATATAAACTCTGTGCATCATCAGTTTCATGCTTTGTATTGGAACTGGAAATTGCATTGTCCCTATCAAATCTTTTTTTTTTTTAATTAAATCATTATTAGACAATTTATTAATCATTAATAAAGTAATTAGTTACAACTTATAACTGATTTATTAGGGCCCGAGCACTGACCGTGCGAAGGCCCTATTGTAATTGAAAGAATTCTTTTTATTTTTCCTCCTAAACGAACGCATATTTGGAGGCTTTCCCGTGCTCTAGAACTCATGAAACGTGGCGCACATGTCAGTCGTGGCGAAAAACTAATTCGTATTTTCTAGTGGTCCACTATGAGCATGGCAAAATGGCCGCTCAGGGGGCCATAAACTGTACCATCCAGGGCCCCATTCACCGATAAACATAACAATCGGCACACGCGTAGATCTTATCCAGACGAACAAAGAAACCAGTGGATGCCATATCCCAAACCCAACAGGAAGTCGGCCATTTTGGATTTCATGGTCATTTCTGGCGATTTGCACACGTGGTATTTGAACAAACTCCTCCTAGGGAATTTATGGGATCAACTTCAGATTTGGACACAGCCATCAAAAGACATTCATGATTAAATGTTGTGCTATTTACGTCATTCCGTCAAACAGCGTGCCCGTGGCGTGGAATTTCAACGACTCGCCATGAAAGAGGGATTTGTCATAATTTCTGCGTACATGGTCCAATCTCAATGACACTTCCCATGTTTGATAAGAGTCCCGCCCTGAACACGTCTATGTGATAATATTCAGTAATAGTCAGAGCGCCACCTAGTGGTGAAAGGAAATGTCCTTTTTATACTTTTATGTATATCTTCCAGCAGATTGACCAGATCCAGCTGAACTTGTTGTCAGACGTCATCGGACAGTCGGGTGAGGTCGGTGACTCGAGTCGGTTCGGTGTGTCCGGTGCCGTCATCAGTCTGCGTCGGTGTTCATTTTGGCCGATTCTACATGTTGAAATGGCCAAAATGAACGCCGTCGGCCTCAATGACCAATCTGATTGGTGGAGTGCTAGCCCTTGACTAGCGAATCAGTGAGTGCACGAGAAAACCGTAAGTGACGATGGTAAACATACTACGCCAACGCTAGTATCTTGTTATTATTAGCCATCGTAAAACTCTGGAAACTTTGCACAAAATTCAGTCATGGCAAAGGCTAAGGTATAGTCTTGGTCCCATAGATAGGCATTGCAAAATGGCTTAGCCACGCCCCCCAGAATCAGCCCCCAAGACAAGTACGACCGACAGGTACGAAAATTGGTATGCATGTGTATCGTGATCGGACAAGCAAAAGCCTCTTGGACCCATAACCCAAACCCAACAGGAAGTCGGCCATTTTGAATTTCGTGGTCATTTTCAGTGATTTTTCGCGTTGTATTTGAACGAACTCCTCCTAGGGAATTTATTGGATCAACTTCAAAATTGGTCAGTACAATCAAAACAAACTGCAGATGAAAAGTTGTGCTATCTGTGACTGTACGCCGAACAGCGTGCCCGTGGCGTTGCATCGAATTTCGACCATTCACCATAAAACAGGTAGTACTCATAACTTCAGTGTGCAATGTCCAATCTCAATGAAACTTCACAAACTTCACAAGAGTCCCGCCCTGAACACGTCTACATGATAATATTCAGATATACTGATAGCGCCACCTACTGGCAACAGCAAGTAAGCGCAGCATGGCGATTTTGTGAAATAAATTTTCATGTTGTGGTCCGCACGTGTTGCGACGGCACATGCTGCAGCACACCCCGAGTTGCGTGGAGTGCGAGGGCCCGTTCATTGCTGCTTGCAGCTTTAATTTATTCATTGCCTTTATTTGACAGGACAGACAGGAAAGGGGAAAGCGAGGGGATGACACGCAGCAAAGGGCCACAGATTGGAGTCGAACCCATGGCGGCTCAGTCTTCGTACAAGGGTCGCCAGTTCTACCAAGTGGGCTACCGGGGCGTCTCCAAGAGTGCACTTAAGCTGTGTTTTTTTTAACATGGGGGCACCAAAGGAGACTTGAGTCTAAAATGTTATGACTTTAGGCTTGGCTTGATACCTTGACCTTGATTTCAACATCAGTGACTGGACTGGAGCATTTTGACTTGAATACCTACCTCCAAGGCCAAAGATGAAAAAGCATGTCATTTAAAAAGTGTGCCACAAATTATTAATTTCCTGAATCCGATTTCAGTCATTTGTTAGCACTAAGTCAACACTTAATTCCTCACATCCACTTTGTTTGAACCAATTCAACAGCGTCCAGTCAAGTTGCAGGAGAGAACCATGAAGAACTAACGTTAGGTTACTACGCACCAGTTGGAAATGATTAAAGCAAAGATAACTTTGTTTCATCTGTTCCTAAAGCTGCAGTAAGTCATTTCTATAAAAATACCCTTTTGTCATTATTGCTGAAACTTTCACTGTGTTCTGACAGCAATACAGTGAAAAAATCTGGTTCCTCTGGCTCCTCCTAGTGCTCCTAATGGCATTTACAAGAATCCACCGGGCCTGAAAGAAAATAAGCAATCGGAGGGGAGAAAGATTGTCTGTATCATGTACTACTGTCAGGATAAAGTAAGAGTTTCAGCAAATATGACAAAAACATATTTGTATAAAAATGACCTGCAGGTTTAAAGAGGAACTAGGTCTGGCAAAGAGTTCATTATTACTTGTTTAGGACTCAGAACTCAAAGTTTAGGACTCGGGACTTGTCTGTCTTGACTTTGGACTTGAGACTTACTTGTGACTTGCAAAACAATGACTTGGTCTCACCATTACATAAAACCAACTGTTATAATGTAATTGAAGTTCTGTACTTAAGTCTCAAGTTGACAAACTGAACCATCTCCATGACAACTGAGCAAACTGCATCCGCTAATGAAGACTGCGAGATGTGGCTGAAAGCTCCTGGAAGAAATCCAGTAAGAGGACCTACTGTATACTGTTCATGGAAAAGCGGGTTGTCAAAATGCGACCCCAAACTGCTACCGATGCTGTTTCATCGGTGTGTGAAAGGGCGAATGTGGTGTGTAGTGTAAAAGTGCTTTGAGTAGTACAAGTACATTTCCATTTACCATGTTTCTTATGCCTCCACCATACAGTCAAATGGAGATACTGCTGAGGGTTTGTCCTGTTTCCTGATCTTATATGCCTTTGTGACTTTTATATGACTATCTGGATCTTTCTTGGATTTTTGTTTGATGACATTTTACCTAATTTTTAGTTTAATTTTATTCCGCTGTAAAGCTGTGTGCTCATACTCATACGGTTTTCTGTATAACCCTTGATGCATTCTTCCAAACCAAATATACCATAGTACTAAATAAATAATTGTTTTCTATGCTGTATGTTGAGATGTTGGCTCGTAACCAGGATGTAGTAGCAGTTTTAGTGCTGAGGTGTCCTTAACCCCCCTCGCCGTACCAGCTTTCACTCCTTGTCTCTTTCTCTCCGTCAGTGTGTTGTCACAGCACCACAGTCAATATTTGAACTAAAGGGCAAGGTCAAAGGCCGCTCCTATTAACACTTCACATTCACCAGCTGCACTCAGCCCCGCCCTGATAACACGGATCTGAATCTTTCCACACACCCCATTAGCCTCGAATAGGATGCAACTTCCTGGTTTGAAGGGAGGCACAATGCAGCAGCTCATGAACACCAGAACTTACCTCAGATAGTGCTGACAAATACCAACACACTGTTGTAACTCAACAGTCTATTCACTGCTTCACCTCAGATCACCTTTCTCTTTTGAACCTTTCATAGGTTTTTTTCATAGAAAGATAGTTGATGGTTAAGTCTCATTCCCAGGTTATCCAGTACTGACACTGGGAACGCAGTGTCTTTCTTCTTTTTTTCGGATATAGTAAAAGTTTCAGCAATATAATAAAAAGTTAGACGTAAACCAACAAGACCATCAGAGAGAAGATTGGCTATTTCTATATGGTTATTCTTAATACCTGCCCCAGAGTCAGACATTAATGTGGTGGAAACACTACTGCTTTTGTCAGCAGGGGCCACCAGAATCAACACAAAAGTTCCTTGTAGCGGTTTTGAATTAGTTTATTATTCATGTAACATTAAACTAAATCTAAACCTAATTCTAAAGCATAAGTAACTTTTATAAAAATAACTTTTGTCATATTTGTTGAAACGTTCAATATATCCTGACAGTAGTACAGATTACAGTTACCTCTAAAGATAATAGTTACCACCTTACTTTTGTTGTCACCCACATACTGTTTTGAAATCAACCACCCAATCACATCCCTGGCTTCACTTTTGTAATGCATGATTGCAACAGGTTGTATTTAAGATTTGTTTAAGATCATTATGAATGCAATTTGAGACTTATTTCACATCCATGCTGACAAAAATAGTACAAAGCAAATGAAGGAATATCGGTACTGGCTCAAAGTGGTTTTTGTTTTGTAGTAGTTACATCATGATAGCTCAGCAGTGGTGGCCTAAAAATTAGAGCCAGGTCATCGGTCAATCCCCAGACCAGGAGGATAAATTTGGTTGGGGAATGTGAAGAAGCAGTGCTTGCCCCTCCCTCACTACTGATGTGCCCTTAAGCAAGGCTCTCACCAACTACTCCAGTGGAGCTGCTCAGTGACAATACATCAGACTGTGGTACTACTGGAAAGCTTCCAGGTATGAATGTGTAAGAGTGTGACATATAACGTGTGAGTGCAGGGCATTCATGCAAAAAGGGAGGCTTCCTCTCAGTGAAAAAAAAACACATTTAAAGCTGCAGTAGGTAACTATAAAAAAATCAGGTTCCTCTGGCCCCTCCTAGCGTTCCTAATGGCATTTGTAAGAATCCACAAGAATATGAGAAAGCTCAATTGGGTCTCAAAGCTTCAAGCCACCAACCCTTCTTTCTTTCATCTTTCTCGGCTCTGATTGGTTGTTTTGGTTCAGGTCCAGTGGAGTCATTACAGCACTAGCAGGAGCCAGATGAACCTTGCCTTTTCACTGATTATCTTATTATAGCATTTAATGAATAGAGAGAGCTTAAGAAGAACAGGGAAGGTGGGAGAGAGGGGATGACACCTACCAGATGAGCCACCAGAGTTCCCCACTTAATACATTTCAAGGCCTAAATTCACATTATGTTTTGGATTTTAGACTTTATTAGACACCGCAGAGAACCTGGAAAAAATATCTGAACCTATCCTACTGCATGTTGAAAACGTTTTTGCAGAATGTCCCTATCCCTTGTAGTTAATATTTGCATACTGTTTCCATTTCATCCAAACTGCTTGTTGTTCTCTAAAGTACCACTATAAAACAAAACACAGCACCATCTATATTCAGACATTTATTTAATACACTGTGTACAAAAGAATTCAACTGAAAATATGACATTGTGTATGAATGTGTATTCTGTATTCGTACAAACACATGAATACCAACATTTCATACTGACAAAAACCTGAACCCGTCTTAAAAAGGGACCAACGGTCAAGACTGTATCAAAATAAAATAAAAAACATTGGAGGGTGGAGGGAGCAACAAAAAAACTTTACATTCTAACAGTCCCACAAGAGACGCAAAGGTCACTGTTTTCACAGAAAACACTCAATATATCTGACCACAGAGCAGTTCATCATTCTTCTGTTTCCTTAACACTGACATTATAAACCCTTCCTGGGTTCCACACAGGCAGCAGCTTTGAGATCAGGGAGAAGCTGCTCCTCTGACAGGACCGTAGTGCCTCTGACTGCCATGCCACGCACATGTCGAGCTGACAGTCTGACTGTGAGCTGCTGAGCCAGAGTGTACAAAGGGGAAAGCTTACATATAACACACACTGCTGGGTGCTTCTTCACAGTCAATACCAGTTGCCCTAAGGAAAGGGGGAAAAAAGGCCTTTCCTGGTCAGGTCAGCAGAGTTCATTTATATTTTTTTTCCAGGGCTGGGCCAAATAAAGCAGTTTAAATACTATACGATTCTTCTTCAGGCCCAGTTTCAATAAATCATAGCTGTGGTTTAATTTTGTTGGCCTTTATAAAGTGCTTCCTACATTTTTGTCTTACATAAAAAATCATGTAAGGGAAAAGATTTCTGACCCTTGTGTACAAACCTGACTGATGACGTAACAAAACTAGGAATATGAAAGCAATATCACATGTAGTTACACAGTTACAACAGCCACAATAAGAAGGGAATTCAGTCGTGTGGAAAGCTTTCTGCTGAGGAGGAGACTTCCGTTTGGTCGACCATGTTGATGGCGTGGAAAGAGACGGAGCAGATAGGCAGCAGGCCGCAGCAGCTCAGACATAGTGGTCAAGTGTGGTGGCTTGTTTCAGTCTCACTGTTAAAAATGATCACTATAAAAACAGTAAGCCCCATCTGTGATCATCTTAGAGTCCCTCAGTTTACTCTCTCTTTGCTCTCCTCTCTCTCTCTCTCTCTCTCTCTCTCTCTCTCTCTCTCTCTCAGGGAGGCAGATCCCACTGCTGCAGGTTGGTCGCCTACAGACACGGCAGCGTGTAGGACACAACTTCATACTTCTTCTATTTGTGTCTTAAAACCCCTGCAGTGCTTTGATCACAGAGAGTGGCTCTTCCAGAGGCCAGCAGTTATCAGAGTTGTTCCCAGGCTGGCAGCAGTGCCGCCTAGTGTCCGTGCTGTGGGTGCTGGTTGTGTTGGTTGTTAGCAGGGTGGTTGGGGGGCAGTGGTGGTCCGTTTACCCCAGGGTGGTAGAAGGCACAGTTGCTCTCGTACCTACAGCTTCCCTTCATCATGAAGTGACGACACACAGGCCTCTTGGACATGTCTGATGGTAGGAAACAACAGAATTACACACACACAGTTCACATGATCTCCTGTCTTCACCTGGTCCCTTTATTTACCATTGCAGACTTATATTAGAGGCTTAATTATTCATTATTTTCAGTCGCTTGTACTTTTGATGACTGTCTGACTTGATGACTACTGTCAATAAAACACAGCGCTTTCTTCAACACTTGCCACTTCGGGCTAGGAAATCTAACAACTCACTTGCCCAATCGTGCAAGTGGTAAAAAAGAATGAAACACATGATTTTTTCTGGATCTGATAATGGGAAGTATCTAAGGAGTGAGGCATCTTGCTTAGATCATTTTACCCTTACACACTTTTTACTTAAGGCTAATATTTGAGAATAGAGATTATTGCCCAAGCCTTATGTCCCACTTACCATTCATGTTGTTGTGTCCTCCTCTGGGCCCTCCTCGTCCTCGTCCCCTGAAGCCCGGCTCTCCTCCTCGGCCCCGACCTCCTCTGTGGAAGTGGCCCCCTCTGTGGGGCCCTCCTCTCATGGAGTCATCTCCCCAGTAGTTGCCATTGTCTCCCCGGCCCTGGCCCGGTGGAGGCCCCATCATGCGCGGGCCTCCACCGGCATTGAAAGGTGGTCCATGGTTGTGGGGGGGCGGGGGGTGATTGAAGCGAGGCCCACCCTGTGGGTTGTTGGGCGGGTAGCCGCCGTTCATGGGAATCTGCATGTGCATGTTCATATTGTTCATGTTGTTGATGCCCGGCCCGTGGCCCAGCAAACCCTGGTTGACTGGATAGAGAGAGAGAAACAGGGATGAGAGACAGAAGGACCAGGACAGGTACTGCAACTGCAGGGGGACAGATGGTGCTCAACAATTAAATAAGAGATGGGGTTTACCTGGTGGAGGTCCACCCTGGTTCTGGTTCTGGTTCTGCTGGAGGGAGCCCAGTAGCTGTTTAATCTTGTCTGAGAAGTCGGGCTGCTTGATCAGGTCCTCAGTAGACTGGTTACCAGAAGCACCCTGATACAAACAGGTGTTATTAGCTACACATATTTACACTGATATTTAAGTCTCGTGCTTTAATTAGTGCATTTGATCCAGAAACAAAATGGATAAAAAGTTTCTCCTGCTGACTATCTGACTGTGTTATCATATACCATGATAGATGAGAGCAGCTCCTGCACATTGACGGTGGGAGCCACGGGGTTGTTGACGGTGTTTGTGGCTTGCGGGCTGCGGGAGGTGTTGCTCAGATTGACCATGAGGTTGGCCAAGACGGGTGGCAGCTTGGAGCTCTCGTTCTGGTTCATGGCGGAGCCCTGCTGTGACGTGGTGTCCATGGGTTCACCGTAGCCGTCGTCCATCGCTGAGGAGTCCTGCAGGGGGAGAAGAGTAAGGGCTTAGTGGGGACGGTATTAGGGCTGCAAACTAATGCTTTGTTTCATTATTGATCTATCTGTTGATCATTTTCTCCATTAATCGACTGTTTGGTCCAGAAAATGACAGAAAATGGTGAAAAGTAAAAGCCTAAAGCCCAAGGTGACAACCTTAAATGTCTTGTTTTTACAACCCAAAAGTCGAATCAAATAATATTTTGTCTTAGTCATTAAGAACTAACAAAATCAGAGAATATATGTCTTATGTCTTAAAAAATTACTCAAAACAATTAATCCATTATCAAAACAGCTGGCAATTAATTTCATAGTAACAAAACTAATTAATTAATCAACGTGGTATACACACATGTGTGGAATGTGTTTAAGAAGAGAAAGAGACATCAGAGACAGAGTGTGTTTGGTTGTACTAACCTCATCCAGGGGGATGAGACGGGGAGGCATCGGTTCATAAGGCTCTGGGTCTGGTTCATGTGGACTGTCGGGCACACTAGTGATAAGAAAGGATAGAAACCATTAACACATTGCAGCCAGTCACCCTCAGAAGTTAGACATATAAAAAGTGTCCATTTGGATATCTTAAGAACGTGGTCTTCGCTTTTTAGCATTTATAGCGCATATGCAGAATCTTGAAACTACCACACATACAGCAGTCCTACCTTTCTTTGCTGAGGAAGATCTCCTGCAGGATGCCCATCTCACGGTCCCTCTGGGTGAGTTTCTCTGTGCTGTTGGCCCCAGGGGCAACCAGACTACCGGTCAGCATCAGGGGCCTCGGGGGCGTCCAGGGTACCCTCTCTTCCATGGTGTCATGGGAGAGTCGGCGGGCCATCTCAAACGTCTGCCTGTCCATCATCAGCTCTCGTTTAGCAGCCTCGCCGAAGTCCTTGATCTTGTTGACGTTGACTGTGGACGGTAATTGAAAGTGTAAACGACATCATTAGTAATTAATATTTGTTGATGGTTTACAGACCCACTGGTGTCTGAGAACAGTACACCCATGCCTTACCTCTCTCTGTCTCGTCCAGGTCAAAGTAGAAGTAGTGTTTGAGCTGCTCCTCCTCCGCCCAGTGAACGGTCTTCTTCTTCTTGCCCTTCTTGGTCAAGCTTTCTTCTTCCCCGCGTGGTTCTGCCAGAGCATTAGGCTTCTCGCCTGGAGACAACAAGAGACAATGAGAAGGACATATGTTAGGAGGCTGGGAACATGTAAAGCATAAGATGGTAAAATGTCAGACTCTATTTGAGGGAGTTTTTGAGGACCTTACCGTTGTCAGAGGCCTCTGGGTCCTCAGCGGGAATAGGGGTCCCAGGCTGCTCTGTATCCTGGTTTTCGTCAGCAGGAATGGCAGAAGCACTTTCTGGTGACGCTGGTTTAGCAGAAGATGAAGAATACGTAGAGGGTTTGCTGTCAAATGGACTTGGCTGAGGACAGAAAAAAAAAAGTTAGATGACGGGTTTAACACGCAACCTTTACATTATTATTATTCTTTCATTGGCGTGTAAAAAGACAAATATGCTGATAGCTAACAGTTCCTAATACTTCAAAAGCATAAGGAGACAGACTCTGATTCAGCAATTTCCTCACTAATTTGCATGCTTGGTTCAAATTCCAACACAAAATCTGAACACAAAGGCACAAAATTGAAAATATTCTGCGGATGTTTTGGACACAATGGCCATAGTACACACTGATACTAATGTGAGATGAGTCAGTCAGTACCTTGTTAGACGTGGGGGATACAGCCTTGGTACTGGTTGTAGTAGTAGAACCAGGTTTCTTCTTTTTGATCTTGATCCCAGGCACTGGGGCAGAATTCAGAGCATCTAGGAACCCTGTGCACTCCATCGCTGCAGTGAGGACACAAAAGACAACAGCTCAGTTTACCATTGCAATGGTCTCTTTAAGATATAGCTCCAGGCTGATTTTGTCTTTCTGTATGTTTGAACTTACGTTGTGCTGGAATGATCTTGACTTTGATCTCTTTGGCAGAGTTAGAGGGGGTATTTAGAGGTTTGTATTTTTTCTCCAGAGGTGGCGCGTCAAATGGACCAGAGCTGTTGAAGGACGGAAAAAAAATATCATCAGCCACCTGACGGCAGCAACGTGTGAGGCAGTTGCATGAACACACCACCAGATGGTGCTGTACTAACAGAGATGGAGAGGTGACAGGCAGAGGGTGCAATACCTTGGTCTCTTGAGGACTGGGGGCTTGATGTTGTACTTGTCGCCCAGCTGCGGGGCTGCAGGCGTCTTCTTCACAGGGGCCGGGTTGGGGGTGTCCATCTCTAATCCTGCACAACACAAAAGAGAGGTTATTATCTCATTTAGAGCTTTTTAAAATCCATCGTACAGGGCCAACTACGCCACTGCTCATTGGGTTACCTATGGAGCGAATCTTTGCATGGCTGGGTGCATGAGCTTTAGGTTTTTCCTTCTTCTTTTCCTCATCTCCACTCTTTTCCTTCACATCCCGCACCGGCACCTTGCACTCCTCTTTCTTCTTTTTCTTATCTAGAAGATAAACACACAGTGTGTTACAAACTGCTGCAAGGAGCATTTACATGCACACTAATTTCTCACTATTATTCCAAATATGTCAATTCAAAGGTATAACAGAATATTCTGTTTGGGTATTAAGCCCTAGTTGTTCCACCATGGGAGAAACATGACTGCAGTTTGAAAAGGAAGGAAATTCATCTGTAGGATGTACAGCATTAATTCATTAACACTTAACACTTAATCAGGAATATAAGTAGAATATAAATTTTCATTAGCAATGTTAAAAGCTTAATAAGGATATTGTCTTATTCAGAATAAGTGCAAAACCAGAATGTTTTGTACATATAAACGTAGTCATTGTAAAGTGGACACAGACAGTTAAAGTGAAATGATAGGTCTGTACCGGCAGGAGAGTTGCCGCTGCTCGACACACTCTGGGAGCGGATCGTAGCCATCCAGCCATCTACGAGCACAGATGCCAACTTCCTCAGGTCTAAAAATAAAAAGACAAGAATTTGAGTGAGATACACGCTGCTGTCTCTAAAAAAGGGCTGGGATTTTTAATGACAAGCCAACTGACCTTCAGTGTCTGCACTCTTACTCAACTGCTTCACCAGCTTGGCTGTGTTGTTCTGGGAGAAGATGGAAACAGTGGTTAGATGTTACAGCTGTTGTTTGGCATACTGAAGGAGGTGTGTTCTGGGGAGATATACTGAAGGTAAACGGTACCTGTTTGAGGTGGTCCACTTTGAGAGGCAGCTTCTGTAATGTGAGCAGGATGAGCTGCAGCAGGGGGGTGTTGTTGGTGGTTTTGGAGTAGGTGAGCCAGGAGTTGAGCATCCTGTAGCCACCAACTCTGATAAACCTGGATGAAGGAGGGAACAATTGATTTATAATATAAACATGTACTATATGAGTGGAAACAATATATGAATGCAACAGATTGAAGTTGACACCCTCCAACTGTTTTTCTTTACACCAAGGGGAGCTTCAAATTGTGAGAAATCGAGTAACAAGTAACAAAGTAACAAACTTAAACATCATAAAAACAACATTCTCTGAACTAGTGAACTTTTAATTATTGAATGCATAAAAAGCTCCCATCATGTGAAACTGTATCACAAGAACAAACAAACTTGTGTGAGGAAAACGTACGTATAAATGTAGCATGGTTCTAGCCTACTTACCTAAAGTTAGCTTATGCACTCCTTTGTGTCATTTTGTTCATGTAAAGCTGCAGTAGGTCATATTTGCTAAAACTTTCACTATATCCTGACAGTAGTACACGAGACAGAGAACCAGGTTGCTCTGGCTCCTCCTAGTGCTTCTAATGGCATTTGCAAGAATGTTTTTGTTCAGGTCCTTAAAGGGGAATTATAAACTATTATAATTTTTTGCATCACTGCACGCCTTCATTACATCAAGACCAGTCCATTTCATGCATGACAGGCGTAACAAAAGGGAAACTAGAGACTTAACCCATTATGAATGCAATTCAGGACCTATTTTACTTTTCAAAAAAGTAAGGAGGATATGAAGGAAAATCTGTATTGGTACTACGTTGGTTTGATTTGTAGTTGTGATGATCAATGGCATGACCAATACACATTTCCCCCCCAAAAAAATTTAATAATGCAACTTTACACAAATAACATTAATTTAATCAACTAATTAATCAATTTTGCACCTGTAAAATCATATTTAAGACCTTTTAAAGTCTAGTCTTCGTCTTTTTAAGACCTGGCAGACACCCTAAAGTCAGGCCTACCTGTTAAGAACATCGTGGGATTTCGTCTGCAGCAGGATGTTCAGGTACATACATCTACTGACCATCTTGGTAGAGGCTTTCATCAGACTGCATTGAAAAAGAGCAAAGGTGTTATGGTATGCCCTATTGTAAGAAGATATTTAGGATATACACTTAAAAGCACAGACATTTGTCATGTCTAACTTCAGTTCCTCACCTGAACACTTTTGGGACTCCCTCCAGGCTGCGGAGCTCCCCATCTTTTCCCAACAGAGCCTCTACACCCTTCAAAACCTCTCTGGGGTCCACCGGTCCCCCTGCCATATCTGAAACACACACCTAAAACAATTAATACACATTCCAAAAGGAAAGGATGGATTCAATTTTCTGATACCTACAAACAATTGTTTATCTGTGCTAAAAAGGTATTCAAGTGCTGATTACTGAGGACTGTTGGCCTGCCAGGCAGAAAGGGTGCTCCATGCTACAATATTTCCACACAAGGACCCAATAAATGTGGTTTGGTTCAAACAAGCCCTGTCAAGGATTCGCATCAAAACCGTAACAGGCCAACAAGGTCACTGCGGTCAGATTCAACTCACGAATAAACACAGTGCACATCACACTCTGAATCATCTCACTACAGTGATCCAGTGAACACCAACCTGTCTGTACCAAACTCCCATCAACACCAAGGTCCAAAGAACAGACGCACAACACCCAAACACATCAACACCAACAAGAGTCTGAGCAGCAGCACGTTCATTATGCTGCCAAACAGCCCTAGTTACAAACCAACTCACAAAGCAGTGATTGAGGAGCAGACCACTCCGACCTACTATGCTGTAAATGATTTGAATATCAGGCTACGGTAGAACACCATCTACACTGATGATTTGAATCACATGGTCACATACAAGACACTAAAAGTACAGGCAGCAGCATTTTCTTCCAGCCACACAGCACTGTTGCTCTGGCAGTCAGACATCCAGTGCATGATGGTTCCACGTGCTGCCTCATACTTGACATGTTTGGAGTGGTTCATGGGGACAGCAGGACGCTGCAACGTATTCCTCAGCAGTGTTTCCTCTCTGGGATTTTTATTCGCAGGACAGGACATATAGTAATATAGTTAGCATGTTCATTATTGTGTGTGAGGCAACGCTGTTTATTCCAGTTAACAAAACTGCATGTTTATAAAACTGACGTAATAACATAACATACAACATAACTTTTTTTTTTATTTACCTAGCTGTTTCCCTAATCATATCAAACTTAACTATTTAAATGTATTAAATATTTATAACTATTTTTATTTCTTTACAAATAAAGGTATTATATGTATCAAACACAAAACAGGGTGAAAGGTCAAAGTTTTGTTAGGATAAAAGTATAAAAAGAGAAGAATTTTTGCAAGAAATGTTACTAATAATGATTTATACACTTTTTAATAGCACACGTCTATCACAATCATTCACATTTGTGCAACTCAAACAAGAGGATGGAAACAAACATCAAAAAACCTACTTTCACTAATTAATATGATGAGAAGATGAATGGTACAAATTCAGATTATATAACAAATTAAAATGTGACCGAAAGGTAACTGTATGAAGTATGAAATGCTTGAAACTGTAGAATTAGTTTGTTAAATGCTCATCTGTGTCTGTTCAAAAGGGATTATCTGACTGAAGGCATCCCTATGTCGGACTACAGTGCTGTTAATGACATCACTGTCAACGCTTCCAGCCAGAAGGTACAAGTCAGGCCACTTACTGCCACCTACTGGTTAGTTTACACACTGGCACTATGCAGTCTGTGTTGTTGCACAATAGAGAAATGCATTACAGATCATTACAATTGTAAGTGCAGCATTACAATTGTAAGTGCAGCATCACATGACAATGGGCTGACCTGTCACACATTAATCTAACTATAAAACATGAATGATGATTTATAATCCCTACAAGTTATTATCTTTGAAAAGTCTGATGTGATCCAAACAAAGACAGCAAACACTAAGTCAACATGCCTTTATGAATCTCTTCACTTTTATGGATTTGAAAAATTGTAATGACAGACGGCCTTATGAATGAACCCCCAACAGGTTCATGATGTAACTGCTTGGACTGAGTCTTGTAAACATGCACTTGTTTCTCCGTGTTTATGCGTCTTATAATGAAGTTTTTGTGCCAATTGGTGTACAAAACCTGCAATTCTGGCGGAAATCAATTCACTGGAAAAGTCATGATGTGAGGAATCAGTTAGATCTTACCCGTGTAACTGTTGTAGTAGAAGTTTTATATAGTCTCAGACCTCCACAACACTGCAAATAACCCAATTCCTGTAAATGTCACAATTGTTACACATATACACAAAATCAGTGTTAAACAAGGCCCTGGTTCCTGATTCATTATTTGTGCATAGTAATACTGTGGTGTACTGGTACGTTATGGCAAAACAAAACTCAATGACCAAGCCTTCTACAAAAATTAATTACCGTAATGTTAATAACGGTTGCGCAACATGAGTATGAGTAAGGCAACGGCGTATATTCATCACTGAGAAAGCGAATGAATCAAAAAACAAAGTAAAACGCCCTCGGTTATATAAGGGCAGTACACGCAGCCTATAAATGGCTTGCGCTTAACCTGACATCTGTCATAGCTGAGAACATGCCTGCTCCTGCGGCTAAGCTGCTTCACAAAGGGGAGGGAGCTGGAAGCTGGCTGCTTATCAGAGCCCTCCCTCCGTTAACCACTTCGACGACGGCAAACCAACCCCTACACAACTAACAATGGCTCTCTTAGCAAAGACAGTACTGCTGGGTAAAAAAAACATGGCTATCTAGCGAACCCATACGGCACTCAAGACAGTGCCGTCGGGGCACCACCTGTTCTGCATTTCAGTTTTGTTTAAAAAAACAACAAAAAAACAAAAAAGAACTCCCAAATGTAGCTCCGAGAACACGGCTAGCCCCCGGAGCTGTCCCGAGGACGAAAGGCAAACCACAAACAATCCGCCATTTTTGTTAATCCCGACTGTTTGTGCTTCGAAAGACCACTTCGCTCGAGTCATCCTGCAATCTTTATCCACAGATTGCCGAGTACATGATGCGGGCTTTCGGGAAGTGCTATAATTATCGACATTTCAACACACACAGTGCTTCATAAAGTATGTCCACAATCCTTAAACTAACGCAATCTTTATGTATAGATTGCGGTGGGTGTTCGTTCCGTGGAGCAGCCCCTACACAGCAAATCTGGCAGGCAAAAAGTCCGACTTCATGAGCTGGAATAGAGCTTCTTATGCCTACGGCAATCTTTATGAATAGATTGCTTATGGTTATTTAACGAATTTACTGGCTACATTAAGTTTTTATTTGTACAATTCGTCCATTCCGTCTCACACACAAAGAAACGGAGCCTTGTGCATCCGTCCACTTTCCTGTGTGAGCTCATACTATAGTCTATATTCAAATTGTTTAGTAAGGACCAAGATAACTTACGGTGCCTGCTAGCCAGCTACCGCTAGCTAGCCTATTGTCTACGACTATTTTCATTTGATTGTTCTCGATTCAATTTAACTTCAAAATCAACTTACTATTGATACTATAGATCCTCAGCGTCTCGGGTATAATAGAGTGTGCTTTTCAGGCACTTATATCTCTTATTTCATCAATTTTACATCGTCAACCTTCATGGTTTTAATATCAACTGAAAGACTTCTTATGGGTGGGGCTGTGATAGCTAAAGGCTACCCTTTCCTTCAGGAACAAACTGGAGGCAAAAATAGTAATCAAATGTCCATTACTTGAAGAAAAAAATATGAATTTGAGTAGAGTTGTTCAAAGTCCTCGACGGTTCAGTCTTCGGCAAAGCAAATTCATACCTGCAAAACACACAAAGAAAACACACACTTAATTTCGACTGACAAATTCCGTCGTCTTTCGTCTATATTAACGTCCTTTGTTGGGTTTTGAATACATTCACTAAGTATTTCACATTTAAAACGGACAAAATGTTGAAAATAAGCCTTGCTGTCTTTCTGACTTCACTTACCTTTGACCAAATCCAGGAATGAGCTCGAAGAGGAGGGACTTAGATTTTATACTACGTGACGTTTTTTACGTCACAGACAACGTTTTTTCCGTTTTCGGTGAAACAAAATGGTGGATGACCGCCCTTCTCTGCCTGGCCAAGGGCATAATGGCGTATCTTTCAATTTGGAAACTATTATATGGAATTACTCGCTAGATTCACCATAAAAGTATTGTGTATTTGTATAATTAAAAAGAAAATAAAACACACCATCGCATTTTGTTGATTTAGCTAGATTGTATTAATTCTCTGATATATATATTTAGTTAATATTATTTCTTCAAAATGGCGACTGATTTCTAGGGCCGTGAGGGTCACATGCGCCAGTCAGAGAACGCAACATTTTAACAATCATTTATACCCAACCGACTAAAATAAACACAATGAAATACAACTGATATGCATAGTCTAAATCATTTATTGGTCACATTTTGATATCCGATTTTACGCTTAACACGGCTACAATATAGCCCTTTAACCTTTCACCTCTAACCCCAGTCTCTGACAGAGAAAAATGGCCGCCTCCATCCAAGGCATCTTGAGGGTTTGGTACCGTCTATCACCTTCAGTTTTACATCCATTACGACAGTACCCGGTATTAGATTTAATTTTGCTTTTGATATACAAATCATCCGATTAATTAGCGTGATTCGTTTGTACGAAGGATTTCTATGTTGAAGTCAGAAGAAACGTTGGACCTGTTGCTGCTGTGTCGACCTGAATTTCTCCTAACGGGGATCAATAAAGGAATATCTTTATCTTTATCTTAGTTAACGTTAATGGTAGCTAGACTAGAGTAACGACACAATGTCATGTAACGTTCATCCTTGCGTGAACTTAACTGAATTGGAAGGTTATTGGTTATAGGACACAGGACATTGTGTTGTTTCTCAGTAAGGTGTGCTACTGACTGTATTCTGTAGGTTAACGGCATTATTGGAACTAGAGAATGCTGGATGTTAAAAGACTGACGCCAATGGGCTTATTGGAAGATTTGTTGTTGTTGTTGTTGTTGTTGTTGTTTTTTGTTATGTAGAAACTTGATACTGACCGTAATTGATACATGTAATCACAGGCTTCACGCATCCATTACAGTTAGACATAAGTTTAAGTTTTTCTTATACATTTATTTTATACAGTGCCTGCAGCACTAGAATTGACATGGCAAATTGTCATATGTGTATGTAATATTTTCTTAGAATATTATTAATAAGAAATTCAATTAGTTTCTTTTTCAAAATATGAAGATGTTTTTGTTTTGCTTTAAGTCCTGTGTGCAGAGGCTTCCTGTGAGAACATGCCCGGGTCTCCCTCTGTTTCTACCTCCAAGTCACTTTTTTTGCCAAGCAGCATCACTCCAGGAAAAGGAGGCTGCCCAGGCTCTCCCTCGCTACAATGACAGACCCTGGGATTATCTGGAGAGTGAAGGTATGTAAAGGAAAAAAATCAATACTGTCCTACTGTATATATGTATAGTGTATTAATGTCTAGCTGTCTGTATATAAACCAGTTTAATACTTGTACCTACATCCGCTCTATATAATTACTGCTCATACTGTTAATTACACTTTTTCATATTTTTTGCAATTGTTTCTACAAGCTGTATATATATCTTAGTGTATTCACTTCACTATGTTCATTCTGTTAATGCTGCTCATGTATATATCTTGCTAGCAAATTCCTAGATATACCTATATTGTTATTTTTAGTGTCACTCTAAATATGTACATGACTCTGCACTGTACTGTTCTTTGCACTTCTGGTTAGATGCTAAACTGCTTTTTGTTGTCTTAGTACTTGTACTTTGTGCAATGACAATAAAGTTGAATCTAATCTAATCTAATTATCATTGTTAGCCTCTGTATGTGGTTTTACTTTATATTCCTTTCCCCTGACAGAGTACATTGAGAGGTATGGAACCAATCCAGTGTGGGCAGGCTACAGGAGGAACCACAAAGGAGGCATTCCCCCACAGAAGACACGCAAGACCTGCATTGTAAAATTTCTATTTCAATTATTTTATTTTATTTTAAAATCCACCTTACACTGGCTCCATGCATCGAACCTGTTATTTACAGTAACATCAACACTGTTTCTGTAGAGAGGAGACAAGATATGTGGAAATGCCTGTCCAATTTGTCGGGATCCAAACGTTATTATCCACCACCAGGTGGGTTGACACTCTGAAGTTCTCACCGTGCATCAAACACACTGAGTTACAGTACACTGTAGTGTTTCATTATACGTTATCAGTTCTTTGCCACCAATGTCTAAGAGTCTGAGGCTTTATATTCTAACCACTCTGCTTCTGTGAAGTCGGTGCAGTAACAAAAGAAAACAAGAAAACTAGAGTGCATCTTAACTGTTATAAACTTAAAAAAAAAAAACTTGTCAAGGACCACAACAAATATAAGCAAGAAAAACAGTTGTTTAATGCACAAGTTTAATAAAAGGTTTTTCGCCAAAACATGTAAGTGTCAGTCCAGTTAAAAGCTTTTCATCATAATCAGGACTGGAACTGATACATATCTATATTTAAAGCTGCAGTAGGTAATTAAAAAATAAAAAGTTTTGCTGAAACTTTCACTATATCCTGACAGTAGTACATGAGACAGATAATCTGTGAAAAAAAATCAGGTTCCTCTGGCTCCTCCTAGTGCTCCTAATGGCATTTGGAAGAATCCACCGGGCCTGAACAAAAGCAACCAATCAGAGCCAAGAAAGATAGAAAGACTCTTTGGGTTGGAAGCTTGAAGATAGTTGATTGTTGAGTCGTTACCAGGGTCCCACACCCTGTGAATGAGACTCAACAATCACTCGTCTTTCTTTGCGCTGATCAGTTGTAGTCATTCAGGTCTGGGAGATTCTTTCAAATGCTATTGGGAGCACTAGGAGGAGCCAGAGGAACCTGATCTTTTTTCTTTTTTCAAATAATCTGTCTTTTGTGCTACCGTTAAGGTTTCAGCAAATATGACAATTATTTTTCTAAAAGTTACCTAATGTAGCTTCTGAGCATCACTGTTGAATAATACACTCATTAGTTACCTTTCTGAATAGACCAAGATCAAATGTGTTCAACAACAGTAATCATTGTCAGTGATGAGTTGTACACAAAAGGGGAGTGGCTTATTAAAACAGTTTAATCACAAAACCCTGAAAAACTAGTATGAATGCTAGAATAGATTTCATAGTATGCTGGAATGTTTGCAGTCAATATTATTAATTAGCTCTCTTTCTTGTGTTATTAATTGTTCCAATTGGGGTGATATCACTTCGTATTTAGCTTCAGCATAGTTAGATTGAACATGAAGAGCTTTATTTTGCCTCATTTCCTCTCCTATGGTACGCTTACCCAAATATATCTTATCTTGTAGAATGTGAAATTGTTGCAGCAGTTCATCAGTCCCCACACTGGGATGGTGTACGATCCCACTCAAACTGGTAAGAAGTTGAAAAGTGAGCACATGTAATCCGGTTGATAACCAGGGGGATCATGTTGTGATGGTTGTACTGTCTCCAGGTGTGTGTAGGAAGCAGCAGAAGAAACTAACTGAGGCCATCAGGACAGCAAATGATCAAGGTACGTAACACAAAACAAGATTTCATATGAAATATGGAGTGCCTTATTATAAACTGTCATTTTATCTCTGCATTTCTATTGTTCTTTTGGAAACTAACATTTTAAGTACACAGTACTTCAAAGATGGCAGTAAATGTGACTGTTGTGCTGTATAGTATATGAAGTGAGATGAAAATGTTGGTGTTGATGAAGGGGTACTTGAGCTGATCAGATTGGGCTTTGGGGGTACGTCTTACAGAATAGATTCTGAATATTATAATGAAATGGACACTTAATACATTATGAACAAACAATGCACACAAGTCTAAACTATTTTAATGTTGCTGTGGAACAAAGTGAGACTAGCCTCCAATCAAATGCCATGTATGTAGATTATGTTTATATAGTGGATCCATACAAATAACACAATAGATGTTTTGAACTTTTGATATTTATTGTCCCTCAACAGGCCACAACTGGGCAAAATTAAATTATGCTTGTTAAGCACTATACCAAATATAAATTACAAATATATACACTGTTTGTAGTGCAAATAAAACAAAACAAAACTTCAGACAATTGGTAGATATACTGTACTTCAAGTATTTTCTTCCTCGAAAAAGTAGAACAGTGTAACAATATGAGGTGCTTTCAATCTAACTGAAAAGTACAATGTATAGCAAAACTAAGGAATCCAAACATAAATAGGTAATACATAAGAAATAAAAAATACATCTCCATAAAAATAAATCTCTTTCTCTGACCATTGACAATCTCACTTCAAGAGGCTGCAGCCAGCCAACAAATAAATCTAAATTAAATGATGCTCTTTAAGCAATGTACCAAAAATGTATTCAAACAATATATACACTCTTTTTAGTGCAAATGTAATAAGATGCAACACAACTCGCCATACCTGTCTCTCGTTGACTGACTCGCTTGGGTTATTCGTTGTGTGTCGGACTATGCGTGCTTTCGAACACCCGCCCAACTCTACCTCTGATTGGCTTACCATGAAATTTTACTCAACCTCAGCCAATCGTCAGCATTTATGCGCTTGTCTCGTGCACTGCCCACTAACCAAGGAAGAACAGTAAAAAAAAGTCTTTGCCTCTCGGCTCAGAGATCTAGTTGGTCTGATGAAAAAAACAGATTCAATAATAGTAACGCGCCGCATTTTCTGGCAGTAATGGCGTTATTAAGTTGGGAAGAGTAATCAATTAGGTTACTCGTTACTGAAAAAAGTAACGCCGTTATTCTCATCACCGCTGCTGACATTCTTATAGGTGGTTAGCAGCTTTTGAGGTAGGGCAGACCAGGGTTTCTCCATTGAAGGTATTACAACTTGTCATCAGATGGTTAAATTTATATTGATTAACACTTTCCTGTGTCCTCTTTCAGGTTTAATCCCCTTTCAGATTCCACATGTGGAATTTTCAGGAGAGAACTACTCTAATTCCCATGATGCTGTGGGCTCCACACCACCTCCCCAGTCCTTAATCTCTGGCAACACCTGGTATACATGGTATGGTGAAATAACACCTGATGAAAAGGAAGTGGCTAAAGTCAAGAAGACATACAGAGCTTACTTAAAGTGAAGGGAACTCTCTGTGATATACATATGTACAATGTCTGAGTTTCCACACTGGTTTCACACCTACACGTATGAAAATAAAACTTGCACAATAAAAGACATGATGAAAAATTGATTTTATTGTTTCGCTTTTGTAGATCATTGTTGGAGACAATTTACCTCCATCTATATTTATAGAAATGTAATAATAGGATCAATAACTCCAGCCTGTTAAAGATGTTACAGTCCAGAAGACAGGGAATAGATACCCTTACCCCTAACAAATCCAACAGTTATTATTATCAGTGTTATTTCGTGAGACATGCTGAGCGGTCCAGATGAAGATGAGGGAGCGTATGATTGGGGGACACAGTGATGTGCAGTAGTGTGTCCTCCTGACAGCTGCTCTGTGTTATCATGGGTTGACCTTGTTGACCATGGTCTCTCCCAGGGACTCCAGCACCTCCCGCTTGTAGTCGTCAAAGTCTCCGTCAATCTGGTTGACCGTGCAGTCCTCCACCACCGACAGGTTGCACTGGGTCTCTGTGATGAGCCGGGCATCGTGGCTCACAATGATCACAGCTGGATAAGAAGGGAAAGTGTTAAAGTCATAATAAAAGACCAAAACAGTATACTGATGTTAAAGCGGCAGTAGGTAATGTTTTGTCATATTTGCTGAAACTTTCACTATATCCTGACAGTAGTACATGAGACATAATATATGAAAAAAAAATAGGTTCCTCTGGCTCCTAGTGCTCCTAATCCACCAGGCCTTGATGAAAACAACCAATCAGAGCACAGAAAGATATAAACACAGTTTGGGTTGGAAGTTTGCGTCTGTATTTGACACCCTGGGAATGAGACTCAACAATCACCCCTCTTCTTGCCTGTGATTGGTGAAGCCAGAGGAGCCAGATTGTATCACTATCTGTCTCATGTACTAATGTCAGGATATAAGTTCCAGCAATAATAAATATAAAATGACCTACTGTAGCTTTAATATTGCAAAATAATGGGCGCCCGGTTAGCTCAGTCGGTAGAGCTGGTGACTCATATACAGAGTTGCTGCAGCAGCCTGGGTTTGAATCTGACCTGCGGCCCTTTGCTGCGTGTCATCCCCTCTCTCTCTACCGACCTTTCCTGTCTCTACAGCTGTCTATCAATAAAGCCAACAAAAGGCCAAAAAAATAACTTTAAAAAAAAAAGAATACTGTAAAATAATGAGTCAGTATTTTCACTAAGAATCTCATTATTCAGACTTTACATACAGTGTATATTTATATACATTTTTCATTCTTTTTCTGGTGAAAATGGCTTCCATATTATGTGAGTAATGGGAAAACTTTGAGCATGCTCTTGTTGAACTAGTATGAACTTAAACAACACTGACTGAAGTTGCATTAGCCTTTATTTTTATTTTTTTAAACCAACTCCTCCTTTTTGTTGTGTGCAGGGCGGGCTCTACCGGTTGTCTAAATTCATACTGTCCATCCCTACACTACAGCACGCTCTGGAGAATGATGCATGTCCATGATTTGCAGGACACAAGTTTAAAAGTGCCAAAGCACTAGTATGATCCTTTGATTTTTAGCTCATCAGTTGGGAATTCATTTCTTCCTGGTGGACACCTCGTATGGAAAATACACAATGAGCACTCGTACCTCCTTTGTATTCATTGATGGCCTCTGATAAGGCATCAATTGACTCAATGTCCAGATTGTTGGTGGGTTCATCCTATGAGAGAAATAAGGGAGTTAGTCATAAAATAATTTTTGGAAGTTTCACAGTGTGGACCAAAAGCTCAGTGGCCCTTACCAAGATCAGTACATCAGGCTGACGACAGGACAGCTCAGCAAACACTACTCTGGCCTTCTGACCACCTGTTAGAGATCAAATCCAGACACAGTGTTAGAAAATATCGCTCATGACAGGTGACAGTAAACGACGGTTCAATGTTCATACCGGAAAGTTTGGAGATCTGGATGGTGTGGGCGTGGCTCTCAAGGCCAAAACGTCCCAGGCACTTCCTGCTGTCTTGGTACGGAAGATTGAAGTTCCTCATCAGGTACTCTGTGGCGGTCTCCTCCATGTTCAACTGATCAGCGTACTGCTGGTTGAAGAAACCCACTTTCTGGAGGCAGACAAAACACTTAAGTTACAGCTTCTCTTCATGTAAACTGACCAATACCCTGGAGCCACTTCAGTCTTTTCATTATGTTCAGTGCATCTGTTTTTTACAGCAACCTGTTTACAGATTGGTACAAGAACTGTTTTGGTCTCTATAGGAAATTTCCCGGTTCATGACAACAGTACTGGGGGTGAATTTTTATATAACCCACCCATTTAAGTTATATTAAGGCTTAAAGTTATGCATACATAATAATGATGGGGAATTATCTCTCATTTGGCTCAGCTTAGCAATAAGAGTCAGTCTTTTGGCTTCCACATCTGCTTTTTGTAATTCAGCCAAATAAAGTGTGCCCATTTATCATAATATGTTATATATACACACAATAAAATTATTCAATGTAATTATACAAAACCAACAACATAGAAAAGTCTAACCATGCTTGCTTACCAAAATGAAACGTTTCTGGGTTGTATGTAACAAATACATTATAGTATAATCCTATTATTCAGCCTTGTATTCATTTATTTAAAAAAAAGAAAGAAATCAAAATTGGCTCTCATGGTTTACTTAAAGGAGCTGACACATCGCCTATAATTAAGGGCGTGGTCGCTTTGAGTGACGAGTGGATGCCATCACAGGCATCTGTTTTCAGTAACCAGGCTTCATTCAGCCGCCCTCAGCTCCACCCATGCTCAACCTCTTTGCCCATTTTTGGATTAGCCGGGAACCGGCGGAGTCAGGACTGCCAAGATGGTGACGGCCAGAGCCGACTACACTGAGTTCACAATGGCTCTTCACGGACCTGTGGGTGACCTCACAGAGACTACAGCCTTTCTTTTATTATTATTACTATTATTATTATTATTATTATTACTACTACTACTACTACTACTACTACTACTACTACTAGGATAAAACTCAATGGCTTCCTTGCTAGATTTGGCCTCTTTTTTCAATAAAGAAACCATCCCCATTGTGTATTTTTAGAGTAAGTTACTCACCAAGCGATGATTCTTCCTCATCTCACCTTTAGTCTAAAAAAGAAACACCAAGTCAACTCAGTAGTACACACACACACACACACACACACACACACACGCACACGCACACGCATATATATATATATATATATATATATATATATATATATATATATACATATATATATATATATATATATATATATATAAATATAACACACACATACATATACACACATTATACATATATACATTACACATACATTTTCTTTATCTTCAGACTTACAGGATTTAATTTGCCAGTGAGCAGCAGCAGCAGGGTACTCTTCCCAACACCATTGGGTCCTACTATACAAACTGAAAGAAGGAACAGTCATGTCAGAAACATCATGGTGTGAAGGAAGGTCAGCAGCAGACTGAACAAACCACAACAATGGAGGGAAATTTGGAAGAGAAACTCAACAATACACTCAACAAAATCTTAAGACCGTCTGAATGCCTGATAGAAAATGACATCAAAGCCAGTTTTTTGCACAGATTTGGATTTTTTAAGGCTATGGACTTAAACTTTTGATTTGAGTTTAAATGCAGTTTTCAATAAATTGCCTACTCTATTTTTTTGTCTCTTGCTCCTGTTTCTTTTTTTTGCATTTTGAAGCTCTACTTACAACCTGGTTATGTTCCAACGCAAAATGTGAATACTTGCAATTTTCCCCCCGGTCTTAAGATTTTGTTCAGGAGTGTAAAGTGCCATCCATTTTTAGTTCTGTTCACCTTCCAAAATCAGAAGTTCTCAAGAAAGATCTGATCTGCCCCCGGTGGATATACTTTTTAACCCTCCACCGACACTTCAAGCACACAGGCCAATATGTGAACAATGCCTCTTGTGTTGCAGCTCTTTGTTCCATTCGTGTATCCTAAAATGATAATAGATAAAAGCAGCATACTTACTCCTAGAGTCCATGTCAATTCCAAATTCCACATTTTTGAAGAGAGGCTTCTGTTTCTCATAACCAAAGTCAACACCTGTACAGGAGAGAAAGCATGGTGTCATTTGACAGATATCTGTTAAAAGAATCTGGTTCCTCTCGCTCCTCCTAGTGCTCCTAATGGCATTTGCAAGAATCCACCGGGGCTGAACAAAAACAACCAATCAGAGCTGAGAAAGAAAGTTGATCATTAACTGAGCAACACATAGTAATTTGAGCAACTATTACTGTTTCTTTTTTGCTGCATTTAAACAGTGTCTGTATTTGACGCCCTGGGAAAGACACATACATGTTTAAAACTAAACATTAACGCAAACAATAGTTGACAGACATTGTTGTCCCCATCATGACCTTCAAGATTTACCTCTGTGTTCAGCTCAGCTTCATATATGGGACAGGCAGCTGTCACCTGTGCTTCAGAAAGATTTTCTGTACAGGGAAAAAAACAGCCCTGAGCTGCAGATGTTCTTACTGTGTAGTCCCAGTATGGGTGGTGAGAGAGGAGGTGGGTTGGGGAAGGTGAATTTGACAGTGTACTCTTTAGGCCTCTTCAGCAGCTCTGTGGCGTCCTGGCTCTCCTCCTCCTGGCCTCCCTTCTTCTTGCCTTTCTGCTGCTTCCTGGTCAGGGCGTCCTTAGTTTGCTTCTCCTGAGAGGAAACATTTAAAGAAACATTTATAAAAACTGTTGTTAGACACAAAACCTTTGAGCTTTTTCTAATCGGTATGAGGAAGTTTGAGGCTACCAAACCCTTTTTTAGTCGTTAGTCACTAAGGGTTTATATTTAGAAGGAAAAAACGTCAAACAACAGGTTAATATTCTTTATTATGGGGGGGCTTTTATTGCCTTTATGATAGTGACAGCTGGAGAGAGACAGGAAAGGGGGACAGACAGAGGGGATGACACGCAGCAAAGGGCCGCAGGTCGGATTCGAACCCTGGGCTGCTGCAGCACGGACTCAGCCTCGGTACATGGGACGCGAGCTCTACCAACAGAGCTAACCGTTCGCCCATTTCAGATATTCTTAATTTTTTTATACACAAACATTCTGGACTGTTACAATGTATATTCAAACTGAGAAACGATAATCTGTTGTTGTTTTTGCCTTTTTCTTGGTTCAGAATTGCCACTGGGCAGTCTTTACAAACATTGTATAATGTATTCCTGTGATAAAATGAGAAACAACTAAATACAGTGTGATACAGAAATGGCTGTGTCTAAGTTATATCAAAAACTTGGTACCATTGGATTCAGATCATTTTAGTAATATGATTTTTAAAAATCCAATCAGCTTTTTCTACCAATTAAAGCTGCAGTAGATTACTTATGAAAATAACTTTACTGAAACGTTCACTATATCTTTACAGCAGTACATGAGACAGACTTGTGAACAAACCAGGTTCCTCTGGTTCATTCTAGAGCTCCTAATGGAATTTGCAAGAATCCACCGGGCCTGAATGAAACCAACCAATCAGAGCTGAGAAAGATGGGTAATTGAGTCTCAGTCCTCAAATACAGATGTTTTGGAACCCTTATTTAAAGCGACTGACGACGGCAAGGGACACACCGAACCGACTCGAGTCACCGACCTCACCCGACTGTCCGATGACGTCCGACGGCCGATAATCGGGTTGGTGTGTCCGGGCCTTAAAGTCTAGTTCATTTTGTTTTGGGGCCACCTTTCAGATGGATGAACCTAAACTTTGGGGGGACAGTTATACTCACAGCCTGTTTGGTGGACTTGCCACCAGCCTTCAGGTCTTTGAGTTTCTTTTCCTGCTTGTCGTACTGTTTCTGCAGTTCTTTCTGCTTCTGCACGTACATCTTCTTGAAGGTCACTTCAAAAAACAAAACAAAGTAATTGGTCAGCTTGGTTTTCAGCTGTGTCTGTCTGTACTACTAGCCGAGTCCTGCTAGTTTTCCACCATATTTCAACACTCCCCGCTGGGCGGCGATAGTCTATTAATTCTCTATAGCTAAGTGATGTAATTATTCAAAGTTTATTCCATTCTAACTGGAAGAGAGTTACAAAAATGTGTAATTAAACTTGGATTTCAGATCTATTAAAAAAAAGGCACACATTCTCCTACTTAGACGGAATTGAACTCTTAGCAATAAAACAGGAAACAAAAGAGTGAAGAAGTGAAAAAGATGATGAAATGAAAAATGAATCTTAAGCACAACCATCAAAATATATAAAGATGGATGTTGTGTCTCCACTTCCTCACACAGTACAAAAAAGAAGCCCTTATATTCTGGACAAAGCCACTGCCATCTTCTGCCATTTGGAGACAGAGTCTGCACAGTGGGTGGCGATGTGGTATCAATGTCCCACCCCTGTCCCATCTCTAATTCAACTAATTCAAACATCACTTGTTAGAAAAATTAACACTTGAACAAACATCGATGTGATAACAACTATCTAAAATACCAGAAACCATCTTTGGGAAAATGTTGTTTTATGTGTACATTGATGTTTAGTTTGGCCCCTGTCCCATCCGCTAAAATGGCTTTATGACCTATACTGCAGCCAGCCACCAGGGGGTGATCCAGATGTTTTGGCTTCACTTTTGGAGAGCAGTCATGTCGTCCATCGATAAACTCAACACATATCCACAATCAGTGAGGATACTTACAGTAGTTGCCTCTGTAATAGTAGAGTTTCTGGTTGTCTAAGTGGATGATATCTGTACACACATCGTCAAGGAAACTCTGGTCGTGGGAAACTATGAGGAGAGTCTTCTTCCAGCCTTGAAGGTAGCTGTAAGTAGGAAAGAGAACATAAATCTCTAAAAAGGACCAGCACAGACAGCTGCAGTATTATAAAGCTACATCAAATTATTTGTCTTATTAAACCTGCAGCACCTGGAAGCAGCAACGATTAGTTGATGAACATAAATATTAAATTAATCTGATTGCCATTTTTCACCAGTTTCTGGACAAAAAAAACCAAGCGATTAAAGCTGCAGCAGGTAATTTCTATAAAAGGTTTGTTGTCATTTTTGCTGAAGCTTGTAGAGGTGAGAAAGATAGTTGATTGTTGAGTCTCATTAAATGATCAGTGATAGGACACAGGGAAACACATTAGATTAAAAAGCTGCTTTGTACTTGTTGAGCCAGATGACAGCGTTCAGATCCAGGTGGTTGGTGGGTTCGTCCAGCATCAGTAGAGTGGGTTCCATGAAAAGAGCTCTGTGGGCGCAGAAGGGTATATGAAAACTAAACTTATAACAGGTTCATGTTGGACCAGTTCCATTCCATAGGTTGTTCATGGCGTACCTGGCAAGGGAAACTCTCATTCTCCACCCTCCAGAGAACCTCTTGGTGGGTCTGTTCTGCATCTCAGGGGTAAATGACAGACCAGCCAGGATCCTCCTGGCCTTGGCCTCAGCTGCTGCGGCACCAATTGCCCTCAGCTCTTCATAGACCTGTGGAGGAGTAGAGACAATGAGAAGAAAGACAGATCAGATGATCAGACAAGTTATAAACAAGCCAACATGTTATCCAGATTTTTCAAGCTGTCAAACTAAAGGTGAGTGCATCTGAACTGTTAAATGTCAAAAACAGACACGGCAGGGAGGCTTGTGAAATCTGCGCCAGTGCTTCTGGTGGAATTAAGCATCTTTTAACAGTTTCCCAGCTCTCAGCAATTACTTTGATAAGTACAATTTTATCATTAAAAATGATGACCAAAACTACAAAAAGCATGTCTTCCCTGTAGTGCACTCATCCTTTAGATCTGCATTGATATATATTTTGGCACTTGTGGGCAGAAGAACCAGCTGTGAACACAACACTGACAACAACAAGTTGATATGGCAGACAGTTATTAGCACTTGTTTAGAGTTGTGTTGGTAAATGGCTCTGTACTTGTATAGCTCCTTTCTAGTCTTCTGACCACTCAAAGCGCTTTTACACTACGTGCCACATTCACCCTTTCACACACATTCACACAAGGATGCACAGGATCATCAGGAGCAATTTGGGGTTCAGTATCTTGGATCAAGGATACCTCAACATGTGGCGGGAGGATCGAACCAACAACCTTCAGATTAGAGGACAACCCGCTCTTCCTCTACACCAGTGATTCAAAAACCAAAAGAATTAGTTAAAAGGGGACTACAGGAAGGCCGGGTTGCGTCTGTTCTGAAGGATAAACTTGTCGGAAACATGGAATATGATAACTCACTTTTTTCAGACAAGAAGCTCATTTTGCTTTTTGCTCTTTTCCTTTTTTAATTTTGTTAATTTAAGAACTTTTGTTTTGTCAGCTTGCATAATTTTACTAACTGTGTTCTTGTTCTATGTTATGACTTTATTTTTAAGGAAAACTGACATACTAACATCTAAAGCTGTTTTAGTGAATGAATTAATATCAGATTATGATATTGATTTACTTTCTCTTACTGAGACCTGGTTGTCCCACGAGGAGTATGTTAGCCTAAATGAATCCACCCCCCCAGTCATATTAATACTCACATTCCTCGAGGCACCGGCCGAGGAGGAGTAGCAGCCATATATGATTCGAGCATTTTAATAGACCCTAAACCTAAACTAAATTATAATTCATTTGAAAGCCTTGTTCTTAGTCTTTCTCACCCATCCTGGAAAACACTGCAGCCAGTTCTGTTTGTTATAGTGTACCGCGCTCCTGTACTGTACTCTGATTTTATATCTGAATTCTCAGAGTTTTTATCAAGTTTAGTCCTTAAATCATATAAAGTAATTATTGTAGGTGATTTTAATATTCATGTCTTGACAATGACAGCCTTAGTAACTAATTTATATCATTAATAGACTCAATTGGCTTCTGTCAGAGTGTAAATAAACCAACTCATTGTTTTAATCACACTCTTGACCTTGTTCTATCATATGGCATTGATATTGAACATTTAACAGTCTTCCAACATAATCCTTTCCTATCTGACCATTATTTAATAACTTTTGAATTCATACTATTAGATTATAACCCATTAGGCAAAACTTCCTACAGCAGATGTCTATCTGACAGTGCTGTAGCTAAATTTAAGGAGGAGATTCCTTCAGTGTTTAATTCAATGCCATGTCTGAATTTAACAGAGTCCTATAATGACTTTAGTCCCTCTGAAATTGATAATCTTGTCGATAGTGCTACAGGCTCACTATGATCAACATTAGACTCTATCGCTCCTATAAAAAGGAAATTATTAAAACATAGGAGATTAGCACCATGGTACAACCACCAAACCCGCCAGTTAAAGCAAATAGCTAGGAAATCTGAAAGGAAATGGCGCTCTTCCAAATTATCAGAATATCGCTTAATTTGGCAAGATAATCTTAAAACTTATAGAAAGGCCCTCCGTAATGCCAGAGGAGCCTATTACTCAGCACTAATAGAAGAAAATAAGAATAACCCTAGGTTCCTCTTCAGCACTGTAGCCAGGCTGACAGAGAGTCACAGCTCTATTGAGCCACATATCCCCATAATCTTAAGTAGCAACGACTTTATGAGCTTCTTTTATAATAAAATTATTACTATTAGAGAGAAAATTAATCACCAACTGCCATCAACAGTTATCAGTGGCTCTCCAAGTTCAGGGACTTTTGCTATTGTAAACATAGATATATATTTAGACTGTTTTTCTGCAATCGATCTTCATCAGTTAACTTCAATCATTTCTTCATCGAAGCCATCAACCTGTCTATTAGACCCGATCCCAACTAGGCTGCTTAAAGAAGTTGTTCCCTTAATTGGCACTTCTTTACTGGATATGATTAATCTTTCTTTATTATCAGGATATGTACCACAGTCCTTTAAAGTAGCTGTAATTAAACCCCTTCTTAAAAAGCTCACTCTTGACCCAGGGGTTTTAGCTAACTATAGACCGATTTCTAACCTCCCCTTTCTCTCTAAGATCCTGGAGAAAGTAGTCGCCAAAGAGTTGTGTGACTTTCTACATAACAATAGTTTATTTGAGAATTTTCAGTCAGGATTTAGAGTTCATCATAGCACAGAGACAGCTCTGGTTAAAGTTAATAATGACCTTCTGATTGCTTCTGACAATGGACTTGTCTCTGTACTTGTATTATTAGATCTTAGTGCTGCATTTGACACCACTGACCATAATATTCTTTTACAGAGACTTGAGCATCAAATTGGCATTAAAGGAACCGCACTAAGCTGGTGTAAGTCATATTTATCAGATCGTTCGCAGTTTGTACATGTTAACGATTAATCTTCAATAAATACTACAGTTAGTCATGGAGTTCCACAAGGTTCTGTACTTGGACCAATACTATTTACTCTATATATGCTCCCTTTAGGCAACATTATTAGGAATCACTCCATTAACTTTCACTGTTATGCAGATGATACGCAGTTATATCTATCGATCAAGCCCGATGAAATTAATCAAATGATCTAAATTACAAACATGTCTTAAGGACATAAAATCCTGGATGAGCTACAATTTTCTGATGTTAAACTCAGAAAACAATGAAATTCTTGTTCTTGGCCCCAAAAACCTTAGAGACTCACTGTCTAAAGATATAGTTACTCTAGATGGCATTACCTTGGCCTCTAGCACCACTGTCAGGAATCTTGGAGTTATCTTTGATCAGGATTTGTCATTTAAATTCCACATAAAGCAAACCTCCAGGACTGCCTTCTTTCATTTACGTAATATTACAAAAATTAGACACATACTATCACAGACAGATGCAGAAAAACTAATCCATGCATTTGTTACTTCAAGGCTGGATTACTGCAACTCTTTATTATCAGGTTGCCCCAATAAGTCCATTAAAACGCTCCAATTAATTCAGAACGCTGCAGCACGAGTACTGACAGGAACTAGAAAAAGAGATCACATCTCTCCTGTACTAGCTTCTCTGCACTGGCTCCCTGTAAAATGTAGAATAGAATTTAAAATCCTCCTGCTCACCTATAAAGCTCTTCATGGTCAGGCCCCTTCATATCTTAAAGAGCTCATAGTACCCTATTACCCCACTAGAACACTGCACTCTCTGAATGCTGGGCTACTTGTGGTTCCTATAGTCTCTAAAAGTAGAACAGGAGCCAGAGCCTTCAGTTACCAAGCTCCTCTCCTGTGGAACCAGCTTCCAGTTGTGGTTCGGGAGGCAGACACCCTCACCACATTCAAGAGTAGGCTTAAGACATTCCTCTTTGATAAAGCTTATAGTTAGGGCTGGATCAGGTGAGTCCTGAACCATGTTCCCTCATTCATGTTCCATTAATGCATGTTACCAACTTCACTTCTTCCCCGGAGTTCTTGTGCTTTCTCGTCTTATCGATCCTGGTGGAGCCTCCTGCCATGGTCCTGCTAGATTGCCATTGCCAATACTGTTGTTGCTGTGCACCTGTCTGTCTGTCTCTCGCTCTCTCTGCCTCTCTCGCTCTCTCTGTCTCTCTCTCTCTCTCTCTCACCCCAACTGGTCGAGACAGACGACCACCCACCTAGAGCCGAAGGATCTGTTTTAGGTTTCTGCCTTTTAACAGGCAGTTTTTCCTTGCCCTTGTCGCCAAGTGCTTGCTCATGGTGGTACTGTTGGGTCTCTGTAATTAATGTTTTAAAGAGTTCGGTCTAGACCTGCTCTATTTGAAAAGTGTCCTGAGATAACTTCTGTTATGAATTGGCGCTATACAAATAAATTGAATACAACTCTACAAACTGAATATTAACTAACTTAGCTAACAAAGCTTCAATAAAATACATTAATAAAAACAAAGCAATTCACAGAATTTTATGGCAACCTGGCCAGTATATTTCTAAATATTTTGTTCTGTTTAAAGAAAAGGTGACAGTCCACTATGACTATGATTAGACCCCATAGTACTGTGACGAAAATATCAAAATCATATAGGCAGCAGTGTTACACGTGGCCCCAACTAAACTGGTTACTGGTATTTGACTGCCAGTTTAGCAGGCTGACTTTGGCTTTAAATATCACACCATGGTAGTACACACACACACGCACGCACACACACACGCACTCACCTTGTCCAACCTCTCAGCCACACTGTCCTCTCCCTTCTCCAGACGAGCCTGGAGCTGTCTCTCCTCCTCCAGAAGCCTCAGGCGGCGGGTGTCTGCCTTCAACACCGCCTGCACCGCTGGAGTGTCATCAGCTACCACCTCTGACAGAAACACAAGGACATGGCGGGGTCAGTGGCCGATAACAGCATGATGGACAGAGACGCAGATGATGGGAGCACATTCTGACAGGTCACTTACCTTGTTCACACAGCAGAACATCAATGTTGGGGGGAATACTGAGAGCTCTGTTGGCTATGTGTTTCAGTAATGTGGTCTTTCCTTTGCTGAAAGATGAGACAAAAGCAAGAGAACACTGAATCAGTAATTATCAATGTATAGGTGAGAAAGCAAGACACTGTCTACTATTCAGTGTCCTGTCCACTTCAGCCTGCCTAGTGTTGCAGCGCTGCTCTCCTGTACGTCAGTCAGACTCTACAGTGCAGCATTCTGCTGCATGTGTGAGTGCAAATGTATGAATGGGAACAATTATTTCAATTCTGACACTGAGGTTGGCAAAATACATGGACTCGCAAAGCTGTAACGCTAATTATTATTAGCAAAAGAACAGTGTAAAAGCCAGATATCAGCTTCTCATTTTTAATCTGGCGCTAAGTGTTGCTTTCATTGGTTAAAGCTGCAGTAGGTAAAAACTTTTTGATTTTGGTTGTTTTTAATTCAGGCCAGGTGTTTCCTGCAAATGCTTTAATATACAATATTATGTTATCTTTATCAGCCTATGTCAGTGTGAACAGACTCTGAAATCTGAAACTAGTGAAATATATGTGTCTATAACCTGCTGACATGCAATAATAATATATATATATATATATATATTTATTATTGCATGTCAGCAGGTCATAAGTAATGAATATATTTATAATATAATATCCAGGGCCTTTCAGGCTTCATTCTTATATTCTCAGGAATTTTACTGAATTTAAATCTGTCCTTTGCATTTGACCCATCCTATACATTATACGGAGCAGTGGGGCCTGGGGAGCAACAAATATGTGAGTAATTGGGGGAAAAAAAGATATTTACCCGTTTGGTCCAACTAAACCATATCTTCTTCCCGCTACAATTAGAAGGTCAGCATTGACGAAAAGTTCCTTGCCGTGAGCAGATATGCTGAACCTCTCCAGCTAAAGGACAAAAACAGATCTTTACCAACAGAGACTGGTTCTATAGTACGTTTCCAAACTGCTTCTTCATTGTTAAAAGCATCTAAAAAACTTTAACACAAAGTCCTTATAAGTAATTAGGTTCACTTTTTCATTATGGTCGAAGAGAGCAGAATTTCACAATTTAAGCCATTCATTGAGAAGATTGTAATCAGTCTGTTACCTTGATATCCGAGGCGTTCTCCAGCATGGCCTGTCTGGAGGACATCTCAGCCTGGGAAATGGAGAAATCTCCCTCCAACGCATTCTGAGCACGAACACTGGCCACCTGACGCTCATACTCCAGCTGTAACAATACACACCAACATGGATTCCATTTTATATTGTACATTTTAATACATTAAAAAACAGGGTGAAATTTAGATTACCTATCTTTTTATAGGGCTGCAACCAGCCAGTATTTTCATCATACATTCTCTGTCGATTGTTTTGATTAGATGATTTTCGTTTGGTCAATAAACTGTCACAATATAGTGAAAAACGCTCATCACAATTTCCTAATGCTCAAGGTGATGTCTTCAAATGTCTTGTATTGTCTGACTAAAAGTTCTAAATATCAAATCCAAAAAACACAGATGAAAAAGGAAACGTTGCACACTTGACAAAACATCTTTAGCTGCCAGAGAAAGAAGATAAGATAGAAAATGTAAGCTAGTTTCACAAAATGAAAGAAATACAATTAAAAAGGTGTACGCAGCAGGATTTGTCCATTGTAAATGCACCATTCAACGTTGGCCCCTCCTCCCCAGCTCGAGAGAAAGAGAGCACCTTTGGTCGAGATTGGTTGAGTAGTTTTGTTTACAAATGCAAACAAAAGGGGTTGTTGCTTGTTTTTAATGCATATTGTTGTGTGTTCTTTGTGCTATGTTTTTTCCAGAATTTAAGGAAAATTTTTTCTGAGACTGAGGAAATAAAATCACTATGAGGGAATGAAGTAACACAACTACACAACTATATTCACAGACATGTTCATGACAGCGAATATAGTGATCACCTGCTTCTTTTTCTTCTTCTTCTCTTTTTTGCTAAGGTTAGCAAACGGGTCATCTTCCTGCTGCTTGGCTTGTTCTGCAATGACATCCTCAGCACTCTGATGGTTGGAGCCAGAGAGAGAGAAGTTAACACACTGATCCAAAGCACAGAAGGGACAGCTTTGCGGAAGACAAACTTACCATCATCATGTCACCTCCATCGCTCTCATCATCCCCCACATCTTCATCCTCACTGGGCAATCGCTCAGCAGGTTTTCCTTTCTACATGGAGAGAGTTAAATTACATCACTGCCAGAAGATGCAGAAAATTAGATAAAATGAAAATAGCCAAACCAACATCGGTGGTTATAACTTGCCTTTTGTTGCTCTTTCTTCCCCTTCTTTGGCTTCTTGTCTTCATCATTTTCTGGAGACTAAAAATGATTTTGTAAAAATTTTTAACCCAGCATCTAAATCCAATGTAAAAAAACTGATATTACAAATGCATGCAATTAAAAAAAGGTATCTTAAGGGAGATCAACACATTTCATTCTGCGCCAAAATTATGAATTTCACTGAATGACTTCTCATATTGAAGGCATTTCAGGCTGTGCTGTTCAACGAGTAAATTAACCTTTATAAGTAAAAGGTCAAATACTCTAGACCAGTATTTCCCAAACTAAAGCGCTCGGTATACTCGCCGTTGTCGACCTGTCGTGCGACAATGTGACGTCACGAGCCGTGACTATATATACTTGCGCGTAGTGGTCGCAGAGGTGTCGTTCCCGAGGAGAGGCTACCGACTTTGCTATTTCTAGGCACTAGAAGAAGAAGAAAAAGTTTTTTTTATTTTTTATTTTCCAAATCGGTCGCGGAGGTTCTTCCAAATTTTCCAGCATATGTCCTCCTCTTTTCCAACATTCATGGTGATTTCTCGCCATGAATTCTGGCACCTCTGGCCATCTCTGTGTTCCTTCATTGAAGGATCGTACAGACCGTCCATCTTCCTGTTACCACTTTGTCGCGCTCAGCTGAAAAAAAGAGTGGTGCGCGACCGGGCCAAAATCCTGGCGCGCCAGTGAGATCTACGTAATTTTGACGTCACGTTGTCGCGCGACAGGTTGGGAACGGCGAGTATACCGATCACTTAAGGGTAGAGAACCAAAAAAGGATTATGGATCCCAAATTAGGGATTAAATTCAATTCAATATTATTTGTATAGCGCAAATTCATAACAGAAGTTATCTCAGGACACTTTTCAAATAGAGCAGGTCTAGACCGAACTCTTTATAACATCATTTACAGAGACCCAACAGTACCACCATGAGCAAGACCTTGGCGACGGGGGCAAGGAAAAACTGCCTTTTTAAGAGGCAGAAACCTATCAGAGCCACAAGCACACCACTTCAACATGTGGAGAAACCCAAAGCTTGTCAGGGTCTGCCATGCCAGGTTACTGCTGCTAAACTATGATTGGACAATGACCCTTACCGAATAGTCAATTCAGTGTTGAAATCCTGCTTAAGCCGTACAGTATCTGCTCAAAGATTTAGATCTTCAGAAGCACCCACCTTGGACTTGGCTTCTACCTTCTTGGTCTTCTTTGTAGTTTTCTCTTCATCATCCTCTTTCTCTGCCTCATCCTCCTCTTCAGATGCAGTCTGACAAGTACAGGCACACAAATCACTGAGCAAGCAAAGTTGTAGCATCTGGGAAATGTCTCAAAATGGATTGAGTTAGAGAAAAGACCTGCAAACTGTCAGGCAGATGAAAAAGAAAATACTCTAATAATTCTAATACTGTGACACAAATCTGTGTTCCAGAGTCATATTCTGTCCATGGATTAATGAGTGGATGAAAAAGAGATGTTAAAATGCAAGAAATAGAAGACATAAGAAAGACCCACCTCCAACTTCCTAGGCTTAGGTTTATCTTTTTTGTTGTCCTTCTCAACCTCCTGTATCAAACACGCACAAACACGTACAGATATAGCCAGAACTTTGAGTGAATGTAGTCATACATCTGTCAAAGCAGACAAGTTGCTGCTACAAGCACCAAAATCAAAGGAAAACGCCTTAAGATGCTTTATTATCATTGTCAGGCTGCACTCTTATACCTGTAAGTCCCACATACCACAAACTGCTTTTTAATGCCACATTCATTCGTACTTTTTAAGGGTCAGTTCAGTTACTGATGTGTCCTTTTAGGATATTTCTAATGTGTGATTTGCTGCATTTTCCCCTAACACCAATTGACCCAAACTAAGTCCTGCCCCTTTTCTTTCCATGCTCCAATAACAGCAGAGCAAGTGTTGATCAGACCACCATTATTTTTTTCCTTTCCTGTACACAATGTATGCACAAAAAGGCATGACCTGTCCTATTCTGCCTCTTATTGGCTTATACTGCCTTTCTCACCCGAACAAATTTTACTCTTCATGCCTTTAACCTAACCAATTAAACCAATGAAGGAAACTACAAGCCAATCAGAGGCAGAGTAGGGCGGGTCATGACTTTGCCACCATTTGAAAAAAATGGGGCTTCCTGTACTTAGATATGCTATGTGCTAGGCTTGTCTATATTTAAAACACAACCACATCTTAAAGATGGCTCAAAGATAAAAGAACTGATGTTGATATTAAGCTAGCGTTTGTTAACATCTTTCAGATGTAACTAGCTTGCTAGCAATTCAATGTAAGCAATTCAAAATGTGGTTCTTTTCATCTAAGTGCAAAATGGAGAGAGTTGACCAAGGCTTGCTCAACCGTTATTGGAGCACCGAGCAAAAAGCGGCGGGATTTAGGTACGGTCAATTAGGCAATTTGACCATTTTGGATTAGCCGCGAGCTAGTGGAGCCAGGACTGCAAAGACTGCTATGGCCAGAGCCGACCACACTGAGCTTCAAAACGGCTCTTAAGGAACATATGGGTGACGTCACAGAGACTACGTCCATACTTTATACAGTCTATGGTCTATGTGGCTCTCTCTACAGGAGAACACTGTGTGTGTGTATGTATGCACCTCTTCACTTTATTTTCTGTGTTGTAATTTGATTTGAATGTAGCATGGAATATTTCTATAACAATGAAAATTCAGTTATTAAAAGACAGAAATCTAGATCATTTTGTCTTTTTAACATAACTTTTCAATTTAATTATGAAGTGCTAAATGCATACATCAGGATATATATAGCAAAATGTACTGCATATCACTTTAAACTTTCTATATGAGGGGACCTTTGGGCCATATTCTGTCCATGCGAACACAAAGGTGAATCAGGGTTTTGTGCAGATTTCAGCAAATGACATAAATGAGTGCAAACACTTTCCAACAAATATTTTATGTTAGCAGCACCAAAAGGTAGCCTCATTTCAAGTACAACATCCAGAGATGCGATCACTGAACACCACACGCTAATGCTGCATTTGTTTTGTGGTACTTTGAAGAAATATGAAATACAGCACTCTACCTTTTTTACTGGTTTATCTTCTTCATCCTCATCAGTGTCCTCTTCCTCATCACTCTGGCCCTGGCTGAGAGCAGCAAAGATGTTTCCACCCTAAAGGACACCAAAGATGCTTAACACTGCCAACATGTTGAGATTTAGGAAGGTGGCGGTCGAGCACATCGTGCCACTATAGACCAATGACAAACCTTATTCTTCTTGTTCCCTCTATTGGGGGCGATGACTGTGGAAAGGAAAAGAAAGCACTTAATAATTACTGTAAATATGTGAGAATAAGAATTATCTGTATTAAAAAGATCAGACCTGGTTCCTCTTCCTCATCACTTGCTTGCACTGAAAGCTTTTTCAACTTCAGCATGACATCCTCATCATCACCGTCATCTGCATCGCCACCTTTTCCTTTCCGCCGGTCTTTCTTCTTTTTTTGAGGCTGAAAAGCATTGTTTATTTCATATTCAAACCCATACTTGCCATTAATAGCACAGAACTGGACCTCTCACTTGCTGCAAGCCTAGAAAGTCACATTAGGCTGGAAATTGTATTTGCATTGACAGTGTCATCTTGTGAAGATTACCTGTTTTCCTTGTGTGTCTTTCACAGCCACATCATCTGCCTTTTCAGGTTTGCTATCTGTGGAGAGTTCCTCAAAGAACTGAAGAAAAACAAATCACACAACAAATCTGCATTATAATGCCACAGAGGCAAAGAGGAAACATCAACTTATGAAGCATTTCAGTGCTTAGAAACTAAACAATGATCCACTGTAAATACTTACACTCTTTTTCCCCTTTTTATCTTTCTTCCCCTTTTTCACAGTTTTTTCTGCTGGAAGAAAAAAAGTTTTTTAATTTCACAAAAACATCAATGAGATCAGGGGTTACGCGACATATACAGATAAAGGTTGTCTGACATTATTAGGACTGTGACTGGTCATCAGACAGCATGCCCACGAAGGAGAGGCCAATGTTACACATTTTCTGGTTTTCCCTCTGCTATGCTACCTACTGCAGCTTTAAGGTCCACTGTGTAGGAATTAGCAGTCTAATTGTAAATTGTAACTTACTGGTTTCACCCTCCCCTTCTAAGCACAAATGAAAACCTACTGCAGCTGGGAAACTCATGAAAAAACATGAATGCCCCTATCTAGAGCCAGTGTTTGGTCTTTCTCTTCTGCCTAACTTTAGAAACATGACAGTTCAACTCCATGGAAAGCGACATGCAGTGTCTGTAAATATAAATGGCTCATTCTAAGGTAACACAAAGATAATGATTCCTCTTTTCAGGTGATTATACACTAATAAAAAATACCAATGAATATTATATTCCATTTCTGCCAATAGAGCCTCCTAAATGTTACACACTGGACCTTTACATTCCTTTAATTTGAAGACGTTGAAATAAAAACTGTAGGACTTCTAGCCATAGTCTCTCATTATGGGACAGAAAGTAACTGTACGCATTAAAATACACCAAAAAAAATTATACCATTTTTAATATTGGTGTCAAATTAGTTGCAGAATGCAAAATGAATCATTATTATTACTACTACTACTTAGGGTTGCAAAGGGGTGGACATTTTCCGGTACATTTCCGGAAACTTTCCATGGAAAGATAAGCTGGGGAATTTTGGAAACATTCCAATTTGGAAACTGTCATGGGAATTAATGGAAATTATGGGAATTAATGGGAATTTAGGAGAATTAACTGGAAAAGTTGGGTAATTCATACAAACTCCATCTTATACAAACATAAATATAAACATTTTGTTTTGTAATAAGCAGACAGGTTGCGTGCAATACAATGTAAAGTTTTGTTTTCAAGCTTGTTTGCTAAATAGGCTAATGTAGCTAACAATAACACTAGCCGTCTCGCGTCAGAGCAACTTGGTCGGGGGATTTACGAGACAAATGGATAGCACCATAAGTAGTAGCCCAAACCACTGACCTTTAGCTTAACATATGATGGTAGCTAGCATGCTGCCTTTGATTTACTATGGCTATGGTTATGGTTATGGTTATATGCGTACAATACAATTAACCCAAATAGGTTAATAGCAATGGGTTATGTATTAACCCCCCCCCCAAAAAAAATTTTAAAAATTAAATGTTGAGGTATGTAGTAGCCTATGCAGATTACTGCGTGTGTGCATGTCATTGACGAATATAGGGAGGACATTCAACTGAAGCTGCATTAAATCAGGTTGTTTTAAGCAAGATTATCCTGCAAGATGTTTCTTTTCAACTACACGTAAGTTCCCTGTGATAGACTAACAGTATTAGAGCAAGCAATATTAAAAATATACAGTTTATTCCCATTAATTCCTGTTTATTCCCATGGAAAGTTTCCAACTTTGAAAAATTCCGGAATTTTGCAACCCTACTATTACTATTATATGATGACGAGGAGCACTGAAAATGTTCTGGAGGCTCATGGAGGAACAACATCTTACTGACACATTGACCTATGCCAGTCATTTGTCAGCCATCTGTATAAAGAGCTAGTGGCTTTTCACTGTCCACCCCCAAACACCGAGAGTCAGCACTTTTTAAATCCACAGTCACTGTTTCATTTCTTTTTTTCACTTTATCTGTTTAATACAGTTACAGAAAGTCAAAGCTATAAAGTAAATGCTGGAGTCAGAACAGTAGCAGATGTGTACTGTCCAAATGAGACTAAAGTGTCACATTATTTCACGTATGTCACTGCCTACAATAGTATTGCATCACCTTCATGAATAGACGGACGCGCCATTCACTGTTCCATTTATCACTGAAATGTAAGGATATTAGCTATAATGGTCAGTGCTAACACACTCACATTTGAGAACCAAACGCCCCAGTGTATGTATTGTCACACCAAACTTAATTAGTAAATAACACAATTATATATGATATAGATAGACTTTATTTTGTTTGTATACAACGTTAAACTCTACAGCATGTTTAGATTAGATGCTCATCAACCGTAGGTTCGCCTCTTCATAACACGTTGGCCATTATAGCGGTTATAACAGCGTTAAAGGCTCTATTTACCATTAACATTAACATTAGCTAGCTTGATGAGCAATTGACATCAGTTGTCAAAGTTTAGATTCTACTAAAATCAACGCCTTTAGGTTACTGGTCGTAAATCCGAATTGATGACAAGATTCTAACGATTCATGAAAGAGCTAAAGTCGTTTATGACCAGATACACGTTGTTGCCAATAAGCATTTTGGAGTGAAAAATACAAGATTTTCAATGGAGTTTGGCGCAACTGGCACCTTACCCAGACTACCGCTAGATGATCTAGCTTTGTCGCTACTGGCTAGCTTCTCAGTCAACGTTCACATATCTTACCGGCTGCCGGGGCCTCTTCCTCGCCCACCCACTCTGCTTCTTCCTTCGTTTTCTTGGGCATTTTGTTTCTTTATCTGCGACTTCCTGGAAATAATCTAGCTAAAACTATATCCTTTTTTATATCTAGTAGGGTTTACCAGCCACACACATGTCCTGCGGCCCTACGACGTGATGATGCACATGCCGGGTCACCACCAAAGTTTCATTCTTCTTCTTCTTCTTCTTCTTCTGCAGCTTACGTCCCTTGTGTAGCATTACTGCCATCTTCTGGAGTTAACGCTACACTACGCCGTTGCCCTCTTCTGGTGGACGCATAGTTTTTTTTAAAAAAACACTGCAGAAGTGCCCTCTTGGATGCCCCTAGGGTATATAAAATATGATAAAGTGCCCTTTAGGGTGTCCTTCCAGTGGACAAAACATTGTAAATTACATAATATAGAATGTCTGGCCACCCCAGTTTGGTGTAAAATGCTGTCATATTTAACACATTGATTTAGATTCATTTTTAAAAAAGGTCTTAACAGAATTTAATGTAATTATCTGTTATGGCCACATTCTAGAGTGATAAGTGATAGGCTTAGGTTTAATGATACAAGTGTATTGATTTCTAATGCCACCTTTAGATATTTCTATTCAGTGCTTTACTAATGTACCACAATAATGTTGGTTGTCTGGTCTTTTCCAAGCAAATATTGATATATGGGACTGTTTGTAATTAAATCAGCATATTTTATTTTATTCTCTGCCACCCCTTAAAGTCACTGTCTGGACACCCCATCAATGTTTCTGTAGATCCCCTTGGTGCCCTTATGGTAGATGAAAAGTGATCTGTATGGTGCCCTTCCAGTGGAGAAACCACAATAATGTGCCCCCCAAGGCACTAGTTCCCAAGCTTTTTCCATAATGGAGCCCTTTTCTATCATTGAGTAAACTGACGTGTTCAGGTCTTCAAGGTCTGGTCTTAAATAATAACCTAAACTTTAAAAATAGCAATTTAATTTATTCAGCTTTGGCAATGCCAAGTGGTGGCCATGACCCCCAGGTTGGGAACTATTGCTCTGTGGTGCCCTTCCAGTGGCCAAAATGTGATAAAGTGCCCCCCAGGGTCCTGAATAAACTGTTTCACAATATGCCCTCAAACTGTCCGCCACTGTCATATACCATATGTAGGATGTAAGAATTGTTGGTGTGTGTAATAACTGAAGTTCATTTATTTAAAAAGGGGCAGTGCACATTAACTCTAAAAAAAACCCATAAACCCTAAAAACTGCATATTCATAGTTGTAATGCGGTAAAAGGAGTAGATGCCTCTTTCAAGATTTTTATGTGCACTCCATACATAAATATCACATTGACGGGCCGTTTGCGGTACATGGGCAGTACCACTATTTCCAGCGGCAAGTGAAAGCACCATTACGACTGGCTGCGTGAGGCGTGTTTGGCCGGGCAAGGACACACAGTGCTCTAATGACATTTGTGTAAGTGAAACAAGTAATGCTAACTTAGCCTGTTAGCAGCGTTGGACTGTCTGTGACCACTGTGTACAACCTGACCTGGAGGACCACTGCATGTACACTGACTTCAGTCGCCTTTCGTCTGTAAAAGGTAACATTTCAGAGGGTCGTTTGTCAAGCCGGTGGCTAGCTCTGTACCAGCTGGTAGCTAGTTAGCTTAGCAAGCTAGCATCTATCATTGGCTGCCTACCGTAGCAACGCTAGCTAACAGCATGAAAGGTAATGTTTAAGGGAAGATATCTCGAGTCCCATGTTCTAGTTATTTGTAGAGAAAACTGTCAACACAAGTGTTACTAAATATTGATCAGTATCAACTGAAAATGCAACTGTTTCCAATATAACGTATTGAATGGTGATTGGCATTACAAAATCAATGAGGCTAATGACATAAAAAGGCGTGAATCTTTCCTAATTGGTACAAATTATCTCTAACTTAAATAATAACAGTGTTTTGTCTTCCTTCTGTCATCTTGTTGTCCTTATTAGAAATGACCAGCAGTAGCTTTTAATCAGGGAATATATAGTAATGTCATCTGTTGTACGTCACACATTTTGGTAGGTTCTTATTATGATTATTGATCAGTTATTTGTTTTGTGAAATGTCAAAAACCTCGACATGTCCATCACAAATTGCCAAGTTGGTATCTTTAAACAACCTTGCCTAAAGAGCTGTTATCCACCCGAAAATATCATTTCTAATAAGGACAACAAGATGACAGAAGGAAGACAAAACACTGTCATTAACGTTATTTAAGTTAGAGATTTTAAGAGACTATTACATTTCCAGTTCCTTTTCACTTGTGTACATTCCAGTCTGTTTGAATACAGTCCTGTGAAACATTGATTTTATAGTATGCTTATGTGTTCAGTCTCAGCTGTCACTATGGAGTCTCTGATTATAAACTTGTGGTCTGCTGCAGGTCATGTGCTCCTGGCATAGTCTCTGAAAACCTTGGTGGAATACCCAAGTCAGTGTCCATCAGTGCTTTCAACTAGAATTTGCTTGACTTTTCATTCCCTAACTTTTCTACCTTAAAATAACACATTTACCATCACTTTGATGCTTCACTGAGTAGTAGGGTAAATAATGCCTCTGTAATTCCCACTCGGTGCCTGTTTCTACAATATGTTTAAGTATGAGCCTATTGTGACGTCACCCATTGGTTTGTGAAAAACTGTTTTGAACCCTCTAGTTCAGCATTATGGTCGTCGCCATGACAGTTTGTCTGAGCCAGCAGAGGTGACCTACTGCAAGTTGGGCGGCTGTCATTGGCTACATAGTTTTGCTGTGGCTCAGAGGCAGAGCGGATCGTCCACTAATCAGAAGGTTGTTGGTTCGATCCCCGCTGCATGTCGAAGTATCCTTGAGCAAGATACTGAACCCCGAATTGCTCCCGATGCTGTGCATCTGTGTGTGAATGTGTATGAATGAGTTATCACTGAGTGAATGTGCGTGAAAGGGTGTTTGGTCCATTTACCATTACCATTTACCATTTTGACTCATCCATAGCAGGAAACCAGGGTTGCTCGCCTGGTCACACACAATCTCGTATTCCAGATAAACAGTACACTGAAATATGTTTCTGAAACAAACAGAATCTGGATCCATATCTAATCTGCACTGCCTAGTTTGACAGTTTGATCTGAGTTTGGTGCGTTGAGCTGGACAGACTCACTGAGAATGACCTGTCAATCATAAGGTAGCACTGCCCTAAAGCTCTATTTTACTCTAAATGGGATCATCATTTACTAATTTTATAAGGAGTTCGGTCTAGACCTGCTCTATTTGAAAAGTGTCCTGAGATAACTTCTGTTATGAATTGGCACTATACAAATAAAATTGAATTGAATTGAATTGAATGAAGATCATGCTGTATGGAAGAAGACTCTTGAAACCAGACTCTGCTGGAGGGTAGCAAGGTTTAATTGACTAGCCGACTACTTGCACATATCCCTAATCTGAATTAAGACTGTTAATGTAAAAATATATATCTTTATTGGATAGTATTTTTTTGAGTGTTTCTGAGAGAAAACAAAAGCAAATTCCAGTCAAATAAAACATACAAGATAGCAGCAGTCTCATTTCAGTGGTTGGGACCCGCAATTGTTGCTTGATAAATTACTTAAATCAGTAGTTCCCAACCCTTTTGTCATTTAGTAATCTGCCAACTCCTAGGTGATATATTTTATGGATATTGCATATATATTCAAAACTGTACAATTAACCCAAATAGGGAACTCTGTAACAGCAAAAAGTTTCAGACGAGTCACTTGAGTACATTTTGAGCAGATAATTCCATGTTTCTCTGTATTTTTCATAATTTTTAACAATCACACATAGTTAATAGGCTTATTGTTTTTTTTGTTTTTTTGTTTCTTGATTTGAACACCCTCCTATCTCAGGCCCCTCTCTGCCTTCAGGCCTGTCAAGGTAGAGACCCTGCTGCTGTAGCCAGGAATCATCTAGAGTCATAAGGTCCCAAAGATACAGTCTGTGTGTCTTTGCGGTGTCCTCCGTGTTGTGGGTGATGGTCAGCTGGTGACTGGGGTTTCCCGGCCCCTGTGGTCAATGGCTGTGAGCAGAGGGGGCGTTGCCTTTTGGGTGGGTTGTGTCCGAAGCCATGGCAGAAGGCAACCCATCAAAAACCAGAGCTGGAGTCTCAGTCAGGTAATCCTCTCTCTCATTACACATTTTGTTGTTTTCTTTCAGGCCCGAGGGATTCTTGCAAACACCATTCGGAGCACTAGGAGGAGCCAGAGGAACCTGATTTTATCACAGATTATCTGTGGATATACTTTCACTATACATGATATCGTGAAAGTTTCAGCAAATATGACACAAAATATTTTAATAAAAATTACCCACATCAGCTTTAACCAAATACTTATAAAGAGTGATTTGGCTGCTTGGCAGTGGGAGAATGTTCACAGCAGTGCAAGTTCTCCCAGAAAGTCACCAGCTTTTTTTTACTTTGAACTGATGCCATGAAACAGAGAAGCTTGGTGTTTTACTTAAAATACTTAATATATATTGCAGAAACACATTTTACACTTAGCTGTTTTAAACAAAGTATAGACAAGATTACAAATACAACTACTTGTGTTAAAAGTAGAACCCAACCCATACTGGATTTTTGAGGCAGATATCGACACTGGCAGAATGTGATATTGGTTATTATTGTTAACCGCCCTGTAATGAAGTGTGTACTGTATGTAATAATCTTATCGAGTCCTTATTGCTCCTTCAGGTAGTTGACTGGCAGTGGATCCGTCAGACACGCCCCCTGAGCAGTGCATCATGGGCCCTGGCACCCCCCAACAGCCTGAGATATCAGAACGTTAAGCAACCAGTGCTGTCCCACCCGTTCCACCATGCCAGCCAGCCTCACGGAGGAGGTTACCAAGAGGAGGACTGGGAGGAGTCTCTCAGTGTGTGTGTGCTAGTGCGACAGGGCGAGTCAGATGGCCTCCACACCCTGCTGGAGATCCCCCTGTCCAGCCACAGTAAACTAGGAGAGCTCCTCACTCTGGGGCCTCACAAGTCCTCTGAGTTCTCCTTCCCGTTGACCACTGTGGACGGCAGCAGAGAGGATGACATCAGCGTTGACAGCTGCAAGAAGAACACTGGTGATGCTGGGAAGAGAGAACATGGCTGTTTCAGAAGCCTGTTTGAAGCAGAGAGGTGCCCCGCACCGTTCATGTACGGCTCTCACTTTTATTGTTTTCATTGCCCGGGCACAGAGCCGGTGCCTGGCAGTGGGCTGAAATCTAGGCAGGATATTGGACTTAACAGCAAGCCTGTGGAGCTGCCTCTGCTGCATCCAATCTCTCTGTGTAGCTATGCAAAGAGAGCAGGGGGGGGACACAATGAAGGGGAGGAGAAAGTGGCCATGATGTATGAAAGACTGAGGATAGAGGTAAGAACATTGTTGCACATTGTCTGGATCAGTAAAGTAAAGTTGCACAGGGTCATTTACTGCTGTAACATGTTATCAGTGAAGAGCAATTCAGTTTTATTTGTATAGCGCCAATTCATAACAGAAGTTATCTCAGGACACTTTTCAAATAGAGCAGGTCTAGACCGAACTCCTTATAACATTATTTACAGAGACCCAACAGTACCACCATGAGCAAGACCTTGGTGACGGGGGCAAGGAAAAACTGCCTGTTAAAAGGCAGAAACCTAGGACAGATCCTTCGGCTCTAGAGAGAGAGAGAGAGACAGAGAGACAAACTGACAGACAGGTGCACAGCAACAACAGTATTGGTAATGGCAATCTAGCAGGACCATGGCAGGAGGCTCCACCAGGATCCATGAGAACCTGCGAGACGACAAAGCACAAGAACTCCGGGGAAGAAGTGAAGTTAGTAACATGCATTAATGGGACATGAATGAGTGCAGAAAGAGAGAGGAAGAGAGGAGCTCAGTGCATCATGGGAAATCCCCCGATAGTCTAGGCCTATAGCAGCATAACTAAGGGATGGTTCAGGACTCACCTGATCCAGCCCTAACTATAAGCTTTATATTTTTAAGAGCACATAACAAACTATGGTAGATTCTGTTTTGTAACTTAACAGGTATTTAAATGTTTTCCATCAATTCCAATTTCTGTATGAATCTGATTTATAGGGGCATTGCATTGTAGGACTGAGCTTTTGGGCCACTATTAACATTGTTTTTATATTTGAGAGACTAACTTTATGAGGAATAAAATGGAAATGTTGTAGAAGTCCTATTTTTCATTCTAGAAATCTCAGATGCTTTTAACAGTGGCCCTAACAGTCAGTTGTAGGACCGTATGCTTCAGTTTAAATCAACACTATATAAGATTTAGTATTTGTTGCGATTTGGCGTCCCCACTTTGGTAAATATGGACAGCTGTAATTTGTTAGGATTCCATTACTTATGATCAAAAACTAGCGAGTTGACAACTTTGCTAACACATCCAGACATCAAGCAAGTGCATCAACACAAGACATAGCAAGCAGCTAGTATTACTGACTAGTCCAACAGCAAGAAGGCCAGCTCATCGTCTGTCTGCAGCCTTTTATTTCACTAAGCTCTCTTTAGCCAACCACTAAAACTCTTTTTCTGGAGGCTTTTTGCTCGGTCACTCTCTTTTGTTCTTCTGAACTTCCTCTGTCCTCTGTGTTGTTGTTACCTAAGAATGAGTCGTTTTTATCTGTAGTTAGCGGGTCCTTTTCTAAGCAGGCCGCCGTGTTTCTACAGTAGTCCAGAACAAACACTGGCTCTAGATAATGCTCTTGACTTTTTCTGCAAGTTTTGTGGCTGCTGTTGTTTCTCCTACTCTCTTGGACAGTGAGCTGTATTCAGTTGGTTGCAATCTGCAACTTCACTGCAAGATGCCATTAAATCCTACACAGTGTACCTTTTTAAAGCATCAGAAATGATTAATGTGATTATAATAGCAAAGGAAAGCAGTCGGTATTGATCTATAAATTACTGAGTGATATTTACAATCTGTTGTCCACAGCTGCTTTATACTGTATGAAAAGATTCTCCTCTAGTTCATTGAATCCCTGCAGCCATGTATTAGCAGCTGAATAAATCTGTGCATAATAATAATAATAATATTACATGTGATTCATCAACAACATAGGGACATAGGGAGGGCTCAGTGGAACAGCCATGCCATGTATGGTCGTGTGAGTTGTTCAGAGTCCTGGTTAGCAGTGCCTTTTTGCTAATCCCGACTAGGCCAGTGCTGGACAATTTTTCATCTTGGTTAGGTTCCCCCTCACCTCAGCTGCTGAGATCGGCCCATAGGACTTCTAAATGTCCCAATCCGCATTTCACCGAGAGTTACAGAGCTCTTGGAAGTTGCCACGACATTCTTTGTAGTTCTGGTCGATAGGTAGTGCACATTCCGCAGTTTCGGCACTTTGTCAACACAAATTTATCATTTAGACTGTATTTGTGCTTGCAGTACTGAACTAGTAAGTCATTCTAAAGCTATACTTCAATATGAGGCAATATATAAAACTTTTTTTATTTTGTTTTGCAGCTTCCAAATTTCTTCATGAAGAGCCACGATTACAGCATGTACTCACATGATATGGAGTTCATCAACGGCCTCATTAATACCAAGACCAGGTGATCAGTTTGGGCTAGTGGCGATACATTATTGCAGACAACTGTCTTGTTGTGTCACTTTCTGTGAGACCTGACGGTTGCTGTTTGTGTGTAGAGGCCGCGTGCTGTACCAGCTCACCCTCTCCTTGTGGCGCCTCCTGTGTCTGTGTTACTACGCCAACGTTCGGCTGGAGGTGCTGAAGCTCACCAAGCACATGGAGGATGGGACCATTAAGGCTCGTTGGAGGATCAGGGGCCTTCCCTTCTTCTCTCTGCTGCTGCGCTTCTACCGCAAAGACAAATCTCATCTGTACAGGTAATGCACAGTACATCCAATTTTAATTAAAAGCCTTTGAAGAATAAGAGGATTTACTTTTTATATTTAGATTATTTGTCTTGTGTACTACTTCAGGATATAGTGAAAGTTTCAGCAAATATGACAAAAAGATGTTTTTATTGAAGGTACCTACTGCAGCTTTAACATCCGCTGCAGAAATTCTTTTTTCCCTCCACTACACACATAGGTCCAAATGATTGAATATGCAGTACATGGAATTTTTGATTTTAGGTGTTAAATATTTTTTTAAGAGTGAGGGTTTTGTCACAACGATTTAAATAATGAATCCATATGTCATCTGTTGCAGGTCATATGATGCATTCTCTACTTTTTACATTGGACCGGATGGACTCATTCACTGTCATAAAGTTGAAAAGGTAAGCCACTCCTAATGGAATCTACTGCACCTGAAAGAAAGCAACCAGTCAGAGCCAAGAAAGATAGTTGATTGTTCATTGCTCATTACACATAAGACTCAACAATCAACTATTTTCAAGCCAACAACCCAAAGTGTCTTTCTATCTTTCTCAGCTCTGATTGGTTGTTATTGTTCAGGCCCGGTGGATTCTTGCAAATATCATTAGCCCTAGGAGGATTTTTTCACAGATTATCTGTCTCATGTTCTACTGTCAGGATATAATGAAAGTTTCAGCAAATATGACAAAGTTATTTTAATGAAATTGACCTACTGCAGCTTTAAGAGGCCAACATTTTCCATCTGAGACAAGTAAATTGTGATATCCGGCTGAAAACGCTTCATGATGAGCTTCCTGTTTGTGTTGCAGATGATGCCGGCTCAGCCCCCTGTCCTGCCCAGAGTAACTTCTCTCTTGGCGGGGGCTCTGGTGGCACTTGGGGTGCAGGAGCATCGACCTACTCTCAACCTGCTACCCCTCCTCCTATCCTCGCTAAGACAGAGCAGAAACTGACTCCAGGCGACGATTAGAGGAACAACGGCCATTGGAATCGACAGTGTATCCAAAGTCTGCGTTCATTCATTCTCAGCATAGGAACACATTAAAATGGTTAGGCTCTATCCTAAAATCTCATGTTCCCCCTGCATTCAATGCAAAGTCAAGACTTTACACTGCTTTTCTTTTTTCTAATTTTAGTTTAGTTATTATTTGAAATAATGAAAGTGTTTAAACTTTAAACACAGAACTGGGTTTTTGGGTCCAGGTTGTCATCCCATGCCAGTCAGCTGCCAGCTGTTGTTATAACACATAACTATTTTTTCTTGTTTCTTTTAAAACACAATGTATTATACTACATAACATACATACTACTTAAAGACCAGTCCTTTTAAAACTCCCAAAAAAATCTTAATGTCAGACATTACGATTAGAAATTTGAGAATGTAAAACTTAGCTTTTCCATTAATAACCTATCTACATACAACATTCAGATGTTAGATACATAACATCAGAACTTACTTCATGAGACAGAACTCTGTAAGATGTACTGTAGGTGTTTTACAGACATGACACGAGGAATGTGTGCAACAATACAAACGATAACGTGTTCTCATGTTCTAACACAAAGTCCAAAATTTGTACTGCAATGCTAACGTCTGCTGCAGCCTCACACATTTCAGTGGTGTTGCTTCATGGAGCTTCCTGCCAAACAAGCAACTACCAATTATTGAAGTCCCACCCCTTTTTGCTCTGTGCTCCAATAACAGTTGAGCAAGCCTCAGTCAGAACCTCAGTTAGCTTCCTCCTTTCTGTATTTAGATATGCTATATGCTTGCAAATCTATGTTGGTTAAAAGATAAAAGAGATGTATATAGTCATATCTTATGTTAGCAAAATGCTAGCTAACTATCAAGCTAATCTGCATCAGTCATTTATTAGCGAATTACATCTGATAGCTAACAATAATGAAACGCTAGCTTACTAACTACCTAATCTACATCAATTGTAAGTTAGCTAGCGTTTTGCTAACATTAGTTAACTTAAGATGTGACTGCCGCTTGTGAAAAGGACAAAGTTAATTATAATTAAACTATTATTTATTATTGCAAAATGATTCCCGTAAATACCCCACCTCAGTATCACAATGGCTTCATGTTGAACACCAGCCTGAGCCTGGTCACAGGGCAGCTGCAGTGTTTGTTACCGCAGCAGACTGCTTTACAAGATCATCTTATCATAATCTATGTCACTGATCAAAGAACACATCACAATCACATCGCATTTTCCAAAAAACGTTGTCATACTCGTGAAGTGAAACATTAGAGATTCTATGCTCACAAACACAGTAGGAAATACAATAATTAGTAAATAATGGTAAATAATTAATTAGAAAACATTGCATGAAGGTTCGTACTAACCTGACTGCGGCATGATTGGTTGGTTGGTTGGTTGGTTGATTGGTTGGTGATTGGTTGGTGGTTGGATGAACCTCTGTCTATCACCGACTATCACAGGCAAACTTCAACCAATCAGATCCATGAACCATATGACGTAGTCAGTTGGGAGAAAAGAGAAAATATCTTTTCTGTGGAGAAAAAAGATCTTCTTCCGATAAAGAAATACTCTCCAGTTCTGATAAAATAGTTGTTTTTCTAGCAGTCACTTCTACCATTAAACCATGAACGTTTCTCGTGCTGTAGCTGCCAGTAGTTCCTTATTTGATGCTGATTGGTCTGAACCACTGTGGCTGGACACAAACACATAGCTTGAAACCTAGCAAGATGAACTCTGATCTTGCGACTCCTACTGCCTCGTAAGGCAGGGTTTGTCCATGTCTAAAAACAAAAGTTTTTCTTGCTGTTGTGAATGGCCACAGCCTCCTCTTGGCTGCATCCCACTGCCTCCTTGATCCCTCTTCAAGAATTCTGTATTGTGTGTTTTTGTAGTCTAGATGCAGTGAATTGTACAAATGAGAAAACAGTGCGCACGTTTCAGATGGGTTTTCCTCAGAAGGTATACGTGATGTCAGTTGACTGCATGAAAATTGACAGAAATGTGACAAGAAAGAAAGAAGAAAACTTAAGAGAGACATTCAAACCCTGCTCAGTGTCTCCCCTCAAAACCAACCCCCAGTGTTGGGCCACACTTAGTGATGCCCACAGCTTAGTCATGACGAAATCATATCATTTTTTATGAGCAACACAAACATTCTAAAATGAATCTTTGTATCAGAATGCAATCCATTTGGGCAAAACGGTTGTGAAATTCTTGAAAAGCCATATGACTAAATTATTTGATCCCATTCATGTGTAAAAGGAGAGCCAACAGGAAGTCTAAAACACGCTCTGTAAAGATACCTGCGTTTGAACAGGCTTTAGTTGCGTTCAGGTAAACGGCTTGTGTGGAGAGCAAAAGAAGTGGAACACAGTGGCCGAAATGCAATCTCGGAAGCCATCGGCTATCATCTAACAACAATTTAGCTTTTTATTAACTTTTTTTTAAATGTATTTATGAGAGTTTTTCTGCATTTGTATACAGATAACTGTGGAAGCCCATTTCTGCCAAATGTGATGGGACAAAAGGATTCTGTAAGTCATTATAATGAGAAACTCAAAATATTGACAGGATATTGAGAAAGTTCTCAGTATTTTGAGATACTAAGACATTAGTTTGAGTAAGTTTCTCGTTTTTTCATCGCATTGGATATCGGTTATCCAGATGTCTATTGGCTATCGGTTATCCAGATGTCCATTGGCTACACTGGAAGCCCTGAAACATTGGCTGTTGGGTTCCGATTGCAAACACATAAGCTCTCAACTGGCTCAGGTTGAGAAGTACTCCATTGAGCATGCTCTATGCACACTGAGCAACTTTCATAGGATTGAATGGGGCACTATCTGGGATCCGGATATGAAGTACTTCCTAATACATCCATTGTTGGTCTGTCTGTTCAGGAAAGTTACAAAAGTTGTCTCCAAAGCCTTCCTTTTCTACCCAACCTTCAGATAACCCAGCAAGCACTTTGTTTCGAGCATGCTGAGGCTCTTACAGATGTCTCTACATACTTTCTTCTTTACTGTGGGCACATTTCCACAAAGTTGATTTGTGTGTCTGGTCTGTTAATTGAAGATTTTCACAAATATCAAAAAGGTTTAAAATTCCTGAGGTTTGGTAGAATTTCTGTGCTGAACATCAGCACTGCAGGCAATTTTTTGGTGGGGCAAATTAGGGCTCTATCTTCTAATCTGAGCCTGTCTTAAGGCAGTGGACTTTTGAGTGGAAGCCAGGTGACTGATTGTGTATCAGTGTGGGCTTTGATCTGTGTGTGAGTGTGTGTTTTATTTGGAGAGGTGAAAGCAACAGAATGGCTTGCTTTTAAAAAGCCCTGTTGTAACTGTTTCTACGATATGATAAAGCACCGTGGCCAAGGCCTTCACTGCAGACTGCAAGTAACCGTCAACAAAACACTGGACATCCATTCTTTTCCAATCAGGCTCAACAACCAGACCAACAAGCTTGTCTGTTGAGAAAACTTGGTCATCTGTGGTCATATTATTGTTCTGATTGTATTCCCACCAGTCTAATTAAATGAACAGTAGTTGAGCTGGGAAGTATTATTAGGATGTTGATTAGTTTCACTCAAAAAGCATTAGGAATAGATGTAACAAAGTGCCTAGAGAGGAGCTGCATCTGTTTTTGGGTTATTGGTCAGTTACCTTGAGATAAAGTTAGAGAATGAACAGTTAATACCACACTGAGACACAAATGAAGATAAACTTTTGGTCAAATTTGCTGAAACTTTAACTATATCCTGACAGAAGTACACAAGACAGATGGCTCATCCTAGTGCTGCTAGTGGCATTTGCAAGAATCTGTCTCATGTTCTACTGCCAGAACACAGTGAAAACAGCAATAATGACATAGTTAGTTTTATGAAAATGTATTGCTCAGTCACCACAAGTGAGTCGATTGCCAATTAATGCCTCTTCTCTTGATGTTAGTTTTACGCTAAACAAACAAAATAACCTCAGAGCTTCAAGGATTAAGCTGATGTTTGCTAATAAATCACATTTTTGCCAGACTTATTCTTTAACCATCCACACAATGCTACCTGTTGTTATCGGTATCAGTACCAATTGGGCAGCAACACTAGCACTACATAGAACTCTCACACTGCTAGCTCATACAATGAAAAGGTACTTGATTATTAACATGTAATATATGCATGGATAGGTTAGGCTCTAGTCTTTGTGGTCATTTCCAAAAAGAAAAACCTGTTGTAAAAGCAATGTACAAATCACAGCAGAGAGTATACAGATGAAACATTTGACATGTCCTCAAGAATGTTGCAATCCAAAATACTTTTGGTCACACTGAAAATCTGGATCAGCATGTTAGCAGGATCTTGATGACATCCATTCCCAACCTTGTCCTGACAAAGAAAAGGTATTTTTCTTGTTTGACAATTTTGTCATATTTACTGAAGCTTTCACTATATCCTGACAATAGAACATGAGACAGATAATTTTGAAACAATCAGGTTCCTCTGGCTCCTCCTAGTGCAGAATGTAAGAATCCACATTCCAGGTCGTCTACCTGGAATGAGACTCAGCAATCACCCATCTTTCTCAGGTCTGATTGGTTGTTTTCCTTCTGGCCCCGTGGATTCTGGCAAATTAGGAGCACTAGGAGGAGCCAGAGGAAACAGATTTTTTCATAATAATGACAAAAATGTATTTTTGTAAAAGTTACCTACTGCAGCTTTAATGACGACAACAACAAAGAAACATCCAAGCCTTGCAGGTTTTTTTCAACATAGACACTAGACTAGAATCAGCCCTCCTCCAGTGTGAGCCAATCAGAGCAGTAACTGCAGGAGCCATAGAGAAGATCAGCTTTGTGAAATAAAAAAGGTTAATGCATTGTTGTGTTACCAACAAAACTTAACAGATTTCACACATGGTTATAGACTATACAGTGTGTCAATTGCCTCCAACTGTCCCCTAGAAAAGACCTGACCTGTACTGAATGTGACTCATTAATGCTAAATGCAAAGCACCCTCTCTGGATTGCAGCTATTGAACTTTAAATTTGGCTGTGGAGTTGTACCTAAATGGGTAGCTGTACACACTCGGGCTGGGTATAAACCTTCATGCCGCTCAGTAACATTTAGTGCTTGGTAAAGCGAGCGATAAAGCATGCTGTAGCAGTAGCTGTACATCAAGGACTGAATAAGTCTGCTGTGTATTTATCAGTCCTGTCTGTATAGAAACACGACTCGTCGGGCTCCGTGTTGCTTCGTTTCCACATGTACTGCTGCAATAACCTGTGTGAATCCTCGCTGTGTGAATAAATAAACTTATGGTTTAACAATGATCAGTGTTTGTGTTAATTATCATTTATGGATGGTCATGTGAGACTGTGTGTGTCCAGTTTGTTCCAGAGGAAGACATAGAATCAACTATAGACATTACATTTGTTTTGGCTATTCATTGTGCCAGGTATGGGTGTCACAGTATACCAATATTGACAATAATCACAATATTTAAAAATGAAATATTGATATTGTTTTAATAATACATGGATGATAATGTCAGGACCACCAGTAGGGGGTTGCGAGGCCTTTTTGATTGTAAGGGGTGAAAGAAAATTAAAGAATATGCACATTAAGCCTTTATGTCAGCATTTCATTCATTTCTATGAGGAAAACTAAAAACATGATGAGTGATTATGTAAGATCTAAACTTTGAAGACCTGAACACAAGCTATATTCACAAAGCCTTCATCCAAGTTCAAACAACCAAAGAGCTAACAGAACAATGAACTGACAGAATTGTATAAAAGTTTCTTAAAAATATCCCTGTAAAACCTGTAATAAAATAAAATGCAATAAATTCATCCAAATGGCTAATTTTAAACAAACTTCCTGTAGTCATTGTGTTCACTGTTTGGGTTCATTATACAGTTTATCAGTTGTTCCCTACTGTTATTGTTATGCGTTGAATATAATATGAAATATCCATAAAATATGTCATGAAATATGCCATGTAGTCAGTGATAAGGGGTCCTTTGCATCTAGCAGTTCAATTCCTGATTGCAAACAACTGAACATTGCTGCCATCTAGTGGCTGAAACTTATGAAAAATGCAAATGTCCAATCTACAGCCAGTGTTTGGTTCCGCCCCCAAAACCCCCAAAAAAAAAAATTTTATCTTGTTCACACACAAGTTATTATCTTGTGGGCACAAGATAATTTACTATAAATTCATATTCTCTCTTCAGATGATGTCATAAAATGGGAGAACTCTTATCAAGTTTTATTTACGGAATGTCATACCATGAAATTCTTGTCTTGCTGAAATCGAATGTCCGCCAGATTCTGTTAGAGGGCTGGACACTCGAAAACGGGCAATAACAGGTTTGTCACTTTCTTTTATCAACCACTCACCCACCAATACATAGGAAACTGACTCTTAAATAAAGCAAAAAATAAGCATAGGAGAAACAGCAAAAAGAGAAAAAAAAAAAATTTTTTTAATAAAAAAAAAATTTTTTTTTTTTTGGGTTTTTGGGGTTTTTTGGGTTTGTCCTTTCAGGACTACTATAGAAAGATGCCGGTTCAACATGGCGGACTGTGGTGTCAACAGATAAAAACAGCTCATTCTAAATGAACAAAAACACGATTATTCTTTTCAGGTGATTATCCACTAATGAAAACATACTTGTGAATATTATATTCCATTCCTGACAATAGATCCTCCTCAATGTTACACACTGGATGTGTAAGGAAAAAGGTTGGAACCATACACCAGCACCTCTTAAATCTGTTACAGTTGAGTGTAATTCATTTGCCCAAAACTTTATTTGTTCAAATTTCTACAGATACCGCAATAATGTAGTTTGTAAATTATTTTGGCTATGATAATTCATATGGCCATATAGTGTACCTGCAAAGCTATATTTAATGATTTTCCCATCAGCCTCAGCTTTCTCTTCAGCGCTAAGATGAGCACAAGACTTGGCTTTGGCTTGTTAACATTTTCACTGTGAGCATGTTAGCATACTGATACATGCTCACAAAGCTGATTTGCAGCTGTGTTTTGTTATTTGCTGTTGTGATTTGCACTTCAGGGCCACACTACTTTTGGCACCAGTGCAATCTCATGACCCCACAGATCTTTGTAACTCCTCTTGGGGTCCCGACCCTGTTGTTGGAAACCACTGTGTATCTGTAAAGCTGAGATTAAAGCAGTAAATAAACAGTTGAGAGACACTGTTAAGTTCATTTATTTCAGTGATGTTAACGAGCACATACTAACCATTCACAGTTTGACAAACCTCTACTGACTGCAGCTGTGCTTCAGAGAAACATCACTGGGCTGTGACAGATTATTATTATTACTGTTTAACACCAGTGTCAATGATAATGCCCTAAAATACAAACATGAGCTAATCATCTGTGTGTCATTGTCATATCTAAAGTCATGATGCTAAAAAATAAAAATCTGATGCCATAGCAAGCAACACCGGTTACCTGATTGACACTGACAAAGCTCTATGACATCACTGCCAATTTACTATGTACAGTCTTCACTCATTTACAGTTTCACCTTATACACATATACATAATGCAACTACACTTGCAACATAGGAGAGAAAAGCTCAGTGTGACAGACTGAGGACCACCGTTAGGAAACAAACAGGACAAAGTTTAAATATTTAGGAAAAGAAATCTTGAAATGTTTTTTACAAGAAAAAGAGAATACATGAGAAATAGTCATAGCACTTCAAGAAAATGGCTGCAGAGAACGCCAAATTTCATTGGGCACATGGCATTGTATATGCCTTTTACAGCATATTCTGACAGTCCATATACGTTTGTATAGCCAGGGATGGGATGATGTACAGTTTTATTGCATATTGGGATAAAAAACAGATATAGATAATTGGTATACTGTAGTGACTTTCTATTAACAGGGTCATCGTGAATAGAAAAAGCTGTCTAGCTCACTGACGTAATCACCAATGTATTTTTTTTTTATGTATATCATTTTTATTGACACATTTTGCGAACATTGATTGTTAAATAGATTAGGCTGCTGTCTGTTATGCAATAAATATGTGTTTCTTAACTAAAGGTAAGGTAAACTGATTCCAGTATGTTTTAGTGCCATATCATGAGTTTCAAACACATTTTAATGATTATCGCGATACTATTGTGAATCGCAATTATTTTGGTCAGGATAATCCTGACATGTACTTTTCATATTGTCCATGTAACTTCAGTTCTGACGGTGTGAGTCTGTGCAGTGCCACCGTTTATTAAGACAAATATTTTCAGAATATTATGAGGACTTGTTGTGACCTTTTCACTTAAAATGTTAAATTTATCTCATTAATTTAATTACTCTCATAATATCACAACTTTTTTCTCTTTGCAACATTATAACTTTATTCTAATAATATTCAAACTTTTCTTATAGTCCAACTTTTGACTGCACAACATTATAACTTAATTCTTATATCACTTTTTCTGTGCAACATCATGACTTTTCTTACATTAATTTATTTCTCGCAACATTGCAAATTTTATTTTCCTAATTACAACTTTTTTCTTCATAACAATATCCTTATAATACCATAATACATAAATTAAAAGCCCGGTCCCAATTAGACGCAGTGATATTGTTAGTTATTTGATAACCTCATTTTTATACAAGTAATATTCATACTGGTTTAAATGAACAATCTGATAGTATTTGCCATCTTTGCTGAGAAAGAGTTTTGTGGAATTAAAGGCCTGTCCCAGATTAAGGCAGGCTGAGTTCAGTCATTGAAGCAAATAAAAGCCTGGGCACATAAGTGTTATGGTATCACAACTTTTCTCTTGTAACTATTTGTCCTAACATTATTTTCATAATACTGTTTTTTCTTTGCAACATTTAAATTTTATTCTCATTGCATTACGACTTTTTTCTTTGAATATTTAAAGCTGCAGTAGGTCAAATATGACATACGATATGAATTTTTTTATAAAGTTACCTACTGCAGCTTTAAAAATGTTCTCTTAATTGAGAAAACTTAATTGTTTATTGTTTTTTTTCGAACAGTGGCTCCCTTATTGCTACCTGCTATCTCGAGCTGTGATTCTCAGACTGCTTCAGACCTGCAGGAGAGGATCAGTTCTAAGATGAAACCAGATTCCTGTGGCCCAGTCCTCTCCTGCTGTTGTCAGATCTTGTCTTATATTCAATGTTTAGTACTCAGACTCCTCACAAACTGATTACATCACTAGTTTAAGAGGTGTCTGAGAGCGGACGGAATGTTTTAGCATGAGGTGACTCAGTTCCAGAAACCATGTGCCACGGAAGGTCCACAGTCTGCAGGTTGTTTCCATTCTGACCAGCAGGTGGTGTCACACACACAGCATTCGTCCTTTCAGGCCGCATTTACAATGGGATGTTAAAACACTACATAAACCAGAGTTCCATGCTGCTAGTAGTGTGTACAGATTCAGTTCTGGATGTGGAACAGGGTTACGGATGATTAGGAGTCCTCTAAAGAGAAAGCTCGGTGTGTGTTGGGGAATCTCTGGGCGTCGTAGTTTGGATCGTCTCTCACTCGCTCCTTGATGTCACTCTTTACCTGACAGAGAGATTCACAGAATGACCTGATTACAACTAGCTGAGGAAAATTTTCATTCCAGGTCATTGTGTTCATATGTAAAGAACTAAATATACTTTATCGGACTTTTGATATGACATAAGTCTGATTTTTTTTGTTCTTTAAAGCTTAAAGTGTATCTGGAGCTGATGTCAGAGTACAAATCCACAAAATTGAAGCCACATTTTTACCATCCACTGTTTAGATCTTGGTGCTTTTTAACTCTAGATTTAAACCGGATGAAGGATTTTAGTCTGGATCTTAAGTTGCACTCCACTCCATTTGCACTGTTTACTGTAGCTACTGTTAATTTTCTATATATATATATATATATATATTTATATATTTATATTTATATACAAATATTGATAATATTTTACATTTTAGGTTTTATTTTATTCTTAAGGTTAGGGTTTTTAATTTTAGTTTAATGTATGTTTGATGTTTTGTATTTTGTATGCTACTGGATACTTGAATTCCCCTCGGGATAAATAAAGTATCTATCTATCTATCTATCTATCTATCTATCTATCTATCTATCTATCTATCTATCTATCTATCTATCTATCACATCATCATCAATCATCATCATCATCATCAACATCTACATCATCACATCTATCATCTATCTAATCATCTATCAAGCTGAGGCAATTTTCAGATATAAAGGACCACTCCTGTCCTTACACTTTTCACAGGCTGTGTAGCAACTGACATGGCTCATATGATTGGCCATATGACCACCAATCAATCCTCAACCTGTGTCTGAAGCTAGATGACAATCAACATGATAATTTTTCAGCTGACATACATCATGCTGCGATCCTGGATTAGTTTAGCAATTCATTACCTGTTTGGTGTATGCTTCCTGCAGCTCTGGCCTCTCCAGCTCCACCTGCAGGCTGTTCGGAGCGGTGACAGGCAGGACTCCTGCAGTACGGGCAGCTCGACTCACTGCGTCTGACAGGGATAGGTGTGGTCCTTCACACTGCGATGTCTGAGGATGGAAACATATGACAGCAGCCTTTCTTAAAGCTGCAGCAGGTAGTTTTTATAAAAGTCACTTTTTGCCCTATATTCTGAAACCTTCATATATCCTGACAGTTGACAGATAACCTGTTAAAAAAAAAAAAAAACTCAGCTTCCTGTGGCTCCTATGCTGCTGTAGGTCAGGCTTAGAAAGAATACTTGCTTTTAATAAACAATTTAAATTATTTATTTACATGTATTTTCAGCACACGTTTGGGGCAAAAAACTACTTCCATGGTTCAGGCTTAGTTCAGGCTCAAACTGAATTTTTTTTTGGTTCAGGTCAGACCTTGCCTGAGCTTTTGGGCCTGATCAAAGCACCTTTTTTCTCTTCAGTTAGAAGAGCTCGAACCTGACAACAACGAGGACAGGTCTTTTGATGGCTGGTAAGTTCACTGCTCACCTTCCTCCTCTTGGCGGGCATCCCGTGCAGGTACGCGTCAGACAGTGGTGGCTGGGCTTTGATCTTCCTCTGAGACAGCATGTCATGTCTGATGATGGGAACCCATTCCTGACAGGACATTATACAGTCATAATCCAACCAACTGATGGTCACTTGGCTCACATATGACTGACAACTGATTGACAATATAGGCATGGAAAGGCACATTTAGTTGTATAGTACTTTTCCACGTTACATGTACATTAACCCAAGATCTGGTCGACTGGTATGGGTTTTTCAGTGGTTGATGCTGATGCTGATATTTAGAGAGCAAGGTGAACAATGGTAGATATATAATGCTGATATCAAAACGAAAATGACATATAATTCCATTAATCCATGCACATTACAATCTAATATTATACATGGTTATATCAGCCAGTGACATGTTGTTTTAGATGGAATTTTCCTGAATTAATGAAATAGAAGAATACCTTGGGTCATGTTGTAGATTTCAGAACATGACAGTTTCTATTTAAATAAACATTTTGCTACGTTTTTTTTAGGCTGAACCTGGCCCCATTTTACGTTTCCACTGCGCACAGTACTTTCAGTGGGTGGGGTTGTTACTGGGTCTTCTGGGTTAACCACACACATTATTAGCAGACACAAGCAAGGACACAAGCTGTGTTTGAGGAAATCAGGACAAAAGACAGCTGAAAAAAACAGGAGAGCATGGGAAATCATACATCACAGCGCAAATGATAAGGCAACTCAGTAGCCTCCACCTCACGTCCAGGTTCAGTGTGTTAGGTACCTTAACAGAAGGGTAATAAAAAAACAGGACGGAACAGAGTAGTTCTATTGGTACCGTCCACAACTTGTGACAAAGGAGACACAATAATAACCACTCTAATTCACTTTATATATGCTTCTCTTAGGCAATATTATTAGGAATCACTCCATTAACTTTCACTGTTATGCAGATGATACGCAGTTATATCGATCAATCAAGCCCAATGAAATTAATCAATTATCTAAATTACAAACATGTCTTAAGGACATAAAATCCTGGATGAGCTGCAATTTTCTGATGTAAAAAATTAAGTTCTTGTACTTGGCCACAAACACCTCAGAGACTGACTGTCTAAAGACATAGTTACTCTAGATGGCATTACCTTGGCATCCAGAACCACTGTCAGGAATCTTGGAGTTATCTTTGATCAGGACATGTCATTTAATTCCCACATAAAGCAAACCTCTAGGACTGCCTTCTTTCATTTACGTAACATTACAAATATTAGACACATCCTGTCATAGATGAATGCAGAAAAACTAATCCATGCATTTGTTACTTCTAGGCTGGATTACTGCAACTCCTTATTAACAGGTTGTCCCAGTAAGTCCATTAAGACTAGGAAAAGGTCATATTTCTCCTGTACTAGCTTCTCTGCACTTATCTGTCTTATGGTAAGGGCTGCCTGAGTCCTGCCTGAATCCTGAACCATCCCTTTTGTTATGCTGCTATAGGCCTAGCAAATCGAGGGATTTCCCATGATGCACTAAGCTCCTCTCTTCCTCTCGCTCTCTTTATGCACTCATTCATGTCCCACTAACTTCACTTCTTCCCCGGAGTTCTTGTGCTTTCTTGTATCCGGGGCCCCTTTGACCGATATTAGGGATGTCGATATTCACTAAAAAATGTTATATCAGGAATTATCGGTATCGGGTTTTAATAATTGCATGAACGCAGCATGGGACGTTTACTGGCGCGCGCTAGATGATGTATGACAACAACAACTACGCTAGACTGGTTGGTTGCTAACCGTGGCTAACAAGCAAACAATTTAAAGCTGAATGAATTTAATATTAACACAAAATAAGTGCAATGCACCTTAAATATTTGACCCTGCTATGAGCTGTTCCTTAACCAAACTAACAATTAGCTTAGAATTTACATTAGCACTCCTTCAGGTGCATAATACAATTAAACACATTAACCAAAGCTAGTGCTTAGCTAGCGATTAGCTTTAGCGCTCTTTTCAGTATTAATACAATGGAAGCTGAAGTTGTTCTCTTATTTTGCACAGACAGTGTTTACATTTGGAAAGCCATGTTGCATTTATGAATGCATCCAGTGGGGTATCACAATAAAATGAGGCATAATGTGTTAATTCCACAACAGCAGATATGTTATGTTGTTAACTAACAGTTTTGGTGTAAAAAGCCTGCATATATCGGTATCGGGTGATATCGGTATCGGAAATTGAGAGTTGGACAATATCGGAATCGGATATCGGCAGAAAAGCCAATATCGAGCATCCCTAACCGATATGCATAAAAATTGGCACACGCGTAGATCTTATCTAGACGAACAAAAAATCCAGTGGGCGCCATATCCCAAACCCAACAGGAAGTCGGCCATTTTGGATTTAGCGGCCATTTCTGGCGATTTGCACATGTTGTATTTGAACGAACTCCTCCTAGGGAATTGATCGGATCAACTTCAAATTTAATCAGCGCAATCTAAAGACATTCATGATTAACATTCCGTCGAATGGCGTGCCCGTGGCGTGGCATCCAATTTTTACGATTCGCCATGAAAAAGGAAGTTGTCATAACTTAAGTGTACATGATCCAATCTCAATGAAACTTCACGTTTCATAAGAGTGCCGCCCTGAACACGTCTATGTGATAATATTCAGTAATAGTGAGAGCGCCACCTAGTGGCAACAGGAAGTGTCACATTTTATACTTTCATCTTCTACTCCTAGCAGGATGATCAGATCCAGCTAAAATGTACTTATAAAATGCAAAACACATTATTGATGATATGTGATGAATGTGGTGAGTGGGCGTGTCTGTGGCTTGGCATCAAATTTTGATGTACTGCCACAAAACACGAGTTAACGTTAACGTGAGTGTACATTGTCCATTGGGCTCCAAACTTCACTTGTCTGATAAGAGTCCCGCCCTGAACACATCTATGTGACAATATTCAGTAATTGTGAGAACGCCACCTACTGGCAACAGGAAGTAAGCGCTGCATGGCAATTTTCATCTGATTTGCGGGAAATTTTAATGTTGTGGTCCGCGCGTGTTACGACGGCACATGACGCGGCCACAGCACACCCCGAATTGCGTGGAGTGCGAGGGCCCGTTGTCGTCATCTTCTTCATGTTCATCATCATCAGTCACTACTATTAGTGTAGTTGTTGCTACTGTTGTTGTGTCTGTCTGTCTGTCTGTCTCTCAGACAGCCACCCACCTAGAACCGGGGTCTGTCCTAGGTTTCTGCCTCTTCAAAGGCAGTTTTTCCTTGCCCCCGTCGCCAAGTGCTTGCTCATGGTGGTACTGTTGGGTCTCTGTATATAATGTTATAAGGAGTTCCGTCTAGACCTGCTCTATTTGAAAAGTGTCCTGAGATAACTTCTGTTATGAATTGGCGCTATACAAATAAAATTGAATTATATTGAATTGAATTGAATTGAATTAATGTGTAACCGAACCGGAAAAGTGTTTGATAGAAACAGGGCTGTTATGAATGCTGTGCAGGAATGAAGGGAAAGGGATATTTCCATATAATCCTAAGAAAGCCTCATTCCTTACAGGTGGAACAGCTGCTGCCCATTGCTCCACCTCAGTGGCTGCCTCCTCTCGTCTTGCTGGGGCCCCAGTGGGACACTGGGTGTCCCCTGATGAGCCTGTGTTCTCTCCGGGAGACGATCCCCTCTCTCCGCTGTCACCTGATGAAGCCATGGCCTCCTCTGCTGTGGTGGCTGGAGCTGGAGACAAACTCTCCTCCATCTGACAGAGGGGTTGATAACATGAGCTATCCATTCCTATGACACTGATTCACACTGGTAATGCAGATGATGAACACACAACACTGTGTGTATGTGGATCTAACAGAGGGAGGTCAGCTTGGGTACAAAGGCTGCATACTCTTTTCTAAAGTGATCATTCAGATTGTTTTTGTTCACGATTATTAATGATTTGAGGAAACTGTTTGCACATGGCGACATCTTTACATGCCTTTTCTTTGTGGTTCTAGGTTTGTAATATTATACTTATTACTTACTAATAGTATACTTCTAGACTCTAGAATAAAGTCAAGAGTCACTGATACACACTACTAATATGATGAATCCTCTGTTCAAACTCTGAACTGACAGAGTAAATAGGGTCCTTAATGGACAGGACAGCAGCTAAACCAGAACAGATACCACAACAGTGTTCACATAAAGCTGCATGCAAGAGTGACAGTACTGCTCAAACTATTAGTCAATTAGACTTAATGTAAAACACCATTATCAAAGTAATGGAGTTTTTGAAACACTGACTTGATTCTATCTATTACTTTGCATTATCTGTATTGTTTACAATTTACAGACAAACACTTGATTTGTACATTGTATGCTGTTTATCATTGTTGCTTTCATATATTTTTATATATGCACCTACTTTTTTACCTAATATAATAGTTTTATGTTTATTTTACCTAACTTTGTTTAGCTTTGTTGTCCTTGACCTGTTTTAGCCTCTCTTTACTGGCAGTTTTAGAATTGATTTTAAGATGTTACTGACTGATCACCTTTAAAGCACTCCAAGCTTCAGCTTCCAGCTACATTGCTGAATTGCTGCACCCCTATGAGCCAGGGTGCATTCTGAAGCAGGGCTCTGCTGGCTTTTAAATCACTTCTTCTTATCTCTATAAAAAGCGTTTTATTTATTCTAGCACAACATTTAATTTAATCCTGTCTCATCTATTTTATTATCAATATTGTTTTAGCATACATTAGTGTTTTATTTTATTCTTTTAATTTTGTATCATTTTTATTGTCTAAATTAATTTGCCTCAGTGCAGTTAATTTGCAACATACTTTATGTTTGTTGTTATCTTTACTGTTGGGCATCTTTTATTCCACCTCACTTCTGTCAGAATTGTCAGATTTTATTTGTCTCATTGCCTCATGAAATGTTTTTAATCCTGGTTCCAATGATGTAAAGCACTAACTTTGTTTTGAAAAGTGCTATATAAATACAGTTTATTATTAGTAGTAGTAGCAGTATTGTATTGTTTAGCTGTATGTCTGCTTCTATCTCTGTTGAAACTGCATGTAAAACTAAAAGCAACGTCCTGAAGCTTTTTGGCTTTTCATAAACACACCTGTTTAGAATAAAGCCATTATAAGAAAATGGCTATGTCAAGGACCACCCACTTTAGCAGACTGGTTCAATGTGATGCATGACATCTTTGTGATGGAAAAATTAACATTTGCTATGAGACTGAAGATTAGATAGTTTCATGTCAAAAACATTATTGTAAAATGTAAGCTGATTTGTACTACCTGAATTTTGAAATAAATAAATAAATAAAATAAAGAGTCCATTATTTATTTTAGTGTATTTATTATTATTATTATTTCTCTCTTTGTAAGTCCTGATTTTTAGAGCCTGGAGCACTTCCATTATGTTTGTCTATACAGTGGGTACAGAAAGTATTCAGACCCCTTTAAATTTTTCACTCTTTGTTTCATTGCAGCCATTTGCTAAAATCAAAAAAGTTCATTTTATTTCTCATTAATGTACACTCAGCACCCCATCTTGACAGAAAAAAACAGAAATGTAGAAATTTTTGCAAATTTATTAAAAAAGAAAAACTGAAATACCACATGGTCATAAGTATTCAGACCCTTTGCTGTGACACTCATATTTAACTCACATGCTGTCCATTTCTTCTGATCCTCCTTGAGATGGTCCTGCTCCTTCATTGGAGTCTAGCTGTGTTTAATTAAACTGATTGGACTTGATTACGAAAGGCACACACCTGTCTATATAAGACCTTACCGCTCACAGTGCATGTCAGAGCAAATGAGAATCATGAGGTCGAAGGAACTGGCCAAGGAGCTCAGAGACAGAATTGTGGCAAGGCACAGATCTGGCCAAGGTTACAAAAGAATTTCTGCAGCACTCAAGGTTCCTAAGAGCACAGTGGCCTCCATAATCCTTAAATGGAAGAAGTTTGGGACGACCACAACTCTTCCTAGACTTGGCCGTCCAGCCAAACTGAGCAATTGTGGGAGAAGAGCCTTGGTGAGAGAGGTAAAGAAGAACCCAAAGATCACTGTGGCTGAGCTCCAGAGATGCAGTAGGGAGATGGGAGAAAGTTCCACAAAGTCAACTATCACTGCAGCCCTCCACCAGTCGGGGCATTATGGCAGAGTGGCCCGACGGAAGCATCTCCTCAGTGCAAGACATATGAAAGCCAGCATAGAGTTTGCCAAAAAACACATGAAGGACTCCCAGACTATGAGAAATAAGATTCTCTGGTCTGATGAGACCAAGATTGAACTTTTTGGCGTTAATTCTAAGCGGTATGTGTGGAGAAAACCAGGCACTGCTCATCACCTGCCCAATACAATCCCAACAGTGAAACATGGTGGTGGCAGCATCAGGCTATGGGGATGTTTTTCAGCTGCAGGGACAGGACGACTGGTTGCAATTGAAGGAAAGATGAATGCGGCCAAGTACAGAGATATCCTGGAAGAAAACCTCTTCCAGAGTGCTCAGGACCTCAGACTGGGCCGAAGGTTCACCTTCCAACAAGACAATGACCCTAAGCACACAGCTAAAATAACAAAGGAGTGGCTTCGGAACAACTGTGACCATTGTTGACTGGCCCAGCCAGAGCCCTGACCTAAACCCAATTGAGCATCTCTGGAGAGATCTGAAAATGGCTGTCCACCAACGTTCACCATCCAACCTGACAGAACTGGAGAGGATCTGCAAGGAAGAATGGCAGAGGATCCCCAAATCCAGGTGTGAAAAACTTGTTGCATCATTCCCAAGAAGACTCATGGCTGTACTAGCTCAAAAGGGTGCTTCTACTCAATACTGAGCAAAGGGTCTGAATACTTATGATCATGTGATATTTCAGTTTTTCTTTTTTAATAAACTTGCAAAAATTTCTACATTTCTGTTTTTTTCTGTCAAGATGGGGTGCTGAGTGTACATTAATGAGAAATAAAATGAACTTTTTTGATTTTAGCAAATGGCTGCAATGAAACAGAGTGAAAAATTTAAAGGGGTCTGAATACTTTCCGTACCCACTGTATATTGTCTGTTAAATATTTTGTCAATAGAAATACCTCTTTTACTGCAAAACAGATCTACCTACATACAAGAAGCCAATGCAGCCAATTCCTCAGGCAGACAAACTCAAGCTTCAACCATCTGAAAGGATAAGTCTGGTTACATTTTATATTTCTTTATATAATATCCCATGTGCAGACCCAAACCAACAGTGAATGTATCTACTATCAAGTATTGTGTGTGATACATAGTGTAAAATCTTTGAGTGGTCGGAAGACTAGAAAGGCACTATACAAGTACAGGTCCATTTACCATATATGTTCTTCCTCCGTGCCATAGAGCTCCATTGTTATCCAAAAACTAAAATATCAATGAGCCATACTGTTCCATTACCATGAACACACACACTGTAGTTTATTTTGACTCAATCCCACATACACAATCCTGCTGCCCCAAAACTGAAAATAGTCCCCCACAAATGCAGAGAAGTCAAAGTATAGAGAGACGGGCTAACACGGCGTAGGTTTGGGTCTTCACATGGGATTTGTTGATGATGAAAACACCAGAATGATCCTTTAAGAAGAGCACTGATTTACAGAAAGGATTCAAACAGATCTTGTGAGGGAAAAATTAGAAAGAACCGAACTCACCTCCACACTCTCTGATGGCAGATCCACCTCAGCCTCTGTCCTCTGGTTCACCTGAAATCAATCACAGTTTCAAAATGTACCATTGGAACTGAATCTGGGCCTAAATATTCAAACATTGGGAGACTAGGTTTTAGTGCTTAGGACATAACTGCTGTGCAAAATCTGAAAGTAAAGTCTTATTTCTTTGATTCACTGGTATTCTTGCAAACGGCGCTAGCTCTCTCTGTCATTCACTGTCTATGTAGCTCCACCATGGCTGCCTCTGTCTCACTCTAACAAGCGTAGACAAACCACAGCTCACTATTTTGCAGCATAGAGTACAGCCAGATACAGATGCTGAAGCTGGGTACATAAAATAAACACAACTGGGAGAGAATCAAAGTTTGGTGGATAAACTCTGTCTGGATAGTGGCTGTTTCAGTCATATTTCGGGCTGAGGAGCAGTTTGAAAGATACTTGATTGTTGAATCTCAGTGTTGGTATTTGACGACCTGGGAATGACACTCAACAATCAACTATCTTCAAGCCACCAACCAAAAGCCTCTTTCTATCTTTCTTGGCTCCGATTGGTTGTTTTTATTCAGGCCCGTAGATTCTTGCAAATACCATTAGGAGCACTAGGAGGAGCCAGAGGAACCTGATTGTTTCACAGATTATCTGTCTCATGTGCTACTGTCAGGATATAGTGAAAGTTTAAGCAATAATGACAAAAAGTAGCTTTAAATATAACTCTTTGTACTGAATTTGTGCTCATGCGCGAAAGCTGCTTGCTGCCTGTTACGTTAAGTAATTTCCCCCTGGGATTATTAAAGTATTTCTGATTCTGATTCTGAATGAAAGGACATTTCCCCAAACACTATACTGCCTTGATCCTGTTTGTGTTGCTTTATAGACCTAAATCTACTCACAACATTGTGCTTGTAGAGGCAGCTGGACATTTATTACATCCACTCGGCACTTTGTGCAGTGTGTCTGGCTGCAGCAGGTGTTGCTCAATCATGGCTCTGTTTATTACCTGTGTATGGATGACGTAGTGCTGGATTTGGTCCTCAGTAACTGGGTTGTGTTCCAGAATGACATGCAGCCTCATAGACATCATGCTGGTCAACCAGTTGACTAGACTTGGATTGACTTCTGCAGACATTCTCCTCTACACAAACACACAGGATTTTAGTAACATTAGGGATGTAATAAAATATCAATTTGTGATGTTGTATCGATTCTCAGAAACACTGTATCTGTATCCATTTTTGTGTTTAAAGCTCCAACTGCTAAATGTTGTAACATAAACCGAGGGCTGCGATGTTGGATGTTACAGGGACTGTGATAAACACAAATGTAGCTCTCACTGTTCTTGTTGCATTAAAAAGTTTACTTTACACTGTGTTCCAAATTATTATGCATATACTGTTTTTGTTCTTTTTTTCCTTAAATAGTCGATATACGATATAATTGTTGAGGGATAAAAAATCCTATTGACTGCCAATTATATCGTAATCTGGATTTTATTAAACACAATTACCAATGATGAAACACTTAATAGTTTCTAAAGAGGTCCTTTTGACACCTTCAGGCACCTTAAAGGGGCCTACCAACTCACTTCCCATGATTCTAGCCCAAAATATCCCTCCACCACCTCCTTGCTGACATCGCAGCCTTGGGACATGGTGGTCATCCAGAACTCCATCCATGTGGACCATCCAGTGTAGCACAGCATTCATCAGTGAATAAAACCGTTAGACAAATAGTATTTCTGAGCCCACTGCAATCATGTCTCCTTGTGGGCATTGTTTAAGGGTGGCCGAAATACAGCTTTATGCACATCAGCAAGCCTCTGGAGAATCCTGCATCAAGAGGATATTGGGACTCCAGAAGCACCAGCAGCTTCAAATACCTTTTTTACAACTCTTCAGTGGCTTTTTCACAGCTGCTCTATTAATACGATGAATTAGCCTTACAGAAACTTTCCTTAACACGCCTTTATCTGAACAAACCCGCCTGCGCTCTGAATCAGACACAAACCCTTTCACAGGACGATGATATCTCTTAATATTTCGTAAAATATCCAGTGGTTTCATACCTATTGAAAGATACTGCACTATTTCATGCTTTTCATCTGCAGAAAGATCTTTTTCCCCCATATTGCATGAAACCTGTGAACAACATCCTTAAGTAGTTTCCCATTAATTAGGCTCACCTGGCAAACTAATAAAGACAAACCTGTCTGAGATTGATGGCATATCTCCACATTCTTGCCAGTACACAGCCCTAAGTAACTGCAAGCTGTAAGCTGTAGACTTGTATCATATGAGTAAAGCATAATGCTGTGGTTCTGAATGATGTATACTAACAATACGGTGGTTGATGACTGCAGTCAGAGCCCTCTGTTCTCCTCCAAGGCAGTACAGGTTTAGAGCCAGACACTCAAACAGGCCCTGAGTGCACAGCAGCAGCAGACGGGGGCCAAACGTGTGATCTGTATGAAGAAATACCAAAGACAGAAAAAACTGTCACACCTCCTCATTTTCAGCATGGTCTTACACAGCACAGGAGCACTGTGGGTACACGTTTGCATGCATACACAATGCATTCTTAACACAATTAACAATAAATAAGAAACTAACCTAAATAGACTTAACATTTTACTTTTTGTGAGTTACAAAAATGCAGTGAACCGAAGCAGTAGAAACACTACCACTTTTGTGCACAAGGAATCAACACAAAATTTCCTTGTGAGGGCTTTAAGAGAGGTGATGAAAGGCTTTTAACCCACAGTCTGAAAAGTTCACTCTGAGAATTTTTGGAAAGTTAGGACTGAAAGAGATTAAAGATTCTTCATAAAGATTTGAAAGGGTGACACCATGACAACTCACCACTGACTGAAATAATATGTTAATGAACACATTAACATATTATTACTATTGCAATGGTTACAATTATTGAGGGCCATTGTGTCTTCAGTCTGTATTCTAGATAACTGACTAACTGCTCAGTCACAGAGGAGGGGCAATATGAAACATTGTAGCAGAGGATGATTAATATGACTGATCAGCCACTAGTTCTAACAGAAGTTACCGTTGCAGTGCAGGATGTGAGAGGCCATCTGTGTGAACTGCTGTCTGAGGAAAGACAGGTTGGTCTGAACGATGTCTACTCCCTCTCGCACTGTCACTGTGGCCTAGACACAACACAAACAACTTACTCATGTCAATCACTACAAACCTAGTACACAGCACAGTACATTATATGGAGACTGTAGTAGTCTGCATGAGGTTTGTTTGTGTGTGTGTGAGTGTGTGTGTATGAGAGAGAGAGAGAGAGAGAGAGAGAGAGAGAGAGAGAGAGAGAGAGAGAGAGAGAGAGAGAGAGAGAGAGAGAGGGGCTGTCCTTACAAAGCTCTCAGATATGTACTCCTCCAGCCCATTGATGAGGTCCTCAGCTGCTGTCTGCAGAGAGGACAAAGTCTTTACTGGGAAAAACCAAAACCAACAGACAGTAAACAACACAAACGACAAGACATCAGACCTGAAAAACTCAGTCATAGTCAAGTCAATACACTTTAAACTAGAAATGAATCTGTTCTGTCAGATGCACGCAAGACAGACAACTGAAAAACACTTAATTAGGACAACCATTATTATTACAGCCTACCAAATAAGAAACGAGGCAACACACAAACAGCGTGGAGCTCTCTCTACAGTTCTTACAGCTATGTTAGCATCAGTGGGCTCTCTGCCCTGGAGGTAGTGTTCAGTGAAGAAGTTGGTGAGCTGGGGCTGGATGCGGCTCAGAGGCTGGGCATTCCCATGAAGCAACAGCACCATGTCCACCATGGAGAAGCTCTGGCACACCAAAGAAAGCAGGTCACCGAAGAACCCTAATGGGACGAGAGCCAGTTTATCAGTATATTAACAGCAATCATGGTAAACCTGTGAAATGTGAATAGTAAACTTTGGTTAGAATTAATTCGACATATATAAATATGCTATATGAGGCTGGTTCATTCATTCGCCTGCTTTGTGACTTACCCACAGCATCTCCAGAGCCAGGAGTGAACAAGTTGCTGGTCTGGGACAGTCTCTGGATGAACTGGGCGATGCTCTCTCCGTTGCCCTGCTGCGCCCCCAGAGAGCTCATCATGGTGGACAGCACTCCCTGCACGATGCCGGTGAACAGCTCCGGGCTCAGAGAGTCCCCGCTTGCCCCGCTGCCGGCCTGGGATGGGGCAAGACTGGTGGACTGAGGGGGGACCGGAGCACCAGTGCCACTGACAGGCGGCTTGGCAGTGAAAAGAAACTCAACATGTTCATGGCTCTGCTCAAATGCAAACATACCTGTACAGGTCAAGAGCTTTTCTGCATAAAGGGATGTTTTAAGTCAATAAAAGTCAACTTAAACACTGCAACCAATCATTGAACTCTTGGGTTTCCATTCATTCAATCAGCAGACATTAAAAAAGGCAACATGGCAGGTTTGACTTTATGTTCATAGTAACCAGACTATTTTTTATATTGTGCTTACTTTATCAGTCATTTGTCGATTTTATCCCTTTTCATTAGCTACTCTAAATGTAAAGCCTATAAACTGTTTAAATAATTCATGGCTACATAATAGATAAGTACACAATATATATATATATATATATATATATATATATATATATATATATATATATATATATATCCCATCATGCTGTACAAGATAAATCACTTTGTGTGTTATATGATTGCATATATGGTATATCATATTGTAGCAGGGTATATATATATCTAAAAGGTCCAGTGTGTAGCATTTAGTGGCTTCTAGCAGTGCAGTGGCAGATTGCAACTCTTTCGCTTCACCATCCTTTTCCAAGCATGATAGAGAAACTATGATGACCACAAAACTTGCAAGAAAGGCTCATTCTAATAACAAAAGCACAACGACTCTTCTTTAAGGTGATTCTACACTAATGAAAACATACCAATGAATATTATATTCCATTTCTGACTGGACCTTTAATTAATCAAACAATCAATCAATGTCACATTTTCTGGCCCTCAAGACAGGGGAGCCACCAGACACCCATTTGGAATCAGGAGAAAACCTGCATGCCACCATATTATGCTTTTCTGTAACACTATATGAACTCACCGGTGTGAAGTCTGACATGCCCTGGAAGAAGCCAGGCACGCCCGGCAGTGTCACAGTGATGGAGGGAGCTGGTACAGAACCGGGACCCCCCGGCCCAGCCACTCCTCCCAGCAGAGAGCCCAGGAACTGGGCCAGATTCCCCTCAGGGCCACCCTCTGCTGGCTGGCCCACAGAGGTAGTGCTGGTGGTGCGAGTGGATGTCTGTCCGGAGGTCCTGGCAGAGGAAGGGGGAGGAGATGCGGTGGAGGAGGAATCAGATGAAGAAGAGGTAGAGAAGGAGGACTGAGAGCTGCTTGAAGAGGGCATGGACATGGGATCACCTGGAGCAGTTAGGAAACAGGAACAAAATAATAATAATAAAATAATAATAAGTATACCTAATCAATACTGGATCTTTGAGGCCAATACTGACAGATATTTAGTTTAAAAAATCTCACAATAATAGATCTGCTGATAGAAACATAAACACATAACATTAACAAACATCCTGACATCCCTCGGTTTTTTATATGAATTATGAGTCAGAGTTCACACAGACCTGGCTGTCCTGGCATCAGGAGCTGTCCAACCAGACCACTGATCATCTGGGTGAGGGAGGAGGGAGCCAAAGGTGTGCCCTGCTCACAGAGGGATAAAGGATACAGAGATAAACAAGCAGCTACATGCTTATTATAGTTCATGAATGTGTATTATTCAGCACACTGTAGGATGTTGCTAGAGCTGTACTGATTGATAAAAAAATAGAAAATTCACTGGCAACTTTAAACTTTTAAGTAATCTTCAAAAATGATTTTGTTTAAAACTATAATCTGTAACATTTCCTTATTAAAATGTTTAGAAACACCAGACCTATGTTCTGTATGTAGCTGAGTTGTGTACTTATAATTTTTCCAAATGTTTCCAACAATGTTAAAACTCTGAGAAATCTGTCATTTTATTCAGGTAACGCTGTGTTACCGGTCGCCTGTCGATGGCGTCATATCCCCTTTGTGCCTGCGTCAGTGTTGTGGTTGTCTGTCAGAAGCTGTCATACATTGACTTTTTATCCAGTCTGAAGCCACATTGTTACCATCCACTGTTTAGATCTTGGTGCTTTTTAACTCTAGATTTGAACCGGATGAAGGATTTTAATCATCGGACGTCTGGATCTTAAGTTATCAGAGAAACAAGCTGAGCTAACGTTAGCTTCACAAATGTGAAAATTTGCTGCTTTTCCTTGTCTTATTAAAGTGAATTTAACACTGTTGTGTTTTGAACTGTTGGTCTAACAAAACAAGACATTTGATGACATTACGTTGTGCTCTGGGAAAATTCCAATGTTATACAGACCAAATCTATCTGTGTCAGTGTTACCTGTCCTGGCTGCTGGCCAGCTGTGGGTACTGCGGCCCTCAGGTTGATGGTGGTTCCCCTTGTTCCCACAGGTTGTGGGATGCGGGGGGAGAAGGATGGCCTGGTGATGACCACCCTTGCCTGAGGAGGGTGGGGGGGCTGTGGGGAAGCAGTTCCCTCAGCGCTGGGTGTTGAGCCAGGGCCAGGCACCATCTGTGCTGAGTGGCTCGCTGAGGCTGCGGCAGCCATGGCGGCAGCTTGGTGGGAGATCTGGTGCACAATGGCCTGCATGAACTCAGGGGGCAGTCCAGGGAAGTGGACAGGTGTCACTCCTAGATACAGAAACAGGTAGATCCCTGAGTTTATCCACTTAAAGCTCTTTTGACCCAAATAAATCAATTACTGCATCTTTAAGAAGGAAGCAGCAACAAACTACGCACTCACCAGGCTGTCCGGGACCAGCAATATGTTGTTGTCCTGGAACCTGAGACCCAGCAGCTGACTCACCTATTCAACAAGAAGAAAAATTCATTAGCTTGGATGAACCAGAGGAACCAGATTTTTTTTCCAATAAATAGATTTACACCTGGTATAAACATAAATATATTTGATTATTTGACCATTGTTTTCAATTCAACATTAATTTATTTCTGTATTAATTTATGTCCTGAGAATTTCCTTCCCAATATATTATATTTTATTTCTGTATTTATTGATTTACACAATAATGTATATGTGCTATTGCAGATGAGCTGCACTCTTTAAGAATCTGTGTACCAGAGTACTTTTTTTAAAAGTATTTTTGGGGGGTTTTATTGCCTTTGTGATAGCGACAGCTGGAGAGAGACAGGAAAGGGGGGCAGAGAGAGGGGATGACACGCAGCAAAGGGCCGCAGGTTGGATTCGAACCCTGGGCCGCTGCTGCAAGGACTCAGTACATGGGTCGCCAGATCTACCCACTGAGCTAACCGGGTGCCCCACACACACATTTTCAAACTAATTACAGAGTGTGAGCGCGGCACATCTACAGTCAGGTTCTATGAAGACATACCGTCAATGTTCATCTGCATCATGACCACAGGCTCCATGGTCTGGTGGGTGATCCGGATCATTCGGGGTCCTCCCTGTCCTTGTTGATGAGTGGTCCCATTTGACTGAAGAGACGGAGCCTGGCCTGACACCTGCTGATCTGACTGACCAGCACCAGCAGAGGGTTGGCGTTGCCCTTCAGCTGCCTGTCTCCCATTAGAGGTCATGGTCACTGTTGTCCCCAAGTTTATCTAGAGAAGAAAGACATGTTTACTTTACCCATACCATTTGTCCCTTCCCAACCGATTCAGATACCTCAACTTTGCATATCGGCCAATACGGAGTAAATGTCAAAAGAGACAATGCTGGAAAGAAGCAGGGCGCACAGCTATGTGTACTTGCTGCGACCTAATACCACATTTTAGGGAGTATCGGAGGAATTTCTGATACTGGTATCGGTATCAGTATGACTCTAGTTCACTTTGAGGTCAACTCATGTAAATAACATTGTGATGTTAAGTTTAAAATTGAGCTATGAGGTCCAAACTCTGGCCACCACATCAATCTGAGGTAAGTTGCTCTGAGCATACTGACATGCAAATACTGTGTAGTTTTGCATAGTTTTGTCACAGTTAGACAGTTCTGCCAGGATATGATACACAGTAAATAAAGACAGTAATTATAATAATATATAATATATATAATTATATATATTATTATCATAATAATAATTATTATAATGATTGTTTTTATCATCACTATAAGAATTCTTATTATCATCATTATTGTTGTTGTTATATATAATAATAACAATTATTATTTTTATTAGATGTGTTTAACACTACCTGTAAGTGTGAAACATAAATTATGTACAAAAAAGCAATACATTTAACAGTGGTGATCAAACCTTTTGAGAATGACACAAATATGAATTACTGCATATACTCCAGAATGTTATGAAGAGTGATCAGATGAATTGCAATAAATTACCAATTGCAAAGTCCCTCTTTGCCATGAAAATTAACTTAATCCCCAAAAAAACATTTCCACTGCATTTCATCCCTGCCACAAAAGGACCAGCTGACATCATATCAGTGATGGTAAATGGTAAATGGTAAATGGACCTGTACTTGTATAGCACCTTTCTAGTCTTCCGACCACTCAAAGTGCTTTTACACTACATGCCACATTCACCCTTTCACACACATTCACTCAGTGATGGCAAAGTCCATCGAACAGAAACTAACAATCATACACACTCCACTCACACACCGATGCATGGCATCGGGAGCAATTTGGGGTTCAGTATCTTGCTCAAGGATACTTCGACATGTGGCACCAGGAGCCGGGGATCAAACACACAACCTTCCGATTAAGGAACGACCCGCTCTGCCTCTGAGCCAGATGCACTTTAATTGCATCTCAGTTGTTTAATTTAAAAATGTGGTGGCATGCAGAGCCCAAATCAGGAAAATGATCCAGATGTAAATACCTGGAAATAAAAGCTGTTGATCTCTTGTCTGATGTTCATCTTTTGAGTCTACAGCAAAATGAAAGAATTGGCCTCACTGTTCCAATACTTTTGGAGGGGAATGTATACACAGTATAAAAACTTAAAAAAGTAATCTGATCTAATATTCACAGGAAAGAGTCTCTGTCTACTCTCTCATTTTACACAAACTTCCTGCATTTATTGTGTTCCCTATTTGGGTTCATTGTACAGTTTATCAGTTGTTATGCATTGAATATAATATGAAATATCCATAAAATATGTCACTTAGTCAGGGGTTGTCAGTTTACTCACTGAAGGGGTCCCTTAAGGAAAAGTGAAACAGGTTGGTAAACACTAACAGCAGGGCTTTAGCTGCTGCCTAGTTGAAAACCAGGCAGATGTTTCTGAACATCAGGAAAACACATCAAGCAACACCCACAAACTATACACAATTAACTGAGCATAAAAAAGATATATTACGTAAGATGAGCCGTCATTAACGACCAAAAAAAGATATTGTCTGTATGTGTGGTGGAGTGCTTTTGCTACCTGAGTTTAAGTTATTTTGTAATGACTGTATCTGACAGAAATCATTATTCCATACAGGAGACCAGAGTGATGTCAACCTACTGGAATGGGCATGTGTGGTAGACCAGTCTGCAGCAGGACCGGGTGGGTGTAGTGGGCCATGGGGCGAACCACATACAGGTGACGTGGAGGAGAGGTCGCCAGGTTACAACGCAGGTCACCGAGGACAACTAAGGTGTTGCCAAGGAGACGCAGGGCATCTCCGACCAGGTTGAGAACGCGCTGATCCTCCTCTCTTTCCTGGGTCTGTGAATGAAGACAGACTCTGTTAGCTTTGGATAATTATGACAAGAAAAGCTACTGCTTTGTTCGCACCTGTCAAATGTTTTATATGTTTCAGAACACTGGACATACTCAGGATTTATATACTCTTAGAATCTTACGAGTATTGGGTCTAAAACTTTGTTTGTTCTGAGGGTGAAAGGTAATGGAGTCATATAAATCTGAAGTGTTCATCTCCTAGGAAGGATAAATGTGCTCAGTATATTTCATGTGTTTAAGTGAACATTTTAGAATGATTGTCTAGGTCAAGATTTCACCACAATGACTGACCCTTCCTTAGTCCGGCCCCTTTTTGCTCTGTGCTCCAATAACAGTTGAGCAAGCCTTGGTCAGAACCTTTGTCATCTTCCTTTCCTGTACTTAGAAATGCTATGTGCTAGGCTAATCTATGTCAAAAAGACTTTGAAGATAGTTAAAAGATAAAAGAGACATGTATAGTCACAGCTTAAGTTAGCTAGTTAAAGTTAGCAAAAGGCTACCTAACTAGCAAGCTAATCTACATTAATTGTTAGCTAGGCAGGAACATCTGATAGCTGATGTTAGCAAAATAGCTGACGACTGATGTAGATTATTTAGCTAGCTAGTTAGTTGGAATTTTTCTAACATTAGGTAGCTTAAAAGTACGGAAGCGTATTGCATTCACTTGAAAAAAAAAATTAAAAATGAGTAATTTTTTCTGTTTTTCGGACACATTTTTTTCCTGAATTATAGAGATACTTCGAACTCCCGCGAAGAACCTCCAACCTGCAGTGACTCCCATGGACCTATGGAGACTCCTGCCCGCACATATATGCCCCATCTTCAACTATCTACTGTACCGGGTCAATTTTGCTATGTATATATTTCTATGTCTAGCAGATCTGAATGGGCTTTCCTTCTGAACAACCGCAAAGTCCTAAGGTGCCTGCATAGAGTCGACAAACTAAAGATAATACCATCTATATGACTTAAAGACAGGACTATCTCCCAGTGTCTTAAACCCAGATCAAAGTAAAACTTGATTGAACTAAACAAGCCAGTTATGTTTGTTTCCGTTTAATCAAGCTCTCCATAAAGGAATGAATGCATCTATTGTTTCAAATGCTCTCTAAACTCAGAAAAAAAATTTGTCCGAAAAATAGGGGGGGAAAAAATTATTCCGAAAATCAGAAAAAAATTACTCCGAAAAACCAACCATAAAAATAAATTACTCAGAAAAATACAAATAATTACTCCGAAAAACAAACCAAAAAATAAAATTTCAAGTGAATGCAATACACAGTACAGTCTAAGTACAGGAAAAGAAAAAGCTGCTTTAAAAGGGTGGGGACTTAGGTAGGGTCAATTAGGCATCATCCCCTGAGGACACTGCTTTCTAGTAATATTAGTAGAGAGAATTATATAAATGTGTTCAATAAATATTAACTTTCATTTAATAAAACAGTAATAGTGCTAATACAGAACTGAAGAAGTTCACGTTACACATGAAATGAATAACACATCAGTCACTCGGTTATGTCATTGTCTTTGAAAGAGCTTCTGATGGGGACTACTGTAGTACTGATATATGTTCTCTGCCTCTAGCAACTGCACTTCCTCCTTACATTGTTGTTGTAGTCTGCTGAGGTGGCTGCTCCGAGAATGGAGTGGGTCCTCTCTATGAAGGGACGTAACCTCTCCTCCACCCTCCTGACCTCAGACAGAACCTCCACAAACTCTGCTGGACTTGGGTGACTGAGGACAAACGGAGGACAGGAGGAGTCAGCACAACAAAGGCCCTTCTAAATAACACTGTGTTGTTTGGTGATACTGGTGACCTGTCACACTTATGATTAAAAGAAGATGTAATGATGCCTGGACCCACTGCAACCTGGCAGTCTGATTTTGGTGGAAAATAACATTGTTTGTTACAGTATTTTGGAACCTGATGTTGGGAAGCAAACAATATGCAGATGTTTTTGGATTTGGTGAAGGTGAATACGTAAACACAGACATAACAAATTACTATTATTGTGCATAAACTTAATGTAAAATAAAATGTTTTGAAGAAATACTTGTTAGGATACCCCCCAAACACTGGACCTTTAGCATACATGCATTTTATATGGAGTGGTTTACTAAACTGAACTATACTGTCTAAAATGTGGTATCGGGTATCTGCGAGTATGTGTGCACTGATCTGATACCACATACATCAATCAGCTCCGAAAGCCATTCCTTTTACCCAAGAGTCATGACCAGCAAAAGTTTTAGGCAGGTGTGAAAAAATGCTGTAAACTAAGAATGCTTTCAAAAATATAAATAATAATTGTTTATTTTTATCAATTTACAAAATATAAAGTGAGCGAACAAAAGAAAAATCTGTATCAAATCAATATTTGGTGTTACTACCCTTTGCCTTCAAACCAGCATCAATTCTTATAGGTTCACTTGCACAAAGTCAGGGATTTTGTAGGATTGATCAACCAATTATACCAAACGGGTGCTAATGATCATCAATTTCACATGTAGGTTTAAACACAGTCATTAACTGAAACAGCTGTGTAGGAGGCTTAAAACTGGATGAGGAACAACCAAACTGCTACCAAGGTGAGGTTGAGACAGTTTAATGTCACAGGTCATACACTATGGCAAGGCTGACCACAGCAACAAGACACAAGGTAGTTATACTGCATCAGCAAGGTCTCTCCCAGACAAAGATTTCAAAGCAGACTGGGGTTTCAAGATGTGCTGTTCAAGCTCTTTTGTAGAAGCACAAAGAAACGAGCAACGTTAAGTATTGTAGATGCAGTGGTCGGCCAAGGAAACTAAGTGCAGCAGATGAAAAACACATCAAGCTAATTTTCCTTCGAAATCGAAAGATGTCCAGCAGTGCCATCAGCTCTGAACTGGCAGAAACCAGTGGGACCCAGGTACACCCATCTACTGTCCGGAGAAGTCTGGCCAGAAGTGGTCTTCATGGAAGAGTTACAGCCAAAAAGCCATACCTCCAACATGGAAACAAGGCCAAGCGACTCAACTGTGCACGAAAACATTGGAACTGGGTTGCAGAAAAATGGCAACAGGTGATCTGGACTGATGAGTCAGAATTTGAAATATTTGGCTGTAGCAGAAGACGCTGGCGAGCGGTACAATAATGAGTACCTGCAGGCAACAGTGAAGCACGGTGGAGGTTACTTGCAAGTTTGGGACTGCATTTCTGCAAATGGAGTTGGAGATTTGGTCAGGATTAATGGTATCCTCAATGCTGAGAAATACAGGCAGATACTTATCATGCAATACCATCAGGGAGGCGTATGATTGGCCCAGATTTATTCTGCAGCAGGACAACGACGTACAGTCAATGTCATTAAGTCTGAGTCTGTCTGGGATTACATGAAGAGCCAGAAGGATTTGAGGAAGCCTACATCAACATCTGTGGTTTGTTCTCCAAGATGTTTGGATCAACCTACCAGCTGAGTTCCTTCAACACTTACATTTTTTATAGTTTTCTTGCTTTACAGAATTTTTTCACACCTGCCTAAAACTTTTGCACAGTACGGTGTGTGTGTATGTATGTATATAGGATAAGATAAGATAAGATAACATAAGATATTCCTTTATTTATCCCCTTTAGGAGAAATTCAGTTGACACAGCAGCAATAGGGCAAAGTAGTGCAAAAACAGAGAACAAAGAATATCACAATAAAAATATTACTAATATTATTAATATTAGAAGATATGAAACTATAAATTAAAGTATATATACACTATGCATTGTTCAAGTAGGACATGGAGTGCAAAATATAAGCAGAAAATTGAACTTGACTAAAACTAAACTAAAACTACTAAACTACTAAAGTGGAAATTAAATATAAATAGTGCAAAAGGCTTGTGCGTTGTAGGTAAGAGTTTTAAAGCAGTCTTTGTCTGCAGGTCTGAGCTCAGTGTAGAGAGGATGAGAAGGGTTGTCCATGATGGCTTTCAGCTTCCCTCTCATCCTCTTTTCAGTCACAGCCTCCACACTGTCCAGTTCCATCCCCATCACCGAGCTGGCCTTCCTCACCAGCTTGCTAAGCTTGCTGGCATACATATATATATACACATATATAGCTCATGTTGTATTTGAACAAACTCCTCCTAGGGAATTGATCGGATCGACTCCACATTTGGACACAGCCATCTAAAAGACATTCACGATTAAAAGTTGTGCTATTTACGACATTCCATCGAATGGCGTGCCCGTGGTGTGGAACTTCAATGACTCGCCATGAAACTTCAACATACATGATCCGGTGTCAACAAAACTTCACATGTTCTATAAGAGTTCCGCCCTGAACACGTGATAATATTCAGTAATAGTGAGAGCGCCACCTAGTGGTGAAAGGAAATGTCATTTTTTATACTTCCATGTTCTACTCCTAGCAGGATGATCAATTCAGATCCAGCTGAAATTTAGTCAGGAAATGCAAAACATGTTGTTGATGATATTTCATATTTGAGTTTTTGTCAAACGGCGTGTCCATGACGTGGCGTCACATTTTGATGTATCGCAGAACACACAAAGTTGCTATAACTTGAGTGTACATTGTCCAATCGGCTCCAAACTTCACTTGTCTGATAAGAGTCCTGCCCTGAATACATCTATGTGATTATATTCAATAATAGTGATAGCGCCACCTAGTGGTGAAAGGAAATGTCATTTTTATACTTTTATGTATATCTTCCAGCAGATTGACCAGATCCATCTGAAATTCAGTCAGAAGTTCCTTAGGACGATGACGATGAAATCTTATGAATCTTAAGAATTTTTGAAGAACCCCGTTGCCATGGCGATGCAGCGAAAATCAACTTTTGTGTTAAGCTTGTATAGCTTAGCCACGCCCCCCAGAATCAGCCATGATACGTATGACCGACACGTACGAAAATTGGTATGCATGCGTATCATGATGGGATAAGCAAAAAAGCCTATTGGAACCATAACCCAAACCCAACAGGAAGTCTTACATTTTTAATTTTGCGGCCATTTTCGCCGATTTATCGTGTTGTATTTGAACAAACTCCTCCTAGGGAATTTATCAGATCAATCAAAATTGGTCAGTACAATCAAAACAAACTGCAGATAAAAAGTTCTGCTATTTGTGACTGTACGTCAAACAGCATGCCCATGGCGTTCAAATTTCGCCAATTTGCCATACAACAGATAGTACTAAACTTCAGTGTACAATGTATCCACTAAACTTCATATATTCTGTAACAGTCCCACCCTGAACACGTCTTCTTAACTTCAGTGTACATGGTCCAATCTCAATGAAACTTCACGTTTGATAAGAGTCCCGCCCTGAACACGTCTACATGACAATATTCAGATATAGTGATAGCGCCACCTACTGGCAGCAGGAAGTAAGTGCTGCGTTGCGATTTTGATCTGATTTACGTGGAATTTTCATGTTGTGGTCTGCACGTGACGCAGACGCAACACACCCTGAGTTGCTTGGAGTGCGAGGGCCCGTTCATCGCTGCTTGCAGCTTTAATTATTATTATTACAACAGTATTATTACTATAGTCACTGCTCATTGTCCCCCATCATTGTTGTTGTTGTCGTCGTCGTCATCTTCTTCATGTTCATCATCACCATCAGTCACAACTATTAGTGTAGTTGTTGCTACTGTTGTTGCTGTGCGACTTTGTCTCTGTCCTTCTGTCGTTACCTCTTCCCCCAACTCTCACCTAAACTGGTCGAGGCAGATGACCACCCACCTAGAGCCGGGGTCTGTCCGACGTTTCGGCCTCTTAAAAGGAAGTTTTTCCTTGCCGCGGTCGCCATGTGTTTGTTCATGGTGGGAACTGTTGGGTCTCTTTAAATAATGTTATAAGGAGTTCGGTCAAGACCTGCTCTATTTGAAAAGTTTCCTGAGATAACTTCTGTTTTGAATTGGCGCTATACAAATAAAATTTAATTGAATTGAAAATTTAATTATTATCCATACAAAGATCACATGTTAATACCAGGGGCTAATGGGGACATTCAGTCAACCTAGTACTTACTTGGGCCCGGTGTTGGCTGGTCCCTCGGTCTGGGTGGAGGTGGAGGATGATGGAGCAGGGGGAGAGCTGGTGTCCATGGGTTGTGATGGCCCTCTAACAGAGGAGGTCGATGGCGGCGGGGAAGAAGAGGCCTGAGGTACCTCTGGCTGTGAATGGGAGCTACTGTCACTGGACACTCCCTACAACACATGAACATAGTGCATACAAACACACGTGCACACTCAGTACTCCATCCTGTCCTGGTGATTCATTGAAGTGAAAATAGACAGTATAAGCATCAATCTAATGAGCCTGTTAACTCCTGGGCTGAAGATCTCATAATAGCCCTTTATTGTAAACATTTTAGAGCTGCATCGATTAGTTGATTAACTGTTTGTTACTGAATTCATCTGCAACTTTTTTGATACATTTTTTTGTTTCTAAGAAGAAAATTCTGAATTTTTAGATTTTAGCTTCTCAAATGTGAATATTTCCAGGATTCTTTAGTCCTTTGGGTTGTGGACAAAACAAGACATATGAGGAGTCACCTTGGGCTTTGGGAAACAACGATCAACATTTATCACCATATTATGACATTTTACAGACCAAACAACTAATCAAATGATCGAGAAAATGACAGACAGATTAATTGATAATGAAAATAGACATTATTTGCAGCCTAGATATATTGACTTTTTCTTGTAAAATACTGACGTTTTTCAAGGTTTTTTTCCCTCACAGTAATCCTAATCCCTCATTATGAGTATTATATTATCCAACTTTAGCTTGGCTGTGACTCCATGGCAAAGCATGCTGGGAACAAAACCAAGACCACATACATAAATGAAAAGAACAAGAAAAACCTGGGAGTAACCAAATCCCAAATATTAATTAGAAATAATTACATTAATTAATTAATGTAATTTAATTGGCAGCCTAACGTATTCGGAAAATGATCTATGTAGTGGCAGTGCTATCAGGCTGTAAATAAAAGCCTCGGTATCAAACGCAGTACTGTACCTCCAGCCTGTGGATCAGAGAGCAAACATCTCTGAGCAGGTTCTCAGCCAGCTGCAGCCTCATCCTGGGCTCACTCTGCAACGACTGGTCCAAGTTGATCTGCACATCCACCGAGCCATTGCTCTATACACACAAACACCTGTCAGCTTTATAGCAGGGTCTCTGCTAAAAAAAAATTGTTTTTAAAGACCATTATTAATGCAATTTAAGGCCAAATTCACATCCATACTGGAAAAAAATATGAAGGACATGAAGATGAAGCCTTAAAGCTGCAGTAGGTAATTTTTATAAGAAAAACATTTTGTTACTAAAATAGCCTGATGAAAAAATGGTGAATAATGAGCCTACCCCGGAGCTGGTGCTGACTCTGGCAGTCCTTCCAGCTTCACCAACTCCAGCCATCATCTGCTGAACGGACATCTACAAAACAAATCCCAGCTGTCACAAACCATGAAGCTGTTTTGGCTTGTGTGCAGCAAGCTCGTACCAACCTGTATCTGCTGAGGGTCCATGATGTTGACGGGCAAGTTGAAGGTCCCCAGCATCACGTAGCTGTTGCCGTTGCGGTCGTGTGGTGAACCCTGGGAGGAGGTGGAGGCATGGCTGCTGCTGCTCCCGCCCTCTACCCCCCCTATGGAAACACCTGCACCTCCAGAACCAGACATGGTGCCCTGAGGGGGGGCCCGCTCCACCAGGTGAATTACCTTTCCATCTACATCTGAGGGAGAAACAAAGGGATGAACTTCATTACATACCGTACAAACATTGTCCTTTTCAAGTGTTTTCAATTTGCTGCTATTTTTCATTTTGTACTAAACAAACCATCTCTGGTTATTTTTATTTAGGTTATCTGGTAACTTATATAATATTAATGTGTCATCACTTTTGATATTTCATAGACTCAACTACTGGAGCATATTGCTGCCGCCATGACAAAAATGTATAAGCTTGTATAAGTGAAATTTTCCTTATACCAAGAACACTTTCACATTATTGTGATAATGAGTTAAAGATGCAGTAGGTAACTTTTGAAAAAAGAAGAAACTTTTGTCATATTTGCTGAAACTTTCACTATATCTTGACAGTAGAACATGAAACAGATAATCACGTTCCTCTGGCTCTTTCTAGTGCTCCTAATGGTATTTGCAAGAATCCACCAGGCCTGAACAAAAACAACCAATCAGAGCTGCAAAAGATATAAAGACACTTTAGGTTTGAAGCTTGAGAATTCATTCAGAGACATTGTAGAGTCTCATTCCCAGCATCGGTATTTGACGACCTGGGAATGAGACTCAACAATCAACTTTTTTAGTTTGCTCTGATTGGTTGTTTAAGCCACAGCCGTCGCATGCTAATCAATTGACTAATGAATTTAAAAAAGATCTATAATAATAACCAGTTACTATTAGTTGGAGCACTTGGTATTTTAAAGTCCTGCTCAGCTGGTTATATTTCCACCGGATAGTTAACTGCACCAAAGCGTCATCAGTGCTTTAAGTAATTGCAATGCAAACATTGCAATTATATGACAGGGTAGAGTATAAAGCAGTACTTTGGCAACAGCGAATGACCACAGCGAATGACAACAGCAACATCTCCGTGCTGTGCTGAAGTTGAAACAGTTGCCATGATGATTACTAGAGGAGTATTACTACAGAGTGGCACACAGTATCCCTGATAATAATATAACTGTCATGGTCATTTGTCTACATCTGATTTTGATGTTTTGATTGCAATAACATTATATTATAAAGTATGAATAAATATGACAAAGGATATTTTATAAAAATGACCTACTGCAGCTCTAAATGCTAAGCGTAGAAATACAAATATAATTTGTCGGCACTGTGGGCAGGGGTGAAAGATCGCCTTCTCTATCCTTTGCAGGTTATAAAAACAAATTTGTTGTTGTTGTTGTTGTTGTCCAAATCATGCTGCTCCACTATTTATATTTATACAGTACAAGGACACTGTATGTGCTTGTTAGTGTGTCTGTGTATCCTGTAGGTGAACAGATCTCATTGACTCACTGTACTCAGTCAGCGTTCTGTCATCCTGCAGCACTCTGCCCTGGTAGATGAGCCTCTGCTTGTCCACTGGGATCTCCACTGATGCTGCTATATGCTCCTTGAACTGCTTCACTGTCAGCTGGGAGAACAAACACAATACAGTCCCTGTCAGTGGAACAGGGGGGGGAGAGGAGTCTAAATGGAGCAGTGTTTAAGTCAATCTAAGAGCATTACCTCGCCTCTGACTTTGTAGCTCCTGCTCTGGGAGTCCAGAGTCTTCACAGTGACTTCAATCATGGCGCTGGACTCCATATCAGAGAATGTCTGAAATAATAATAAAGTTAGATCTGTAAATAGCGTTAGCCTGCTAACGTTAACGTGTGCATTGGGATTATCTTTAAAAGGGGGGATGTGGGGGAAGAGGACATAAGAGGGTAAGGTGTATCCGCTATTAAATAATAAATGTGGATAATAAATCAGGCAGCACCTGGTTCCACACAGCTCCAGAGCCTTGATGTTATTAGCCAGCTAACAGCTAACGGTGCTAACTAGATAATCTCCCCTGGGGAGATCGTTGTCCGCGTTCAGCGAAAACCCGCTCAGAGGTGTTGCTTTGGGTTTAAAGTCTGCCAGAATATAGCACAGCCTGTGGAACTGTATTCCTTCCCAAACTCTTGATCTGGAGCGAGCGGGTGCATTCAGTTTGATCCGTTAGCTAACTAGCTTAATTTCCCCCAATAGAACACGGCTCTGAAATGCAACGTCAAAGGACCCAAATGACGTAAAGAGGAGCGTCTGTTTCTTGCCTGAGCGCTTCTGTGTTCTGATAGCTGTCACTTTGGCTGTGTATAACGTACGTTAGTTCATTTTAAGAAGACAGTAATTATTTCTACTGTCATCTCAGTATTATTATTATTATTTATTATTATTATTGATTGATTGATTTTTATTGTTGTTAGCGGAGACACAGCGATAGAACTCTATCTATGTTCTCTATGGCTCTGATATTATGATTATCATTATTAATAATAATAGTTTTAGTAGTAGTGGTGGTTGGGGTATCGGTTATTCTATCTGTCTAATGGTACAACCTGTAGTACTGAAGGTTTTTGGGTTGTTTTTTGTTTGGACAATATATCATGCCCCATCAGTGTCCAAAAGTCCAGGTTTTCAGTATAAAATAGTGATGACAAAAATACATTAAACACAAATTAAACCCACATAACACAAGAGGTTAATTTATAAGAATATATAATGAAGTATAATATTACAGAGTTTACATAAGTTAATAGTTTTGGTTATTCAAAGTGTTTGAAGATATATGTTAAGATATAATATGTTTGTTTAAAGCTGCAGTAGGTCATTTTTATAAAAGGAACCTTTTGCCATATTAATTACATTTTCACTGTGTTCTGACATACATAAGAAGTACATAAGACAAATGCCATTATCGCTTTAACGATGATAGGCATTTGTAAGAATCCACCAGATGTGGATGAAATATCCAATCAGAGGTGGATTCTTGCAAATCCCATTAGGAGCACTATAGGAGGAGCCAGAGGAACCTGATTGTTTTACAGAGTATCTGTCTCATGTGCTAATGGCAGGATATAGTGAAAGTTGCAGCAAATATGACGAATATTTTGAACAATAATGACCAAAAAGTTATTGTAATTAAAGTTACATACTGTAGCTTTAATTATAACTAAACATTGTTTCTAGAGCATCAACAAGTCACTATGTAAACTCAATATCTCACTGGAAACCAATCTAAAATGTTGGCGGCGCTGATTCCTCTCAAATGTATTCAAAGCCTTAATATAAGGTGGAAGCTTCTTCTTAAAGAAAATCGTTTTGTGAATGTAAAATTGTAGTTAAATTAGTGCGCAAATTAATGAGATATTGTTTCCTGCCGGATATAATTGATCAATTTGAATGACAAATGATGTCTCTTCAAATCCTGAAGGTGGCATGGAGAGCTCAGACTCTACTGCTTGTCTCCAGTGAACTGTTGCCTGTACAGTGGGTTGTCGAGTGTTTTCCAGGAGGACACACCTCAAATTATGCGAATGACAGAGTGTGTGTGTGTGTGTGTGTGTGTGTAGGTGTGTGTGTGGGGGGGGGGTGTTGGGCTGCGCTTCTCAAGAAGTCTCTGTCTGACACGGACAAGTTGAGGCAGAGGAGAAGGTGTGGCGGGCGGCGGGAGTCATGAGGAGGAGGCCTCTCGGTACCATTCAGCTGTCACGGAGGGAAACTTTATGGAACTTTTCCTCCTGTCTGTCTTCATTCCGCGAGCCCTCTTAATGTCTGTGTGCTTACATTAGTGTTGGAGCAGCAGGGAGGTCCGACTGAGCCGAGTACAGGTCTCAGACAGCGGCAGAAGCACAGTCGCAGGCTGGATTTCGCTGTCTTTGGAGAGTCTACGTTTCTGAACGTTCATGTCGCTTATAAGATCTGGACATCTGCCATGAAGAGAGCTTAACAACCGCTGGACGAAGAGGTAAACATACACCGGCGTTAGAACAAAGTGTTGGCACTCTGGGTGTCTTGATGAGTTGTTTTTTAAAGTGTGCAGCAGTGAACAAAGGTCTACTAGGGCTGGATTTTAATTGCCACTATCACCAAGTAGCCTAATATAAAATGAGGTAGCATTCAGGACCACTTCCTTATGAGCAACAATGGAACCATGGGAAAAAATGACCTAGGTCTCATAATTTATACTCTCCATTAAAGTTGCAGTAGGTAACTTTTATAAAATAACTTCTGGTCATATTTGCTGACACTTTCACTATACTCTGACAGTAATACATGAGACAGATAATCTGTGAAACAATCAGGTTCCTCTTGTTCATCCTAGTGCTGCTAATGGGTGTCTAAATGAATAACAACCAATCAGAGCCAAGATTGTTGAGTTTCATTCCCACGGTGTCAAATACGGACCCTTTGGGACCCCGGGAGTTCCAACACAAAGTGTTTTTATATCTTTCTTGGCTGATTGGTTATTTTTGTCTGGGCCTGGTCGATTCTTGAAAATATCAGTAGGAACACTGAAACAAGCCAGAGGAACATGATTTTTTCACAGATTATCTGTCTCATGTATTACTGTCAGGATATAGTGAAAATCTCAGCAATAATGACAAAAGTTGTTTTAATAAAAGTTACCTACTGCAGCTTTAATTCCTTTTTGAATTTTTTGTTATTTCTAACTAAGGATGTAACGATAAACTCAGCTCACAATTCAATACAATTCATGATACAGGAAACTACTTTTTCAACAAAATGAGATTTTCCCAGACAAAAATCCACAAAATATATTTTCTTTAAAAAATTAAAAAATCTTTTTTATTTCTGAGGTAGGGTATAAATAAGGTAAACAATGTATATTTCATTTAGTGAAGTGAACTCTTTTTGCCTCAATACAACAATTGATCTTAAGATTCATTCATTTTTCACCCATTTGAATCTTAACATATTTGTATCATGATTCAAATGTCTGGCGAAATATCTTTTACATTCTAACATTTCCTCTGTCATTTTCTTTACTCTGCTTTACAGGTTTTGAAGTTTTAACTTGAATTTACATCAGTTGCTTGATCTATATTTGATGCCAATGTAAAAAAAAAAGTAAATGCACATACACTACTGCACAAAATGTTGGGGTCAGCTGCCACTAAAGCTTGACTAGATACAGATATAGAGAAACACTGTACAATGGTTCAACCAGACTGACAACTGAAAGGGCAGAGAGAGACAAATATCCCTCTGAGTAACAGTTCAATGAGAATATAAAGAAATCAGCAGTCATTGGTCAAACAAACTGGAAGCTTAACATCAAAATGTGTGCAGATTTAAACAGGAACAGGTTCCTGCACAATAAAGTCTCTAACAAGCTGCAGCTAGCTATTTTTAAAACTTCAAAATAGAAACAGAAGTTTGGTGTAGGGTTGTAGCACTATTCAATATTAGCTGAATTCACTATAAACTGACAGATCACAGTTTAAACCTGTTCAGTATGACCACTAGACTGCAGAGGGACCAAAGAAAAACAGGTTTCCTAAATATTTAGAGCCCAGTTGCACAGTTGTGGTTCAATAATGATCTCAGGTCACTGACGCTTTTCTGGACTGGAAAACACATTCAAAATCGAAGGTTACAAAAATATTCCACCCTGTCATACAGCACTGTGGGGACATTGAATTATTCTTATTTATAAATTGTAAACAACACATTTTGTGTCTGAATAATACATTTTTATCTGTTAAAACAGCCATTAATGAAGGAAAGAACAACTAAATAACAGGTGACCCCAAACTTTTGATCGGCAGTGTGTGTGTATATATTATAAATATTTATCTCAGGACCGTGGTATTATGAGTCAAATTTCTTATTAGTTTGCAGTAGAGGATAACTAAAACCCTGAAATTAGCTTGCCTTTAAACCCCTAAACTTCTTACATTAAGATTAAAGTGAAATGCTTAGGGAATTTTCTGAGGCAAGACAACTGTATTTGAATCTACGTGAATGATTTAACCTGTGTGTGCGTGTGTGTGCATAAATTAAGAGAGGGCGGTTCTAAGCTTTTATTTGCAAAGTTGGTTCCCAAGTGCGCTACTGTTCAGTGAGTAGAAACAGCACTATTGAGCAATTCATTGTGTGCGACCCATTTCTCTGATTGTTCAGTATTATTACCTCCCTGCCTCATTAACAGGCTTTTGCTTTCTCTTCTTAACCCTTTTACCTAATTTCTTGTCTTTTGCACTTTTTTCTAGCACTCCCTCCATAACTTCTCATACAGCTACCATGCGTAGATTCAGCTCTGAGGGATCCCTCCTGGACTTAGACTTCCTCCCTTGGAAGAGGGTTGCACTGAAAAAGCCAGTTAATGCAAACAACCGGGAGTCTGGGACCTACACACCTCACACGGAGGAAGATGAGCTGGACGGGAGATCGGCCGGTCCCACCATCCGGGAGCCAAGAGCGAGTCCCAGCGAAGCAAGGCAGAAGGAGCTGACCAAGGAGCACAGCGTCAGCGTAGAGAACCTGAGCGAGCTGGGGAAACTGGACAAAAACCACCTTGGAGTGTGCGCCATCAGTGAAAGCTGCAGGGCCTACAGTGACAGCCAGCTGGCTCCGGCCGCCCAGGGCAGCTCAGAGAGCGTCGAGAGAGATGACCTGCCTCCCCCATCTCCCTCGTCGTTCTCAAACCTTTTCCCCTTCAAAACCCTGGACCGGCACCACCCTAAACCCAAACTGTCATCTGCTAAACTGCACCTCAAGAGTCTGTTTGGGCAGGTGGGACACCTAGTGCTAGCTTATGTAGACATTACTGCTGGACACAAAGTTATGCAACTATGTGTCGCACAGAATCTCAGAAAACGTGTCATACTCCAGTGACCAAAACTAGTAATTTTTCCCAGCAGTTAATCATAAAACTAGACTGAAACAAATTGAAACTGACCAAAACTGTCTTTATTAGTCTTTTCAACAATCACCAGCTCTGGTTTGGTAAGTGTCTGACAACATTATAGAAGGATCCTTACAGATCAGCGATAATAACTGTAATGTCATTATTGCTGGCCACCAGACTCCAAAGACAGCATCCATAATTTTACATAGCATTTCATCGTAACATTTTAACTTCATTCATAGTGTACAGAAACAACATAAAACTCACCAAAACGGTCTTTGTTAGTCTTTCTACTGTTACAACAACCAACAACTCTGGTTTAGGTAAAATAAATCCTTCATTCAGCGATGTAGATGAGAAAAAAAAGCAGTTTCAGTTGCTCTACTCAGTTCCTGATGGAGGGGCTCACACACATTAACATACACATGCGTCTACTATATATTTACTTGCAGATTTTTTTCACACTTTCCTGCCATTGGTTTCTGTTCATTTCAGTGTGCTATAAAAAAGGACTTGCAGAGACTTAAAATCTCTTTGAGTTATTGATCAAAGATTGACATAAAACGTCCATGCTGCATTGCTATGCAATAACTCTGGAACTGAATAAAACCAAACACAATCTTCTGCAGCTGAAACCATTGCGGTGAAAGTGGTAGGACTCAACCAAACACAGACGCATAAACATTGGCCACTGACATCGGTTAATGCTATCTTATTTGCCAATAGGCCTATTCAGTCAATAAATCAGGGAATCTCTACTGCAAACAAGAGTTGTCTATGTAACTATGGTTCTGTGAAGACTGCCAGAAATGCTATGCAATACCTTGCTCCACCAATTTCCACCATATTGATGGGTGGACATTTCCCAGATTTTTCACTCTGATATGGGCAACACTGGTTGTTGCCTTGCCTTGTACTTCAAAAGTACAATAGAAGTTGTTCTCCTGAGGTACAAGGCAAGAAAAATAAGTTGATTCCCAACTGGAACTAAAAAATAGCAGGTTTTTCTTGGGAACAGAAGTGGGCATGTCATATTCTAAAGGGCGTTGATGACGCATCCTTGGTTGCAATGGTTCCATTCAAAACTGGTGGAAATGCGGGCTAGTTCACTAGATAGTGCTAAGGTTTCAAGAATCTCCCAAGAAGGATTTGGTGGAAAAACATTGTAAGAGTGGAACTGGAGGAAGGTCTCCAGTTAACTTTGTGGTTTTTGTTTCAGAGTCCTCATTCCTCAAACTCCAACCTGTCCAACTCAGAACAAAAAGACAGGTAAGAATCACATTTATTTTCTGTTGTTTATCTCACATAAAATAATGTCATGTTAAATGTCACCAAACTCGAGACAGTTCCTTTCTTTCCTTTGACAAAAATGAGATGTCTTCAAATTAAGTCAATTTTATCCTGAAGGCAAAGCAGTATTTTTGAATCTTAAAGATTGTCCTGATGTTTGTTTTGAAATAGGATAATAGCATTATCTTTTGCTAAATTCACCTTTGGCTGGCATTCCTTGCTCCACAGTGCTACAGAGAGGAGGTCTCGCCTGCTCTTCATGCGTCAGTGGAGTCAGGTGGGCCACAGTAAAAGGGGGAAAATCAGTCGAGAAGAGCTGGAGAAATGGACTGAGTCCCTGAACACCCTGCTGGCCAGCCAAAGTGAGTCCTACTTTGATCTGAGATTGAGATTGTATTCAACCAAACACTTCTTGGAGGCAGGACTCACTTTAATGGCTCCTCAAACATTGATTTGAGGAAGTACAACCCCTCCCTCCTTTTTTGAGTGTTGACTAACTTGATTTTTTTCCATTAAATTGAAACTAAACAGTGAAATCAGCAGAAATACAGAGGTCTGGAACTAACTAACTTGGAAACCTAGATAACTCCTCAACTGGTCCTTGGTCCAGAGGATGAAATTTGATTTGGACATTTCAGTTAGGGGGGATGAATTGAAATTATATTAAGATTGAGAACAGAGAAGGACTTTAGATAGTAGATCCAATTGATGTCATGCATATTCAATAAGCATAGGACTGCAAACAAAGATGGGTAGAATCCCCAGTGTCTTGACATTTGTAGTGGTGAAGCAAAGCCAGCACGTAGAAGATAAAACCTACGGGCTAAGGAGGTGATGGGTAAGTGGTAAGATGCACAACAGTAGGTCTGAAAGACAGAATGACAAAATGCGGGGATATTTAGGAAAAGCATCGATGCTGTTTGTGATGGAGTATGTTGAAAATAAATAGCAGGCAAATAGCAGGAAGTCCAAACAAAATGGGGAGTGAGGTGGAAAAGATCTCCTTCATTTATGGTCAAGACAATGAATTCTCATATGATTGGTGACCCCCAGACCTTTCTTCTAGCACAACCATTAAGCAAAATCTTTACACTTGAACTGAAGAAATATTAAATGAACAGATTGCCATTAGATTTACTGAGCACGTCATGCTCCCCAGAGGACAATCACCTTGGCTTCTTGTTCAGTCAATGAACCAGTCGTTACATTTTTAGTTCCACTACAAGTGAGGCTTAGGGATGCTTTGATCATCTAAGTCATGTCGTTACACCTTGGAGCAAAGTAGACTGCAATGCCAAAATTGCAAGTTATACTTTTTTTGCGTATTATACTCATTAATAATTAGGGTAAAGTGAAACCAACGCAAATGTGCCTTAAACATGCTTTCTTTCTAATGGCCAGCAGGGGGCAGCTCTATGGGCTGCAAAAAAGAAGTTCGATAGAACTGAGTCTCAGGGAGGAATGAGCAGACTACTCACTTGATTTATTAGCTCAGTAAACAGTCCATGAGTTAATGGTCTCAATCTCTAGTTTCAAGTCTTCTTCCATACGACATGATGTTCTAAATGTGGCTTATTAGAAATGTGGCCAGGCTTTAATGGCTGCAGCGATTTAGCCTGTTACTTTGTTTCAGTTAGTCACAAGAGTTTGAGGTTTCATGATATGAAATTAATGATGCAGAGTCTTTACCGCTGATGGTACAGATTTATGATTTTCTTCATAGCAGTGGATATTCCACAGTGTACCATTTAACTGACGCTAGATGATAGCTATTCTTTTAACTCTTGCACTTTTCATTGAGTTTCTGACCTAAACTCTATACCCTGACATATCACTGACAGAAGCCACTTTTGCCTTGGAGAAATGTTTTATGCAAGTAAAAGTAAAATCTGTCTCAAGTTCCCCCTGCTTTTATCTGAACTCACATGTCGCTGCAGTGTTGTGTTGACATCTGAGCTGACGTCACTGGTTACTGTGTGCTGTGCTATAAAGGTAAAAGAGAAGCACTTCCCATGACCCTGCTGCTTCTATGAATAGAACATATAGTAAACACTGACAGTTGTAAATCACTGCTATAACAGAGTCTGTGTAAAAGTCTCTCCAGCTAGAGGATGTCTGACATTAACAAGGATTATGGTTGCGAAAAAATTAGAGAAAATTAGAGAAGTCCCCGCTCCGTTTCCTGGTAGTATTGTTGTACTCTTGGTGTATTCCAGTATCCTCCAGTATCTAATGACATGCTCACCATATCACTCATATAAAAAAAACAGGCAGGCCCTGATTAAACGGTCTGATAACGCAGAAAGCACTACAGGATATTTTGAATGCCACAGAATGTTTCCATTCACTTATCTGCTTTAGAGATTAAAGTGTTTCTGAATGTTGTAGTCAACTCACCACAAATAATGTAGAAATTATGACGTGGTTTAGGTTTGTGAGGTAAGTTGCTACAATTTAAAGGGGCACTACACAGGCACTCAAAGTCAGTTTATTAGTCATGGTAAGTAGTGCTCACTCAAATGACATCAAGCATACCCACTTTCCACCAATGTCAGATGTCTAGTAACCTTGCTAACAATAGGTCATGTTGGACACGTATTCGGTGACATAATGACGTGGCTTTATGGAAGCTTTCTAGCCAGTGTAAAAGGGGTATCAGGTATGTCAGCCTTGGTAGAGGTCTTCAGTTTAAGGGCTGGTTCAGAGCCTGTGCCTAATTTCAAACTAGTTCTTTCTTTATTACATGAGGCGCCAGCTATATCAGATGAGCTATCCTGGCCCCCCTATCATTTATATTTACATTGTAAAATGTCCCACTGACTACATATCTTGGTCACAATCCTCAAAATGAAGGGGATTCTTATAAAAAATGTTTTGTCTATGTCAAGGTTCAGGAACCTTTACTGTCAAAAGAGCCCAAAACAATTCCTCACTGCAGATTGAGCAGCCGGCAGCATTGGTGATGGAGTTTCAAGTTTCATTATCTGGTATCTGGCACAAAATTTCAAACTTAACCAGGAGTATCTGAGATCCAGGATTTGACGGCCCTGGTCCAAATAATATCCAGTCTGATCAGGTCAGGATGCCACCATATTTCTAGAATTTGTTCTGTTTGGGCCACCTACATTTTGGAATTGTGACAAATTATCCTTGGATCAAATTGAATCATTGAATATTACTTTATGCACTGGGTTTAGTTATGTCTCCGTATCTGACCTGTAAAGACCTTTGAAAGACACGACAGTAAGGGTCTACCAAAAGATCAATCAAAGGGTCTACTAAGAGATGCTATTAATCGATATAATTAGGAAACGTGTTTTTGACTAAAAGTCAGGATAACTCTGCCTCCGCTGCTTTGAGTTTGATCAATTGCAGTTGTCAGTTCAAAGTAATCTATTACAGTCATCATGCCTGCTCTAATTGTCAAAATGGAATTATGGTAAATGGACCTGTACTTGTATAGCACTTTTCTAGTCTTCCGACCACTCAGAGAGCTTTTACACTACATGCCCAATCGCCCTTTCACACACATTCACACAGTGATGGCAAAGTCCATCAAACAGAAACTAACTCATTCATACACATTCACACACCGATGCACTTTTGGGGGCTCAGTATCTTGCTCAAGGATACCTCGACATGTAGTGGGAGGGGCCGGGGATCAAACCAACAACCTTCCGATTAGTGGACGACCCACTCTTCCTCTGAGCCACAGCCACCCTTATAAAATTATTATTTTGTACTGACGTAGAATTTGTGGGTTGTAATGGAAGAGTTGAAAAAGGCTTTTTCTAACCAGATGCATATAAAGCCATTTACAGTGACATATACGTAGTCCAAACTCTAGGTCCAAACACAAAGAAAGAAAAAAGAAAAGCAGGTGGGATTAGCAGAAGCAGATCCCACAAGTAATGCTGTAATGTGAGCTCTCCCTCCTTCAGCTGACGTTATGTGCAATCATTTGGGGAATGTGATGTCTGTTTAGACCACCAACTATAATTTAGTACAAGCTAAAATGCAGTTCAGAATATGAAGTAAAAAATATTTTATTTTATTTTCTCTTGCAACATAAATCCACTCTGAATGACCACAATAAAAAGTGATGTGAAGTAAGCAAATGGCTGCCTGAAAGGCAGTGGGTGTGATAACTGAAAGTGTTTTTTCTGTTTCATGCTGTAAATGTGGCAGCTTAAATGCTAACACATCTTAGTTTAGCTTGTTGGCTTGCTACATAAAATCAGCACTAAACAAGACTTGCATTTGAGGATGATGTGAATCCCATTAGTTTTGCAGGTATTTGGACATAACCTTAAGTATTTACTTGATGAAAGATAGTAGATGATAGGGACAGAAGAGGATTAGGTCCACATGTAAAACTGTATTTGGGCTCAAGCCATGTGACTCAAGTCCACACCTCTGGCATTCACACCTGTACTTGGAGCTTTCCACTTGTGATCGGATCATGCAAAGACACATGTTAATACCAGGTCTAAACAAGGCTTTAGAAAACAACTCCTGGGTGAAATAAATCAATTAAAACTATTCATGTGAATAAACATTTTAAAACAATGCCAAAAGAATTGTTGAATTGTAAAATTGCAATTTAAAGGCCCAGTGTGTAGGATTTAGGCATCTAGCAGAATAATTGCAGATTGAAACTCCCTCGGTTTATTCTCCCCTTCCAAGCGCAAAGGAGAAACTACGATTGTGACGAAATGCACTCAAAGCCATGGTTTGGTTTGTCTGTTCTGGACTACTGTACAAAACATGGTGGTTCAACATTGCGGTCTGCGTAAAAACAGCTCATCTAAGGTTACAAAAACACAATGATTCTTATTTTCAGGTGATTATACTGATAAACTGAATTTTACTTTGTGTAACCATGTAATTTCTCCATCTAAGATTTAATTTTTAGGCTATCGCACAGCCCTGCTGTCATCTTGAGAAAAGGGTTCAACAGCTGGTAGCTTTTAACAAATGTTCCTCAAACAGGAAACTAGTATCAAAAGTTAGATTTCATTACTGTAAGTAGGTCCAGTATCAGTGAATATGAAATTAACTTAACTTTGTTGATATGAACATTCAGATTTTTTGTTTTGGCACTGTCTCTCATTTGAAGCTGAGCTGTAGGGAGTTGAATCCATACTGCCACATGGTTTGGTAACTCTTTGCTTTGACCGGACTGTACACAGCCTGGGGACTCCGTGTGACTTGGCCTCCTTATCAGTGCCATGCTAATTTGGAGTGCTGTCCTCTGTGGCTGACGTGTGTGAACTGTGACATGCTGTACGTGTGGTGTCAGCAGTTGGAAGCCTTTCTACAGAGCAGTTCATCAAAATGAGCCAGTGGGAAGACAGCTCAAGTAGAGGCAATGGGTGTGTGACATGTGAAAATTTGCTGTTGGAAATACTTATCATGTGCTCATTAGGGCAGAGGGATTTTTTGTGGGTGTCCTCTTGTAACATGTAATGTGACGTTGCATGGTGAGGTAAACCCCACTTATCTCCCTCCTCCTTCTCCTCCTCTCAGCTGGTGTTTCAGTGTTTGGAGCATTCCTGCGCTCTGAGTTCAGCGAGGAGAATCTGCAGTTCTATCTGGCATGTGAGCAGTACAGACACTCGTCTAACAACTTCAGCCTGCAGAGGAGGGCCAAAGACATCTGTGCCACCTACATCCAACCAGGTGCCCCCCGGGAGGTAAAGCCTACTTTCATATACAGTCTTAATCTGCACTAAAAGGGGAGAGAGAGAGAGAGAGAGAGAGAGAGAGAGAGAGAGAGAGAGAGAGAGAGAGAGAGAGAGAGAGAGAGAGAGAGAGAGAGAGAGAGAGAGAGAGAGAGAGAGAGAGAGAGAGAGAGAGAGAGAGAGAGAGAGAGAGAGAGAGAGAGAGAGAGAGACGTAACAACCACACTAATAGTTAGGAAGTCACATTTCTTTTCTCCCTCAAGGCACCTTCTGCTGGTTTATTACTCAAAGTGTGCACCTCCCTCCAAACAATACGCTCTCTGTGTGTTTTGGATGCTTCTTGTGTTTTTCCGAAGCTTGTGTGGGCGGCTCAAACTTTAATGTCACAACGTTACATCAATGGGTGCATTTATGTGGAGCCTCTTTCCACTAATGGAGTTCAACCAGAACAAAAACCTCACAGAAAACACCTCAATTACTAGATGTTTTTTTTAAATAAACTGCAGTTGGTCATATTTGCTGAAACTTTCACTATATCCTCCTGACAGTAGTACATGAAGCAGATAATCTGTGAAACAACAAAATTGGTTCTTCTGGCCCCCCCATAGTGGTCCTAATGGTATTTGTAATCATCCGGGCCTGGACGAAAACAACCAATCAGAGACAAGAGAGATAGTTGATTGGTTGGCAGCTTGAAGATAGTTAATTGAGTCTCATTCCCAAAGTCTCAAAGCGTCTGTATATGACGTTCTGGGACATGCGACTCAACAATTAACTATCTCTCTTGGCCCTGATTGGTTGTAATACATGTGAATGAATGTACTGTACGGTTGATACTGTGTACTGATGACTGTGTTGTCTCATTGTAGGTGAACCTGGACAGTAAGACAAGGGATCTGACCATCCAGCTGCTGCAGGCTCCCTCTCGCACCTCTCTGTCCCACGCACAGAAACGCATCTTCTCACTCCTGGACACAGACTGTTATCCCCGCTTCCTGCAGTCCAACATCTACCTCTCCTTACTTGGAGAGGCTGACTAGAAGCCTCATGTTTATGATGACACACCTGGACTCAGGAGGAGGAACAGTGACTCAGTGGTTTCCAGGACTTCCTTAAATACTGTAGACTATAAAGCTAAATATGACTTCAAATGATAGAGCTGCTGTGTAGGGGGGAAAAAATAACAATATCTATATATATATATATATATATAGAGAGAGAGAGTGTTGATGTGCATTGGAATTTGAATGCAAGTTAAATTAATGGTTTAATATTTTGGGAAATATGCTTACTTTCTTTCAGAGAGTGAGTATAGATTAAACGTACAATATATAATTTCTGCCACTAGGGGGTCTCTCACATCAAAACAGACAAAAAAACAATGTTTGATGATGTTGTAAAGTAGTATGGGATCATGTGAGTGGGACCACCATTGCCGTCATTGCAGTCAGCTTCTCCCGGTTAGGATTCCTTCAGTGTTCATGGTTCAGGAGGTTTCTACCGGGAGCCCAATGATCCACAGATATCTCCTCTTCTCCAAAACAAACAGACCCACTGATTAAAACCGCTAAAAACATACAACAATAAAGCAGTTCCACCTCAGAAAATCACTGTTTCTCCCACGCTGTTGGACAGACAAAGGACGTCCCGGAGGGGCTGCGAGCAGAGCAGCTGCTAACATTAGCTCAGCTTGTTTCTCTGATAACTTAAGATCCAGACGTCCGATGATTAAAATCCTTCATCTGGTTCAAATCTAGAGTTAAAAAGCACCAAGATCTAAACAGTGGATGGTAACAATGTGGCTTCAAACTGGATAAAAAGTCAATGTATGACAGCTTCTGGCAGACAACCACAACACTGACGCAGGCACAAAGGGGATATGACGCCATAGGCGACCAGTGAAACGCAGCGTTACCTGAATAAAATGACAGATTTCTGATTTTAAACATTGTTGAAACCATTTGGGATAATGTAAGTACACAACTCAAATACATATATAAATTGCTGTAGAGTTTATAGACATTTTAATGTGGAAATGTTATATCTTTAAAGCTAACGTAGGTAACTTATATAAAAATGACTTCTGTCATGTTTGCTGAAACTTTCACTATATCCCGACATTAGAGTATGAGATAGATGACACAGGAAAAAATCAAGTCCCTCTGGCTCCTCCTAGCAGTATTTGAAAGAATCCTGCAGGCCTGAATGAAAACAATGAGAATGGGAGTCAACAATCAACTATCTCTCTTGTCTCTGATTGGTTGTTTTCGTTCAGGCCCGGTGGATTCTTCCAAATACCATTAGGAGCAGTAGGAGGAGCCAGAGGAACCGCATTTTTTTTTCACAGATTATCTGTCTCATGTCTCCTGACAGCATATAGTGAAAGTTTCAGCAAATATGACAAAAAGTTGTTTTTTTATAAAAGTTACCTACTGCAGCCTTGATATCACGTCTCCATTTCCCTCCAGTCTTTATGCTAAGATAACAATGTCTTAACTCCAGCTGAAATGGATTTTAATCCCAATGAAAAAGGAAATTAGGAAATTGTCCAAAATGTTCAACTATTCCTTTATTTGGCTTCAAGCTGCAGCAGTTTCCACAGTTGGCCCTGAGTATTTGGAAGAACATAAATGAGGCCGTTTTCATCACCCGTGAAACTATGCAGCTCTCGTTTTAATCATTACACATCCTCCCTGTGAGCAGCTAATGTCCCCATGGTCCAATGAGCTCAGTCTGAGTTTCCTCTGCTTACAGAGAGGAAAAACAAGTTCCACCAGAATGAGCTCTTTGGTAAAAAGGTCAAAGTACTATGTGGTTCACTTCTATGGCAAAGGTGGGAAACCTGAGCTTACTCACTCTGACAGGTAAAATGAATACAAGACTACAGGGAAGTTCAGTCTGCCTTTAAATACTTTGCTCTGCTGTTCAAACAAACACAAACTGTGTATGCACACAATAGCCTCAGAAGACACTTAATAATTTAAGGTTGTTTGTAATAATGATGAGTGATTAGCATTTTCCTTCAATGTCGGTCTTGTAAAAATTAAACATCCTCACATAATGAGGATGGAACAGAGAATAACACTGGTGTTAGTCAGAGTTTTAAAGAGAAATAAATAAAATCCTGTTTTTGTATGCGATGTGTGTGTTGATTGGAGATCAGCATCAGCAGTGGATTGAGAGCTACAGTGTGTGCTCATGCAGATGTTGCTGGGATACTAATCCAGATTGAGAGGATGTGGCGAATGTGCCCGGGACAAGAACAAAGAGTGCAGACTTTACCACTGTGGTTGGTTCTTGAATTAAAGCTGCAGTAGATAACTTGCTCTAAAACTTTTATATTTGCTGAAACTTTCACTATATCTAATAGACAGTAGTACACCAGATAATCTGTGAAAAAATCAGTACAGCAAGTCTCTCTACTTCCGTGGGATCTAGTTGATTGCTGAGTCTCGTTCCCAGGGTCAATATTTGGCAATCTTGGCTCTGATTGTTTTTTTTTTTTTTTCAGCCATATCATGTTTTTCCAACATGATGTACAGATTTTAAATGTTATATTATCTCAAATGGCTTGTAAAATAGTGCTTGTAGCTGCTGTAAATGGGAAAAAAATGTCCCCTGGGGAGCAACCCTCTAGGTTTGGGCTAATCCCAGAATATTTACTACATCTGGCTCTGCCCCTGCTTTCATGGCGGTTTGCTTTTTAATGCATTTAAGTGAAACTATGGATATTCTATTTAACAATTTTCATATTGCTATTGATTAAGTGTCTATTCTTGTTTTATTTCCCAGCCTAGCTGAAAGCTCCAAAAAGAAAGTAAGCTAGTAAGTGGACCTATAATTATTTTGTCTCTGTACCAAAAGCCCAGGTGTCATATTGGCATTGGTATAGTGGTGGCAGCTAGGTTGAAATATTCAGAACAATTAAAATTTAAATTTGGCACAGATGCAGGTTCTTATGTTATGAAAACATGGATATAGGGGTCAGCGGCAAATAGATAGAAATTAATAGAAAATATTCCCAAATGTTGCAGAAAATTGACTTTATGACTCTTGATGATGCCAGGGTTTGTTCATACTAATTAAATTGGATGTCAGAACACCATAAACATGTTCTCCCCCTCTTTATCTGTCTGAGTGTGCTCTTTAACGCTTTTAACTTGAGAAAAACAGGAAAAAGAAAATAAATAAAAGGAGCATGGTCTCTTCAGATGGCAAATGTCACCCCCTTGCCTTCGTGCTAGAATGACAACCAATACATGTATAGCGTCTGTTCAATGACATCTGAGCTGAAAGTACTTCAAAAAAGTAATTCATTAAAGACTATACATTCATGCATAAGGAATGCAAAAATGTTTCAAACATCACAATATAAAGCATATACATACCACAATCTTTCTGCATTAGACATGGTCTCATTCAATATAAAGTTGTACATCGATTACACTATTCAAACCAGAAATTGGATGTTGATATTGTTCTGTAAACTAAAAATCTATAAAAAAAAAAAACCATCTCATTATTCACTGCACAGAGCTCCTGCTGTGGCCCCTGATGATGAAAGCAGGGTTTCCCTAAACAGGGACAGAAAGCTGAGGTAAAGATTATGAGAGAAGGACAGAGACAGAGACAAAGGTGCACAGCAACAACAGTAGCAACAACTACACAAATGATGATGATGATGATGAACATGAAGAAGATGACAACGACAACAGGGGGATGAATAATAATAATAATAATAATAACACTAACATCAGTGATACTAGTAATGGCAGTCAAGCAGGACCATGGCAGGAGGCTCCACCAGGATCCATGAGAACCTGCGAGACGAGAAAGCACAAGAACTCCGGGGAAGAAGTGAAGTTAGTAACATGCATTAATGGAACATGAATGAGTGCAGAAAGAGAGAGGAAGGGAGGAGCTCAGTGCACCATGGGAAATCCCCCGATAGTCTAGGCCTATAGCAGCATAACTAAGGGATGGTTCAGGACTCACCTGATCCAGCCCTAACTATAAGCTTTATCAAAGAGGAACGTCTTAAGCCTACTCTTGAATGTGGTGAGGGTGTCTGCCTCCCGAACCACAACTGGAAGCTGGTTCCACAGGAGAGGAGCTTGGTAACTGAAGGCTCTGGCTCCTAAGGGTACAAATTGGTACAAATAGTAGGTAATCTTTATAAAAATAAAATGGTTGTCATATTTGTTGAAACTGTCACTATATCCTGACAGTAGAACATAAGACAGAAAATCAGGTTCCTCTGGTTCCTCCTAGTGCTCCTAATGTTTTTTTTGCAAGAATCCACTGGTCCATAACGAAAACAACCAATCAGAGCCAAGAAAGATAGTTGATTGTTGAGACTCTAATGACACTTAGAAACAAAAAGTCATAGTGACTTTATCATTTGTTAGTGGTGAGCAACAGGACTTCATGATACATCCTGCATTAAATCACCAGCAGTCATGCTTTAGTTAAATATTAGTTAAGTATATGTGTATATTTGTATCCTTGTTATAAAGTGTTACTACAAAACACATACAAATCTCAGTCTGTCCTGAACTACACAGCAGACTGACTCACCCCACGGAATGACTTGAGAGGGGATTATGGGTATAAGCACATAGATGTTGACATCTGATAAGCGGCAGTTCCTCATGCTTGGAAAGTCAAGTTTAAGGGTCAGTTTACTCAGCATACAAAGAAAAATATTTTGTCACTTCACCAAGCAGTGTGTAGCCATGGAGATAGTTTAAGGTTATGGCGTCAGAAACTTGATCCTCCGCCCCAGTACACTGGAAGCAATTGGAAATTGTCCGACAACAGTTTTCACTGGCACTTCTTTTTTTGGCAAGAAAGTAGTTCCATGGCTATGTGCCAGAAGGGTTCTGTCACTGTTGTGTTACTAACTGAGGCAAACACCAAGGGCGATGACTAAAGCTACTTACGACCCTCACAACTTTTGTTTACAAGCTCAGCTTCACTTGTAAACGGCCAAACACACCCACTCTGGTTAACGGTCTCAGTGTGCTTCCATCTAACTGGATCATACTATGTGTGAAAGGTGTGGTGAAAAGTCTGTGTCAGTCTCTACTGGCTGCAACCCACTGTGCCCCCCCATCTCTCCAACAACAACGTCTTTGTACACCATGAATGTTTTGCTTTCACAGAATTAAATTGAATTACCGGCCTGTAGCTGTATGCCTCCTTCAACAAGTCGAGTTGCAGTTAACATCCATGTCTGTATATTCACCAAAAAAATGTGGGCTACTAGTGACTATACAGAATTTTACACTTCAGCCGGACAAACTGTCCATAGAAATTGTAAGACTTGATTAGAAGTATTCAGTAGTGAAGACAATTTAGGCAAATTGTACTGAGGAAATGCTGGAATTTTACAGAAATGTCTGCTTTAACATTGATGGACATGTCCGTGAAAGGTCCAGAGGATATACCATAAAGGTAGGGAATTTCCATTTTAGGATTAACAGAAGTGTCTGTGAAAGGTTCAAAGGATATACTGTAAATCTAAAGAATTCGGGTTGCAGGTTTTTTTAAAAATATTTCTTTCTTACAGTGTAGGCTCATATATGTGGTAAAGACTTGGGAAAAAAGGATTTATGGTATCAATTATGGTTATGACCAAAAACAAGTTTCTCAAGGTCATTTTGAGCTCACAGCGACCTTTGAGTCAAAAGTTTCATCACTTCAATGTCCAACCAAATCATCAGGTCATCAGTTCTTGAGTTATAGCCAAAATCGTGTTTTGTGAGGTCACAGTGATCTTTAATTTTACCAAATTCTAACCAGTTCATCGCTGAGTCTGAGCTGACATTAGTGCCAAATTGGAAGTTCCCTCGAGGTGTTCTTAAGATATCACATTCACAAGAATGGCACAATGTCTCTGGAGGCGTAAAAAGAGAGCTGAAAAGAGAAGCTTAAACCCTGCCTACGGTCATACCTCTATACACACAGTGTTTGTGATTGTTGAATTGTCTGTGGTAGAAAGTGGTCACAGGTTGACAGCTCCAGGAGGGCATGTCTTATCTAACATGAGCCTGCCAGAGGGCAGACACCAAGAGACTGTGATTGTTGAGTCTCAGTGCATCAAATATCTTGGAATGAGACTCAACAATTAGCTTTCTTTCTCAGCTGATTAGTTATTTTCGTTCAGGCCTGGCGGTTTCTTACAAATGCCATTAGGGGCAAGACGAAGCTGATTGTTTCACAGATTATCCGTCTCATGTTCTACTGTAAGGATATAGTGAAAGTTTCAGTAAATATGACAAAAATATTATTTTTATAAAAATTACCTACTGCATCTTTAAACCCCTGTCAACAAGTAAAAAAAACTTTAGAGTAATCTTTGATTCACAAGCCCTTCGTACACAGTAGGCCTATATCTCAGCATTTCCTTCATTTCTGTGAAGAAAACAAAAAACAAAACAACCAATGAGCTAATATAACAGTGAGAAGAAAACTGTGAATTTGATTTAATAAATTCATCCAAATGGCTCACTGTAGTCATTGTGTTCACTGTTTGGGTTCATTGTAGTTTATCAGTTGTTCCCAACTGTTATTGTTATGCGTTGAATATAATATGAAATATCCGTAAAATATGTCACTTAGTTTACTCAATGATAGACAAGGGCTCCATGGCTTAAATGGACAAGCACAAATATTTTGGAAAATTAATTAATTGGTATTTTCTAATGTATTTAGGCTAAAATGACACAATTACATGATGACATGATTTTTTTTTCAAAATATGGTCTTTATTTTCCAATGTACAGGCTGAATCTCCTGAGATAGATTTTCCGCTTTATAAATAGTTTATATGCCAACCTTTAAAACATTTTATAAACAATGAATACTTCTTTCATGTTTTGTATACATAGGTTTAAAAAAAGCAAGAAAAAAAAAAGCCCAATAGTTATTCACATAAGTTCTGAATGTGCCAAATGTGACTAATTTTACAAAAACTTGGATTGTGTGGGTGTGTGTTTGTGTGTAAGAGAGATAGGGAGAGAGCATGTGTACACTGCTGAATTAATTAATAATAAAAAATGAAGAGTAAAAAAATAATATAAACAATATTTTGTACATTTATATGGTTGATTATCTGTAGAGGCCTCAAAACAGCATAAAACTGTGAGTGATTATCCCTGTTTCATTACTAATGACATTTTCACTGTGTTCTGACAGTAGTAAAAATACCTAGTGCAGCTTCAAAGTTGTGAAAATTTAATCCATTATTTTTCATCAAGAACATATAAAATCATCATTAAAAAAACAATATTATATTAGTCCATAAATAATAATAAACATGAAACTTACTTTTACCTGACTTTTACCACCAGTGTTGTTGTTCATGTACACTGCCATTTTGAATTTTCACACTGATAAGAATATTTTTGAATGCTGGCATGAAGTCACATGACCTGAGTACTTTGCCACCCTCCCTTCAGTGTTTAGCATGATATACAGATAAAAGCACCTAACCGCTTATGTGGCAAACTTGGCCATTGTGACCACAGCAGATTTTTCCACAGCGGTCTCTGGTAAATTGAAAACAGTTTACTACAGTTTTCCTCTAACACTAATAACACTAATGTGGCCATGGCCCATTAGTTAGTTACAGTTCAATTTAAGTAGAATTTGTTTTATTTTACAGAAAATCCATCTTCTAGAAAGAGAAAGTGAAACAACCAAGATTATTTCCAGGATATTTGGGCAATTTTATCAATTGCCAGGTGTTTTCATGATTGGAAAACTAGTCTCTAAATTTCCAGGTTTTCCAGGACACATGGGAACCCTACTACATAGAACATGTAGAATAATTTTCCCATAATATCCCGTACAGAAGGGTGATACATATTCTTTGTAGTTTGTTTTCAAGAGAAAAGAAATTGGGTATGATGTAAAAAATAACCTTTAATATAGATGTTTTTAGAATTCAGCAGCTATTGCACAGAATTTGTCCCCAAACGCTACAATGAAGAATTCTGAACTCTGCAGCTCTAACTTATACCTCTGACTGGCTTCATCTGACAAAAATGAATGGACGCAGCCCTCTGATTTCAGATGCTGTTAGACAATCTGACAAGCATTCTGTTTGAAGCATACTGAAACCTTTAAACATAAGCAGCAACCACCACAACTGAGTGCTGAAGCTAATGCTCCCAGTTATCAATTTCCTCCTCTGCTTTAATGCAGCTTTAGACGGACGCTTTCTAATGGGTTTGGATGTTGGCTGGTGTCCGACTGCTCTTGGACTGAAACCATATTTGGCTTCTAGCACCAGTTTGGTCAACTACTTAAGATAAACTGGTGTACAGTTCAATCACTCATCTTGGAGACCAACCAACATTACAACAGCCCTGTTTAAACCACAAAGCCTGGGAGTGATTTTTTTCCAGAAGTTTGGCAGCATCAATGCTATATAAAACCTCTGAATTTCTACTTCAGCACTTGTTTGTCCTAAAGCATTGACTGGTCGTTGAACAATATAAATGATGGCAATCATCTCAGATTTAGCTCCCGATCACCAGGGACGGGTGCTCCTGTATTCCTGCTTCTGCTTGACCCACTGGGCGGTGTAGCAGTTCTCTCCTACAGTCCACGACCAGCCTTGACTGCTTCTGTCGCTCTCCTTCTCTGACAGATGTCCCTGCAGGTCTCCTGCTGGACGCTGTAGACCGCCCATCCCCATGATCTCCTCTACAGCACCGCAGGCTTCAGCGTCTGTATCCGGGTGTGTCTCTGTGCCGTCTAGGGAGCTCTGGCTGCAGACAACACTTTTCTTGGATGTAGACAGAGGTGGAAGCGAGAGAGGCCGGGACCTTGGTGAAGGGGCATTACAGTACATGGTCAGTGGAAGGAAGAGGAGGGATGAAGGCGGAGGGCAAACATGTTGGAGAAAAACTGAGATAAATATTTACTGCATAATAACCCTATGTGCAGACATATATGACTGAAATGCAAAACCCAAAAAGTCACACATAACAACACAAGTGGTTACCGCCTTCTAAAAAGGACCATATGACCACATGGAAATTATTTTGTTTTTATTCTGATCTGCCACCTCTAAGATAAAAGATGCAGTAGGTAACTATTATAAAAATTACTTTTTGTTACATATGCATGTGTGTACAGGGGGTGCATTTTTATATAACTCACCTGTTTAAATTATATTAGACTTAAAGGGGAACATTATCTCCGTGATCAATTATTCTGGGCTTTCGGTGAAGGGAGTGCTGTAAAAACAGGTAGGTGACAATACTATTTGTACGGTTTCTGCACAACGTATGAGTTGAAAAGGCATGTTGTTGTCACGTAAGGGCCCTGATCATGTTGCACAGACATTTTAATTGCATTTTGTGTCTGTTAAGAGGAGCAAAAGGCACTCTTTAGTTTATGCCCCCAAGAAGTGTATTATAACTAACTGGGAGCTCTGGCCATTAGCTGCAGGATCTCCAGTTTGCTAGCACCGGTTTTGGTCGTTCTTTTTCCTATCGACAGTACTCGGTGACCTCTAGTGATCAAGACTAGGGTAAAAATCTGCCGAAGTTCCCCTTTAAATTTATGTTTAATTAAGGGCGTGGCCACTTTCTATGACAGGTGGGTGTTTTTTTCTTAACCAGGCTTCATTCCGCCCGCCTCAGCTCTACTCACACTCCACCTCTTTACTCATTTTTGAAATAGCTGGGAGCTGCCAAGATGGCGACAGCATACTTAGCTTCACAACAGCTCTTCAGAAACCTATGGGTGACGTCACCTGACAGAACCAAGCAGGCAAACCAGAGTCAAAGTGAACAAGTCATGGGCAGACAGAGAGTTGATGGCAGTGGTATTGTCAAGACAGGTGTGATTCATTCTACAGAACCTGAGGACCACAGTTATAGGTCCACTAAAATAAAGTCAAACATCATTCTTATTTGACTTCTTTGTGTTTACGGTTGTACGTGAAGAATGTTTTGAGCTTCTATGGATCTACGTCACAGAAATGTTGCGGACGAGCAAACCCCTTCCCTGCTTTACTTTTTGGTAGCTTGTGTGAGAAATGTGAACATATGTCATGTGGCTGGAACGTGCAGGCTAGACACAGAGGTAATGTGCAAAGGCGTCAGTCAGAAACATTCATGTGGCTGATTCTTTCATACTTGTACTGAACATACACACATTTTTCTTTTCAGATCAAAGCCCCTTCCCACAGGAACTTCCATTAGATTGTTATGTTCATTGTTACCGACAACACCAAACGACCAATGGAGTCGTCACTTTACAGGGCATTTTAGCCACAAATGTCTGCACACAGGGAGAGCCCCTAAACTTCCTCACTTTCTTTGTTCATGCTTGTTAAGCTCCTTGAAAATGAACAGTTAAATATCCAGGTGTCTAGTGCAGTGGTATAAATACCTGCTTTGTGGCGTGTGAATACTGGCCAACCTGTGTGTGCCTGTGTATCCCACTGCGTATGACTGATCCCCCACTGGTCTCAGACCTAAGGAGGCACAAGGTACTAACACATGAGCAAGAACAGCAGACCTGCCTGGCTGTACTGCACTTGACTGGGTGGTTTTCATTGTGCAACATTCTGCTCCACGAGTGATAACAATGGATGAGGACTGTGAGATGCTGTTGAGCTCTGACAGAGTCCTCGAGTCAAGATTATTTTGTTGCTTAAATACATCTCAACAGGTAATGACAAAGTTCTTAGACATACCATTGTGTCTTATGAAGAGGTGCGTAGGCTGTGACAATCTTGAACAAACCAAAGAATCCTACACACTGTCCGTCATCTGTACATTCCTAATTCACTATTTAACTGTTTGGTAGAGGACATTTTACTGAAAAATGTGGTGAACTTAAATCAACCTAACCAAGCTCTTTTTACTCAGTTTAGGTCTGCCGTGATAAAAGAATCCACTAGATGTTGCTGTGTCTTTAAGGAGTACACCCCCTTCAGTTCACCTACTTACAGGAAGTTGGAAAGATAACAGTCAGTTCAGATATGAGTTTGGTGGAATTTTCAAAGGTAAGATTATAATTTATTTTATTTAGATTTACATATTATAGGTTCTTACTGTACATAATTATGTAACTTGATACTATGAAAGAGTCTAATAAGGGTTAAATATTTGTCTAGAAACATGCTCTACCAATCTGTTGTTTGTCATTTTATGGTAAAAGTAGTGAAGCTAGCTAATGCATCAAAATTGATTATTTGCTACAAAATAAAAACCTTCTCATCTTTCATAGTTGTAAATACATTTCATGACAGTCTGTTATATATGATATTTACTGTTTACAAATATGCTTGACCAAACAGTTACTTTACTGATAAAGGCAGTGATGCTAAGACTTACAATTTTCATGAAATAAAAAACATAATAAAAAACATTCAGCGGTGTTAGTATCATATATTTGATGCATTCTATTATATATTTGATGAATGTATAAGTATGATTTTTCATATTTGCTGACTTTTGCCATGTAGTGCTAGTATAGTTTTGCTTTGTTCTTAGTTAGGACGTAAGGGTTAACAACATTCTGGTAAAATTCAAATAGTCTATACCATCTGAAGAAGATTCGAGGACATACAATTAATAAATAAAGTGTGAAGGCGATCAACGGTGTGAGGGACTCTTTGGTTTCCTCACACTAGGGTTGAGCAGTATCCAGTACATGTACTTTTTCCGAGTGGTTGAGGCTGTTCTATAAATTGTTTTTTATTTATTACACATATTTATTGAAAAACTTTTTAAACCTATATCAATTTCAGGCTGATGAACAACTTCTGTTTAGTCCCGTCCACACACAGTTTAAGCCCCATCCATTCAGAGTACAGACACAAATGCAGATAATTTAATTGCCACAAAAGATACAGACAAATAGTGTTCTTGCTCATCCCTACTTCACACAAATACATCTATATTTAAAACCAACTTCATACCAAATAATTACAATGATTCTGTATTTTTTTTAATCTGGGCCACTGAATAGGCTTTGTAACCACGTAATATTACAACATGATTACCAGTATAACACAGTAATTAAACATCTTTTCCAATATGACTGATATGGGCACATATGTGTCTAACAAAGTTTTTAACTGCCATTAACATCCTCACTAAAGCCTACCTGGCAAGTGTCTGTCCTGCAGTCCAACAGCTCTGCAGTCCAGGTGCCGACTGTACAGGCTGCATCTGGCAACTAGACCCTGTTGGCTACCAGAGAAATGGTAGAAATGGAAGAAAACCGAAAATGTACAGAGCAGGAAAGAGAGAGAGAGAGAGGACAAGATCACAAGAGGGGATGGAAGTGCAAGCCAAAGGAAAGAACAGGAAAAAAGGGGGATCAAAAGAAAAAAAGGGACATAATTAAATCAAATGAAGTAAAACAAAATACAACAAAACAGAAATGAGGATAACAATGCATATGTGATGTATCAATAAAATCAAATGCATATAAAATAAAAAGCAACAGAATGGAAATAAGACTTTGGAATAGAAGGTGTAGCATTCTTATACCAACTAGAGTTGTTCCGATTCCGATACCGGTGTCGGGAATACCTCCGATACTGCCAAAAATGCTGGCATCGGTATCGGCGAGTACTGGAGTCCAGGCACCGATCCGATACCACGGAATTTATCAGAAATATGAATCTATTTATTGGTTAGCTCCATTAGCTCTGACAAACTTCTTCTTCGCCGCTCTTAAAACAGTTGCGCTGTGCTGACATCGGCAGCTGCTGTTTTAGAGGGGCAAAGAAGAATTGATCACCTGACACCTGTTAAAAGGAGCTAACATTAGCGCATCATGTCGGCGGTTTGGCAGTACTTTACAGTGGATGTTCCCACCAGTAAGACGGCGACATGCAACATATGCAAAGAAGCAGTTTCAAGGGGTGGCACGAGTGTTGCAAATTTAAACACCAGCAACTTAATCAAACATTTGAAGACGTGATAATCATATCACAGCAGTGGCGGACTGGCCATCGGGAGCACCAGGACATTTCCCGGTGGCCAGTCCGCCGAACTGGCCCGCTCTGCGATTGCCGATGGTCTGGACCAAAGGCTCGGTTCGGGTCGCGCTTGATTTTGAAATAAACAATCCGTTGTGCGGCTCATTAGGGTATCTGCCTTGCTGAAGCTCACACAGACTGAGCAGCAACGTTAGGCACAAACACACCCCCTCCTCTCTTTATCTGAGGCTCTCTGTCACAGCACTGCAGACACACGCACACACACACCAAGTCGCGCCCCCGTCCCCCTCCTCTCTCCCTCCTCCCTCACCTTTAGTTCTACATGCTTGAAAAATGGAGCGAGATCGAAGCCCAAGAGGAAAGATGGAGCAGAGAGGGAGAGGCTTAAAAAGCTAAAAGCACTGACCACAGATGCAGCGAAGTGCTGTAACATAACTGACGTGTTTGGCACAACCATAGCCTATCCAGCACCATTAGCTTAATGAGGAGGTTAGTTCCACTTTGTGGAAGCTGATGGGGCTAAAACTGACTTAATAAAAGTAATGTTTTAAGTTGTAACAAAGGATATTGCAAATTTCTTTCTGTGTGTGTTTCCTTGTTTAATGTAACAGAGAATAAACCTACACATCTGCATCTTTATTTAATCGACTACTACACTATTAAATGTGCAGCCTGCACATTAAAAGTGTAGTAGTAAATGAAATAGAATAGAAATTGTGTTATTTGAGTACAGGTTATTGCAGCACAACAGAAACATTTATTTTGTAGGGGAAAGAAACAGAAAAAGCTGTGTGTGGGCGCATGTGGAGCCTTTGCTTTATTATTTTACACTCTTACATCAGTAGGCGCCCAACCTAACTCACCCTTGGTGTTTTGCGTTAATCGGGTGGTAGTGGTGGCCTGGGATGGTATCAAATTCCCAGCCTGAATTATTGTCCCAGTCCGCTACTGTATCACAGTCATGCAGGCGTAGCATGATTTTTTCTTTTTTTTTTTTAACACACTAGTACTGGTATCGGTACTCGGTATCGGCCGATACCCACAGCATGAGTATCGGAATCGGTATCGGGAGGGAAAAAATGTATCGGAACATCTCTAATACCAACCAGTGTTTCTTTGGTACTAATTGACCCTTCTTAAGTCCTGCCCCTTTTGGCTCTGTGCTCCAATTAGAGTTGAGCAAGCTTCAGTCCTCTCCTATACTTAGTCACATCTTAAGTTAGCTAATGTTGCGGAAAAATGCGAGCTAACAAGCTAGCAAATCAACATCAATCACAACCTCTGAAAGCTAATGTTAGCAAGACTAGCTAGCTAACATTAGGAGGAGTGAGATTGGTTTGAGTTAGGTTAAGGCTGTCAGGGTAAGCCAATCAGAGGCAGAGTAAGTCAGGTCATGACTTCACCACCCTGGGCAAAAAAATGGCTTCCTGTACTTAGATGTGCTATGTCCTAGGGTCATCTATGTTGAAAAGACAACCACATTTTGAAAATGGTTAAAAGACAAAAGACACACATATATAGTCACATCAGTCACAACGGAGCTACCTAATATTCGGAAATTGATAGCTAACTAACTAGCTAATCTACATCAATCGTTTGCTAGCCAGTTACATCTGAAAGCTAATGTTAGCAAAATGCTGGCTAACTATTTTACATCAATCGTCTGTTAACTAGCATTTTGCTAACATTAGCTAACTTAACTCTATTCAGAACAGTCTTCAAAATGTGGTTGTATTTTCAACATGTATTAGCCTAGCACATAGCATATCTAAGTACAGTAAATGAGAAAGTTGACAGGTTCTGACCAAATCTCGCTCTGGGGCACAGAGCAAAATGGGGCGGGGCTTAGGAAGGGTCCATTCGTGTGTGTCGTACAACAAAAGGCAATCTCACGTGCAGTTTTGTGGCAGATAGTTTAATGTTAAGTTCTACAAAAAGGCAAGCAGATTAGACAGAGCTGAGAGAGTTGTTCCCTCTGCTGGGTAGATAACTAAGTTTAAAAAAAAGAGAGCATGTCATTCTCTCCTTGTTTGAGTCAAATAATCATTCTAACAACAGCAGGCTCCCCTTCTCCATGTCACAGAAACAGGCAAATCTATCAAGCTAAGACACCACAGCCATTCCTTTAAAGGGAAGAGGCAATGGTGCCAGTCAAAAGCTGGTCAGTCGAAACCCAGCTGAGACCTATTAAGGGAACTATTTAAGTATTACCAGACGATGGCAACAGTGAGAAGAGAAGAAGGGGTAAAAGAACATAAATGGAGTGGAATGGGGGAACAGAACAATGAAGAGGAAGGGAAAGCAAGAGAAAGAGACAGTGTTTAGAAAGCCGTGGCTGAGCAGAACAAATGTAGAAGAGAATGAGGGCTGCCTCCCTGTGCTAGACACAGTATGTAAGTAAGTGACTAATGACAGGAATGCAACATTCCTCTGCCAAGCTGAGCAAAACTGGCACTGACATGGGCCTCCTGCACACTGTAAGGTATCACGCAGGCTTCTAGGCACAACACTCAGGGGCAGATCAAGAGTGGTGACATGGGGTGGCACCTGCCAATGCCTGGCCACCCCAGCTGCTACACCAGTTTGGTGTCAAATTTAACACATTCATTAGGATTAATTTTAAACATACATCTTAAAAATGGAAATTAATTAAATGATCTGTAATGGCCACATTTTAGACTCAGTGATAGGCTTAAGTTGAATGAAAAGAACACACATTTGGAAAGATATCTGATGATTTGTAAATAAAACAATGTATTGCATTCAGTGCTTTACTAATGTGCCACAATAATGTTTTTGAGTTCTTCATTTGGTTATATGATATATGCAGCAAGCAAACACACTCAAATGCACGATAACACAAGCAGGACAAGATCACCAAGAAAGGGTGTGAAAGCAAAGACACCACAGATTTCAGCACAAAGCTAAACTACTAATAAATCCATCTGCTGGTGGTGAAATCTCTTTAGGAAGCAATATTAATAATTGATTATTAAAGCTGCAGAATTTAATTTGTATCATAGTTGATTGTTGACTCTCATTTGCAGGGTGTCAAACAAACATGCTTTGAGGCCCTAGGAATGAAAGTCAACAATCAACTACCTTCAAGCTTCCGACCCAAAGTGTTTTGATATCTTTCTGGGCTCTGATTGGTTGTCTACGTCCAGGCCCAGTACATTCTTGCAAATGCCATTAGGAACACTACTTTTTTCCCAGATTATCCGTCTGATGTACTACTGTCAGAACACAGACAAAGTTTCAGTAAATATGACAAAAAGCTATTTTTTATAAAAGTTACCTACTGCAGCTTTAATCTGTATAAGACATGTATATTATTTGGGAAAACATATGCATGTCAGCATGTGATATTTTTTCTGATTAACAGCTCAAAGTTGTTAAAAGTGCTGTGCTTGTATCCTACTCTGAACTTTGTCAGTTCATTGAGTCCATTAAAAAGTATGTGACAGCAATCCCCACAGTAATAAGCCCCCAATCATTACTGTACAAGTACAAGTGTACGGCTCCTTTTCATCCCATCTCTACTTTTTACTCATTATTCATAACATGTCTAATAATCCTAATAATGGTAATAATTAGTTATTTTTTCTTTAAGAACATAATACACATCAGAAGTGCTGGAGGTGTGTTGTTTCTTACCTGGTGCGTCTTGCCCTGCAGCGATCGATGAGAGGGGACTGTGGACTCTGATCCCTGTTGCCCCCAGGGGCAGACACTGGGGCGACTCGAGGGGGTGCCCTGCTGGGGGAGGATCCCACGCTGAGGGAGTGGGAGTACTGGGAGGATACCAACCGCTGGGGGGAGTGAGGAGGCGCAAACGGCCAAGGAAGAACCCTCTGCTCCTGACGTACCACTGCGCAGAATATATTTCTATATAGTGACTTTATTTATAGGCAAACTTTGAAGAACTGTTGTATCTCAGCTGATGAGAAAAGTGCCATGGTTTTCTAGTAACTCACCCATTAAAAGTACACAGACTGCTGACGTATTAAAGCTTACTTCAGCAGTTCAGTAGTGTAGTCTATAAATTTGGAGGACTTGTAAGAGGTACATAAGAAAGGGATGGCTCAAAACTGAAGCAGAAGAGGCTTCGATGTTTACTTTAGTCCCTCATATGGGTCAAACTCTGAAAACACTGGATCCTACACATCCCATAACGCATTTCAACAGCGTCTTTTATCAGATCCACCATGATGACATCATGAGGGTTACTTTGTTCAGACTTTGGAAATCTCCTCAGAGCCACAGAGGAGTGAATATTTATAATTGGTGGAGTGCCCCTTTATTACCAAAGGCGCAATGGTAAATGGACATAAATGGGCATTATGCGCCACATTCACCCTTTTCACACATGTTCACTCAAATTTGTCAAAGTTTCTGTTTGATGGCAAAGTCCATCGAACAGAAACTTACAAATTCATACACATTCACACACCGATGCACGGCATCAGGAGCAATGTGGGGTTCAGTATCTTGCTCAAGGATACTTCGACATGTGGCAGGAGGAGCTGGGGATCGATCCAACAACCTTCCGATTAGAGGATGACCCCGCTCTTCCTCTGAGCCACAGCCGCCCAAATGTCAATCATGGATAGCTATCGTATCTTTAGTAAAAGCGACCGTCCTGTCAGTCAACTACTGACCCGTCCTATGTCCCGTCCATTTTTTCTTTTTTCAACATAAGCTATCTGATGTAACTAGCTAACTAATGATTGCTCTAAATTAGCTAAATGGTTAGCTAGTGTTTTGCTCTGCAGCAAAACAAAACACTAGCTAACTAGCTAGCAAAATAGCAAGCTAACAATCCATGTAGGTTAGCTAGCTAGTTGGCCTGCACTTTATCTTTTAACCATCTTTAAAATGTGTGTGTCTTTTCAACATAGATGAGTCTTTCACATTGCATATCTAAGCTAGATATAGAGGCTTGCTCAACTGTTGTTGGAACTCTGAGCAAAAATGGACGGGGACTAGAAAGGATAAATTAATTATAATCTTAATAATATATGAATAATTTTGAATGTACTTTTGAAATATGAGATATTCAGTGCCAAGTAACTGTAATTTCACTTGTATTTGTTCCATTTCCCTTTTTATTTCCTTCAGACAAAAAATCAGCCCATCATCTTTCATACAAACTTCATTCTTTGAGAGATATATATGCTGTTAAATCATGTATGACACCGTAATGCGGGATATAAAAATATACTCTTATCTATTGCATAATAGAAGCACAGACCAAAAGACTGTTTACCTTCTCTCTCCATTAAAGAGTAGGGTTTGATCTCGCCGTCCAGCTTTTTTAGGGGAACCTTTCTCAGCTGGGCTGCTGTAGAAGAGAGCACACTCAGAGCGGGGCCTAAAACAGAACATGATGGGATCTCCCTCACTCTCCCTGCAATACAGCCCTACACATGTCCTTTACAAGCTACATTTTAACAGTATTTCCTCTACCAGTACCGTCGAATAATCTAGTGGTTAAGGCTGGAATAAAGGTTGTGAAATATTAAAGGGAGGGTCCACCTTAAAAAGATCTTAAATTTTCTCCCGAAACCTGACACTGAGACTGGACTAAGAGCCATCAATTCCTGACATTGACTAAACAAATTGCAGTCTTTTATTCAGCCATGGGAAATGTCCAACAGAGCCCAATATTCAAATTCTGTTTTGAAGTAGATTTTGTAGCCTAAAGTTGCTGTTTTATTTATATTTATCAAATTCACTGAGGCTCCTTTAAATGAACACCAGTAAAGACACCAATTAATGAAACCTAAAATGATTGGTACTGACGCCCTATTTGTACCAGTATTTCTTAAATCTGCAACATGTATCAGACAGACAGACATTCACTTGCTTCCTGTCACCTTATCTTTGTTGAGCAACAGGTTACCTTTTCCACCATCTGCCACTGCATTTATAAAAGCTTTGGCTACAAAGTCACTACAAAACATGTCCATGTGTGCTGAACAGCCCACCCACATAACCTAAAATGGCACAAAAGGTATGTAAGCACATCAGTCGTCATGAATAGTTCATCCGTATTTAATGAACATTAATGAATCATTTCCTACAAGCCTTTAGCGGGTTAAAATGTGACCAGTTCAACAAAAGAGGCCAGTCCAGAAATGGCCATGACAATAACAGGACAACAGTAGAGGTGGGGGATATATATCGTCATTGTTGTTTTGACGATGTGCAAATTTCCATTATCGAGTATTTAAATTATTTCGCCAAAAATATTGAAACGCATGCGTGAACTCCTCACATCCACTTAATACACGGTGCAGCAACGCTCTCTACAGCATGGCAGGATTCAATCACACAATTAGTGGGCCTACGTGATCACATGACGTGATCACGTGACCTTTCGCAAGCATCCTCCTTGCAACAGTTTAGCAGCGCGTTGTGATGGTAGAGAGAAAATGCAAGCACCTCCAGTCCCTCAAGCTACCGGTACTTCAGATAATTTAGTGCCGAGACGTGGGTCTACCTCTCTGGCACTGAAATGGTTTAGTTTCGAAAAGACTTTTAGCGCAGCACTCAGAGCGCTTCAAGTTTAAATCTGTTCAACTTTTAACACCGCTTTTAAGAAAAACAATGGTTTTTCAGGAGGCATGTTTCTAGCTGTGCGTTTCTGTGTGATTGGCCCCTTACAGGAGCTAATGGAACAGCAGCCAAAGTGCTGTTAGCTCTCTTCAGCTCAAACTACCTTTTCTATGCTGTTCCACTGCCTGTTGTATTTTCTGCTTTATAAATAAGCTTCTATTCCAGCATTTATACATCTTTAAAACTGTAGGTGTGCCTGTCCTTAAGAGCAAGCCACAGATAGACCCCTCAGTACCTTTTGCTGACAGAATGGCACTTCTTCCAGTTTTGTGCTATAAAGCAATCCAACCCTTCAGCATACATTACAAAATGCAATGTAGAAGCCAGTACAGAGGCTACCTATCTTTTTAACAATGGTCTTATTATTTACAGTGAATAAATTAAAACTGTAGTAGGTAACTTATAAAATAACTTTTTGTCATATTTGCTGAAACTTTCACTATATCCTGACAGTAGTACGTGAGACAGATAATCTGTGAAAATATCTGGTTCCTCTGGGTCCTCCTAGCACTGCTAGTAGCATTTGCAAGAATCCACCGGGCCTGAATGAAAACAACCAATCAGGGCCAAGAAAGATGCTTTAGGTTGGTGGCTTGAAGATAGTTGATCACTGAGTCTCATTCGTGGTGTTTGTATTTGATGACACAGGAATGAGACTCAATGATCAACTATCATTCTTCTCTTTTTAATCTGGCTTTTACTTTGAAGAAATGTTAGGTTTTAATTTAGTCATTTTTATGATTATGTATTATTGTATTCATTTTTTGCATTACACAATTTTATTCATGGTTGTTCATTTTGTTTTTCTACATTTCAGTTTGCTATATGAAGCATTTTGGGCTGAATGTTTGTATGAAAGGTGCTATATAAATAAATACAAATATTATAAAAGGGAATTTTTATAAAATGTACCTACTGCAGCTTTAATGTCATTTATTGTTGGCAGAGTGTCACACAAAGTACCTTTAATTGGCTTTTGACAAACTGATAGACATTTAGAGACATTGCAGGGTTAGGAAACAGGCAGGTATACTCCTGTGAGTCAGGTGGTTTGTGGGGGTTTGAGGTAGTCTACAGGTTGTGGCTCACTGTGGATACTGTAATACTCTACATACATCGAGGACATCAGGTTCAATATATGACATGATACATTATACATGACATATATTGTACCCATAAAGGTAGCTACTGTAAATATAAGTGATGGGAAACAGGAAGTGAAACTGGCTGAGAAATTATAAGAAAATAAGTGAGAGCATCATGCATATAATATGGACCATTATGGGACAAAGGAGGTGGGACAAGATGCTGGGGGCGTATGGGAAAAGAAAGAGATAAAGAAGTCCTTACAAAAAGCCGTACATCCCCTGATCCGTCAGAGGAGTGGAGGGCAAGCCTGGGAGAGTTTGGTGAAAGAAGAGATTTTGGAACTGAAATAAAAGCATATTAGCACTCTTGGATTGAGTGCCCTTTTTTCACACTTACACTACCGGTCAAAAGTTTTATAACACTTCAATATTTTCAGGTTTTCATTGAAATTCATGCAGTTCATGTCTCATTGTACGCTCAAATGAGAGCATGGAACAAATAAACTAAAGATTTCAATTTTGATTCATCAGTCCATACCACCTTCTTCCAGTCTTCAGTGGTGTTTGGTGGTGTTTCATGGCCCAGGCAGGCCTCTTTTTCTCATTCTGACGTCTTAGCAATTGCTTTCTTGCAGCAACTCGACCTGTCAAATCTACAGCTCGATGTCTTCTCTTTACAGTTGAAACTCAGACATTGTCCTGTGAGCCGCCTATCACACAAGCTGTTGACTCTCAGAAACTTGTCTTCTGATTCTGTTGTGGCTTTGGGTCTGCCAGACCTCTTCCTGTCAGAGTTTTCCCCAGTTTCTGAGTGCCTTTAGATGGCAAAGGAGACTGTATTCACTGACACCTTGACTTTCTTTGCCATTTCTCAGTAGGAAAGACTCGCCATTTTCATAGCAACACACTACTTTGTAGTAGTTGTACTCTGCAGTACAATACTGTCCAAATAATGTTCACATGGTATGGTACCACAGTGTGTTCCAACACTACTTTTATGAAGACAGAGGGGGTTGTAAGTTATCAAGACAAGTTGGGACACCTGTGGGAGTTGGTAGCACCAACTTTCAAGGCTTGATCAACCTCCATTGCTGCAGAACAGCTTTAAGTTGTTAACCCATTTCTTGTTGCCTGAAAAGGGCATTTTTGTATAATTCTGAAATTATTTTTCAGTTTTGGGTAACCTTACCTTTTTTTTTAACCTCTGGCAGTTCACCACTTACCTTTGTACCATTTTAAGCTACTCATTGAACTTGAACTGCTTGAATTTCAATAAAAAACTGGAATAATTAGGGTGTTCTAAAACTTTTGACCGGTAGTGTACATCTCTCTAATGAGGGAGAGTCTTTTCTTCTACATAGACATGTGCAACAAAAAAGATGAATTTGTTGTGATGCCAAAAGCAAGAGGTCACTACATAACTGAACTTGATGTTTTCACTAACCAAGAACCAAGAACGGGTTCAACTGGTAAGGATGCCGTGTTTGAAGCCAACCACTAGCTCTTATTAGTACAGAGAGGAAAAACAATTGACCCTTCCTAAGTCCTGCCGCTTTTTGCTCTGTGCCCCAATAACAGCTAAGAAAGCCTTAGTCAGTCAACTTCCTCCTTTCCTGTACTGCTATGTGCTAGGCTCTCTATGATGAAAAGACAACCACATTTTGAAGATGGTTAAGAGATAAAAGTGACAGTCACATCTTAGCAAAACGTTAGCTAACTAATGATTGATGTTGAAGTTAGCTAGCTGGTTAACTAGAATTTTTTAAGGTGTAATGATAAAAACATCATAGTTTCGATTACTATTATTATTTTGACAGGTATTGTGACTGCAATGTGATTCACGATTAGTGCAGGAATTATCATGTTTGAATCACAAATGAAATTTTCACTGAAAAGATTAGTATTATCATGATGATTTGTTGATGATAGTTTTGTTGTCTGTGCCAAACTAAATTATGCAGGCCAGGGAATCTTTTCAGCACTACAGTACTTTATTGTGATACTGTTTGTCACATATTTTACCTTTATTGTGGTTGTCTTTTCACATACCATATCTAAGTACAGGAAAGGAGAAAGTGCTGAAAGAGCACAGAGCAAAAAGGGGTGGGACTTAGGAAGGGTCAATTACATAACCATTTTCACAACAGCAAATCCAAAATAATGAGTAGTAGAAAAAGTTACCTGATCTGTTGAGGAAGAAGCCCTCAAACACCACGAAGTTATTGACCTGGAGATATTATAAAGAAATAAAAGATAACTAAACTTGCTCAAGATGAAATGTTGCTGTCAGTAAAGTTTTTTTGTAAGTGGTAAATGGACCTGTACTTGTATAGCACCTTTCTAGTCTTCCGACCACTCACACAGTGATGGCAAAGTCCATCGAACAGAAACTAAGTCATTCATACACATTCACAGCAATTCGGGATTCAGTATCTTGCTCAAGGATACTTTGACATGCAGCAGGATCGACATGATCACAGTAGGCAACCAAGAAATAGGCACTGGGTTCTTGCTAGTTTCCGTATCTGATTGTTAAGGACTTGAGCATGGAAACTCAATCTTGATCTTTGGCATATGTAACCAAAAACAATCTAAGCTCAAAGCTCCTAGCTTTTAGATCTTTCAATGGCACCTTGCGGTATTTATTCAGAAAGTAGAACTTACTCAGGTTTTATCAAGTGTAAGAAGTGGTTGGAACTCCGGGCCAACATGTTGAAGGAGTGGATGATCAGAATCCCATCCCCCAATTTGAGACCAAGGCTAACTCAATGGTGGCCCACCAGAAGCATTTCAGTGTCACTCCAATAAGCCGGGCGGACACTGTGTTTTTATTGGGGATGTCCTGGTTTTGGTCATGATCCGATTCCTTTAATATTGGGAAGCTGCTAATACAGAGTCTAGTCCGATTCTTATATTTTCCTAAATGTTTACTAAATTAGGGGTGTAAGAAAATATCGAAAAATATCGTATTGGAATATTGTGTTTTGTGATATTGTATTAATTCTCAAATTAAAAAAATCTTTTTTTGTGTTTAAACCCCCAACCGCTATATAGCAGTGAATCACAATATATTGAATCATAACCCTGTATCGTGATAAATATCGTATTGCCAGACTCCTGCCAATAGCAGCCCAACTAAATATGTATCTGACACATTGAAATTGCAGCTGAAGAAGAGATGACGTAATGATAGGAGTGCCAGTTGAACCTCAAACAGTGAAAAAAGAAATGCAGAGAACAGGATGAAAATATGACATTTGTGTTTGTTTCATACATTATAGTGAGGAAGGTTTAATCAGATATGTGTGGAGTGATAATGGATGTATAATAGAGCCATGGGAGCGATGCAGTGAGTGTTGGAGTGGAAACAGCTCATCAGTCACGTCTGCTACATCAGTACTTAATTTGTGTGTTTCATTTAGGGATGTCCCTATGTCAGATCCAAGTCATTTAATATTGAATCTGATATTTGCACAGTGCACACCTCAAGTACATTCATATTATTAAAATCAATCAAACAATTAAATAGCTCTGCAATGCATTAAGAAAGGAAATGCATTTCATTGAAGCTAGTCCTTATTGTGTTTTTATTTTTTGCAAAACAACAAAATATAAAATAACAAACCGAGTGGCCTTGACACTGTCTTGGGAAGTTTCTCTCTCCAGTGTATGGTGCGTCAGTGTGGCCTGTCTGTACATCTTTTGCATGGATGACATGAATAAATTGCTGGCTTTTTGTTGTCGGTTCTCCACCACACCGCTGTCCGTCTCTCCCCTTCAAGTAAGGCTCAGCTGAGCGGGTGGAGGAGAGACAGACAGCAGAGAGATGACAATGGCTGCACAGCGGGTAATCTGTTAATAATGCCTATTTTTTGGCCTGATACTAATCAGTTAAAAATAGCCTTGATCGGCCCGATACTGATCTTTGAGATCTGAGTGGGAAATCCATACTTTCCATCTCCCATTTAGTGTATTAACTTTAAAAAAAAAAACCACCTCAAGTGAGCATTTTTATTTTGAGGATTCCATCAAACTTTTCTAATGTGATACTTCATTGCTGCTATTTTTCCACTAAGGGAAGTTTTCAATGTTAAGTGTCAAGTGAATGTTTGCAGTTTTAGTATATATACACAGTATATCATGAGCTGCTTTGTTTTTTTCCGTTAAGGATTTTTATTTATGTGAATTGCGTTGCTCTGAACCTCTTTATGAGTTGCCTTATATTTATTTATCCTTGTCTAATATGTACTTTAATGTGAATTACTCCCAAACCAGTGTTTTCATGCAGAACACCAAATGATGAAGACTTAAGAAAATAGCAAATGTGGAGGAGAGATAGGAAGGAGGCAGTGTCTAAATATAAACATAAGCGGAGCAATCACATTGAAAGTCATATGAAAGAAAATATTTTCACACTGTCAGATTAAAGCAGAAGTAATTTCCTGAGGAAAGCTAACATTTTTGAGAGATCTCATTTGTAGACCTGGAAGTCAGACAGATTTGAGTACAGTGTACAAGAGATAGGAGGGAACAAATTGTTAACATACACTGATGATGTGATAGTAAAGTACAGACTGTACCTGAGGAACACTTCGTGTCAGGCAGTAATGCTTTGCCAGGAAAGACAGGAATTTTGGCGAGGGCCTGTCGTAAGCCATCAGAACTGGCTCTAAATTCTTGTGCTGCAATAAAGAGGGAGAGAAAACATCCAGTCACTGATAAACAGCACATAGCAATGAACTGTGGGCATCATCTGCATTGTAGCAGATTACCGGCATTACATAAATTTCATCCAGGTGACTGGATGCTCTAATTATGAGGAACAGAGCTGGACAGATAATGTCTGAACATCAGATATATATTTAGACTGTTTTTCTGCTATTGAGCTGCATCAACTAACTTCAATAATTTCTACATTGAAGCCATCAACCTGTCTGTTAGACCCCATCCCAACTAGGCTGCTTTAAGTCTTACCCTTAATTGGCACTTCTTTACTGTACATGATCAATCTTTCTTCATTGTCAGGATATGTACCACAGTCCTTTAAAGTAGCTGTAAGTAAACCCCTTCTTAAAAAGCCCACTCTTGACCTCGCCTTCCTCTCTAAAACTCTTGAGAAAGTAGTCGCCAAACAGTTGTGTGACTTTCTACATAACAATAGTTTATTTGAGGAACTTCAGTCAGGATTTAGAGTTCATCATAGCGCAGAGACAGCTCTGGTTAAAGTTAATAATGACCTTCTGATTGCTTCAGACAATGGACTTGTCTCTGTACTTGTATTATTAGATCTTAGTGAGGCATTTGACACCATTGACCATGATATCCTATTACAGAGACTTGAGCATTTAATTGGCATTAAAGGAATCGCACTAAGCTTGTTTAAATCCTATTTATCAGATCGATCTCAGTTTGTACATGTTAATGATGAATCCTCCGTAAACACTGAATTTAGTCATTGAATTCCACAAGGTTCTGTGCTTGGACCAATACTATTCACTTTATATATGCTTCCCTTAGGCAACATTGTTAGGAATCACTATTAACTTTATTACTTGTGCAGTTATGCAGATGATACCCAGTTATAACCCAGTTATATGTATCAATCAAGCCCGATAAAATGAATCAGTTATCTAAATTACAAGCATGTCTTAAAGATATAAAAACCTGGATGAGCTGCAATTTTCTGATGCTAAACTCAGAAAAAAATGAAGTTCTTGTACTTGGCCTCAAACACCTCTGAGGCTCACTGTATAAAGATATAGTTACTCTAGACGGTATTACCTTGGCCTCCAGCACCACTATCAGGAATCTTGGAGTTATCTTCGATCAGGACATGTCCTTAAACTCCTGCATAAAGCAGACCTCTAGGACTGCCTTCTTTCATTTACGTAACAATGCAAAAATCAGACACATCCTGTCACAGACGGATGCAGAAAAACTAATCCATGCATTTGTTACTTCTAGGCTGGATTACTGCAACTCTTTATTATCGGGCTGCCCAAATAAGTCCATTAAGACGCTCCAATTAATTCAGAATGCTGCAGCACGAGTACTGACAGGAACTATATGTACTAGCTTCTCTGCACTGGCTCCCTGTAAAATGTAGAATAGAATTTAAAATCCTCCTCCTCACCTATAAAGCTCTTCATGGTCAGGCCCCTTCATATCTTAAAGACCTCATAGCACCCTCTTACCCCACTAGAACACTGCACTCTCTGAATGCAGAGCTACTTGTGGTTCCTATAGTCTCTAAAAGTAGAACAGGAGCCAGAGCCTTAAGCTTATGGGATTTCCCATGATGCACTGAGCTCCTCTCTTCCTCTCTCTCTCTCTCTCTTTCTGCACTCATTCATGTTCAATTAATGCATGTTACTAACTTCACTCCTTCCCCGGACTTCTTGTGCTTTCTCGTCTCGCAGGTTCTCATGGATCCTGGTGGAGCCTCCTGCCATGGTCCTGCTTGACTCCCACTGCTAATATTACTGATATTATTGTTGTGATTATTATCATTATTATTATTACTACCGTTACTATTATAACTAGTCACTGCTCATTGTCGTCGTTGTCATTATCTTCTTCATCATCATCATCAGTCACTACTATTAGTGTTGTTGCTACTGTTGCTGCTGTGCACCTTTGTCTCTCTCATATATATATATATATGTAGAGAGAGAGAGAGAGAGAGAGAGAGTACGGTCTAGACCTGCTCTATTTGAAAAGTGTCCTGAGATAACTTCTGTTATGTTTTATTGCCTATGCTCAAGGAAAAAACTGATTATTATTAGTTTTTTTCCATGGTTATCTGCACCACATGACATTAAAAAGATTTCCTGATTTCTGTTTTTGTATACTTTTACCTGCCTAACTAAAGAGCACCAGTTTAAATGTTTAATATTTATATTGGTTTTGGTAATCCAGTATTGGTTGGGTTATAACGAGGATATAATCAAAAAATGCTTTCACTTGCAGAATTCCAGTGAGGGGAAATACTTCTGGAACCAGCCTCCATTTGCAAGTCTATCAGGCGAAAGGTCTGTGCAGTCACAACAACATTCCTTTGTGTTTCATCATAAGATTTGTCTTGGCAAGCAATCAAGCCCACAGAAAACTCTTGTTTTGAAGTCAACAGCCTGGAGAGGTGATAAAGAACACCCTCCATTACACTGAGTGTGGTTTCTACTAATCTGCCCCAGAGAGGAATGACTTACCTGCAACATGAAATCAAACAGCTCCTGCCCGTAGCCATGTCGCTGCAAGTTCTCTGCTATGTAGAAATCCAAAACACATAGTGGCTCTGTCTCTATGTGCACACCCTGTAGGTCCTAAAGAGAAATACAACACGTATGTTTGTACAGCTGATACAAAAAAGTTCAAATAGACATGAAATCAGTGAAGCATGTGGAATCATTCTGATTCTGATCACAGCTGGCCTGAAAAAAAAAAAAAAAAAAAAAAAAAAGAGAATTAAAGAATATTTTACTCACAAGCAGAAATAACTTCTTGTAGCCGACCTTGAGAAATCCCACGACCACACCACGTCCTCTGTATGTAGGGGAAAGGAGGGGCAGGGAGTTTGGTTGGAGTGGAGGGGGGTGTAGAGTGAAGTGCAATGAGTAAGACTCTCAACCTAGTTTCTCATTTTGGTGATTTGAGGTGAGCTGCTGCCATGAACATTAAACACAGTGTCTTGTACGTCTCAGCACTACAGCACATGCATTGTGACCACAATATGACTCAGTGTGACTGCTGGTGAGCTGAGCAGGACCAGCTCAGTTAGACCAGAGACAAAGCAAGGAAAATGTGTGTGTATAATGAGTGCGAGCTGAGGGAAGGATGTGAGATGTACCCGTTGCTCTCTGCGTCCTTCAGCAGGTAGAGCTGGTGCCTCTGGGACTGCAGCTTGGAAGCACTTGTTATAGGTGCTGTGAGCTGTTGGGCCTGTGGAGAGCGAGCATGAACACTGTTAAATGTTAACATTAAAGCTGCAATAGGTAACTGTTATAAAAATACATTTTTGTCATATTTGCTGAAAGATGTTTTGTGTTGGAAGCTTGAAGATAGTTGATTACTGAGTCTCATTCCCAGGGTCCCAAAGCATCTGTATTTGAAGCCCTAGGAATGAGAGTCAATAATCATTTATCCTTCTTGGCTCTGATTGGTTGGTGGACTGCGAATGTCATTAGGAGCACTAGGATGAGCCAAAAGGAGCTGTTTTTTTTCACAGATTATCTGTCTCATGTACTACTGTTTTTTCCTCTTATGTCCTCCAGCTGCTCAACCTCAGACCAACATTGGGTAATGCTGACGGAGAGTGATGCCGGCGTTGTGCCAGAATTGGAGCCAGGTGAGCGGGCAATGTAACCAGGACATAACTAATTGCAGAGGCAAAGAGAAAGAAGATGCTGATGGAGAAAGCTAAGAAGAGTTTATGAGAGAGAAGCCACCAAACAAGAGTAAATGTGGGACTGGGTTTTAGTGGTTGGCTAAAGAAAGATTAGTGACTGGTTGCCTGCTCCAAACACCATAAGAAACACTGCTTGCAAACAGAATAGGGGCAAAAGTAAATCTGTCAAATCCTGGTCCAGTATGCAACTTGTACAGTGTGATGTAGAAACTTGAAGCCAACAGTGCACATCCACTGAGAATGCACTTTACAGTGAAGAAGGAGACATCTTGTGTCCAGCAGGAAACTTTAGAAATTAACAACATTTACATATTCAGAGATCCTGGAATTTTAATGAGGTAGAAGGAGTAGATGACTTCTTTGCTCCAAGCAGACTGTATGTGTTATGCATGTCTGGAGGAGAACTTTAAACATACATTCTGACACAAACAACTAACTAACAACGACCGACTATAAAGCACATAAAATCATAAAGTCCTTCCACACCTACAGAGACTCACCTTTGCTGAGGCTCTCCCAAGTTCATCAATAACCGTGGCTATGTGGGCTTGAAGATCTGGCCTAAAAGATGAACACAATAGAGTAGAATATGCTTAAATAACCAGTGATGGAATGACGCACTATTATCAAACATTAAGGAGAAAGTCTGTTCTATGTTTGTCAGTTCCCTCTGGATGTAGAGTGCAACTACATGCAGGACTCTAGATGGCTCCTGGGTGTGAACCCTGGTTTTAAGCAAGGACTGACCAGGGTATTTCCATGCCTTCTTCTCAGTGACTGCTAGAGCAGCCCCCAGTGTATAATATTGTCCTATTATCTTTTACAAAAAAGTGACACCAAAGCAAAGGTTTCATCAAAATTGTTGTGTCTCTCTCTTAATATTTTTTATGGAGTACAGTCTAGACATGTTCTATTTGAAAAGTGTCCTGAGATAACTTCTGTTATCATTTGGCGCTATACAAATAACATCTGAATTGAATTTAAATGGTATCAAAACAACATTTGGACAGAATTCACAGCTGCAGTAACGTTAGGTCATTTTGAATGGAGTCTGGGTATACATTATCTCAACAGAGAAGAAATAGATTAGGTACTCTAACGTTACGTTGGAAGGTAACGTTACACTGTAACACGCTAACAAAGAGATCCTTAAACTTACCTTCCTGCTGATTTACGACCTGCAACAAGGGTCTGGTCCAAGATGGAGACCCTCTCGGAGAATAACGTGTTAATGTCAAAAGGAAACTCCATGATAGCTCTTAGACAGATTAGCTGGGCAGTTATAATATGTAACAGAGGAAATACAGCCAATCCCAGAGGCAGATATTAAGCAGGTGCTTAGCGAGCTTGCTAGGTTAGCTAACAGGGCTGTTAGCTATCTCACACACAAAGCTGATTCGTTAACGCAAAAACAACAGTTAGATAGCTTGTAGCAGCCCGAAGACAACAGCAAACCACCATTACATTGACACCGTTTGAATGACACTAAGTAACGCTCTGCGTGAACTACAAGAACAGGCACCTGCTATTTACATTGTCACTGCAGCTCCATTGTGTCTCTATAGCTGCGGGTCACTCCCCGGCAACATAAACCGTAATGTGCGTAAAAGACATTGGCGTATAAACACAGAGTTAACATCTGTCAATTAGAATCAATTAACACAGCTGTAAATGTCTGAAAAGAGTAAAACAAAAAGGTGAACACATGTTCGTCAATTAGTTCACCGTAAGACAACTTTTATTTCCTAATTTAAGTGTATCACAATTGTCAGGGAGCATTTTGTTGTGGTTTTACGGTAAAAATGAATGCAGAGCAGGAAGATTTACAAAGGCAGCAATACTACTACTAATAATAATATTAATATATTATTAATAATAATAATAATAATAATAATAATAATACACCCTCCTCATCATCTCTGTCCAAAAAGTATTAAGTGTTTTCATGACTTTTATTAGCTTGTACTACCTAACAAATGTCATTGGCCTGTTTAGAAAGGTGGTAGGGAGTCTGGGGCATGTTCACCAGACGTCACTCACATTCTCTTTTCTGTTGATTTCTCCACATGGTCCCAAAACTGTGTGGAACATGACCCCTAAGCTGACTCCAGAATGTTGTATAAACAGAACTACTATCTGGCCATGGTGTCCACAGCTGTCTGTGTACGCATCCATTTGGGAGTCTATTCGGGCCTTAATAGATGGCTACATTTCCCCCAATAATAGAACGTTTGCTCCATAGATTATCCGGTCCAATCAGAGTGACTGAGGGGAAATGACACAAAGTTATTATAAAAGCCTAAAAGATTCAGTGTCTTTGAGTAAACATTCGGGGCTGCAACCCTTTAAGCCAACCCCACTGTAACGTGATACAAAAATATTACCGATTACATTGAAAATAACTAACTCAATTTTTAGGGACCGAGCCAGCGACCGGCAAGGTCCCTATTGTTTTTGCTTGATTTCTTCTTCTTCTTAACTATTATTATTTTTAGCCCCCTTTGACTGCGTTTTTGCCCCCCTGAACCTATACGAAAAGTCAATTTTATTTGGCATAGTTGTCAGGCCTGGTGAAAATGGGGATATTCTATGCGTCGCTTTCGGGTTGGCCACTAGGTGGCGCTAGTATCATGACAAATGCGTTTATGCTAATAACTTCTGCATAGTTTGTCGCACATTCAAAAACCTTGTATCCACGCGTTCGGTGAATGGAGCTCAATCTCCCCATATAGGCCACGCCCACTTCCGCCTATAATTTTTCTCCGCTAGAGCGCGAAATGTCGATAAACTACTTTTCCGTGTTCCCCCCATGCGCTTTGTCCGATTCGCACAAAATTTTTCACGTAGCATCTGAGGACCCTCATAATAAAAAAGTGATTAACAGAATTTTGATATTTCAAAAAACCAGCACGTTATAAAATTAGCACTTCCTGTGGATTTTTCGTCAAAAAAGGAAGTGGACCATTTCTCCACATTGGTATGTCCAATTGACACCAAACTTGGGTCCATAGTTCCTCATGTCTTTCTTAGGCATCGTGCACAATCTCAGGCCATTGCCACTAGGTGGCGCTCTTTAAAATGAAGAAGTTTATATCTTTACAACAGTATGTGTGATTAAGATGAAACTTGATACGATGCTTCCCCATGGCTCCCTGAGGCTCCCTTAAAAAGGACAAAAAAAAATACGCCACTAGGTGGCGCTCTTTTGGCATGATAAATCACTGTGCGGAGACCGTAATAGTTATGAATATGAAATTCACAGGGTACGTGTAGAGTAGTGCCTGAAGCTCACATACCAAAAAACAGGAGCCCCGGCGCCACGTTTCACCGATATGTACGAAACTCGGTAGGCACGTGTAACGTGCCGGGACATACAAAAAAGCCTCTTGGACCCATACCCGAAACCCCACAGGAAGTCGGCCATTTTGATTTAAAGTTTCACTTTCTGCGAACTTTTCGCGTTGTATTTGAACGAACTCCTCCTAGGGAATTTATCAGATATGCTTAAAAATTTGTGAGTACAGTCAAAAAATGGTTCTGATTAAAAGTTGTGCTATTTGTGTATGTACGTTGAAGGGCGTGTCCGTGGCATGCCCTCAAAGTCGGCCATAGTGAATTCCGTGCGCATTTTTGGTGAATTTTTCGCCTTGTATTTGAACGAACTCCTCCTAGGGAATTTATCGGATCTGCTTCAAAATTGGTCAGTACAGTAAAAAAATGGTGCTGATTAAAAGTTGTGTGGCGTGAGGTCAAAGTTGGCCACTTTGAATTCTGTCGTTATACAAACTGAAAAGTTGAGCTGTGACTGTACATTAAACCTTTATGCTAGCAAGACATTTGAAGCAACTCTTTCGGTCTTTAGGAGCCATTATCACGATGGAGTTTGCTTTCTTATACGGTATAAATAAATGTAGCATTTGTGTGTTTACAGTTTAAAAACTCATTTTATGTTAACTGTATTTACTTATAGCACTCTATGAAAGATTGTTACTGAGCTTAAAAGGGTGTTAAAAAAGTGATATTTAATCATTTGAATATTAATTGATTTTTTATCAGAAGTTAAAATGACGTGATTTTCAATTAGTTAGTTAATTAAGCTCATAAGTAAGTATTGTAAGGCTATAGTACAATAAGTTTGTCTTCAGGATATAAAAGAAGATTGATATTTCACCTTTTGTTTCTATCTGCAGCTCTTTAGGTTTTTTTAGGTTTAAGGGAGCTACAGTGTCGTCAAGTTTGCTCATCAATAAATACATTGTGAACCATCTGTTAAAGAGTAGACCATCATTCAGCTGGGGATGCTACAAGTATCTTTTTGTTTTGCTTTGCTTTTTTTAAGTGTCATGTTTTGGAGCCCCATTAAGAGATAGATCTGTTGGCAGCCAATGTTACCACATGATGGTGCTGCGAGCAAATATATACTGAGGCCTGACACAAGGGGAGTCATAGACCATTGTCCAGAGCAGAGGACCCTGTGCCCAAGACTGGTTGCCATATCTTAATAAATCTGCCGACATTGTCATTATGTAATATTTTAAATAGTCTCTCTGTATCATATCTGTATCATATCCAGCTAAAAATAAAAAGTGTATAAGCTATAATGTATATTCATTGAGTTATAATATCTCTTATAAATATTTCTATTCTATTCTATATTATATTGATGTAAGTGATTGTTTGTGATTATCTCAGCATATATTTCTGCTACGCCTTAAAGTCTCCATGACACTCCCTGGACATCCCATGAATATTGATTGACCCTGATTACACAATCCTGTTTTCCAACAATTAAAACCTCCATATGATTTGAAACAAAGTTAAAACAATTTTACTGCTGGTTTATTCCTTAGCTGTGTTTTTTTCGCAAGAATGAAACAATAAATCATAACGTACCTGTAGGGGAAGTGGTACTGTAGTAACAGAAACAAGCTAGTAGTAAAGATAGGTGGTATATATATATAAATAAATAAACTGAATAAATGAATGAAGATAATGAATATAGATCTTCCATACAAGGAAAAAGGGCTCCGTTACTGATAACAATACATTGATGACATTTCTCCCCAACTGAACTTGTGAGAGCTGTTGGAGCCACATTTGAGACAGCACTCTCCACAAACATCATCAAAACATCGAATGAGGAAATATCTTTTGGGAAAATGCTGTTCATTCCTCCGGCAGAGTTTCACACAGTTGAAGAATCTGTGAAAGGGAGCACTGAAACTGCTCTGGAGATTCATGGTGGAACAACACCAACATGCCTTATATTAGTTTTTCCTTTAATTTGTCACCAATCAGTGGTTTTAGTAGTATGTAGTGCTATGCAGACATGGCAAGTCATTTGGTCCAAGCCCCCCCACTTTGCAGTATCTGGTCAAGACAAGGAATTAGCACCTGTATTTATTAAAAATAATAATTATTAATTTAATTTGTGTCACAATTGTTGATATTCAGTTAAATAAATGCAATCAAACAAAAAACAATAAAAGCTTATTTATTTAATTATTTCTTCGCAATCAAAAAACATCCCTCACTATAAAAATGAACAAGCTGGTTCCAATTTAAATAATATGTAACCTGGCTGCCTTAAAATGTTGAGTTAGGCAAACAAAAAAATTTCAGTTGTTTGAACATACACCGCTCTGCCATAACATTCTCCAGCACCTGGGCACCCTGGTGCTCATAATGTTCTGCAGTCCCATACCAACAGACTGTGATTCACTGTGTGTTCTGACCCCTTTCTATCAGAACCAGCATTAACTGTTTCAGCAATCTGAGCTACAGTAGCTCGTCTGCCTTCACTCCTCACGTGCATCAATGAGCCTTGGCCCCCCCATGACCCTGTCTCCAGTTCACCACTTTTCCTTCCTTGAACCACTTTTGGTAGGCACTGACCTCTGCAGACCGGGAACAGCCCACAAGAGCTGCAGTTTTGAAGATGCTCTGACCCAGTCGTCTAGCCATCACAATCTGGCCCTTGTCAAAGTCTCTCAGATCCTCACACTGCCCATTTTTCTGCTTCAAACTTGCTGCCTAATACATCCCACCTACTGACAGGTGCCATGATAACCAGATAATCAGTGTTATTCACTTCAACAGTTAGTGCTCAGAATGTTATGGCTGATCGGTGTTATCTGAGTTCCTTCAGCTTAAAATAAATAGTTGGGGTGACAAACAGGAAGCTGACAAAATAGTCCCATCGACTTTACATTTTAGTAAATTTAGTAATTTTTTCAAGTTTTTTAGTGATACCAACAAGACATTTCAAGTTATACAAACATAAATCCTGTTTGAGGCAACATAGAAAAAATTCCTCCCCATCACTTTTAAACAGTAAAATACATTGATCACTTTTTGACCAGCACATTTTTTTTAAGTTTATATTTAATATTTAAACTGAAATCCCAAAATGTCATATGAGTCATCATGTCAAGTCAAGTGACAGTCAAGTCCAAGTCGTGTCTCAATTCAAGTCAAGTCAAGTTGCAAGTCGTCAAAATAGTAACTCCAGTTGACCAAAGTCCAAGTCACAATGACTCAAATCCACTTCTGGAAACATTGCACATTTACACCTATACATGTCAGGGCTAGTTGACTGAACCCAGTAGCAGACACAGACAAGATGGACGGGTTAAGGGTTTTTATTCCACACGCACACACACTGGGGGGGGGGTGAGGGGGGGCCACGGCAGGAACAGGCAGGTGAAGGGGCAAGAGAGACCGGAGACACGAAGGCACTGGAGAGCCGACTCTGGGAGCTGAACTGCACGAGAGGATCCCTAGAGCTCAGGAGAGAAAGTGGTCAGACAGGGGAACAGGCACAGGAATATCAAAAGTTGACTTGAAATAGCAAGCTACACACTGGAGGGAGCCACAAGTGGGCTGAAACAATCTGGCGCTGAATGGGGTTCTTGAAGGCTGAGGCATGATGAATGATTGAGAGCAGGTGAGACAGCAGACAGCAGGTGAGGAGAATGGAGGCCGCACCCTCATCAGACACACAGGGAAGAGGAGGAGCAAAGGGAGCAGGAGGGGAGCAGAGCCATGACAATACATCCAATTATCCATCTGGACCATGTTCAACTTTATTGCATACAGAGTAGATATTTTTTATATTTTTATTATATTTTATTGTGTTTTATCCTTTACTCTATTCTTGCTGCTGTGCACAGTATTAGTTAGTACAGAATTTCAATTTCCCCTATGGGAGATCAATAAAGGAACATCTTACCTTATCTTATCTCTGGGTTTGGGAGTAGTGATAGAATTGCAACAGTACCTGAGGTATCAGTTTGGCAAGGCAAGGCAACTTTATGTGCATATGACTCATAATAAACAGCACTTTCATAGTGGTTTGCATTTTAGACCAAGACACAGAATACCTAACAGAAGAGTCTTTATGATTGTCTTGATGCAGCAGGTTTGATTCCATGACAACACCCAGGTTTCTGATTTGGGGTTTTAGTTTTTTAAATGTCATTAGGAGCACTATTAGCAGCCAGAGGAACCTGATACTTCTGTCAGAATACAGATGAAGTTTCAGAAAATATGACAAAAAGTTTGTTTCATAAAAATGACCTACTGCAGCTTTAAATGATTTGGCCACTTTAGATACAGCTACACACAGCTTAACAGCTCAAAATGAGACTATGAGAACAGTATCGTGGGCCATAAAACCAGAACTATGTTCTAACAGAGACTACAATTGTTACCATAAAAAACATTGGAAGATATGCGCAGCACCATTCTCTCATATTTACAATAACTATTATTTTTGTTTTATTCTTGTTCCATGTTCCATGGAATGGCGCCGGCGACAACGGCAGCCTGTTATGGCAGCTCCTATCATTGTTGTAGTTTTAATGTGTTTTCAGTGTTTTTAGCCTGTGTTTTTTTCTATTTTTAACTGTTTTCTTACTTTCTTACTACTTTGTTCACGTCACCTAAATACTTTTTGGGCGTTTTTGAGCACTTTTTATTTTTTGTTTGCACGGGTCTCCATGGCGACGGCGAGTCGCATTGTTTACACCCGCGACCAGATGATCGCCCTGAGGTACCCCTAGCATCCTGACTGGAGAGAGACCCTCCCTACCGGAGGAGCTGAGGAGACGGTGAGGCTGCAGAGCGGGGGTTAAACGGAGGATGAAGAAGAGGAGCTTTAAACCCTACAAACGTGGTTACACGAGCAGATACCGGACTCCAACGTCACCATGCCCGGCTTCCAGACGACAGGGACAGCACCGCGACCGGCATGAAGAAAGGAGGGGGACTGTCCGTGCTCATAAACAACAGGTGGTGTAACGCCGGGTACGTCTGCGTGAAAGAGCGTGTCTGCAGTCCGGACATCGAGCTCGTTGCCGTCGGACTTCGTCCGTGTTATCTCCTGTACAGCACTTTGGTCAACTTTGGTTGTTTTTAAAGTGCTTAACAAATAAAGTTGGATTGGATTGGATTGTTTCATTTAGAGGAATCTTGGCACTACTTCTCAAAGTCTGTATGATCCTTGATCAAATGCAAACATAATTTTGTATTGTGGTAGTAGTAGCTGTTGCATTATTGGAAGCAGCAGTGGTTTTAGTAGTTCTTGTACACATAGCAATAGTAGTAGGAGAAGTAATAGTGAAATAGTCCTAGGTTTCAGGGGAAAGTATCCCATGACTCTTCATTTTACAGAGGATTTTCTACTTTAACTCCAAAGTTTACTGCTTGGAAATGCCAAAATTAAAACATAGTCAATTGAATATCCATGCAAATACTGATCTATTTATGGCTTCCATCCAAATATGTAAGCAGTGACCTAATAAAGTGGTATCCAATCCAATCCAACTTTATTTGTTAAGCACTTTAAAACAACCAAAGTTGACCAAAGTGCTGTACAGGAGAATAAATAAGACATCATAAATAAAAGACATAACAGCTCACATGAGGCGCAAAATAACATATAATACAACAATAAAATGAAAAGAAATAAATAAAAATAATAACCATGCAATAACAAGCAATCAAAAAGTAAAAAATAACACTGCTCCCTGAGTGTGGAAAATGCTTTTGTGTTGCAATAAGCCTCAGAACAGGAACAAACATTGTGCATACGCAACAGCTCAGCGGTTTAAAATGAGACAGGAAACCACAAGTTTCACACTGAGTTTCTTTATACCTGGTTTCATCAACATCTACAAAACTCCAGAATTCTTCCACTCCCCCACCTTCCCTCTGAATCCTCCCTGAGGCTCCACGGGCCTCACCCAGACAAGTAGAAAGTTCAGCAGGAATCCTGCATTGCCTCATTACTCAGCCACTGTTGCATAACTCTGGTGTTTCCTCTTTTTCCAAAATCATCACATTATCTGGTCACCAATGGGACTGAAATCATTTCTAATCCTCTGGAATGGTTTATATTTTCATTTCCTCATTGGAAAGAGGTCAGCAGGTTAACTGCTTCTGTTTGCTTCAAGATATATGCATATGAGCACTGACTGGTGAAGTGAATAACACTGATCTATCTATTATCTGGTTATCATGGCTGCTGTCAGTGGGTGGGATATATTAGGCAGCAAGTGAACATTTTGTCCTCAAAGTTGATGTTAGAAGCAGGAAAAATGGGCAGCGTGAGGATCTGAGAGACTTTGACAAGGGCCAGATTGTGATATCGAGACAACTGGGTCAGAGCATCTCCAAACCTGCAGCTCTTGTGGGGTGTTCCCGGTCTGCAGAGGTCAGTACCTATCAGAAGTGCTCCAAGGAAGGAAAAGAACCAGAGAAAGGGTCATGGGGGGGGGGCAAGGCTCACTGATGCACGTGGGGAGTGAAGGCTGACCCGTGTGGTCCGATCCAACAGACAAGCTACTGTACCTTAAACTGCTGAAACAGTTAATGCTGGTTCTGATAGAAAGGGGTCAGAACACACAGTGAATCACAGTCTGTTGGTATGGGACTGCAGAACATTATGACCACCAGGGTGCCCAGGTGGTAATGTGAAACACTTTAGTGTACTTTTGGCCTGAGGCTGTCTTACATTGTTCCGGTGAAGCCCCTTAGTTTAAATGATCTCTATCAAAATAACAATAACAATAACAAAAGCATGGGATCATGGGAGTTGTTGTTTTCACCACCATTGTCGTCATTGCAGTCAGCTTCTCCCGATTAGGATTCCTTCAGTGTTCATGGTTCATGAGGTTTCTGCTGGGAGCCCAATTATCCACAGAGGTCTCCTCCTCTCTTAAACAAATGGACCTACTGATTAAAACCGCTAAAAACACTGAGTAAACCAGTTCCACCTTAAAAATCACTGCTTCTCCCATGCTGTTGGACAGACAAAGGACGTCCTGGAGGGGCTACGAGTCGAGCTGCTGCTAACGTTAGCTCAGCTTGTTTCTCTGATAACTTAAGATCCAGGTGTCTGATGACTTAAATCCTACATATATATATATATGTAGGATTTTAGTCTATTTATACAGTATAGATATTCATAGGTCTTGATCTAAATAGTGGATGGTAAAAAAGTGGCTTCAAACTGGATAGACAGTGTATGGCAGCTCAACACTGAGGCATTCACAAATGGGATATGACGCCATTGACAGGTGACTGGTTGAACACAGAAACACACAATAAAATTATAGATTTCTCTGAGTTTAAACATTGTTTCAAACATTTAGAATAATATAAGTACACAAGTCAAAAACATATAAAAATAGCTCTAGTGTTGATAGACATTTTAAGGCACAAATGTTACATATTACATCTTTAATGCTTTGCTGACTGTGTGCACAAAGCCAGAAATGGTTTTCACACTTTGGTGAGGAAGACCTTGACTGGCCTGCACAAAGCGGTGAGCCCTCACACTTCGAAGAATTACACTTCAGAATGTGTGCAAAGAATAAGACACATTCATCAAGCGACTTACTCCTACTTACAGTGAAGTGTAGGAGGAACATTTAAGATAAACTCTAAGTGATGATTTATCACATGTATACTCAGAGCAGGAATAGGTAGTCAGAGATGAGTATTTGCCCCACATCTGCCACATTCCTTACATGTTGTTCTCTGATATACTGCATCAGCTTGATTTTATTATAAAGGTATCAAATTTGATTTGTACACATTGTAGACATAAATGATTTACAAACATGTACTTAATAGTAGTAATAGTATATTCTAGTAGTATAGCACAATTGTCTTTGTATAAAAAAGGGATCTTACATGTCAACACAGAACCACAGAGATGAGAAAAAACGCAGCAAAAGGGCCCTCTTTGATGCCCCTATGGTAGATAAAATATAAGTGGTAAAGTACCCTCCAGGGTGCTAATCCTAACCCTGACTAAGCTGTTTCACCATAAATGCATTACACCTTTCTGCACGCTGGTGCCCTTTTTATTGTTTTCACCCATGCCCCTCAAACAGCCTGAGTCTGCCACTGAACAGTAGGCCTTATAATTTGCTCAAATTAGCCTGTCCCTGTCACTATCACTGAAAATAATTTGTTGTCAACTACAACAAAAGGTGAGCCATAGTTTGTGAAAATATCACACACAATTCATTTCTTCACATAAAGAAAGTAGAGGAATTAAGAAATGTATCAGATGTTGGGTTATTTTTTAATTGATGAAAAGAATACAAGAATCACAAAATAGAAAAAAAAATCAATATGCAATATAACTGAATTCATATTAATATGCGCTGTATACATATATATCACATGTACATATGGTGCATACATGCATTCGAGTTTTAAAACAATATCAATATCTGTAGCAGCAATTCACCTCAAATAAAGAAATAATCTTACATATTTATAGCGTATAAATAGGGATACAATAATGATAAATTGGCTGAAATTAAAACCAAACTGGTTCAAAGAGAAATTCTGCCACTGTTACAAGAGGTTCATCAGAGGGATAATCTAATAAAGAGAATTCCGTATGAAAGTGAACTCGACCTCAATGCCAGCTTTAATCTTGTTATTTGCAGCCATGATAAATACACCAAAGATTATGGAAGATCTGAATTATACATATTGCTTCAGCTAACTCGTGACCAATGATAGGATCTTCTTCGGACCAATTTCAATGGGGATTTTTCACTTTTGTCTTTATCAGGTGAAGTCCAAACTTTAAATTAAAAATAAAATAAATACAGGCCCTGACCTCAACTTCATCCAACACCTTTGGGATGAAGAGTCAGGCTTTAAAAGCCAACATCAGTGTTGGACCTCAGTAATGCTCTTGTGGTTCCAACATCTGGTGGAAAGGCTGAAACCAGAAGAGTTCTATGCAGCACATTAATGCCCACAGTGTAACAATTACATGTTCAACTGTCATGTGAAGTGTCCAAATACTTACACATACAGTAGTCATTGCCATGTACTGTACACAGATGCTGCATTTGTATGCATGCTTTTCTGGCTGTTTCAAAACTAGACTTAATTTGACCCGATACCCCAAATCTTTACTGAAAAAAGGGATTTTATTGACCAGCATTTTTGATGAAATGATTCTCACTTTCCAAGGGTTCAAAGCCAAACAAACCAAGAGGGGAAGACATGGGGTTTTCCCCCTTCTGTCCTCGATCAACCTTGCTTAACTTCACTGAGTAATCAACCTGAAGCTCTTCTACATTATCTTTTCATGTGGTTGACTTTGTTGTTTGAGTGATGCATTGCCCTATTACCCTAAAATGGAAAAAAAGCTGCAGGTAGGTCAAGCCATTATGGCCAACCTGGGTACATTCTGTAGAATGGGCCAGATTTCATTTACAACCTTTATGTGAGGATGACGAGCATTAGGGGAAGTTTGTCAAGAGCATTCGTAAAAAACACCCAGAATGAGTTAGGTTAGAGGAAGGAACTTAGAAACCATGTGCATGGTTCCACACAGGAAAACCAGTGTGACCTAGTTTATGTGAGTAGAAAGACAAACTGAAGGTTCATTAGGCTACATATATACTGTAGGGGCATAGCAGCAGATATCAATGTAGTGAAGTTGCAGATTGCAACACCAATCATGTCTGTATTTGACAACGTGGGAATGAGAGGTGAGGTGTATAGTTTGAAACTACAGTAAAACCAAAAGGCCCTATCTAGAGCCAGTATATGGTTTGTCTGACAGCCTCTATAGATAAAACAACTCATTCTAAGGTAACAAAAACACAACAATTCCTTTTTTCAGGTAATTACACACTAATGAAAACATTCTTATGAATATTATATTCCATTTCTGACAATTGATCCTCCTAAATGTTACACACTAGACTTTTCATCTTCCCAGCCTCCCCCAGTATGTAGGAAAAGATGAGACTGCAAAAAGGGGGCTTTGCCAGGCGATCCCAGTTCACATTCCAGATCTATCTGAAAGTTTTGCCAGTCATCTGATCCATCTCACCATCATATAGTGATCAGGTGACAGCTCCACTCAAAGACATTTGGCTACAGATCATGACATGAAACAAAGTTGATCACTGAAATTTGGCATAAGGTGTTCAGGCGTTAAGGACCTTTATAAACGACCTTATATTTGAACATGTTGGACAGTCCATGACTAGCACATCTGTCCAATAACAGAAAAAAAACTTCTGCCCGTATCTAGGAGTTTGTTTTCCATCCTTCCTCAGAGAGAGATTCCATTGCATGTCAGCAAGTTTCTGCAGCAAGAGGTCAGCATGCAAAGGCCTCTGCCTTTGCCTGCCTGGTGGTGGCTAGCAACATATGACATCCATTCTTGAAGGGAGTGAGCTCACATAGTGGCAAACCCAAGGTAGTTTTTCAACTCTGACTGGGCCCCATAAGGTGCAGAACATGTTGCACCTGTGAGCTCCTTATTCAGGCCTGGCTCCAGGACAGGAACTGGGACTGGAACTGTACACATGCACAGTAAGAAGCTACTTCATGGAATCTGGCCACTCTCCCAAATGGAAATTCAAATGATTTATAGTTTTGAAGGAAATCTCCCTATGTTATGTTATGCTATTGATATGCTTATCTTTATTTTGTGATTTATGAGGAACTACATCACATTAAGGTTATCAAGATGTAATTATGTGTAAGCAACCACATATATTGTGTGATTTTATATATTTTTATTATCATCTTTTCTGGGAAGCACAGACTTTTCCCCCCATATTTTTAAGGTGTGTGTGGCGGATGTCTATATATGCCCTCTGTTTGTAATGAGGAAGCTGAGTAGTAGGCCAATCTACAAAAATGACTGTGTATTCGTCTGTGGCTCTGGGGAGAGTATCAAGTCTTTTTTAAGATGAAGGATGTGTGCTACTGGTTACAGATTTAGAAACAGAAAAGAAATGTTGAAAGAAGGGTGATGTACCATGACATGAGGGGAGTTTTTCTCAAGAATTATTTTCTAATGTAAAATGAGATGCAAAAGTGTTGTAAATATATGTAAAACTGGGCTGTAGACCTCACGGGGCAGTTTCTTCCTGTCTTCCTGTCTTCTTGTTGTCAGGTATACTCCCCTCCTACTGAAGTCACCCTCACTGGAAAAGCCTGGTTAGTCATTCTCACTGAATGAGATGTCAAGTAATACTTCACAATGATATTAAAGTGTTTCTGATCAAAACTATATATTTCCCCTGTATTTATGTCATACATATATGTTCAGTAAATGTTAAAAAATACCCATTTTGTTCACTCTTCATGTTTAAATAGTTTTCCTATGTATTCTATTGGTGCCACTGCCATTAGACAATTTACTCATGGAAGCTGCAGTAGGTCATTTTTATATATCTATCTATCTGAGCTCTGATAGGCTGTTTTTATTTGGGCTTGCTGGGTTTTTGCAAATGCCATTAGGAGCGATAGAACGAGCCAGAGCAGCCGAGAACCCTTCACATTAAAGGGTCACATTATTTGTTTCATGTACTACTGTCAGAGCACAGTGGAAATATGGTATAATATAAATACATTGTAGCTAGTTTGCTTTTTGGGATGTGTAGTCTGTGAATATAAATTATGATAACTCATGTATCACCCAGATAACATTCTGAGCACTGACAGGTGAAGTGAATAACACTGATTATCTGGTTATCATGGCACCTGTCAGTGGGTGGGATATATAAGGCAGCAAGTGAACATTTTGTCCTCAGAGTTGATGTCTTAGAAGCAGGAAAAATGGGCAGCGTGAGGATCTGAGAGACTTTGACCAGGTCAACATTGTGATGGCTAGACGACTGGATCAGAGCATCTCCAAACTGCAGCTCTTGATGGGTGTTCCCGGTCTGCAGGGGTCAGTACCTATCAAAAGTGGTCCAAGGAAGGAAAAGTGGTGAACCAGAGACTAGTTAAATGTGAAGCTACTTTGCCTTCAGATGTGAGAGAATCCAGTTATTTCAGTATAAAATGAGGTGAGATTATTGCACTAAAACAGAACAATTATGCATTAACTCAACTCGAAGTCATCTCATTTCATTTTGCTTGATTGAATTTTTTACCTTTTGGAAATAACAGTGATTGGCCCTCCGGTGCCATAACACAACCTTCAGTGGCCATTTTATAGGTTTGTTAGCATAATGTCCTGCTTTCAGAGAACTCTGACACTCACACTAATGCATATTATATATATATTGTAATCTATTGTAATCAGCTAGCTTTCTTGTAATCAGCTTGCTTTCTTGTTGTTAACACTCCCCCATTTCCACTGTAGAGAATGTATCTAGTAGACGATAGCGTGAGTGGGTAGTGACCACATGGTAACTTATCAGCTGTTTAAATGCTGCTGATTGTAAAAAATTCCAATGTCACTACTCACTCTATGACCTAATTAGGAATTTCAGCAATACTTCTGCTGCAGAAGTTTGACCATGGCCACAAATTGGTATATTGGCCAAGCTAACCCCTTCACTGGGGCACTGCAGACCCCCTGTTCCTCCCACTACATTATATTTTGCCTGTCCTATAGACCATAACCAGAACTACTATGCTGGAATGCTAACCCCAGATTTGCAGTGTATCAAATGAATTTGTGGTTGTTAGATGAAAATAAATGTATTAAGGTTATGTGTACCTCGTTTATATAGTTTCAGCAGGGGCAGATCAAGAGGGGTACCCCTAAAAAAATGCCTGGCCACCACAGTTGGAATGCCAAATTCCAAACAAATATTGATATCCGGGATTGTTTGTGATTAAATCAGCATATACTTCTGCTATCCGGCGGCTGTGGTTCAGGAGGTAGAGCAGCTCGTCCACGAATCAAAAGGTTGGCGGTTTGATCGCCGGCTCCTTCCACTGCGTGTCAAAGTGTCTTGAACAAGATACTGAACCTCAAATTGCTCAGATACTGTGCATTCTGTGAATGTGGATAAATTACTTTCTGTGTGTTTCTGTGTGAATGTGGCATGTCGTGAAAGGCGTACTGTTCTATACAAGTACAGTTCATTTAACATTTACCCCTTAGAGACTCAACCTCTGACCTCTTTTTAGTGAAGTTGCTGTTTTCATAGCCAACCGAAATTAAAAGCTAAGTTATGTAGCACTGACCATAACACCAGTTAAGTTGAATATACAAGCTCATCGTATCTGGTATGCCATCAGTCATCTCATTTCGCACTTAAGGTGATACTCCACCCAGAATATATTTTAGACACTCTCCCTATAGACATGAAATGCAGTTACAAAAACAAATGGAAGGTCTGAGCCATGACGGAGTCACATTGTTGATATGAGATTTCTGATACAACCACAGAGCCTCCTTAATTTGACAACTGCTGCTATTTTGCACAATCCTGTTTTCACAAGATGTTACATATAAAAATAAAAATGGGATTAAATCCTCATCTTTTCTCCTACATTATTACTAAGAAGGTTTGGTTTGCAGTCTTGTTATGGGATAGAAGAACCATCTGAGCAGCTTTCTATGAAATATGGTGGCAGATAGGCCTGAGGCCAGCGAGCTACTGATTAGACTTTGGTGGTGATCCAGATCTGGGATTACTGCCATCAGGCAACTATCAGTTGAAAGCAAAAACATTTGATTCCATATCCTCTGGGTGTGTTTTCAGGGAGAAGAGGTCAATCCTAACTGAAGTGATATAGCAGGATGTTTTTGTGTGTGTTGGTTTTGCTCTCTCTACAACACACAGCTAGTCTGAAGAGACATTTTGAAGTGCCAGCACTGTGGTTTGAGTATTTTCTTTATATATTATTATCTGAAAGATAAATTGTGTTTATTTCTTTTTGCAGTTTACTATTATGGTAGAAAATGTAGTAGGATTTTTCTTCCATTCCAGGCTGCAGGTTGCCACTGACAATAAAAAAGACCAGCTTATATACCCACAGTACGGTAAACTCGCTCTTAAATGAACTTCTGATCTTTTTTCCTGCAATTTTTGGCAACAAATGTAGTATTGATCTTCATTGATCTGAGTCAATATCTGGCTAACATCGACACTCTTACGTTGTTACAGTTTCTCTGTGATGTCATAGATACCATCTTAACCTGAATGGTTATGATAAATTGTTTAGTGTCAGATAAAAAGACCTGAACCAGTTTTTGGGCATATATTACGTATAAAGAAAAAAAAGTATCCTGTTTACATTGTACTTGTTTATTGTATTTCTATTTTCCCCAAATACCTTGATCCCAGTTAAATGCATGATGATACATTATGAGAATTAAAGCTGCAGTAGGTAACTTATATAATTTTTATTTTTATTTTTAATATTTGCTGAAACTTTCACTATATCCTGACAAGACCACTGCCAAGTGCTTGCTCATGGTGGGAACTGTTGGTCCTGTGTAAATCATTTTATAAGGAATCATACTCCTTATAACATAGACCTACTCTATTTGAAAAGTGTCCTGAGATAACTTTTGTTATGAATTGGCGGTATACAAATAAAATTGAATTGTGTGTGCATGTGTCTGTGTGTGTATCTGTCCACAGCTAATCTTGCATATTACTAATGTTTTTTGTACACATTTATGACTGTAGGGTCAATGGCCTCTCATGGTTGCAGTGCATTATTATTTCCTGTGAATATTGGATCAGAGATGAGTTTTGCTGATTCAATTTAATTCAGTTCAATTAAATTTTATTTGTATAGTGCCAATTCATAACAGAAGTTATCTCAGGACACTTTCCAAATAGAGCAGGTCTAGACCGAACTCCTTATGACATTAACTGATATTTTGTGAAAATTTTTATACAATCCTCTGTTTATATTATGTTTATTATTTAACAAGTAATAGGCTTTTTTTTATTCAGTGTTTCCTTCTCTTTGTTCTAAGGCAGGATGAGGCTATTTATCAGAGAGTGAAGGGTCAGTGTTGAGCCAATGTAGAAGGTTCAGTTAATTTTATTTGCACTAAAAATGTTTTCAGATATTTAAAGAGGGAATATTTGTAAAAAAAATGTTGTGGTTACGTCCTTTTCATTAGTATAATGTGGAATATTTTAATGTATGTTTGATTTTGAAATAATCCAAATTTGTTCAGATTAGATAATTTGTTTTATAATACAATGGATTACATTACTAATTACAAAAAATAGTACCTATATTTAGTAATGGATTACATTTCAATACCAGCTGTGACAATCTGTCTATTTTTATTTTTAATTTTTGTGGGGCTTTTTATTGCCTTTACTTGATAGTGACAGTTGCAGATAGACAGGAAAGGGGGGCAGTGAGAGGTGATGACACGCAGCAAAGGGCTGCAGGTCAGATTTGAACCCTAGGCTGCTGCAGCAAGGACTCAGCCTCAGTACATGGGACGCCATCTCTACCAACCGAGCTAACCAATCTGTCTGTCTTTAAACAAAAGGGAAGTGAAACAATGAAGGGCAGCTGTCAACAATGACAGTCAGATGCAGTTCATTTTTTTACTTTAAGCCATATCACATAGTGGAATATCATAGTGATAGTGTGGCAAGTGTTGGTCAATGCTGGCAGATGTCTTGATGAATAACTAAATGATGTGTGTTTGTGGCTTGTTACCCCGCACTTTAACCCGGTTTCCATATTTGACCTACATAGAGGAGTAAGCCTACACCACAACATAAGTAAACATTTGATGTGATTGGCTAAAATGTGTAGTTTTACTTTAAATGCTACACTAGGTGTGTTTTGTGAGTATCCAGGGTTGTGGGTGTGTGTATGCACTGAGTTGTAAAATGGGTTTCTACACAGGTGTTGGGATAACGCAGTCATATGTGTAGGAGTATCGTTCCAGGCTCTAGCTTCTTTAAATCTCACTCTCAATGTCAGTGACATCACTGGAGTTTCCCTCCAACTGCTTTTTAAAAGAGTGTCACTGAGTGTCAGTCAACAAACCAGAGCGGCACCAGAAGCAGACAGAAGGCTTGACTTGAAGAGATAAAAATAACTAATTCAAAACAATGGAGGGTGAATGCAAGGTACAGCTGGACGTCACTGCCGACACAGAAGCCAGGACAACACAGAGTGTCAAACCCAACTCAAAGCTAACCACTTCCCTGCTGGTGTTCACACTCTGCCTCGCTGCTACTGCTGCTGCTGTCCTCATCTGTAACAGGCACGCCAAGGTGGGGGACATATCTTAGATTAGTCTCTGAATTATTTAAGTGCCCGATGTTTCTCACGAGTGGCCTAGCTCACCTGAACCCAGCCATTCCGTAACCTTCTCTTTATTTTCCTCTTCTTGAAACAGGGCCCAGGAAAAGATGGAGACAATTTCAGTCACACACTGAGGCAAATTTCACATGTAAGAGCAGCCATTCATCTACAAGGTAAGGAATATTCAGCATCAAAGAATACTTGGGGCTGTTTGTTTGAAACATATAACAAGCACAATGTGAGAAAACAGTTTTATACCGACTGCTACTGCTTATGTTTGGTTTTCTTAGCCAGGTGGTTCTGAGACCAAGCTTATTGAGCTCCATGTTTTTGGGTGTCTTATTATTTGGGGTCTTATGGACCTTCTATAGCTTCTTGAGGATGTTCATGCTGTTCTCGAAGAAATTCTAGGGACTGTTTTGAATATTTTAGGACAAATTAAGGCAATCCTAGTCCCTTAGGTGGGTACTATGAAGCAGTCCTAGGTAAATCTAAGGATGTAGTATGGCTCGACAGCAACATAAAAAATGGTCTTATTTCACTGTAATGGAAATCATAAATGTATTACCGAGCCACTTTTAAGATAACTTTGAATTTCTGATGAACAGTAACATTCCTTGGAATCCTCCCTGTCCTTGTTGAAAAATGTTTCAAACCTTTGCCTAGTCAGTTCATATTTGACTCTATCAGAAATTTGGAATCATCTCCATTACCATCTCTTTGTGCTCTTCAACAGGAGAATACAACCCTGACATGAGGACCTCAGTGGAATGGAAGAATCAGGTGGACCAGTCCCACTCTCAAGGAGGGCTGGTACTTGACAATAATGAAATTGTGATTCCTCAAAACGGCCTCTACTTCGTTTACAGCCAAGCATCTTTCCGGGTCAGCTGCACCACCGACGCTGATGACGCCACCTCAAGGCCCATGGTCCATCTGAGCCACACTGTGAAGCGTTGGTCCCGCTCATATGGTAATGATGACGAAAGGAAGACCTACGAGACCATCCTGCACTCTGTCCGCACTGCCTGCCAAAAGACAGCCAGCAGCGATCCAGATCAGGAGGGGAGCTGGTTCTCCGCTGTGTATATGGGGGCTGTGTTCAACCTGAGCAGAGGGGACAGACTGCAGACAGTGATGGAGGAGAAGATGTTGCCATACCTGGAGGACGAGCCAGGGAAGACTTTCTTTGGTGTGTTTGCCTTGTGAGATGGGTTAGGGTTAGGGTTATGGTTAAGGGCAACAGTTAAAGATATGAATGAATGTACAAGAAGAAAAGCAGGCTACATGGTGGCTCCACTGTGAAGACTGCAGCCCACTGCCCCCACCTGAACTCACACACACTGACGAATGTTAAGTGCCCACAGAGGGTTGACACTGCACTGAACAGTCAATGCAACGTTTAGTTTAGACTTTACAAACTGACACCCAAACTTTATGTGGCTTCAGTAGTAATAGTAAAGTCATTTAAAGTTTGCTGTAGTTATGTTAACTACAGCAGAGAACAAAAGTTATGAAGCAATGTATTACCATAGATAAGGCTATGGTTCTATAATGTTATGTACTATGTACTGCCATCTTAATGTCAATACCTTTTGCTGTACTGCGATGCTAAATCTCTACTGTCTTTGACATTTGTACGAATAATATTGCTGCATATTTATTGTGTCACTACAGGCAGACAGAAGTGGATTTTAGAGAATGTATTTATTCAACATAACATGATCATATTTATTTTATTTATTGAATTATTTATTTGTATGTGTATGTTTCCATGTGTTTTTTCTAATGAAAGCCATAAATATTGGATTTATGCATAATTTATGAAATTATTTATTGATTCTTTGATGAACTGTTTGTCAATGTGATTTTTTAAAATTGATTTTAGTGCCTTTGGCACTGTAAAACTGTTTGAATAAAACATCCATTTGAAAAGATTCTGTCTATTGGAGCATGTGGAATGAAAGAATGTAAAAACAACAACAAAAATAACATGTTAAAGAAAGCACTGATGCTGGTTGGGAGGAAGTTGCCACATGTCACATAGATGTATGACCTCTTACTGTGCACTGTGAAAAAGAATGTGACATGCTTCCTTATAACATATAAAACATGAACTGCACTATCAGTTTGAACATCACTTCAGCAATTATGACAAAACTTTATTTTTATAAAAATTACCTAATGCAGCTTTAAAGGTCCACTATGTAACATTTAGGAGGATCTATTGGCAAGAATTCAATTATATCAGTGTATATCAGTATCACCAGAAATTAAGAAACGTTATACTGTTACTTGAGAATGAGCCATTTTTACAGATGCCCTCCTCTCTACAGATAAAGTTGCTCTCCATAGAGTCTGCCATGTTGAACTGTCATGTTTCTACAGTAGCCCAGAAGGGACAAACCAAACACTGCCATTGTAACATTTTTCACAAGTTTTGCAGCCACTGTAGTTTTTCCTACACACTTTACAGCCTGTTCTCATTCCCATGTCATCAAATGCAGATGCGACTAGTGTTCAGTTAGTTGCAATCAACTTCATTAAATGGCACTAAATCCTACACACTCGTCCTTGAGTGCATGAAGCTAATTTGCATCTGCAGTTCCTGGTAAGTTGATGGCATATTGGCATAGTCAGTGGCATTTATAAGCAGTGACAGAATAGGAATGAAAAATGTCCCTGGACATTTTGACTCAAACTGGCCCACCGAACAGTCTACAGTTGTGGTTATTAGTACTAAAATGAAAATAATAATTAAAGCTGCAAGCAGGGTTGGGTGGGACCTCGCACTCCACGCAACTCGGGGTGTGCTGTGGCTGCGTCGCGTGCCATCGTTACACGTGCGGACCAAAACATGAAATTTCACGTAAACCAGCTCAAAATCGGCATGCAGCACTTACTTCCTGTTGCCAGTAGGTGGCGCTATCATTATGTCTTAATATTGTCATGTAGACAAGTTCAGGGCGGGACTGTTATAACACACGTGAAGTTTCATTGAGATTGGACCACGTACGCTGAAGTTATGAGGACGTGTTCAGGGCGAGACTGTTACAGAATATATGAAGTTTACTGGAGATTGGACATTGCACACTGAAGTTATGAGTGCTGTTTTATGGTGAATCCACTGAATTCGACAAATCGGGAACTCGGGGTGTGCTGTGGCTGCGTCGCGTGCCATTGTTACACGTGCGGACCAAAACATGAAATTTCACGTAAATCAGCTCAAAATCGCCACGCAGCGCTTACTTCCTATTGCCAGTAGGTGGCGCTATCACTATGTCTGAGTATTGTCATGTACACGTGTTCGGGGGGGACTGTTATCAAGCATTTGAAGTGTGGAGCCGATTGGACAATGTACACTCAAGTAATAGCGAATTCGTGTTTTGTGGCGGTCTATCAAAATTTCCCACCACCCCACAGACACGCCCCCTCACCACAGTCAACACATATCATCAACAATGTGTTTTGCATTTTATAAGTAAATTTCAGCTGGATCTGATCATCCTGCGAGGAGTAGAACATGAAAATATAAAACGTGATACTTCCTGTTACCAGTATGTGGCGCTATCACTATGTCTGAATATTGTCATGTAGACGTGTTCAGGGTGGGACTGTTATCAAACACGTGAAGTTTCATTGAGATTGGATCATGTACGCTGAAGTTATGAGGACGTGTTCAGGGTGGGACTGTACATTGAAGATATGAGTATTATCTGTTTGATGGCCAATTGGTGGAATTTGACACGTCGTCACGGGCACACGGTTAAACATACAGTCAGAAATAGCACAACTTTTGATAACCAATGTGTGTAGATTGAAGTGATCGAATTTGAAGTCAATCTGATAAAATCTGTAGGAGGAGTTAGTTAAAACAGAAGCCCTTAAATGCCGGAAAAAGCATCACAGTTTGACATTCTATTCAACCTGGCCAACTTTGAGGGCACGCCACGGACACGCCCTTTAATGTAGAGTCTCAAATAGCACAACTTTTAATCAGCACCGTTTTTTGAGTGTACTGACTAATTTTGAAGTAGATTCGATAAATTCCGTAGGAGGAGTTTGTTCAAATACAACGCGAAAAATCACAGAAAACGATCAAAACAATCTAAATGGCTGACTTTGATGCCACGCCACAGACACGCCCTTTAACGTACATGCACAAATAGCACAACCTTAAATCAGCACCATTTTTTGACTGTACTGACCAATTTTGAAGTAGATCCGATTAATTCCCTAGGAGGAGTTTGTTCAAATACAACGCGAAAAATTCACTGAAAATGAGCACGGAATTCACTATGGCCAACTTTGAGGGCACGCCACGGACACGCCCTTCAACATACATGCACAAATAGCACAACGTTTAATCAGCACCATTTTTTGACTGTACTCACAAATTCTGAAGCATATCCGATGAATTCCCTAGGAGGAGTTCGTTCAAATACAACGCGAAAAGTTTGCTGAAATTGAAATTTTAAATCAAAATGGCCGACTTCCTGTGGGATTTGGGGTATGGGTCCAAGAGGCTTTTTTGTGCGTCCCGGCATTTTAAACGTGCCCACCGAGTTTCGTACATATCGGTATCGCTACAAACACGACAAACAGGATTTTTGAAAAATTTTGTGCGAATCGGCAAAGCGTGTAGGAGTAACACAAAAAAGTAGTTTATGGACATTTCGCTCTAGAAAAAAAAAATCTAGGCAGAAATGGGCGTGGCTTATATGGAGAGATTCAGCTTCATTCACCGAACCCGTGGATATAAGTTTTTTGAATGTGCGACAAAGGATGTGGGAGTTATTAGCTTAAGAAAATTTTCTTGACAATAGCACACCTAGTGGCCAACCCAAAATTGACGCATAGAATATCGAATTTTTCGCCAGGCCTGACATGTGTGCCACGTTTCATGAGTTTTTGAGCATGTTGCGGGGGCCAAATATGCGATCGAACGCGCAGAAAAATAATAATAATTCCTTGGATTACAATAGGGTCTTGCACTTGTCAATGCTCGATCCCTTATAATAAGAAACATACCAAATACAATAGGGACCTTGCCGGTCGCTGGCTCTGTCCCTAATAACTATTCATGCAAAGTTGACTGTAGCACGTCCATGTTTTTTTAAGGTCCTGCCCCATCCTGTAATTGGTTGGTTCACAAAAACAAAGTTTCTTGACCCACTCTCCCTTTCCCTTCCCTTCATCCATTCACCTCACCTCAACATGCCTGAGATTGAACCCCCACACTGAGTCTCCCTTTGCCCAGCCTTCAGCACGTCCTCCCAGACCAACCTAACAGACTGAGTCTTCTTCTCCCCTCCACATCCACATCAATTCATCTATCCTTAACATCAACTCCACTCCACTAAATATTGTTGTGGCATGGTCTTTGCTAGTCAAAGTGACATCAATAAGCATTTTATTTTATTGCTTTTTATTATTTTACTTTAAGAAAGGTTGGAAGAGTCACCATATGTAACACAACATGTAATGTAAATCCAATCTTTGCTTATCTCAGAATTGTCTTGCAGCTTCAGCTGCAAAACCTCAAATAGCAGCTGATCTTTATTGAGGAGCTAATCACTGAGCTAACAGTGTATCACTCTCCCTCTCCCTCTCTCTCTCCCTGGGTGTCTGTAGCTCAGAGGAAGAGTGGGTCGTCCACTAATCAGAATGCTGTGCATCAGTGTGTGAATGCGTTTGTTTCTGTTCAATGGGCTTCGCCATCACTGTGTGAATGTGGCATGTAGTGTAAAAGGAAGGATTCAATCAAGTTATGTGGGCGCTGAGCTCCCATAAGAAGGTGTCTGATAATGCATTTTTCAATGTAATTATTTCTGTTAATGTTATGTAACATTATATACTACTGTCTTAGATTCTGTATTGACTGCTTGCTTATATTGGATTTACTCATAAAACGATGCATTTGACCATCATAGCTTATGGTGGAAGCTCGCTCACTCACTCACTCACTCACGCTTACTCATCACATATGTACTCTACCAAGTTTGTCCAAATTTGGACTTTCTGGCTACAGTAGCTAAAAATAGTGTTGAGTAAACCATTGAAACATGTTCATCTAAAGTCTATTTTGAATGTATGACATTGCTTTCTGATGAAGCCCTCCTTTACTTTGAGGTTGATTAAGTGGTTATAAAAAAAATTATCAAAGACAGTTTCAACTTCCACAACAAATTACAATCAAAAAATGATTCCTGGTGATTTCCCACATGATGCCCCTGGCAGTGGAGGGGTTTTACATTATTTTCACGCACTCCTGTGATATCATTATTTGTGACAGTGGATAATTATAGCCTTGGTATTACATAAGATACCATGACTTGCTTTTGCTTGCTCTGTACTGTTCATTCAGTGTGGTGAGAAAGTTTCCAGTGGAGTAACAGTTCCTCAACAGGTACACAGAGAGGAAGGAGGAGGAGGGGAACTCCCTGGTGATCTGGTGATCTAAAATCCCCCTTCTTCCTCCTCCAGCAGCCTACATAGCAGCCTACAGACACAAGCAGTGGAAAGTATTGATCTCAGGGTGGGAATATTCTGGGCTTTTAGTTTCTTGTCTCCATTTTCTCTTTTAATTATCAATTTAGTTTTCCAACTACTAACCATATTTAAATGTTGTGTTTATCGAAAACTCTAAAAAGTCCAAGCGCTCATCTCCTTTGCAACACCCAGCTCTGCACATTTGATGTGTGTGTAGGAAGAAGAATTTGGTGTTTCATTTGTTGCGTTAAAAAAAAACAGGAGAATAATCTTTAAAAAGAAATGGTAAATGGACCTGTACTTGTATAGCGCCTTTCTAGTCTTCCGACCACTCAAAGCGCTTTTACACTACATGCCACATTCACCCTTTCACACACCTTCACACAGTGATGGCAAAGCCCATCGAACAGAAACTAACACATTCATACACACTCACACACCGATGCACAACATCGGGAGCAATTTGGGGTTCAGTATCTTGCTCAAGGATACTTCGACATCCAGCCGGAGGAGCCAGCGATCGATCCAACAACCTTCCGATTAGTGGACAACACGCTCTACCTCAGAGCCACAGCCTCGCTGAAAGACATTCAAGGACCAGTGTATAGTAATATTTTATGTAATAAATTATGTAATATTTTCATTAGTGTAAAATCACCTGAAAATAAGAGAAGACAAATTTGTTCCCGAATGAGCCGTTTTTATCTACAGAGCCAGTGAGTCATTTAAGCTTTAGTTTTTAAAAGAGAAACTATGGCCACCGCAGTTTGTAGTCTTTTTAGTCCTTTTTGCGTCTCTCTGTAGTATTTTTGCATCTCTTTGTAGTCATGTTTGTATGTTTTTTTGTAGTTGTATCTGTTATGTCATGCTCTAATGAGGGAGAGAGAGAGGGGATGTCATGCAGCAAAGGGCCACAGGCTGTAATCGAACCTACTACAGCCGCTACAGTAAGGACTGAGCCTTGTGGGCCGCAAGCTCGATCAGATGAGTTACCAGCGTGCCCCCTGGCTTTGCCTTTGGACATACTCTTGTGGAGTTCCGCCATTGTTTACATCCAGGTCACAGGTCTATGTCACTTTTAACTTTCAAGCCTTTTCATTCAGAGCCTTTCATTTCAGGCAGCTTGGGCATGCAAAGCCATTTCCAGTGGCAAAATACCATATAACAATAATGACATAGTTTGATAAATATTGCATCAGTGTGTTCCCATAATTATAAGTTACAATTAAACAGATTATTCCAGCATAATGAATTTTTGTTGACATGAGTCGAATCTGAATTTAAAAAAACAGCACACTATTCATGCTGAGTGGTCCTTGAGCTGCCAGAAAGCAGTGCAGGTAGCAAAGAATCACACTGAGCCAGTTTGCACATGGCATGGAGAACAAATCTAGAGGGCCTTTACAGACACATGTTACTGTGCGCATTATGCTGTGAAAATGTGGTGTGTCTAACATTAAAGCTGCAGTGGGTACCTTTTGTAAAAATAATGTGTAACTTTATTGATTACATTTTCACTGTGTTCTGACAGTAGTACATAAGACAGATAATCTGTGAAAAAGTTGTGTTCCTCTGGCTCATTCTAGTGCTGATGATGGTCTGGCCTAGATGAAAACAACCAATCAGAGCTGAGAACGATACAAAGAGTCTCATTCCCAGGTTCCCAAAGCGTCTATATTTGACGCCCTGAGAATGAGACTCAACCATCAATTATCTTTCTTTGCTCTGATTGGCTTGTTTTTGTTCAGGCCCGGTGGATTCTTGCAAATGTAAACACAGGTGTTACCAGTGACACTGATTAAGGTTCCATTCCAAGCATGTCAAACAGGGTGTTGCTATTGTGCTCGTTGGCTCACCAAAAAGACAGTAAATGGCGTTGTGGAGTCTAATGCCAGATGGTACAAATGAGCCTCCAAACCACTTTGAGGCTCGGGGCTGGGTCAGTCTGTGGCTGAAAGTGCTTCTGAGCTGCCTCAGCTCAATGTAGAGAGGCAGGGACAGGGATTGGAAAGCCCTGTTCCCATTTTACTCATTAGTAGTAGGGTTGTGCATCTCTCCCTTCTAAGGCGATCCGAAACGTATCTAGATACATAGACTACAATATAATTCAGGGACAGTGCATTTTAATATAGAACAATTCGGTATGATTTGATAGAATTTTAATCATAAATTATGATTGAAATTTGCTTACCTTCAAATACATATATTTTATAGAGTACCAGGGAATCCCAGGTATTTTTCCAATAGACTCAGATCCACAGATTGCACACATTAAAACTGATTTCCAACTCCTATGAGTAAATCTGTACACCACTAATTATTAACTTACAATTAGTTACTGTCTGAGAGAGAATAGAATAAGCTTTATTGACCTTGAGGGAAAATTTGTCTTGGGCACAGTGCTACATCACAAAATCAACATGAAATATCTTCAAACATGAAAGACACTATACATTTTAACACTGACAATATGGCAGCTTAAAAATAGACCGTCAGTCTGTTTGATTTGCACTTTGGCACACAAACCTTGTCTTCTTCTTGATGGCAGAAGTTCGTATTCAGAGAAGGGGGAAGGGGGATGTTGCGGGTCCAAAATTATTTTTGCAGCTTGTTTAATAACTGTGTGGTCATACAGGTTCTGTATGGGTTTATTTTCTTTCCTCCCGATTATCCTCAAATTTAGTGCTTACTTGCCAGCTTTTCAGCTGCACTGTTAATTTGCCAAACCATGCTGTGATTCCATATCCAATGATGCTCTTTAGGATTGCCCTGTAAAACATCAGCATGATCTGGCTACTCACTCCGTACTGTCTCAGTCGCCTTATAAAGTACAGTCTCTGCTGCAGTCGATTGCACAGGTGATCAATGTGTGTTTTCCAGCAAAGAAGGTTGTCTATATGGACACCTAAATATTTATATAAGGACACTTTTTCTAGTTTTTGATGACCACTGCCTTGTGGTCAAGATCATCTCCTGTGTTTTGGTGACGTTTAGAATAAGATGGTTGGTGTCACTTGTTGATAAATCTCATTATGGTAAAGAGAAAAGTCCATGTCCTTGAGGAGAAGGCTCAAGATCACTGTATCATGGTAAATGGTAAATGGACCTGTACTTGTATAGCGCCTTTCTAGTCTTCCGACCACTCAAAGAGCTTTTACACTACGTGCCACATTCACCCTTTCACACACATTCACTCAGTGATGGCAAAGTCCATCGAACAGAAACTAACATTCATACACACTCAATTCGGGGTTCAGTATCTCAAGGATACTTCGACATGTGGCACCAGGAGCCGGGGATCGAACCCACAACCTTCCGATTGAGGAACGACCTGCTCTGCCTCTGAGCCACAGCCGCCCATGTTATAATTCTAGTTCTAATTATTGGGGTGTACTTTCCTGCAGTCATTAGTGTACAGTGTAAAACGTATAGGTGATACCACACCACCTTGTGGAACCACTGCATCACTATGTTTGGTATTTGAAAATGTCCCATTAACTTTCACTTGTTGTGTCCTATCAGTACTACAGGACGTAAATCACACTGTTGCAGAGGCCTTTTTAGTCACTGGTGTTATGATTGACTTCTTCCACAAAGCTGGGACATTGTGAGTGTCCAAAGAATATGGGACACCATGCTTTTGAGCTTTTAAGCAAAAAAGCTGGCAGTCCATCTGTTTATTGAGACTGAGTCAATGTGTTTCTATTGTAATACCTATTCTGATAAATACTTTTCTTTTAATAGAAAAAACTAAAAATAATATTGAAACAAATAAAAACTAAATATTCTAAACAATAAAAAATAAAAAGAAATGAGCAATCCCACTCTGGACACAAATTTGACTGAATTGAAAACAAAAATTAAAAAATGAAAACTAGTGAAAAATACTGTAGTCTTTTAATATTCATAAAAATAACCCTAACCCTAACCCTAACCCTTCAGATATCACTATATCACGATGGGGCAAATGTATGTACAATCACATAAAACAATCACAATTTACAGCGAAAATGCGTGAAACATTGAAGTTAAATCCCCATTGGAATGATTCAGATGCAGTATAAAACCATACAGTCATAGCAATATACTGAGAGCAGTGTAACAACACAACACCTCCCCAGTCACGACCTGAGGAAACCCAGTGTGGTTGACACTGATCTGTTTTTTCCTTCATAGTCTGTGTTGCTCCATATGCAACAGAGGTTTCTGCAACTGATGTAACCCTCCACTCCTCCATCATTCTGGTTTCTATTTCTGTAAGCCATGGTGTGCCAATGTAAGAAAGTTAACTTGCTCACCATGACAAAGTCAGTATTTAAAAATAATGCACAACTGAGGCTGATGGTAATGGGAATGTAGTTTTGCAGAAAGTTGACCTGATTATGGTGCTAGATGAAAAGTCAGAGGATCACAAAAGTTATTACAAATTATTTAAGGGGAGTATGAATGTCTGAACCACATTTGATGGCACTTCATCCAAAAGCAGAGACATATCACAGTGGAAGAATTATATTCAATTCAATTTCAATTAGTGCTGTCAGTTTAACGTGTTATTAACGGCATTAACACAAACCCATTTTAATGGCATACATTTTTTTATCGCGCAATTAACGTTCTTTTTGACCTAGCACACTTTGTAGTTTTTTTCACATGCTGTTGCAACAACTAGTAACGTTAGAAAAACTACAACACCACACCCGATCTAGCTAGACCAGAAACAAAACAACAGGCACGCCGCACACACTTGTTTAAGAGTAGTATATGTTTGCTGTTTGTGTGACAAAGTATTTTTTTCACCCTTTTATTGATGGACAGTGTTAGCTACATTGTGTGAGAGGTTATTTGCTCCAAGTGAGAATGTTAGTGTGAAATTGAACACTACAGTATGTTTAAAATAAAAAAAAATGATGGGACAAAAAGAAATCAAGGGACATTTAGAATAGATAAAAATGTCCGATTAATTGCGAGTTAACTATGACATTAATGCGATTAATCGCGATTAAATATTGTAATTGTTTGACAGCACTAATTTCAATTAAATTCAATTTATTTGTATAGTGCCAATGCAGACGTTATCTCAGGACACTTTTCAAATACTTTACAGAGACCCAACACTTCCCACCATGAGCAAGCACTTGGCGACGACGGCAAGGAAAAACTTCCTTTTAAGAGGCAGAAACGTTGGACAGACCCCGGCTCTAGGTGGGTGGCCGTCTGCCACGACCAGTTGGGGTGAGAGAGAGAGAGAGAGAGAGAGAGACAGAGAGAGAGAGAGAGAGAGAGAGAGATAAAGACAGAAGGACAGAGACAGAGACAAAGGTGCACAGCAACAACAGTAGCAACAATACTACTAAAAGTAGTAACTGATGGTGTTGATGAACATGATGAAGATGATGCGGACGATGGCAACAGCTACATTGATGGGGGACAATGAGCAATGATAATAGTAATAATAGTAACTGTTGTAATAATAATAATAATAATAATAATAATTTAAGATGCAAGCAGCGTTGGGCGGGACCTCGCACTTCACGCAACTCGGGGCGTGCTGCGGCCGTGTCGCATGCCGTCGTAACACGTGCGGACCACAACATGAAAATCTCACGTAAATTAGCTCAAAATCGCCATGCATCTCTTACTTCCTGTTGCCAGCACCATTTTTTGACTGTACTGACCAATTTTGAAGCAGATCCAATAAATTTCCTAGGAGGAGTTCGTTCAAATACAACACAAAAAATCACAGAAAATGACAGAAATATCAAAATGGCCAACTTTGACCTCACGCCACAGATACGCCGTTCAACGTTCATGCACAAACAGCACAAATTTTAATCAGCACTATTTTTTGACAGTACTCACAAATTTTGAAGCATATCCGATAAATTTCCTAGGAGGAGTTCGTTCAAATACAAGGCAAAAAATTCACCGAAAATGCACACAGAATTCAAAATGGCCAACTTTGACGGCACGCCACGGACACGCCCTTCAACGTACATGCACAAACAGCACAACTTTTAATCAGCACCATTTTTTGACTGTACTCACAAATTTTGAAGCATATCCGCTAAATTTCCTAGGAGGAGTTCGTTCAAATACAATGCGAAAAGTAAGCTGAAAGTGAAAATGAAAATCAAATGGCTGACTTCCTGTGGGGTTTTGGGTATGTGTCCAAGAGGCTTTTTTGTACGTCCCGGCATGTTACACGTGCCTACCAAGTTTCGTACATATTGGTGAAACGTGGCGCCGGGGCTGCTGTTTTTTTATCCTGTAGGGGGCGCTACAAACACGACAAACACGATTTTTGGTATGTGAGCTTCAGGCACCACTCTACACGTGCCCTGTGAATTTCATATTCATAACTATTACGGTCTCCGCACAGTGATTTACCATGCCACCAGACCGCCACCTAGGGGCAGATTCTTGACATATTTTGGACATTTCGTGCTCTAGTGGAGTAAAATATAGACGGAAGTGGGCGTGGCCTATATGGGGAGATTGAGCTCCATTCACCGAATGCGTGGATACAAGGTTTTTAAATGTGCGACAAACTATGCAGAAGTTATTAGCCTTAGTAGCGCCACCTACTGGCCAATCCGAAAGCGACACATAGAATATCCCCATTTTCACCAGGCCGGACAACTTTGCCAAATAAAATTGACTTTTCGTATATGTTCAGGGGGGAAGAAATGCAGTCAAAGGGGCCTAAAAATAATAATAGGTAAGAAGAAGAAACATAGCAAATACAATAGGGACCTCCAGCGGTCACTGCCTAACAATAATATCAGTAATATTAGCAGTGGGAGTCAAGCAGGACCATGGCAGGAGGCTCCACCAGGATCCATGATAACCTGCGAGATGAAAAAGCACAAGAACTCTGGGGAAGAAGTGAAGTTAGTAACATGCATTAATGGGACATGAATGTGTACAGAAAAAGAGGGAGAGGATGAGAAGAGCTCAGTGTGTCATGATAAATCCCCCGATAGTCTAGGCCTATAGCAGCATAACTAAGGGATGGTTCAGGACTCACCTGATCCAGCCCTAACTATAAGCTTTATCAAAGAGGAATGTCTTAAGCCTACTCTTAAATGTGGTGAGGGTGTCTGCCTCCTGAACCACAACTGGAAGCTGGTTCCACAGGAGAGGAGCTTGGTAGCTGAAGGCTCTGGCTCCTGTTTTACTTTTAGAGACTATAGGAACCACAAGTAGCCCAGCATTCAGAGAGCGCAGTGTTCTATGGGGGTAATAGGGTACTATGAGCTCTTTACGATATGAAGGAGTTTGACCATGAAGAGCTTTATAGGTGAGGAGAAGGATTTTAAATTCTATTTAGAATTTTACAGGGAACCAGTGCAGAGAATCTAATATAGGATAAATATGATCTCTTTTCCTAGTTCCTGTCAGTACTTGTGCTGCAGCGCGATGTGGTTCATTGATCTGAGTGGTTGAAGTTTACCTGCCATAGAAAATGATAGACATATGGTTTATCCAGTCACCTGGGTAATATTTTTTTTAACAAACCATCTGGTACAGTCAGGTTAGGGAACCTGTATAAAACTTTGAGTTAATCCATCAAGTAGATTTTGAGATAGTTCACTGGATCAGTGAGAACTTTGACCTTCTGAGTCAGAGTCAAAGGATCACCAAAGTCAGTAGGATTCATCCGCTAGGGACATAAATGTTTGTACCACCTTCATTGTTCAGTTTATGAAGTATGTCAGTCTGGACCAAAGTGATGGACATTGAACAGTAAAGACAGTTTGACAAAAACATCTACTTTTATTTTCATTCTTGCATCTCCAACATCAGATAATACAGCATATAGAAATATACTTTGAATACTGTATCACATGAAATACAGCTTGTATATGCAAAGTCCATGTCATCATTATTAACATCATCATTATTTATAGTCAGTGTACATATTCTCATGTGTATCAACATCACTTATAGCTCTACTGCTTTACAGACTGGACAGTTAAGATACATTACAGACAAACATACAGTAGATATTTACAAATGGTCACATAATGTTCTCATGGTTTATACATCTGCACCTCATACTGTAGTTGTTAGTCAATTCAGGAGTGCTTACGACAAGTGAGATCACCCACACAAATGAAACAACAAGGAGAGAGCATGAGACTAAACTGGAAGTCAAGACCGACTCAGAGTTTAAGACAGCATGTATATCACACAAGGAATGAAAAATGATATTTAAAAGCTGGAACCTCAATTGAAAGCTGTCACAAGGAAACTATATTGATTCTTATACTTGATATAGTATATTGATTGTAATTCTTATGCAACAATGTACCAAGGCAAATTCCTTGTAAGTGAAAAATGAAGTCTGATTCTGATCAGTGCAGAGGAACAAATATTATATGGCACTTTCAATTAATCCTGTGCTGCTAATACCAATGGCAGTCTCACTGCATGAAAATTCATTCTTGACTTTGGAAACAGAAGTTCCACCAAAATCATAACTCAAAGCCTCTATGAAAACTAAAAGGTCCAGTGTGTAGGATTTGCGGTGTAGTTGCAGATCTCAAGTCCCTGTTGAGAGCCAGTGTTAGGTTTGTCCATTCTGGGCTACTGTAGAAACATGGCAGTTCCATGGAAGGCAAGCCATGGTAACTGTAAAAATGGCTCATTTAAAGTAACAAAAACAGGATTTTTATATTCAGGTGATTATACACTAATAAAAACATACATATGAATATCAAATTCCATTTCTGCCAATAGACTCTCCTATATATGACACACTGGACCTTAAAATAAACCCCATTCACAGTAGTAGATGATGACATACAGTTAAAAGTGCCACATTTCGAAAATGCCTACCATAAATAAATATCAAAATGGAATCTGGTTTCATGAATATCTTTAGCATCATAACTTTAAATTCCAATTTTCTAATTCAATCAATGCCAACCCCGATTAGGGAAGTGAAACTGTGTACCAGCTTAGTTACTCCGGTTCCTGCTGCTGATTTGCATCCCAGCACCATTTGTTTTTTTGATCGAGCAACAGCTCAAAGTGACCAAAGATTTGATCAGCGTTAACAGTAAAATCTGTGAGACCCACTTCACAGGAAAATAAAATTCATAGACACACACTAAGAAAGAAAAAGCCCCTGGTTATTATCTCTCTTAGTATGTAAGTTATTATAAGGTAAACAGAAGTCAAACACATGCTGTAATCTCACTTTCTGTTATCGAAACCTTTTCATTGAAACTGTATGAAACTTCCTGTTTGTCTACAAAATCCCCACACAAAGCTTTAGTTGGAAGTGAGACCAAAGAAGCAGAAGAGTAAACACGTGAACAAGTAGTGAAATGCTGCCTGCACAGGGGAACTCAAATGTCAGCCTTTTTGGTTTTCGTCTCAAGAGTGTTTATGGCTGTGGGGAAAATGTGTTGAAACAAACCAAACTTGTATCAGGAGGCAGCATGATGGTTCTAACTATTTAAAGTAAAAACCTGGACCTTATTTTCCCATGTGTTTAATTTGAAATAAATACATTTAAATAAAAGCCACCCCCAAACAATGTGTGTAATTACCCCCAATGATTGCTGCTGTCATTTTGACATAAAATGAAAAATAAGGTTGGGGTTGAAAAAATATTGGCGCTCTTACTTCCAAGCAGGCCAGCATGATCTGCAGAGTGCCACGAGGATCAATACATGGTCCCCTTCTAATTAATCTAAACAGGTTCCCGTTAGGCCAGATTTGATTAACAACAACATTGATTTTCATATTTATGTCAATGATACTCAAATCTTTATCTCTTTTCCACCAGCTGACTATACTCCCATTGACTCGCTTTAGTAGTGTGTAGTAGTAGTGTATTGAACAAATGAGTTAACAGATGTGCCAGATTTATCTCTAGCTAAAATTAGGGATGCACACATACCAATACCTGTATCAGGTATGCGGTTAGGTGGAGGGGAAGTCATCAGTTTTGAATTACATTAAATTTTTTACAGTTAGATAGTGAGGAACATCTGATGAAAATAAAACATGTTTTCAAAGTCAAATTCAGAGCTGTAATGGTATTATTCAGTACACATATCGGGAAACTGTTTCGGCAACTATCCAAATGTAAGAACTTATACAAAAAAGTGGTATCAGTGCATCCCTAGATAAAGTAAAGACAAAACTGAGGTGACTGTGTTTGTGTTTGTTTGAATCAGTGCTGCTTTGTTTTACCTTTCGTTCATAAAAATACAATCACAGACAGAGGAAACTGAAGAACTACATTTGAAATGCATGGTGTACTTCCTGCTCAAGAAATAAACCAACCTAATCAAAACGTTCCATACAAGTATAAAATATAGGGTAAACTACATTAAATTAATTTTAAGTTCTGAATTTCAAATTCAGATGCACTCTTCACACCTGCTGCCACAGATATCAGTTTATACTGGTCTGTAATGCAGTATTTTCTTTGTTCGCTCCAGCATGCAGCAACATGCTAACCGGTAAATGGACTGAACTTATAAAGCGCCTTTCCTTTTTAGTCTTCTGACCACTCAAAGCACTTTACATGCCACATTCAACCATTCACACACATTGATTCAAAATGAAACACCCCAATGGCACAGCATCAGGAGCAATTTGGGGAGCTGGACATCGAACCACCAACCTTCTGATTAGTGGACAACTCTACCTCATGAGCCACAGCCTTTGAGCACTGAGATATTTATTCATTCAGACATGAAAATAGTTCAGCTCCTGAAGAACAAAAAAAAAGCTCCTGAAGAACAAGAAGAACTAAAAAAGGTTAAACATTACATGCTAACAAACTCTGACTGCATTAACCTTTGTTTGGTTTGACATTTAAGCCTGTCAGTTGACAGCTTGCCCATTGCATTTCAGTTTGGGTATTTATCTGCCTTGTCCACAGGAAAATTAAACACCCAGCTGCTGCCTAACATTAAACAGATAAAGGTATTTGGATTGATGCTTTTAACCTCATTTAAATTCCTTCAGCTCTTGAGTGTGGCAGTCACAGCCCTCAAAACAGTGAATACCTGACAGATGACAGCACTGTCCTCAGCTCAGTTTTCTTTGAAACCCTTAATCTAAAGGACTGAGTTCCACAGTGAGGGGTTTAGCATGAACACACACAACTATGTACAATGACTCAGCAGTCTCTTTGAACAGAGACGATGTAAAAAAAACGCCATCAAACATTTAACAAGAACAGTTACAAATCTTATTATGTAATTATACAAGTGATTTTGCCACTGCCAACACTGGCATTGTTTATCATAAAAGTCTTTCCTTTTGTCAAGCCTCTTAATACAGTACATAGCACTATCTAAACACATTAGGAGGCAATATTGTAAGGTACAGATATGATAAATGCTTTGCCATAATATTTCTCTTTGTCTCCAATTGACACTCTGCTAAGCCCCTTCTCCATTTAAAGTTCCTCTGGCTAGTGCTCCTAATGGCATTTCCAAGAATCCACCGGGCGTGGATGCAAACAACCAATCACAGCTGAGAGAGACATAAAGATGCTTTGGGTTGGAAGCTTCAAGACCGATTGTTGAATCATATTCCCAGGGTGCCAAAACGTCTGTATTTGACGCCCTGGGAACAAGACTCAATTCATTTCAACTCAATTCAATTATCTCAGGACACTTTTCAAATAGAGCAGGTCTTGACCGAACTCCTTATAACATTTAAAGAGACCCAACAGTACCACCATGAGCAAGCACTTGGCGACGGGGGCAAGGAAAAACTGCCTTTTAAGAGGCAGAAACTTAGGACAGACCCTTCGACTCTAGGTGGGTGGTCGTCTGCCTCGACCAGTTGGGGTGAGAGAGAGAGAGAGTGTGAGAGAGAGAGAGAGAGAGAGAGAGAGAGACAGAGACAGAGAGAGAGACAGACAGACAGACAGGTGCACAGCAACAACAGTAGCAACAACTACACTAATAGTAGTGACTGATGATGATGAACATGAAGATGATGACGAGGACAACAGCAACGGTGGGGGACAATGAGCAGTGACAATAGTAATAATAGTAACTGTAGTAATAATAATATTAATAATAATAGAATTATTATTAATAATTAAAGCTGCAAGCAGCATTGGTCGAGACCTCGCACTCCACGCAACTCGGGGGGTGCTGCGGCCGCGTCACGTGCCGCCGTAACACGTGCGGACCACAACATGAAAATCTCATGTAAATCAGCTCAAAATCGCCAGCACGATTACTTCCTGTTGCCAGTAGGTGGCACTATCACTATGTCTGAATACTGTCATGTAGACGTGTTCAGGGCGGGACTCTTATCAAACGCGAAGTTTCGTTGAGATCAGATAATGTACACTGAAGCTGTGAGGATGTGTTCAAGCTAGGACTGTTACAGAATATGTGAAGTTTAGTCGAGATTGGACATAGTACTCAACTTCAGTGTACAATCTGTTCATGGTGAATGGTCGAAATTCAACGCAACGCCATGGGCACGCTGTTTGACGGAATGTCGTAAATAGCACAACTTTTAATTATGAATGTCTTTAGATTGCGCTGATTAAATTTGAAGTTGATCCGATAAATTCCCTAGGAGGAGTTCGTTCAAATACAAGACGAAAAATCACAGAAAATGAGCACAGAATTCAAAATGGCTGACTTTGATGCCATGCCACGGACACGCCGTTTGACGGAATGTAGTAAATAGTGCAACCTTTAATCAGCACCATTTTTTGACAGTACTGACAAATTTTGAAGCAGATCCAATAAATTCCCTAGGAGAAGTTTGTTCAAATACAACGCGAAAAGTTCGCCGAAAGTGAAAATCTAAATCAAAATGGCCGACTTCCCGTGGGGTTTGGGGTATGGGTCCAAGAGGCTTTTTTGTACGTCTCGACATGTTACACGTGCCTACCGAGTTTCATACATATCGGTGAAACGTGGCGCCGGGGCTACTTTTTTCTTATCCTGTAGGGGGCGTTACAAATACGACAAACATGATTTTTGGTAGGTGAGCTACAGGCACCAGTCTACATGTGCCCTCTGAATTTCATATTCATAACTATTACGATCTCCGCACAGTGATGTACACTGCCACCAGAGCACCACCTAGTGGCGGATTGTTGACATATTTTTAAGGGAGCCTCAGGAAGCCATGGGCAAGCATCGTACCTAGTTTAATTTTAATCACACGTGCCGTTGCACAGATATAAACTTCTTCATTTTAAAGAGCGCCACAGAGTGCCGATGACCTGAAATTGTGCATGATGCCTAAAGAAGACATGGGGAACTATGGGCCCAAGCTTGGTGTCAATTGGACATACCAATGTGGAGAAATGGCCCTCTTCCTTTTTTGACGAAAAATTTACAGGAAGTGCTAATTTTATAACGTGCTTATTTTTTGAAATATCAAAATACTTTGAATTACTTTTTTATTAGGACGGTGCCCCAGATGCTACGTGAAAAATGTTGTGCGAATCGGACAAAGTGCATAGGAGGAACACGAAAAAGTAGTTTATGGACATTAGAAGAAGACTAGCGAAGAAAAATTATAGGCGGAAGTGGGCGTGGCCTATATGGGAAGATTCAGTTCCATTCACCAAATGCGTGGATACAAGGTTTTTGAATGTGTGACAAACGATGCGGGAGTTATTAGCCTAAACACACTTTTCATGATAGTAGTGCCACCTAGTGACGGACCTGAAAGCGACGCATAGAATATAACATTTTTCACCAGGCCTGACAACTTGCCAAATAAAATTGAGTTTTCGTATATGTTAAGGGGGCAAAGGCGCTAAAAATAATAAGAAACATAGCAAATACAATAGGGATCTCCAGCAGTCGCTGGCTCAGTCCCTAAAAATTTAGTTTTTGTATATGTTCAGGGGTCAAAAATGCAGTCAAAGGCGCTGAAAATAATAATAGGGTAAGAATTCTAGCAAATACAATAGGGACCTCCAGCGGTCGCTGGCTCAGTCCCTAATAATATCAGTGATATTAGCAATGGCAGTCAAGCAGGACCATGGCAGGAGGCTCCACCAGGATCCATGGGAACCTGCGAGACAAGAAAGCACAAGAACTCCAGGGAAGAAGTAAAGTTAGGAACATGCGTTAATGGGACATGAATGAGTGCAGAAAGAGAGAGAGAGGAAGAGAGGAGCTCAGTGCACCATGGGAAATCCCCCGATAGTCTATGCCTATAGCAGCATAACTAAGGGATGGTTCAGGACTCACCTGATCCAGCCCTAACTATAAGCTTTATCAAAGAGGAACGTCTTAAGCCTACTCTTAAATGTGGTGAGGGTGTCTGCCTCCCGAACCACAACTGGAAGCTGGTTCCACAGGAGAGGAGCTTGGTAACTGAAGGCTCTGGCTCCTGTTCTACTTTTAGAGACTATAGGAACCACAAGTAGCCCTGCATTCAGAGAACGTAGTGTTCTAGAGGGGTAATAGGGTACTATGAGCTCTTTAAGATATGAAGGGGCCTGACCATGAAGAGCTTTATAGGTGAGGAGGAGGATTTTAAATTTTATTCTAAATTTTACAGGGAGTAAGTGCAGAGACTCTAATACAGGAGAGATGTGATCTCTTTTTCTAGTTCCTGTCAGTACTCGTGCTGCAGCGTTCTGAATTAATTGGAGCGTTTTAATGGACTTATTGGTGCAGCCTGATAATAAAGATTTGCAGTAATCCAGCCTAGAAGTAACAAATGCATGGATTAGTTTTTCTGCATCCGTCTGTGACAGGATGTGTCTAATTTTTGTAATATTACGTAAATGAAAGAAGGCAGTCCTAGAGGTTTGCTTTATATGGGAATTAAATGACATGTCCTGATCAAAGATAACTCCAAGATTCCTGACAGTGGTGCTAGAGGCCAAGGTAATACCATCTAGAGTAGCTATATCTTTAGACAGTGAGTCTCTAAGGTTTTTGGGGCCAAGTACAAGGATTTAATTTTTTTCTGAGTTTAACATCAGAAAATTTCAGCTCATCCAGGATTTTATGTCCTTAAGACATGTTTGTAATTTCATTTAATTAATTTCATCGGGCTTGATCGATAGATATACAATCAACTATCTTTCTTGGCTCTGATATTGACTAAAGCAACACAAATTGTGTTTTTTTTAATAGAATGTTTTAACCATCATACATACATAATAAGCTTATTTTTTGACAAATTCTTCTCATTGTTCTATCAGCTCTTTTGTTGTTTGAAATTTTCTAATGCAGGGCAAGACTGTTTATCCGACAGTGAAGGCTCTGTGAATATAAAATAGCTTGTGTTCAGCTCTTCTAAGTTTAGATCTTGAATAATAATATTAACTTTAAAAATCACAATTTCATTAACATTTTTTTCACAGAATGACTGAAATGCTGAGATATAGGCTATATCTATGTTTCATTTTCTTCATCGTACCGCACTATGATCATAATTAGAAAATAAATCGATTGAAATCTGCCAGTAGTTGTGGTTTTAGCCAACAAAATCAACACTTGCCAAAAATGAGAAGCTACTTTTGTCTTGTTTTGTCTAAAGGCAACAACTTTTTGTTTCATACATTACCATGGATTTCGAAGGTAAATCTAACCATTGTAAACTACACTGCACATAATGCAGTTTACAATGGAAAGCTCGTCAGGTCAGCAACTGTAGCTGTGGGGACCAGGGCTTAGCAAACAGTCAGTTCTGAGCGACTTTTTCTCAAACTCAAGATGGCACATGATAAGTCACTGGTGGATCACAGATGCAAAATTCTATAACAAGATGTATGTACATCTTTTTTCTTTTCTCTGAGAGGAAAGAAAAGTAACGTTTTGATCACCCCGGAGAGCGAAACAAGTGGAAATGTAAATCCTCACTGAAGATTTCTTTGATGTAAACCTTTCCATTGGTTATCCTCTAGCCTCTGCTGATTGGTGGAGTCAGCTCCTCCAACAGATACTTATTTATAATTCAACTCGTGTTTATACTTCTCTGTCTCTACAGTATGTAGCTATGAACGTCACTACTGTCCACGTCCTGTCGATGTTCACCACTTATTACTTGTACAGCAGCTGCAGCCGGCTGGTGTGGCAGTTATTTCGGCTGATCTTGCTGTCCGGTTGGTAGAGGCTGGAAGAGTTGGCGAAGGATGGAGAGATGGGATGGGGGTCGGAGGTGGGCGCGGGGTACCCCGGAGGATGGGCCAAGGACCTGGGATCACTCTGGGGGATGGTGAGGGGGGGAGAGCTGTGGTTCTGATTGGTGACAGTGGACGCTCTTCTCCTTGATCGCAGGGCCTGTCGCTCAGACAGCTGGTTTCTCAGCTCTGACACACGCTCTTCTTTCTGAGGGGACAAATATGAACAATGACTCAACAATCTACTCTAGTGACAAGCCCTCTAAGATATGGTAGGCTTATGTTTTCATTCATTTGATAGTTGACAGGAGTTTTCTGAAAAAGACTAGAAAAATAAACATTTCCCAGTCCCAGGCTTGTTTCAGACCGATTCCTTAAATGTGGCTTAAAGCAGTGGTTTTCAAGCTTTTTCCTTAAAGGTTATATTTGCTAACTATTATCTATGTAAAGATATAGTGGGGTCAAACTCCCTCACTCCCTACATAGTCACTCTGCTCTATGTGCTCTGCTTGTCTGTAATACTCTGTGTACTACAGTAATAATAATAATATATATATATATATATATATATATATATATATATATATTTGTTTTGAAAGTTATTTTTTGGGCCTTTTCATGCCTTTATTAGATAGGGACAGCCGAAGATAGACAGGAAAGGTGGGTAGAGAGAGGGGATGACACGCAGCAAAGGGCCGCAGGTCGGATTCAAATCCGGGTCGCTGCAGCAACTCTGTATTTGGGTCTCCAGCTCTTCCGACTGACCTAACCGGGCACCTGTCTGTAATACTCTTTTATTGTATTTTTCTATCTATATATTTTCTATCTATAATATAATAATAATGAATAGGCTTCTTCGAGTAAATAATAATGTAAACTTTATGAACAAAATTCTGAGATATAGGCATAGACTATACATATATATATATATATATATATATATATATATAATATATATATATATAATGTGTGTGTTTTAAAAGTTTTCTTACACCCCTTAAAATCAAGAAGGCCTTGCGAATCTCTGTAAAGCTTTGGCAACCCCTCGGGGTGGCCAGTGGCTTAAAGGGTTGGTTTATCCAAATAAAAAATATATATACATCCATCTAGTGGTATTTCTGCCATGTGAATAATTTTAGGTTTGTCTCTGAGATTTCTGCTTCCACAAAATGCATTATTTAAATCATTTAATTATCACTTATCATATTTTTGAAAATGTCTACATCTACGTATCATGCTCCCTTCTTGACAGATATTTAAATACAGATGATACTTTGAATATAGACTCCTGTGGAAAAGAGAAAGTTTCCTGCTGACCTCCTGGATGATCTTCTGTAGCTCCTTGTTCTCTCTCTCCAGCTGTCTCGACTTTTCCTCGTCGTTGTTGTTGGTGGACGAGCCGGTCTTCATGGTCTCCTGGGCATCTGACTGCCATTCACCCCGCGTGATCAGACGCCGCATCTACAAATATATTGCAAGTATTTTCCTTACTGTACATGTGAAAACTTTTCATATTGACCACTGACAGTCCACTGATTGCTATGTACCGTAAATATTTTATATATAAATATAAATATACTTAATTTACATTAACATACTTTTGTCCATAATCTGAATATAGGTATATTAATATATATTATAGCTATTTGTTCCAAGGTGTTATTATATATAGAATGACCAGTATAGGAACAGGTAACTTTTAAACTTGAGCCTAGGCTTATACAATGCTGCAATTTCACTGATTTTGTTGTAATAAACTTTTTTTTAACCAATTCGTTTTAAATATTACTATTATATTATTCTTATTATATTATTTTCATAAACATAACGTTAATAAAATTCATACATCTACTTGTAAATGTTTTGAATGTATTTATACTTTTTGACTGTTAAGGACAGCTAAAGTTCAAATTGATTGAAACATTATATGTTTTTTCATATAATAATGTAGGTCTCTATGCTTATCCTACATTTAGTACTCAGGAACATGTATCGTATTACTACTCATACTAATAACGTTAATGATTCTCTGAGGATTTTGTAGAAATAGAGGAATAGTTTTTGTTCTTTGCACTTGTATATTCCTTAACTCATCCAGTGGCTTTAGAACCAATTAATAGGACAATATCATATCTCTTGTGTTTTTGACGAATTATAAAATAAAGTCTATGCTGCATCTCTGTTATTCTAACACGCCTCTGTGTCATTTCAATAATATAATACATTTGTTTGCTGATTACCTTTTAATCAGTAATCACCCATTGCTGAGGGTGTTCCTCAGGGATCAGATTTGGGACCTCTACAGTAGGGCTACAACTAATTTTCAATAGTCTGCAGATTATTTTCTCAATTAATCGCTTAATTGCTTGGTCTATAAAATATCATAAAATAGTGGAAAAAAAGTCCTGGCTGACTTACTAAAAACGTTACTCAATTTACTATCTTAGAAGACTTACAATAGCAGCAAATATTTACATTTGAGGCACTGGAACCAATCTGCAATCTGGATCAATGAAGAACATAATCATACATTACATATGCTGAATAATAACAAAATGATGGACAATATTTGGCTTCCACTTTAGAACAAAAGCTGATTCTCTCTCTACTACAGAAAGAAAACTGTTGAATCAGTCAATGTTTAAGCTGCTGCCTTCACTCTAAAAACACTGGACAGTGTTAACCATGAGAGGATGTGACTATCACGGATTTCTGTTTATTTATACAACTCTCCTGAATAAACCTTTATCCTATATTTCATTGATACTAACCTGGAATACACAATAAATCCGTACTATTTCCATACTAGTCAGAATGTACTGAGTCACATTGGTGTCTCTGTGAACTTCCTGTCTATAGGTTGCTACAACTGCTATATTACATATACAGAAACTCTCAAGTATTGTACACTTGTGCTGAGCATGTCATAAATCCTAATGTATATGATTATGAATATTCTGTAGTGCAGTTTTGACCGCTGCATTACAACCTGTGCACTGCATTGCCACATTGTCAAACAAATAACTGCATGTGGAGAACCTCTGGGTGAGACACACACGCAGTGAGACACAATGCATGACAGGGTGCCATACATCTTACACTTAGGAGAAAATGATGGTCAGTTGCTGATCTTGGGATGCATCACTACACAGCTTAAAGATCCCTCCAGACATGTATTAAGACATATATACAAACAGTCTGCTTGGAACAATATTGTGTGTCTGATATGTTTCTTCTAGAAAAAGGAATCATTTCCACATTAAAATACTGACCAGGATGGGTGTGTGTAACAGTGATGCAGTGGTTCAGCGTTAGGTGTGCGTGTGTGACGATGTGTGACAGTTTGCTCTAAAACAACAATGGTGGCTGCAAAATAGGTTAGTGCAGATACTGCTAACATCAGTTATATCAGAACTGGAGAGTATTTCTTCATTGGAAGAAGAGCAAAGAACGGTGGAAGATGTTTTCTCTCTTCTCCCGACTAATTTCAGTAAGAGACTACGTTATATGGTTCATTGATCTGATTGGCTGAAGTTCATGTGTGACCAGATGGTTCTGTGTATCAAACCATATGTTGCAGTCAGGTTAGTGCAGCAGCGGGTGAGCAGGTATTGATGCTGACGCAGCATGGCAAGGCCAATCTACAAGTCATTATATTATACCGGCCCAGATGAGATTCCTGATGAAAGGCAATTCATTATGTCTGACACATAAATTGCTGCTATAATCTGCAGGGAAGAGATGATGACAGGAGGACAGCGCTCTGCCTTTACCTTGGGGACGAACAGAACCACCAGGGTAATGTAGACAGAGAACACGATGGCCAAGGAGGCAAAGGCGAAGGAGGCATCCTGCTGGGAGGACAGGATCATGGTAACGGGAGCTGTGATCATACACAGCACCTACAGAAAACAGTGGATAAAAAAACATGGTCTTTTATTGCAGAAAAAGAAACCACATCAGAGTCAGGTCACCATGAGCTTACAAAAGGGTTCTGGGTTAGGGTTAGGGCCACTACAGACTGGAAGATGTAGGCTTTATTCTTGACAAGGTGAACTAACCTTCAAGTATCTGAGGAGCTGTGGCTGTTTTGAGTGGAGGGGGACTTTGAGTTGAAGGCTGAATAAAATTCTCCTGCTGTGTTGAATTCAGGACTTCTGGGATGACGTGCTTTTAGGAGCCTGTAAGGTGTCCTTTGAACCATTTGAGCTTCCTTTTTAAAGAACACAAATTCATTTGTGACATATGGAAGTATGGCAACGTTGTTTGCTGTCAGTTTGACGTAAAGTGGTTTAAATTACAGTAATTAGCTGTTTAATCAATTAGTCAATCAATGCAGAATTAATCAGCAACTATTTTGAGAATCAAGTATTTTTTTCTGGCTTTTTTGCCTTTAAAGATGCAGTGGGTAACTTTTATGAAAATACCTTTTTATCATATTTGCTGAAACTTTCACTATAACCTGACAGTAGAACATGAAACAGATAATTAGGTTCCTCTGGCTCATCCTAGTGCTCCTGATGGCTACTGCAAGAATCCACCGCGCCTGGATGAAAACAACGACTTAGAGCTGAGAGATATTAAGATGCTTTAGCTTGGAAGATGCTTTGGCACTAGGAGGAGCCAGAGGAAGGGAATAGTTGTGTTTTGGTTACCTTAGCATGAGACGTTTTTTTATCTACAGATGCCGCAGCTGCATCCGCCATGTTGAACCACCATGTTTCTACAGTAGCCCAGAAGGGACAACAAAACACTGGCTCTAGATAGGGGCGTTTACATTTTTTGTGCGTTTCACCTTCACGCTTGGAAGAAGAGGGTTGGGCAAGGGAGTAGTAATCTGCTACAGATTATGTGTGTGTGTGTGTGTGTGTGTGTGTGTGTGTGTGTATATATATACAGTGGGTACGGAAAGTATACAGACCCCTTTAAAATTTTCACTCTTTGTTTCATTGCAACCATTTGCTAAAATCAAAAAAGTTCATTTTATTTCTCATTAATGTACACTCAGCACCCCATCTTGACAGAAAAAAACAGAAATGTAGAAAGTTTTGCAAATTTATTAAAAAAGAAAAACTGAAATATCACATGGTGATAAGTATTCAGACCCTTTGCTGTGACACTCATATTTAACTCACATGCTGTCCATTTCTTCTGATCCTCCTTGAGATGGTCCTGCTCCTTCATTGGAGTCTAGCTGTGTTTAATTAAACTGATTGGACTTGATTAGGAAAGGCACACACCTGTCTATATAAGACCTTACAGCTCACAGTGCATGTCAGAGCAAATGAGAATCATGAGGTCGAAGGAACTGCCCAAGGAGCTCAGAGACAGAATTGTGGCAAGGCACAGATCTGGCCAAGGTTACAAAAGAATTTCTGCAGCACTCAGGGTTCCTAAGAGCACAGTGGCCTCCATAATCCTTAAATGGAAGAAGTTTGGGACGACCAGAACTCTTCCTAGACCTGGCCGTCCAGCCAAACTGAGCAATCGTGGGAGAAGAGCCTTGGTGAGAGAGGTAAAGAAGAACCCAAAGATCACTGTGGCTGAGCTCCAGAGATGCAGTAGGGAGATGGGAAAGGGTAGAAAGTTCCACAAAGTCAACTATCACTGCAGCCCTGCACCAGTCGGGGCTTTATGGCAGAGTGGCCCGACGGAAGCATCTCCTCAGTGCAAGACATATGAAAGCCCGCATAGAGTTTGCCAAAAAACACATGAAGGACTCCCAGACTATGAGAAATAAGATTCTCTGGTCTGATGAGACCAAGATTGAACTTTTTGGTGTTAATTCTAAGCGGTATGTGTAGAGAAAACCAGGCACTGCTCATCACCTGCCCAATACAATCCCAACAGTGAAACATGGTGGTGGCAGCATCAGGCTATGGGGATGTTTTTCAGCTGCAGGGACAGGACGACTGGTTGCAATTGAAGGAAAGATGAATGCGGCCAAGTACAGAGATATCCTGGAAGAAAACCTCTTCCAGAGTGCTCAGGACCTCAGACTGGGCCGAAGGTTCACCTTCCAACAAGACAATAACCCTAAGCACACAGCTAAAATAACAAAGGAGTGGCTTCGGAACAACTCTGTGACCATTCTTGACTGGCCCAGCCAGAGCCCTGACCTAAACCCAATTAAGCATCTCTGGAGAGACCTGAAAATGGCTGTCCACCAACGTTCACCATCCAACCTGACAGAACTGGAGAGGATCTGCAAGGAAGACTGGCAGAGGATCCCCAAATCCAGGTGAAAACTTGTTGCATCATTCCCAAGAAGACTCATGGCCGTAGTAGCTCAAAAGGGTGCTTCTACTCAATACTGAGCAAAGGGTCTGAATACTTATGACCATGTGATATTTCAGTTTTTCTTTTTGAACAAATTTGCAAATATTTCTACATTTCTGTTTTTTTCTGTCAAGATGGGGTGCTGAGTGTACATTAATGAGAAATAAAATGAACATTTTTGATTTTAGCAAATGGCTGCAATGAAACAAAGAGTGAAACATTTAAAGGGGTCTGAATACTTTCCGTACCCACTGTATATATATACATATATATGTATATATACATATCAAGACGCTAATAAAGACAGCATAGATCATAAAAAGACTAGTTAATTAAAATAATCCATGTGAATGAGTACAAAATAGTAGGTAGGTCTGAAAAAACATAGAGAACATCTCATAATATCGCATTAAGAAGTAGCTCATCATTCAGACCCTTAGGAGCTGAGGTCTGTAAAGTGAACATCCAACAGGCTTTGTCTCTTTAACAGCAAGTCAACATCGCCACCTCTAGGTGGTTGGCTGACTTTTATAATACCAATACTTTTCAAAATTACTGGTTTTCTAATTTTCAGCCTTCGATGATAGAAAACTGATTATCTCTTACTTGTGATGCACATTTTTTGTTATTTGACTGACATTTTAAGTATAGATTAGATATAGATTAATACAGGGATTCACAAACTTCTCAATGTCAAGCACAATAGATCTCCCTCCTTAGAGAGGATTTTGTCTAAAGGAATCCACCCTGAGCACATCTTTTATTTTTAGGCTTCAGTTTTAGGCTTCATCAAGTCTTCATAATCAATCAATGACCGAACTGGGATCACTGTAAGTACAATCAGTAAAAACAGACAATCCTGTTTCTTCCTTTGTTGTTCCAACTTCCAAAAAATGTAGGGTTAGGTATTTCTGGAGATCATGTCAGTGTGTTCCCTGACCTCAGCGATTACTTTGGTTGTTACAACTGAGAGAGATGACGACCGAAATCATGAAAGTAAGACCAGAGTTGTAATAAACCAGAGTGATCCTTTGATAACTTCTCTGGGAATTGTTACTGAAAGTTTTAGACAGAAATTACCTCTCCATTCTTCTGCTCTCTAGTGTTACATCCTTGTGCATGCATTTTGTATTTATTTTTTTTCATCATTGGAATACAACTTCATTTTGCTTTGGCAATACACGTTTAATTTTAGTCACACCAACAAAGTTGTAATCAGAAAGAAAATGGGAGTGAGAGAAGTGGCAGCAACAGAAGATAAAGAATAAAACAGAGTGAGATGACAGAGGGGGGAGATGAACCGGAGGGAGTCTGAGCTAGAATGTGGAGGGGTGGAGGAGTAAGGGACTGAGCACGACATCAAATAAAACATGAGAGGTGTGAGGTTAGGCTGGAGATCAATACATATTGATCAACAGTCAGTCACAGCTTTCAGCGAAAGCTGAAAAATCCCATCCAGACTGGCAAATGGAAGTAGTAGGCAAACAGCAGCAGAAGCCATGTTTTATATGCTGTGCCATTACTTACACACAGCGAAGCACAGACGCTATCCTGCCCTCCACTCACACACAACTCGTCCAATTCATTTCACCCACCTCACCGGAACAAATAGCATTTCTGTGCACTTGGGATTCATGGGGGAGAGCTGATTTAAATGGTCCTGATGCTGTGATTTAGCTGGAGCTTTGTAGGCAGGATTAACAATGGAAATGTCATCTTCCTTCTGTTAGCTAGTGAAACAATAAAAAAAGGGTCAGTAAAATGGCCACAAAAATGTTGGCAAGCGTGCAGAAAACAGATGCAGCTGCAGACTTTTTTAGACCATTATTAACTGAAGAGCTATTTCATATCAATACTGACAAAAAAAGTACAAGGGATATGAAGGAAAATCAGTATTGGCTTCATGTCAGTTTGGTTTTATAGTTTATCAATACAAATCTGTCCCTCAAACACATTTAAAATCGAGACTGAAAAATGCAATTTTATACATGTTAACTTCACTCAACACCTGTGAACATCCTGTGTAGAGGTTGTTCAAAGTCAGCTCATTGAAATAACAACTTTTACCGCTACTACAGCTTCTGTGTAGACTGAAAATGACATTGATGGGACGGATTTGTCCGACACTACTGAGTGGTAACAGAGGAACAAAGCAAAAGACATTCCCAAACACAAATTAGCTAAATTGATCATGATGTCAAAAAGAATGAATAAAGTGAAACTAAATGCACTTTAAAAAGGTGGAAAAAGGGAAAAGAGAAACAAAAAAACAAAAAAAAGAGACCCAAATCCCAAAGTCATTCAAGGCAAGTTAAGTTCTAAGTCAGTCATAGCTTAGAGCAAGTGACTGGAATCCAAAGGTCTAATAATAATTGTTCCAGGCCAAAACTAAAGACTTATGTTTATGTTATGTATGTTTTTGGTTTCAAGTTTCAAGTAAGTCAAGTCTCATGGCAGTCAAGTCAAAGTCAGGATTTTGTGAATTAAGTCTGACTTGAATCCAAGTCCCAAATCTCAAGTCTACAACTCTGGTTGGTTCACCCAAGGTTATGCAAAAACATATTTATTTACTTTTTTCTAGTGGTATCTAGCCCTGCAGATATTTTTGGTTTTATTTGTCCAGGATCTGAGTTCTCTGATGTTCACACAATACAATAGAGGGGGATAACATTTAGTTTGTGGTTCACACAAAAAATAAAAATTTAAAAACTCATCTCTTTCATCTCTTTTACCCATCACACTACACTCAGTTTTTATTGCAACTACTTTCCCCCAAAGATAGATTGAATTTCCTGTTAAAAAATTAGCAGGCAGTTGTTTTTTTATCATGACAAACATGCAGAAGATCCCATAAACAGATCCTAGAGCCAACCAAGGTTAGCAGACAGCAACCCAATAATCAACCTTTGAGAGTTGCTTTTAAGAAAGGGGTATCTGACAATCCATTCATTCATGAAAAGCGAACCAAAGCAGGAGGAAGACGCAATAAACACATTCAGCTTAAAGCTTAAATTGGGTTCAGCGCATAATCGATAATCCTCTGAAATGAATTAAAATACGACAACAGGAATGAACATCACAAAATCAGCCAGACTGGAGATGTTGCTGATTAAAAAGCCACTTTGTGTGTGTGTGACTCGCTGGAAAGAGAGTAGTATTTCAAACCAGCAACAGATGCCTCACGTGTCTTTCAAATTGTCATGCAGAGCGGAACACTTTGCGATTCGTCAAGTAAAATTTGCTTGCTGAAAGTACTTCTTGTTCTTGAATACGCATTAGAAAGATGAACAATTCGACTGCTTTATCTGGCTGTGTGACAGAGCGGACAGACCCAGCCAATTATAGACACAGAGGGCAGTGATGTCTTTGAAAAACACTTGAGGGGAGACTGTCAGTTATTCACACTGGCCAGATGAAAATCCTTCAGAAACCTGCTTACAGTCACACCTTGTCTGCTTGCACTTTTAGACTGACGCAAAGGAATTTTAGAAGCAGCTACTGCATATTGAAGTCCAACTTTAACTTTAATAACCTTATTTAAGAGATCATTATCAAGAATGTTTGTTATGCATTTAGTTTTAAAAAACAGATTAATTAATTGATTTATAGGATTTATAGGAATCAATATCAGAATCACCCTCAGAAACCCAGTACCAAGTTGATATGATCGTGCCAAAATCAGTACCAGGAGTTTTGATGTTGCCCCCACAAAGTATTTTGAAGTTTTTCCAGTATTGTGTACCTTACAAGCCTTAAGAAGGACACACTAACATGATGTGTAGGTATTTAGGAAAAGTAAAGCAATATGCTTCATTTACCTTTTTAAACAAACCCTTTTAAGCTGTACAGTAAGCTAATAACATATGAAATCAAATCAATGTTACTTTACTTACGACAATAACTTTGTTGACATTAAATTGTTTTCTCAATAAATTAACAAAAACCATCTTGTGTGTATGCTGCATCATGACAGTATCACACTCCCAAGCTGGTCAGACAGACTGGGTTTTTAGAATGAAAATAACCCTGTTCAAATTAAAAACTTTTCAGCCCTTGAATTTTATTAAATGTATGTTTTGGATTTTCTCTGAGGTCTAGAAGGTACTAAAGTAAAACACACAAGAATACCAAGCATTTTGACCTTTGACCCTTTGCTTTGGAGTTTAGTTCAAAGTTAAATTAATTGGGAGTGCATTTTGACAGACTTTTACCCATTCAAGGCATCCACTTTAGATGGCATGACAGCAGTGGAGAGACTGATGGAACAGACTGATATTTTACTGCAGTAGATGACGACAATGCTCATTAGTGCAACAAAGGGGTGACAGAGCTGCAGTAGTGTTACATTTCCGTTTGTTACTTTGCTAACTTAAGCTTCAGTTAGCTCAGCAACAGTAGTGTTTGCTAACGGTGACCCACTGGATTTGGTGGAAGAGATTAACTTCTCAAGAGGTTGAATATAAACCGTGCTGTTAATTTCTTATGTGAAAATCCCAAACAGACAGCTTCTTGTATGACAACTGCCCAAAAAAGGAACATTTTGAACCCACTGCAGCTATATCTTGATATCCTCTTCTGCCTGTAAGGTGATGACATGCGCAAACTGTGGTTAAGGAATAAAAAGTGTAGCACACTAATATTTTGTTGGACCGCCTTTAGCTTTGAGTATGGCACGCATTCGCTGGGGCATCATTTTGATGAGCTTCTACAATGTCACAACATTTATTTCCATCCAGAGTTGCATAAATTTCCCGCCAAGATCTTGTATTAATGATGGGAGAGTTGCACTGCTGCGCAAAGTCTTCTCCAGTACATCCCAAAGATTCTCAATGGGGCTGAGGTCTGGACTCTGTGGTGGCCAATCCATGTGTGAAAAGGATGTCTCATGTTTCCTGAACCACTCATTCACAATGTGAACTCGATGAATCCTGTCATTGTCATTTTGGAATATGCCCGTGCCATCAGGGAAGAAAAACTCCATTGATGGAAAGACCTGGTCATTCAGTATATTCAGGTAGTCAGCTGACCTCATTCTTTAGGGACATAACGTTGCTGAACCTAAACCTGACCAACTGCAGCAACCCCAGATCATAACACTGCCCCAACAGGCTTGTACGGAAGGCACCAGGCATGATGGGTGCATCAGCTAGGGTTAAATAACTTGTTACCAGAAACATACTGATCGCTGAATCAATTATCCAATGGAAGGCTCTTACCAATTTGTTTAGTTAAGTCTAGGTGGTGACTTTTTTTTGGACGGGCAGTGTATATAAAATAAAGAAAATCTGCAAATCTTTGCCATTAAGAAATTGAAATTACAGTGTGTGATATTTGGCACTGAATATTATTTGCCTGCACTCAGCAATTATCAAAATAATTTCAGATGAACAAGAATCATTTTCTTTACCTTCAGGCTATCAACTAATAATTGCAACTCTATTTAAAGCATCTGTATTTGACAGACTGGGAATGAGACTCAGCTCTGATTGGTTGTTTTAGATCAGATTTTAAATTATTCACAGATTATCTGTCTCATGTACTACTGTCACAATATAGTCAAAGTTTCTGCAAATATAAAAAACCTACTGCAACTTTAAAAGCCTGTCCTAGACAGGGGCAGACAACTACAAGAAACAAGTGTACAAGTGAGTGTCTAATATGGAAGATGTATCTGTGAGGAATTCTGACATGTGACTTTATTCCTGATTATGTGGACAAACCACAGCCCCTTCGATTCAGGTCTCTGTGTGCATGCTCATTTAGTACACACGTCCCGGGCTGCGGAGCCCACCTGCCTGCTGAGCCCTCATTTAAGCTCACAAAATTTGTTTCGCTACCAATGGCAGTGGAGCTTCCTCAGCAGAGCGTGAAACAAAGGAGGAGAGGTTAAAGAAAAAGTCGCTGTTCCTGCTGAGAGAGGCTGCGCTTGTGAAGGATTGGAAGTGAAAGACCAAGTCTGCAGACTAACACAGGGTTTGCAGAGAGGCACGCTACTGACAAACACATTAGTCTGGCTGCCAACAGCTACGGCCACAACCACACACTCTAATCAGTCTTTTCATATGTTGAATATATATATAGACTTTTTATCCAGTTTGAAGACACATTTTTACCATCCACTGTTTAGATCTTGATGATGAAGATTTGAACCGGATGAAGAGAAAGAGAAACAAGCTGAGCTAATGTTAGCAGCAACTCGGCTCGCAGCCCCTCCTGGACGTCCTTTGTCCACCCAACAGCGTGGGACAAACAGTGATCTTTAAGGTGGAATTGCTTTATTCAGTGTATTTAATCTGAATCAGTTTGTTTTGGAGAGGAGGAGACCTGTGTGGATAATAGGGCTAGAAACCTCCTGAACCATAAACACTGAAGGAATCCTAACCGGGAGAAGCTGACTGCAGTGGTGAAGACAACAGCTCCCATGATCCCACGCTACTTTATCACATCATAAACTTTTGTTATTGTTTTGATGTGAGAGACTACAGTGGCAGCAAAACTCTTGGTTTTTCCGTTCTGGGCTCAGTCTAGGCCTAGACTAGAACAAGAAAAATCTTGGAAGTGCTGACTGAATTCTGTCATGAGAGATGTGATCACGGACACGTTTCCCCTTTTTAGCAGAAAGATTGGCCTTTGGAAAAGCAGGTTTGATTTCGGACAGCGTGGGGAAATGCACAATGAAGCTGCGCAGCTGTGTCTCAAAGAGACGGAGCTTCGCACAGAATGCTTTCATGTGCGCGTAAAGTTGCGGCGCAAGCTGGTCTTTGCCTTGTAGGTTCTTGTGTGTTAAGATGATCAGTAAGATCAACTAAAAATGCCAGGTCTGCCAACCATAGAGGGTCACTCAGCTCATGAAGAGGTCGGTCAATGTTTTTCAAAAACTGGTCGAGTTCTGATCTCAAGGAATAAAAACATGCTGCAGCACAGCTCCATGACTTGCCAGCGCACTTCTGAATGGTAGAGTAGGTCCCCGTATTCAGCATCGACATCAGATAGGAAAGCTTGAAATTGTCTGTGGTAGAGCCCTCGTGCACAAATTATGTTGACAGTTTTCACAACAGTGTTCATTACATCACCAGGCTGGACTGTCTTGGCACAGAGGGCTTTTTTTACAGTCCATTTTAACAGCCTCACCTCCACTCTCTTGCACCTTGGCGCACACCATCAAGGCCATTCCTTTGCGCTCGCCTGCCATTGCTGGAGCCCCATCCGTTGTAACTCCACACAGCTTGTTGCATGTTAGTCCCATCTTGTCAATTGCATCTGACACAGCTTCAAAAATGTCTTTACCTGTTGTTGTGCCCTTTAGACTACTAAGATCAAGCAGCTCCTCCGTAATGCAAAAGTTATCGTCAACTCAGCGCAAAAAAATTACCAGCTGTGCCGTGTCTGTGGCATGGATGCTCTCATCAAATGCAATCGAGTAAAAATCAAAAGCTTTATCTGACAGTTGATGTTTTACGTTAGCTGACAAGTCTTCGATTCGCCGCACAACTGTGTTTCTGGACAGGCTAACGTTGTTGAATTCACACATTTTTTTCGGGGCACATTATTCCTGCTACTTTAGTAAGGCACTGTTTTATGAAGTCACCATCTGAGAAAGGCTTCCCGTGTCGGGCAATCCTGTGTTTTGTTATCACGGAAAAAATATTAGCAGGCTGCCATTTGTTTAACTTTCTGTTCTCGCTCAGCACCAGTATAGGACATGTAGGTCTGATGTTTGGTTTCATAGTGTCTTCGTACATTGTACTCTTTCGTCACTGCAACAGTTTCATTGCAAATCAAACAGACACGTTTCCTCTTAGCATCTGTGAAGAAATATTCATCTTTCCACCTTGTCTGAAATTTTCTACACTCACTCGCTATCTTGCATTTCTTTGGTTCTGTCATTTTGGTCACTTGTGGCAAAACTTCTTTGATTAATCCTGTTTTGTAGAGAAGCTGCCATGTTAAAGACAGTAGCTCCACCAAGCGTTAAAACTAAGAAGTACAATACAGTCAGGAGCAAGTTCAATGTTTAATGGTTAAAGAGTTCGGTCTAGACCTGCTCTATTTGAAAAGTGTCCTGAGATAACTTCTGTTATGAATTGGCGCTTTACAAATAAAATTGAATTGAATTGAATTGAATGTGTGGGCCATATTCAGGGCATATTCATTATATTTTTTAGAATTTGCTGCGGGCCAATTAAAAATAGATCACAGGCCGCAGTTGGCCCGCGGGCCGTAGTTTGAACACCCCTGGTCCAGGGTATCAAAAAACACAATACTTATTTTTTTCTTTCAAATCTTACAAAATAAATGTTTTTAAAACCACAGGTCTTGTGTTAAAGAGAAAACTTGTAAAACTGATTGAATGCTGATAATTAATTGTCAACCTTGTGTCCCTGTGGCCATTTCATAATATCCCACTGGCGGAGATGTTGTAGAATGATCTTGTCCTTTGAGTCCTAGGCTTTGGTAAATACAAACACACACATACACATATTCTGCCCTAAGATGGCGCTTTTGTGTGTTAATTCAGTTTTTGGCTGTGATACCCGGGGCTCTTTCACTAGAGAAGAGCTCATGAACATCAGGGGAATAACTCCAGCTGATCTCTTTCCCACTTTTCTTCTTTCTTCCGTGGAATTATTGGACATTGTGGTCAAAGGTGCACTCACCTTTGCTCACGCAGTGAAACGCAGGAGGAGAGGGAAACGTGCCGGTGCACTTGTGCGTCTCCGCCAGCGAGGACATCGTACACCGTTACCTGGGATATTCCTCTCCAACGTGCGTTCACTGTGCAACAAAATGGACGAACCTCAGCTACTTCTGGGGAAAAACAGTGATCCTCTGTTTTATGCTTCACAGAGACGTGGCTGGGTGGATCGATACCGGACTCTGCGCTGCAGCTGGCAGGCTTCCAACTCCTCAGAGCGGATCGTGACACGGAACTCTCCAGCAAATCGAAGGGCGGAGGTCTGTTTTAATATCAACACTAGCTGGTGTAATGATGTGACAGTGATCCAACAACACTGCTCTTCTACTCTGGAATATTTTATCATAAACTGCAAACCTTTTTACTCCCCCCGTGAGTTTGTTTCATTCATTCTGGTCGGTGTTTACATTCCCCCGCAGGCCAACGTGCAGGACGCACAGCGCATGCTCGCCGACCAGATACTGTGTGTGAAGCGGACTAACCCGGACTCCTTAGTTATTGTCCTTGGTGACTTTAACAAAGGAAACCTCAGTCACGAACTTCCTAAATACAAACAGTTTATTAAATGCCCGACCAGAGAGAAAAACATACTGGATCACTGTTACACTACAGTCAGCAGAGCTTATCACGCTCTCCCCCATGCCGCACTGGGCCTCTCTGACCACTTCATGGTCCACCTGATACCTTCATACAGGCAGAAATTAAAACTCTGTAAACCTGTTGCGAGGACATTAAAGCAGTGGTCCAGTGAAGCTGTGGAGGATCTCCAGGTGTGTTAGCAGGTGTGTTGGACTGGGATGTTTTCAGGACTGCTACTGAAAGTCTGGATGAGTACACAGAGGCTGTGACATAATACATCAGCTTCTGTGAGGACTGCTGTATACCATAACGCACCAGGGTGAGTTTTAACGACGACAAACCCTGGTTCACAGCGAAACTCAGACAGTTACAGTTGCAGAAGGATCAAGCGTTTAGGAGTGGAGACAGGGACAAGTTTAAGGAGTCTAAGTACAAGTTGAGGAAGGCGGTGAGAGAAGCTAAACGATAGTACTCTGAGAAACTTCAACATCAGTTCTCAGCCAACAACTCTGGTTCTGTCTGGAATTGGCTCAGACAGATAACAAACTACAAGCCCAAAACCCCCCACTCCATCAACGACTTGTGCCTGGCAAATGAGCTGAATGAGTTCTACTGCCGCTTCGACAGACAAAGGAGCAGTGACACCTGACACCTTCAACAGCCCCACCTCACCAGTCCCTCCCCCCCTCCCCCAGCTCAGCAGGAGCCGGGGCCACTCCACAACTTCACACCTATGTGAATCCCTCCTCCTCCACCACAGCAACGACTCTCTGCCTACAAGAGAGGGAAGTCAACAGGCTCTTTAAGAGGCAGAACCCCCGCAAAGCAGCCAGACCAGATTCTGTCTCTCCATCCACCCTGAAGCACTGTGCTGACCAGCTGTCTCCGGTGTTCACAGACATCTTCAACACCTCATTGGAGACATGTCATGTGCCAGCCTGCTTCAAGTCATCCACCATCATCCCTCTCCCCAAAAAAGCAAGGACCACAGGACTCAATGACTACAGACCTGTTGCCCTCACCTCTGTGGTCATGAAGTCTTTTGAGCGCCTTGTGCTTTCCAACCTGAAAGCCATAATGGACCCACTCCTGGACCCCCTGCAGTTCACCTACAGAGCCAACAGGTCTGTAGATGATGCAGTTAACATGGCCCTGCACTTCACCCTCCAGCATCTGGACTCCTGGAACCTACGCCAGGATCCTGTTTGTGGACTTCAGCTCTGCGTTTAACACCATCTGGTGCAGCCAGAACAACCTGGAGCTAAACACTCTAAAAACATTGGAGATGGTTGTGGACTTTAGAAAGAACCCAGCCCCACCCGCCCCCATCATCCTGTGTGACTCCCCAGTTGACTCTGTGGAGTCCTTCCGCTTCCTGGGTACCATCATCACCCAGGACCTCAAGTGGGAGCTGAACATCAGCTCCCTCACCAAGAAAGCTCAGCAGAGCATGTACTTCCTGCTGGGGAAGTTCAACCTGCCAAAGACGATGATGGTGCACTTCTACACCGCCATCATCGAGTCCATCCTCACCTCATCCATCACCATCTGCTACGCTGCTGACACTGCCAAGGACAAGGGCAGACTGCAGCGCATCATTCGTTCCGCTGAGAAGATGATCGGCTGCAACCTGCCATCCTTCCAGGACCTATACGTCTCTAGGACCCTGAGGCTTGCAGGCAAGATTGTGGCTGACCCCTCCCACCCCGGCCACAAACTCTTTGAACCTCTCCCCTCTGGCAGGAGGCTACGGTCCATCAGGACCAAAACCTCTCGCCACAGAAACAGTTTCTTCTCGTCTGCAGCTGGCCTCATCAACAAGGCCCGGACCCCCACTGTCACTGACTCTCATACCCACCCTGTATATATGCATTACATTAATGCACTCCTGTCTTCTGTACAGTTTTCCTATCTTTTCTTATCTTTCTTATCTTTATTTATCTATATATTTTTTAAAAGTACTTTATTCTTGTGTGATTTTTGTGTGACTTGTATATTTTTGTGTTATTTATATATTTATCTTTTTATTTTTTTGTGTGATTGTATATTTTAAGCACCATTGCACCAAGACAAATTCCTCGTATGTGTAAAAACCTACCTGGCAATAAATCTCATTCTGATTCTGAAATCTCATTCTGATTCTGATACAACTAAATGAACTCACAGCAACATTATAGATTGCCATGCCCACAGCTCGATGGTCATTGATCTTCTCCGTAGAGATGGACTTGGTTTCATAGGCCAGGAAGATGCCGAGAAGCAGCAGTAGGCCTTTATAACCGTACACCACACCTAAAGAGACAGACAAGATAGCAGCCATGAGGATTTATGGAACTGTTTGTACTGCAGTACTTTAAGCCATACCATACAGGATTTTTCTAAAAAACAAGGTTTAGACTCATATAAACATAATCCCTCTCAGTCATCACTTATGACCCACTAGCAGTGTATGTCAGTGTCTGTATCTGCAGGGACCTGCAGCCCTCTGTATTTTCTTATTTTGTTATGTGCAGGATGTTTCTGGGTGTCACCCCTTTGGGCAGTGTGCAGGGTCTGAGTTCAGGAGTCGTGGCTTCACTTAAGGAGAGCTGTCACTTTGTCCATCTTTATATGTCAATGGATTGGGTGAGGGCAGGCAGGATGAAACTGTGCAATAGCTGCATTCACACAAAATCCAGAAATATGGCTCCTTCCCGCAGGGTTGCGCTTTAGAACGGAACTGCTATAAAACAATATACTGCTCTGCTTTTGTCGTTGCGCCCTCTCCTCATTCATTTTCTATTTATCTCAAATAAAGGTGCTCTCTCAGGCCAACTTTGACTGGTGAGTTTACAAACATCCACAGACAAATACTGCATAGTATGTAGGTAAGACCATACCTGTGATTTTACGTTTTCCTTTGTATGTTACATTAAATTCCTAACTTCTAGGCAGACATTTGTGTCAGTTCTTGTCAATATGTTATGAAAATTAAAGACTTACCATGACTCAAGACTTGTTTGAGATGTATCAGAAACAATGACAAATTGTTCCTTATGATGTATCCATTATTTTTCACTATAGCTGCTTTCCTCATTTGGTAATTACCAGCGGCTAAACCAAATGGCTTTTAAATTAGGGTTAGTAGGATGTTTGGTTGAGAACTGCTAGTGCGGTCGGGTTTTGTTGGACAGACTATACGTATAGTGTAATGTAGAAATAGAGATGCAAAGAATTAGAGAATTGACAGGAACAGTGATGCATGATTTGCTTGGTATTCCACTCACCTAGCCAGGTGTTCATCTTTTCTGAGCTGCAATGTTCCAGTAAAGGCTGAATCAAAACATCCAGGTCTCCTTTGGGGGCTTCTCTGGTGAATTTCTACAACATGAACACATGGTGAAAAACAGCACGCAAATATACATTTACTCATATGATTCTATTTGTATACATTAACCTATATGGAAGCCGGTGGCTGACAATGAAATCATCAAACCAAACGTAAATCCAATTCCATTTCATTGTACTTTTTGAGACCCAGTTTCCTTTTTCATTTCATGCCAAAATGAAAATGTGTTGAGACAACTTTATAAATAGATTGTTATTTGACAGAAAATTAATTGTCAACAAATTTGATTGTTTAAAGGACCAGTATGTAGGATTTAGTGGCATCTTGTGGTGCCTCATCCTCTATTTGCAAGCTTGTAGGAGAAACTATGCTAGCGGTGAAAAACGCAAAGGACCCTATCCAGAGCCAGTGTTTGGCTTCTCCTAGGCTATTGTAGAAACATGGCAGGTCAACATGGCTGACTCTATAGCAAAGGGCCCACTCCCTCTGTAGATAAAAACAGCTCATTCTAAGATTACAAAAACACTTTTGTTATTTTCAGGACATTATAGACTAATGAAAACATACCTATGAATATGATTTTCAGTTTCTGCCATATTCTGTAAATAGAGCCACCTAAATAGTCTAAAAGTAGAACAGGAGCCAGAGCCTTCAGTTACCAAGCTCCTCTCCTGTGGAACCAGCTTCCAGTTGTGGTTCGAGAGGCAGACACCCTCACCACATTCAAGAGTAGGCTTAAGACATTCCTCTTTGATAAAGCTTATAGTTAGGGCTGGATCAGGTGAGTCCTGAACCATCCCTTAGTTATGCTGCTATAGGCCTAGACTATCGGGGGATTTCCCATGGTGCACTGAGCTCCTCTCTTCCTCTCTCTTTCTGCGCTCATTCATGTCCAATTAATGCATGTTACTAACTTCACTTCTTCCCTGGAGTTCTTGTGCCCTCTCATCTCGTGGAGCCTCCTGCCATGGTCCTGCTAGATTGCCATTGCCAATACTGTTGTTGTCTGTCTGTCTGACTGTCTCTCTCTCTGTCTCTCTCTCTCTCACCCCAACTGGTCGAGACAGACGACCACCCACCTAGAGCCGAAGGATCTGTCCTAGGTTTCTGCCTTTTAACAGGCAGTTTTTCCTTGCCCTTGTCGCCAAGTGCTTGCTCATGGTGGTACTGTTGGATCTCTGTAAATAATGTTATAAAGAGTTCGGTCTAGACCTGCTCCATTTTAAAAGTGTCCTGAGATAACTTCTGTTATGAATTGGCGCTATACAAATAAAATTGAATTGAATTTAATTGAATTAAATATTACATATTGGACATTTAAGTCATTTAATATGCAAAAATGCTAAGTTTTTTATTAAATGTTTTCATACTATTGTGTATGACATCTTAACATGATTCATAAAAACTAAACGTGCATTTGAATTGAACCATTCTAAAACTGAAAAGTTTAATAAAAATAAAATGGAAATGGCCTTCTTTCATTGTAATTTTCATAATGATTTACTTTAGAAGAGGCCTGAGAGCATCCTTCCATTGTAGGCATTTTTATGAAAAATGTGCTACAATTCAAATTCAAAATGATTAGTACAATTGAAATTATTTGTCAGTTCTTATTTTAATTTTGGCAGTAATTATGCATTTTCAAACAGATTTTTCTACTTTAGTTTTTTTCAAATGACAATTTTCACCATTGTCCGCAGTGGAATTTTATAATATCCTTTCACAGCCCTTAAAGTACTAGCTGAACTCAGTACAAATCCAATAAAGTGAATGGATGATCGTACCTCCACTGTGATATGTAAAGGATCTACAAGCTGCCAGATCATGAGAGACAGGATGTCGATGCTGAGCAGAACACCGACAGTAGCATAGAGTTTCCATGGTTCCAGGTGCTGCTGGGAAACAGGGGGGTGGTCACTACAACAGCACAGCGAAGGATCAGCAAAAAGGCACAAATCCTCTCTTTCTGATTTTGTGAGGGAGGGATTTATGAAGCCATAAATAGACTAGCCTAAGCCGTACGAGAAAACAATGATCCATCACTAACTGAGGCCAATTCAATCTGACCATACTGATGAGAGTGCACAGCTCCCTGACTCAGTCAAAAAATATAGGTGTTCCTTTATGTATTCCGTGTTAAAGAAATAAAGATTTTTTGGGAACAGGTCCAACACTATAAAGTGGTTATTGATTTTGTTGCATTATTCCCCAAGATCAAAGCTTTCTGGTTATTCAGCTAGAATATGGAGAGAGATGCAAAGACAGCAGTGGGATCTGATCTGTTCTACACCGTATATCCACACAATCACAGCAACACTTGCAGTAGTTATCCTTATCCTCCCTTCTTTGTCAGTGTGTGTAACTTGGCAAGAGCTGTTTCTTAATGGGAAGCCTTCCAATGGCCAGGTGCCTCACAGTGGAAGGAATGGTGGGACTAACTACTGAGTATCTCTATGAAATTGTGTTCATATTGGACATATTTGCAATTAACTATTAATGCTAATGTTTAGGAAGCACTGTGTCCAATATGATTTTACAAGTACAAGTAAGTGTAAAGTCATATTTATTCTTATTGTTATTCTATTATATATTACCAGTACCTGAATTGGACCAAAAGAGGGCCCATCACCCCAATTCACCTCAACCCTAAACAAAACATAACCCTAACCTCCTAATGGCATTTGCAATAATCCACTGGGCCTGAACAAAAACCACCAATCAGAGACGAAAATTCGCCTTCCCAGTGTGTCAAATACAGATGCTCTGGAATCCTGGGAATGAGACACAACAATGATTGATTAATTTCTATCTCTTGCCTTGTCATGTCTTATATGTGTCTTCTTGTTAATCACTTATCTTCAGAGCTGCCCAGTTTCAACACTCTGAAAATAGGATTTTGTAAGTGCCTGATAGCTGCTCTGTTAGAAAAGCTTTCATAACAACGAATCTCATATTTATACTGCCATAAATTCCACAGCTGCTGGTGGATGCAGTCAAACACTTAATGACAGAGGTGTCCAACATGCTCACACTCTCTGGCTCTGTTCCGATTTTAAATGTTGAAGCGGTTTAGAGATAAAGGCTACAGCATTGAGTCAGTTAAAGTGAGCTCTATCAGTCCTGACACAGCCCTTGATAAAATAATCCCACCTGATGGGTTTTCTTCTGCTAAGGATATTATTGAATACTAAGAAATGGACTGTATCGCTCTCCCGGGAATATTTGCTCTGAGATGTCCTGTCTGACATGTCTTATTACATACAAGAGACAGGAGAGGCAGGAGGGGGGTAGAGGATGGAAAACTACAGAAGACCCTCTACTACTGGGACCAATTGGAAGAGTTTGCTGGCCCAGCAGCATGACAAATAGATGCTGCTCAACACTCAAGGGCAAGTAGCTATCCCACTGTGGGCCAGCTATAGAAGCAGGGCAGAGAGAAAATGTAAAAAAATAAAAAATAACGGGGAATACATAATCTCCAGCCGTGGAGCTTGCCCTTGAAGGGGATGATGATTAAGCACAGCCCAACCCCCTGTGGCTTGGCAGGAAAGCTTGGGGTGGACTTAATTGTTAATTCCTTGAACAATTATTCACAGCTTCAAATCCCTGTCACATATACCTTTCTCTTATCCTTCTTGTCATCCTTCTTGGTGAAGACGGTGTGGACCCACCAGATCTTGGTGAACATACTGCCGTAGGCGAGGCTGAAACCCAGGCCAAGCAGCCACAGGCGAAACTAGCAGAGAAAAATAGAAATGAAGGGTCTCATAATTAAACTGATTAATACATCAAAGAGATTAATCAAATCAGCTTCTTAGTCATTCTCCGTCATTAAGCCCTGCATGAGTTTAATAGTGTTTCAGAAATGACCTTGAAATGAAAAGAACCTTCTCTGAGGCTGTCTATCTCTCACCATATATTCTGTAATACAGCAGTGTTACTGTATGTCTGCCTTTGCTGTACAACAACAACAACAACTGACAAAATGAGGAAGCTTAAAGACTTAAAACTACACAATAGTTTAGGGGTTTAAAGTATAGATTTGTATAGCCCTGCTTGGAAGGGATTTGTAAACATTTTAATACATTACAAATGAGACAGAATAAATGCATTGCAGTTAACATGCTCCTTCTTACACGAGAGACAATTTAGCGTTAAGGGTCTCTTTTTTCCATTATCACCAAAACAAAGTTTTTGTAGATTTTATAAATAAAAAAGTAAATTTATTTGCGACCCAAATAAAATCTCCCCAGTCTCTGATATCTGATTGCGATGCAAAATTGACAAATGTCTTATTTCAGAATCACATGTCATTGTGTTTATTGGTTTTCCAACTGACACAGACAAAGAAAGACTTTCTGACGTAATTACCTTAGACCTCGCTCAGTTGCAGCTAAGTTGTTGCTGGAAAGTGTTTAATATTTGTGTCTGTCGTGTTCTTGCTTATGCTAGCTGTATTAGCATCCACAGCCTCCTCGTCACCTGCATAGGTGTCACCACGCCATCTCACCAGGTGAGACTGCTGTACTCACTGACAGATCTTACAAATTTGGTCCAAATTTCATTCCATGACTTTCAAATTGTACCTGGCAGACAACGGGGAACTGCCTCCTGTGGACATGAAGGCCGTCGATTCCCAGAGGGAAGACAGCAGCCAGGGCCATCATGCAGCCCACTGCGGTCATGTTGTTAAGGTAGGGCTGAGAGTTCTGAATGTACCTGGAGCAAGAGCAGAAATACATACATTCATGGCGATAACCACTACCATGTCCATAATCATACACAGACAATAGATTCTTACCATAGTGAAAGGAATGGAGAGCAATGGCTGCAAAGTTAAACTCAATCATATAAGAGTTCTTGTTGGTTCTGAGTCTTGGTCCTCAAGGCAACTGGACAGTCAGCTGTTTTATTATCTTACACAACAACTGAAATTTGAAGGGCTTTCATTGCTTACACTGATGACGCCTGCACTGCTTTCACCTGTTACATGTCAACTGACAGATTTCAGATCTCACTGTCCATTCTATGCATTAAAAAAAACAGCAACAAAAAACAACTTTGCTTCCAGTGGCAAAGAAGATTTGCATTTTCGCCTTGCATGGAGTTAAACATTGGTTAAAAGTGAATACAAACCAGCAAACTGATTTCTGTGTGCGGCGCATCCTCAATGAATACACACAAAAACACAACAATTCCTTATTTTCTGTTGATTATACTCTAATGAAAACATACCTATAAATAATATATTCCATTTCTGACTCATATACCAACTGACACTTCTGCTTGTGCAGCTTACAGTGCAGAAAACTCAATTCATCAGTTGTGCTTCAACTGACAACTGATGTGCTTTTAACAGTTAGACACCAGCCGACATTTTAACTGCTTTCATCTCCCACTCTGACATGTAAACAGCTTTCAGGACTGTTTTGAGTGACTTCACTTCCACAGGCACTTAACAACTTGACAAAGTAACCCCCTTTCTAAATCAAAGTTTTAGACTGACATCTTCCATCCAGGCACTGGATGTTTCGGTGTACAAGTAAAATACGTTCAGGTATTACACTTCAACTGAGACTTGAACTGCTTACAGTGGACAAACTTGGAACTGCAGGGCAGGAATTATGCCACGGCCAAACAGTAAGTGCCATGGATGCCCCGCTGTGCGGCACACACACCATATCTGTATCAATGGAACCGAGGTAGAGCGTAGGAAGCCTTGAAAACAGTTATTTGACATTTTGTGTCTGTCAAGGGCTATATCTCGCTGTGCACATAAAAACAGATACACAACGCTCCTCACTGTCATCCTCCTGCTGTCACCCAGTCCAGAATATTAGCTGTCTGTCAGGAATATAAACTGCAGTAAGTATGTACTCAGCTGTCTGCCTCATAGGAGTCACTATCAACATTCAGAGTTCTGTCACTGCATTTATATTAAAGTTGTGGTTTAGACCCTGACACAGCATAGGTCCCAAAAGATATTTTTTACAAAAGGACAACCTAGATTTACAGATTAGAGCCTGTAGTTCTGACTGGTTTTACTACACTAACTTGTGACTCAGTAAAGACCACAAGCCTTTATATAATGTATTTTTTACCTAAACCAACTGTTTTTGTGTTTTAAGTACTCTATTATATGCATTTTACACCATTCAATTGTTATCTAAATTAAATAATAATCCAGTCCTGCCTCCTTCACACATTACTGAGTTTCCTTCTTGGCAGTATTTTGTTTGAATTATGTTTGTGACCATACAGTATGTTTGATTACATTTCTACCTCATTTTAGGATAGCCTGATTTTTCTGTATTGATTATTGATTTATGCATTAGTTTCTTTGATTATATTGCAGAAAACTTTAAGTGGAATGGAGGAAATAAATGGACAATTTAAGTGTACTCCAACACATTGCTCTTTAAAACTACCGTACCGTTAATTGGCACTTCTTTACTAGATATAATTAATCTTTCTTTATTATCAGGATATGTACCACGGTCCTTTAAAGTAGCTGTAATTAAAACCCTTCTTAAAAAGCCCAGTCTTGACCCAAGGGTTTTAGCCAATTATAGACCGATTTCTAACCTCCCCTTTCTCTCTAAGATTCTGGAAAAAGTAGTCACCAAGCAGTTGTGTGACTTTCTACATAGCAACAGCTTATTTGAGGATTTTCAGTTAGGATTTAGAGTTCATCACAGCACAGAGAGAGCACTGGTTAAAGTTAATAACAACCTTTTAATTGCTTCCGACAATGGACTTGTTTCTGTACTTGTATTATTAGATCTTAGTGCTGCATTTGACACCATTGACCATAATATTCTTTTACAGAGACTTGAGCAACAAATTTACATTAAAGGAACCGCACAAAGCTGGTTTAAGTCATACTTATCAGATCGTTCGCAGTTTGTACACGTTAACAATGAATCTTCAATAAATACTACAGTTAGTCGTGGAGTTCCACAAGATTCTGTACTTAGACCAATACTATTTACTTTATATATGCTCCCTTTAGGCAACATTATTAGGAATCACTCCATTAACTTTCATTGTTATGCAGATGATACGCAGTTATATCTATCAATCAAGCCCGATGAAATTAATCAATTATCTAAATTACAAACATGTCTTAAGGACATAAAATCTTGGATGAGCTTCAATTTTCTGATGTTAAACTCTCGTTAAAAAACGAAAACTCTTGTACTTGGCCCCAAAAACCTTAGAGACTCACTGTCTAAAGATATAGTTACTCTAGATGGCATTACCTTGGCCTCTAGCACCACTGTCAGGAATCTTGGAGTTATCTTTGATCAGGATTTGTCATTTAATTGCCACATAAAGCAGACCTCTAGGACTGCCTTCTTTCATTTACGTAATATTACAAAAATTAGACACATCCTATCACAGACAGATGCAGAAAAACTAATCCATGCATTTGTTATTTGCAGGCTGGATTACTGCAACTCTTTATTATCAGGCTGCCCCAATAAGTCCATTAAGACGCTCCAATTAATTTGAAACGCTGCAGCAAGAGTACTGACAGGAACTAGGAAAAGAGATCACATCTCTCCTGTACTTCTCTGCACTGGCTCCCTGTAAAATTTAGAATAGAATTTAAAATCCTCCTCCTCACCTATAAAGCTCTTCATGGTCAGGCCCCTTCATATCTTAAAGACCTCATAGTACCCTATTACCCCACTAGAACACTACGTTCTCTGAATGCTGGGCTACTTGTGGTTCCTATAGTCTCAAAAAGTAAAACAGGACCCAGAGCCTTCAGTTACCAAGCTCCTCTCCTGTGGAACCAGCTTCCAGTCGTGGTTCGGGAGGCAGACACCCTCTCCACATTCAAGAGTAGGCTTAAGACATTCCTCTTTGATAAAGCTTATAGTTAGGGCTGGATCAGGTGAGTCCTGAACCATCCCTTAGTTATGCTGCTATAGGCGTAGACTACCGGGGGATTTCCCATGGTGCACTGAGCTCCTCTCTTCCTCTCTCTTTCTGCACTCATTCATGTCCCATTAATGCATGTTACTAACTTCACTTCTTCCGTAACTCCGTAACTGTTGTGGGTTTTGTGACCGGCTAAATTGGCTTTATGTTCGTCTGTATTTTGTTAAACATGCTCAGTAAATAATGTTTGTGTTGCTGTTAGAAAGAGCAGAAAACCTCCAAGCGAACAAACTGTAGCAGCTAATCCGCTGTTAGCTCGTTGAGCTGCATAGAACAGGTAAGATAACGTTAGATAGGTTTAATTGTCTTTAACCTGGTACAAATCTGCTGGGTAGCTAAGTATCTGTTCACCGTGTGGATCAATACAGCTGTGATCAGAAGAAGACACCGTACTGTGTGTGTAATTCAGCAGCGGTGGTAATTTGTTTGGTAGCATTGTAGCTTTGATTAGCACACAGCAGCTCTGTGATGTCACTGTGTTACTATAGTTACTGAGTCTGTCGGACTTTATGTTGTGATACGAGGGGCAGTGTGATCGTTAAGCCGAAGTTAGCCATTAATTAAGTTGGAGCCTAGGTTGGAGCCTGTTTTTCATGTTGCTTTTTGTGTAGTCCTTGTCTTGAACTTTCTACGTACATGCTAATGTCACTTCAGCTAGCGCTAGCTTTGTAATTCCAAAGCCATTTTCCAGCTCCGCTCAGGTGTGTGTGTGTGTGTGTGTGTGTGTGTGTGTCTGTGTGCTGCTGTATGTAAATTTACCGGAGGTAAAGATAGAGCTACCATGAGATATTATATTATACTGTATATTATGTGCTGTCTTACAAGTAACACTGAATCTGCCATGTCTTACAGGTGACCTGATGAAGCTCAGGTGTTCCTGGACCCATCAGAGGACAGAGACAGCTGTAGCATCAGAACACTTTGGGTATCCAAAGGAAGACGCATCAAGATGAACACTGACTGCAGAGCTCCATTACCAGCTCACACTTCAGTATACTAGAAACCATAAACCTTGATGGAGAACATGATCTGCACAGTTTACATAAAAGTTATAGCTTTGTTACTTACAACATGTGTAACTGGAATATGAATGAAACATAAATAAAATAAATAAAGTGTTTTACTTTTAAATTCAGTAATAAGTGTGGTTTTATATAAATAACATGTTATTTCACAGAGGTTTTATGAAGATTTCCTGCATGTACAAGAGTTGAAAACCTGGTTCTATCAATATGAAAATGTGAAATTTAAACCTGTAGTAAATGACTAAGCAACACAATACATTACTGTCTCACATTCAAACTTTATTATGTTGGAAGATAAATGACATCATAATATATAAAATAAAACGTAAAACATAATTGCAGCTTTTACAAAAATCTGAAGGTTAACTTTGGTAATAATACTTTCAAGTTAAAATATCAGACTATGAAATATGGATACAGTACAGTACAGTTGGTTACTGGGCAGTTTTTAAACCACATAAACAAGTTACTTTATTAGATCAGTAATTCCTTCAGTTATGTTGACATGTTGTACAGGATAAAGTATTCCAGGCTTATAATATGTTTAACTTCACTGGGCTGTGTAGACTGTAGGTCACTGCTCACTGCTGTACCTGTAAAGACAAGCATAAAACACAGTGTTGGTTCTCATAGTTAACGTATAAACACTAACATTATGTGATAGATAGAGGTTTTTATAGCAGTATTTACCTGAGGAAAACGTCACAGAAAGCTGTAATCCTGATTGTTGTTGATGTTAATTTCTCCGTGATTTCAGGTCAGACTCCCGCTCTAAGTTTTTGGTTTAGAAGCAGTTATTGAATTAATATTGAGCGTAGAAATGCAGATAAACTCAGTAGCAGTGAGGAGCTAACTGCCGGCAACGCTGAGCCGGAAATGGGAGGGGCCGGAGCGTGATCTGCGTGATCCGCGTCATAATGCTGACCAATCAGAGCAGACTGGGCTTTTCGGGAGGGGGGCCTTAAAGAGACAGGAGCTAAAACCGATTGATTCAGACAGAGGCTGAAAAGAGCTGCTCAGCTATAGGCAGTATGAGAAAAATAATGTGTTTTTTGAACATTAAAACATCTAAACCTATTGTAGTAGAGCCACAAAATACAATTATGAACCTGAAAAGGGGCATAATATGTCTCCTTTAAAGCTGCATTTGGTAACTTTTCTAAATGTTTGCTGAAACTTTCACTATATCCTGACAGTAGTACAGTAATCCGTGACAAAATCAAGTTCCTCTCGCTCGTTCTAGTGCTTCTAGACACAAGTTACTCTTTGAGGTTACCAAACAGCTTCAGTGGCATTACTACCATTCTCTAGTCCAAACTAATACGGATTGCATGCAGATTTGTGTTGTGTTGTTATTTTTGATAAAAGTTACCTACTGCAGCTTTAATATTGTTGTTATAATACACTTTTGTGTATTATGGTATAGTAGTATAATGGTTCTTTTGGTATATCATTTATACATACAGTATAGTGTATAAACAGTGGTTTCAGAATAAAAATACCATTCTCACCAATCAATATACACTCAATAACCCATAATGACAAAGTAAAAACATGTTTTTAAATTGTTTTGCAAATGTATTAAAAATCAAAAACTGAATTCTCTCATTTAAATATCCAGACTTTTGATTCAATACTTTGTAGAAGCCTCTTTGGCAGCAATTACATGGGAAATGGACTGTACTTATAGAGCACCTTTCAAACTACTCAAAGCACTTTACACTACATGTCACACTGACACACCTTCATACACCAATGACACAGCATCTTCAACCTCTTTACATCTTTAGGTCCTTATGAAGTTTGTTCTGCTTGATGAAAGTAATTTAATAAGAAATTAAGTGAGAGTTGGAACTTAATGTCTTTGATTTTACTGCTTGTGCAGACTTTACGGACACAATTTCGCTCTCTAACTATGTCCGTCTGTTGTTTGGTGCTGGGCAGGTAGTGTACTGTGGATTTTTTTTTAGCTTTTTCATTGAACTGCCTGCTGCTGCTACTGCTGAAAACCAGGGGATGAGAGCAGAGTTTGTGGGCCGTAGAGCCAAAACAAAGAGCTGAAAGATGCTAATATGCTCCTTAGGCCGGAGGGGAATTGCAGTGCTGGGTAAGAATTCTCTGTGGTTTTGTAGAGCAGAATAAGCAGAATCTTTTCACAGAAGACAGTGATCTGAGCCATTGTTCATTTTTATTTAAAGTTGCACTAACTTCGCTAAAAGTTGCATCTTGATCAACTTTTAGCGAAGGTGAGCTTTTGTACCTGACATTGCTGTTGTAGATGTTGAAGGTGAGGCAGACGATTCCCAGCAGGATTCCCAACCCAGCAAAGACAGACACAGACACAAAGAGCTTTTGGGAAAGGTAGCGAAATTCCTCGATAACTACTGTCTGGTCTGCTGGGGGTCCTGAGCCTGAAAAAACATAGAGATGATGGAAAGGATGAGGAGAACAGAAGAGATCGAGAAAAACTAGTGAATTAGTGGTGCAGGAAAACTAAATGCACCCTCAGTGTTTCCTCTGACTGCTGGTATATCAGTGCAGAGTCTAGCTATGCCCCAGCCTCCAATGTCCCACTGATGTTTGTAGTGAAGCACGCACATTCACTTAGTGTGGTACACAGACACAGCTCAGGACTGAGAAAAAAAACGCTTTTCACTTCTTGGTTCATTTCATATATTGACCTCTACTTTGCATTATTCATGAGCCATTTGCCAATTTTACAAAGCAACATTGGTATGATGAAGTGCATGGTCTGTTCAATGTGATGGAGGAGGCTTAGCCAAATGAGGCTGTGCAAAAACAAGACAAATGCACACCGACATGTCTTGCAAATAAGTGTAAAATGTAATTATCAGCTGTGATATAAATCTATAGATTGTTTCACCTGAAAGAATTTATTAAAACACCAGGCGACTATTTCTACAAGCAAACACGACAATGAAGTGTTATTTTGAGGTTGAGGCCATGATCTGATGAACAGTGAATTGTGATAAGATCTGATCGATAGTTTGCACCTGTGAACAACTGAGTCCAAGTTAGAGATTAAAGATAAGAAAAGGGACTGGCTGCACAATACACCTTAGATGTTTGGACCTCGTCACTCCCTGAAGCAAGCAAGAGATTGGGGAGTGAGCTGCAGCACAAATCTGAATGCAATCCGTCTTAGTTTGGACTAGAGGATGGTACTAATGGTAATCTCAGGGAATAATTTATGTTGACTAGCAGTTTAGTTATAACAATTTGGCTAAGTAGCTAACAACTATTCATAAAACTAACACATTTGTTGTCTAACCTCCTTCACTTATTGAGAATAAACTGGACTGGGCCAAAAACACTCCCTCTACAGGAAGGGACAGAGCCATCTCTGTTTTCTGAGGAGGCTGAGGTTCAGTGGTGGCCAGTGCCATCCTGTTTGCTTTTGTGTGCTGGTGCAGCAGGTTGAGGATTGCGGATGCTAAAGAACTCAACAAACTTATCCGCAAGGCCAGTGACATTGTGGGGGTGGAGCTAGACTCTTTGATGGCGGCGACAGAAAGGAAGATGCTGTCCAAGCTACATGTCATCTTGGACAATGTCTCCCACACACTTCACTGAGGGCCAATAAATGTATGCTAATGAACTTACCTGTTGTGCTGTATTGTGAGCTGAAGGAACCCACAGTAGTAGGGTTACTAATAGGGCAATACTATGGTTTATTCTGTCACTAATATTGCTCAACATTTTCTCAACATTAATAGTACTCATTATTACTATTTATTCATCACACTGTCTGTCATATACTGTAGCATACATATATTTATGGTAAATGGTAAATGGACCTGTACTTGTATAGCGCCTTTTTAGTCTTCCAACCACCCGCTGCTTTTACACCACGTGCCACATTCACCCTTTCACACACATTCACACAGTGATGGCAAAGTCCATTGAACAAAAACTAACATTAAACTAACACACTTACACTTGGAGCCAAGACCATCTAGTGTGTATGATACATATAGCTGTATTTCAAAGGGTGCATTGGATGTGAGAGTAGCTGCTGACTGGAGTAACTCTCAGTTTAACTTCATTTCTAATGAAACAACAATCTCGTCTGACACTGAGCATAAATATAATAAAAACAACCCACCCCTCAGCACGCAGCATCAATTAGTCTGCTGTAACAGCTTTACAAATATATCCCTGCCCAAAGCAATTAAGGCAAATAACAGCTAGTATATGCCAGTGAGTCTAAATGCATGCTAAATATAAATATACCAGTCATGGCTGTTATGACAAAGCATATAATGTAGAGAAAGAAAAAGCCTTAAGCCACTTAAGGTTTGAACTGGTGCTTCTGATATCTAACAGTGTTTGACCAACAAATAATAATAATATAACAATGGTTTGTGTAATCATTTGTTTTTCTCTTTGCCTCTGACAATTGTAAATTTCAGAAACTGCCCAATTTTGAAGTTGTTGTGCAACCGGAGCCCACAAAATTATGATGATGATTATGATATTGCCGCACCCCGCCTCCTCCGGTGCAGAATTGTGACATCTGTCTCACTTCAATGACATGAAAGTCGGATAAAATGTGACATGACCGTTCAGACTGTGGCCGCTTTGAAAAAACATCAGATATGTATCCGATTTAGGACCACATAAGAAAGTGGCCCGGATCGGATTTGAAAAAATTGGATTTGTCCGCTTCAGACTCACGATATGGGTCACATATGGGCAAAAAAGTCGGATTTGGGCCACAGTCTGAACTTAGTCTCTATAGTCATTTTACACATATTGGTGGTCGTTGGTTTCTCTTTAGGGTCATTTTGCATCTCTTGGTGGTTGTTCTGTGTCTCTTCAGGGTAATTTTGCATCTCTTGATGGTTGTTCTGTGTCTCTTTGTGGCCATTTTACGTTTTTTTCTGATCATTTTGCATCACCCCTCTAAGGGGGCCTTCTACCTTTTTTTTTAGGACCAAAGCCTGTGCCAGGTGGGAGAACATGTAGGGATTTGTGCTGCAGGGTGATATTAGCCAATTGCAAAGTAAATTTACAACATTGTGGAACATGTCACACAGGTGTTTACAAGACTTTTTAAGGTCCACATAATTAGGCATGTAGCTCCAGTGACGCAACTGACGATAATGTACCTGAGTAGGAAGTGTAAAAACCTAATACACTTATAAATAATAAATAATAAATAAATGTAACCAGAAAAATTATTTTGTGTGCAACTAGACGTGCCTTACCCTGCTTTGTTGAGCTGCTTATCCACAAAACTATTCAAATGCCAAGTCATGTGACACCTAAAACATTGAAAATGAAAAACAAATCAAATGAACTTGGCTGCCCTGGCTTTATTCATCCACTGAAGGGACAATCTCTGTGGTTCAGCAGTCAATTACTTTTTTAATATTATCTTATTAAGCCAAGACTGCAGCTCCTGGAGGTCTGGATATTTTTACACCTCAACAATGACCTTCTCTCTCATCCACCGTGTGGATCTTACATTAAGGCTAAGTGCAGCAGCTGTTTTGACACACGAGCCACTAATGCTACAAAACGTCACATTACATACAGTTTATTTAAATGGATCCAAAGGTGTTGGAATATTTCAGTCTGGACCAGAGTGATGGACTGACTCACCAACAGATAGACATCAACGCCCCTGGAGGAATGTAACTCAAACCCCAAAATGCAAACAAAAATTCCAAGTCTTTACCAGGACGTGATGTCCACTCTTATGCATGAAAGTAAGATATGCCCTGACCTCCACTCCATGGCTTTTTGCTTTGATACATTAAGGACACACTACTGCTATGACACTAAATGTTGGTAGATAGATAAATAGATCTATCTATCTATGACACTAAATGTTGGTACAGCAGTCCTTAGTCCAATGTATTACAAATGTGTTGGTTGACACAATATACTGGTGATTTTGATATTCCAAGAGCATTGGTAGCCCTCATGGTGGTATTACAGTATTGGTGGTATTTAATCACTCTTAAAGTAATTGTCGAATAACTCAAAAGGGCCACTACAACCTTGGATGTGAGACTGTCTAGTCATAAAGTTTAGCAGACCTTGAGCAGACTAGATTAGAGGGACTAAATTTGTGTTTAGAGAAGAAGACAGGATAGCTAAGAGGAACCATAAACACCCCTTTTTATGACCTTGTTTTTATTGCAGCTTTGCTTTACCTATACTGTAACAAATTGCTGTAATTTCTACAGTAAAATTTTACAGTAACTTCTTGTTCTGTCATTTTACAAAGTATAACTGTACACCGCAATGCATCATGGGTCCAAGATAATTACAGTAGCTGACAGCATTTTCCCACAGTAACATATTGTAAAATGACAGGCGACTTGTATTCTGACTGTAGATGATGCGTATTACAGTTAAATACTGTTGATATCGGATTGCATTAAATTGAAAGAGGAGCACGTGCACAGTTGATGTCGGAAGCAGAGGAGCAACGGTGTTCAAACACCGGCCACAAAGTCAGCTCTGTGGTGAGAACAATGTTTTATTTGTGTTATTGACTGTAATTACCCATTATTTTAGCGAAGCCGTGTTTTGAATCCGAACTGTTAGAAAGATTCAGTCTGTACCGTTTTGTTTTAGCAAATATTAACGTTAGCTAATTCAGCTAAAGCTAAAGCTAGCTAGCGTAACATGCATTAGTTACAACTAACGTTACAATACAATAGTTTGAAAAAATTCCTAATGGACCGAAAGCACATTGTCCTATGTGCCGTTATCCACTGCTCCGAAGGTCCATTGCTCCGAAAATACACACTCGGAGTTCAGTGCCTGCCGGCTACTTTCCAGACTCCGCTAACATAATGCTCAATTTAACAGATAACTTATATATCAAAACGTAAATCATAACGTATGACTTTGTATGACTCATAAAGAAAGAGTTTTAATTTCGGCTGAATTTTAACTTTACCAGCTCTTCTGTGAACTAATGTTAAGTTAAATAAACTTCAGTGTAACTTAACATAACGTTAATGTTTGAGGTTTGTGAAACATGGTGCCGAATTTATCATAAGAACTGTGTAAATTGTGAAAAGTCTGTTTGATAAGTTAATTTTCATTTTTAATGACTGATGAAGAGGCAAATAAAGTATTAAACTGTTTCCTACTGTCGGAGGAAAACCTCCATTAACGTTGACACATTTTGCATCATTTAGCTAACGTTACAGGTGCAGAGGAAAGCACCACCGCTGAAGGGACAGTGATCATCACCAACACACATCGGTGAAGACGATTTTCAGGTAAAAACATTTGGGCATTTATGTGATTGTGTCTGACTGTGTAATCATTTTCTGTGGCATTTGACAGATTTGGGATTAAGCATGAGCTCTAGGCTAATTTATCAGCTTAGTTAGTTCAAGTAAACTACTTTTGATAGCCTTGCTGCACTCTGCAGAACAGTTGGGGTGTGGGTAGTAGTTTTGGTGCCTAACCCTAACCAAGTAGTTTCTGGCAGTATGTTATGATGACTTTGGCTCTTACAGGTATGATCTTGTTACCCTCAACTGTTGAGCTAAGGGCAATGACTATGTCAATTTTGAATGTATTTTTTCTTCTTCTTTTAGGTGTTAGCAAGAGCAGCTGACATCAAAAGAACACTACTGCTTCCTGACTCTCCGAGACTAATTGTCTTAGGTAGTGTATACAGTTTGTTTTTTAAAATCTGTTGTAAAGCATTGCAAAGACTGAGAATATATGAAGGACACGTATTAGTTTAACAGTTTAACATGTGGATATGTTTATGTGGAAGGCAACAGATAAAATATTTACATATAAACCATATGTTTATTTATGTTTAGGTGAAGTGCTCACAGCAACTCAATGGATGCTGAGCATTGAGGGTCAGGTGGTTGTGCCTCCACATCCCAACTTTGTGGCTGGAATGGCAGCATTCTTTTCAAGCTATTACAACTTGAATCTGGTGTACAAGGAGCAAGCAGTCGGGAAATCTCCAACCAGAGTACCTGCTGCCTGAGGCTATGTTGATGCAATTATATTACTACTGGTCAGTAACTCATACAATCTTTTGACAAGAACTCCAAACTATCCCTTTAACCGTTATGACATTTCCACTGTATTAGTCATTGCATTGTAGAGCCACTTCCTGGTTCCTGCTCACTAGATAGGGATCTAGTGCGCACAAGATAGTATCTAGTGCTCACAAGATAGTATCTAGTGCGCACTAGAAACGTTTCATTTTTTTTTTTTCCCCCATGTCCCTTTAGGGGCTCCGTACAAAACACAGTTGATGAAGACAAACTATCCAGGCCAGATTGCAAAACACGCCCTTACTAACTTTTGGCTAATTCACAGCCTCACCCAACCATGGTAAAATTATTACACCAGTTCATCTGTGGAGGAATACATTGTGAGTGGAGACAAATTCCTATAGGTCCTGACTCTTCGGACCTCAAAATCATTTCCCAGGACCTTTCCAGGAGATTTTCTTGACTATATAGGACAGCACTTGCTCCTAGATTGTTACACCATTTACCGGTAGGCTTTGTATTGACTCCTTTTTTAATAATGTAGGGTTCACGATGAAGTGTATCAGGTTCATTACAGGTGGTGTTTATCGGACACTCTCCAACGGGCTGTTCGCCACAGCTGAAGTGTTTATTGCACAAACAAGTAACATCACTGAACTTGTATTTAACCACCACCACAATGTGACACTAAACAGGCTGTCTGCATGTAGATATGACCACTTACAGCATTTCCAATGAACTTCTCTGAGAATTCCGCTTATGGCTCTGGAAAAAATAGACCAGGTGTTAAATGGTAACTTCGAAGTTATTTATTTTACAGAAATTAGAGATCTTACATAAAATGAAAAAGGTAAGGCAAAGCCACAAAGGAAACAGGGCAGATTAGTGCTGTTTAAATCAAAGAAATAAATAAAAGCCTCACTAAAAACTAACACTAACCAAAGTGAAAGCCAGCCAAAACAACACACCTACACTAGTATATCTAGTTTAAAGGAGCATTTCACCCGTGGAAACATTAATATTTATTGAAATCGGGTTATATATTTAGTCGAAATGTAACATACATTTTGAATTTGGTGCCTATTTGACCGAGAAAAGACAGAAAGTGACTTTAGGGCGAATTTGTATTAAAGACAACAACTCCCACAATGCACAGCTCCACAAGCCGCTCCCACTAACACTATCAAGGACTACAACAACGTGAATGTAAACCATTTATTTACAGAAATATATCAACAACAACAAAAATAAATATGTTAACAATGACAGTTATAGTTCCTCCTGAGCGTCCTCAACTTCTTGGTGCCGCAGTACTGGCCATCTGGAGCTGGATATTTCTGTCGGATAGCCTGCACCACATAAGCGGGTAAAACGACACGATGGCCTCGATCCCAATCTCTCGCCTTGCAGGACCCATTGCAGAAAGGCTGTTAGGCGATATTGTCTACAAGACATTGAGCACACAGTTAGAGATGCATGGTCTTTGTGTTTAGCATGCCACAGTAGTTAGCAATGCAACTGCAAGCTGTTTGTGCAGTAAAGAAGCTAATGTTAGTTCAGTTGGCTGACGTTACGTATTAACCGGGAATAACTTTGTGATAATACTTGAACAAATTGTGTGCATACATGCCACGTTGTTATAAGACAGAAAATAGAAACACTCACTTTACAGTCAGACGTCCGTGTGTCCATAGGCGCACAGCGAGAGCACAGGCACCAGCAGTCCGCCCGAGCTCGAGCCAGTCCGGGCTCCTCGTCCGCGACAGGCAGGTCCTCTGCCTTGAAGGCAGAAGCCTCAGCCGCCTCCTGTTCGGCCTCAGTAGCTCTTCGCTATATTGCGGCTAATAAAGGTAGCCACGAACATCTGATTCGACCATCATACTTTCGAAATTTCTTCCATATTACATTGATTACCATAGTCGTAACGTCTGGCCCGACAGCGCCTCTGCTTAGCTTCCAAACAAGATGGCGGTTATATTTTTTAGTTTCTGCAAGTGAAGTCCCACCCACTGATCTGTAATAGGTCTGTAGTGTGAGTAAGAAAAAAAATGAGGAAGTAGTGTTTGTAGTCTCACCCCCTCTACAGAGATATGAGACTTCCTGCTTCCAATGACGCACAATGACGGTTTTTACATCATTGGAAGCAGGAAGTGCAACACTAAAATCCGTATTTCTCCCCTCTCAGGGAAAGTGACGGAATGATGCACGACCATTCAAAAATATGACTGGGGTTCTAATGAATCAAAGCTTAATGCAAATGAGTGAAGTGTCCCTTTAACACCCTGCACCTAGGTGTAGTAACGTCTAACTAGCTCAGGCTGAGCAAACTGGTCAGAGGACGGACAACTGGTCAGAGGTGGCTGTGGCTCAGAGGCAGAGCGGGTCGTCCACTAATCGGAAGGTTGTTGGTTCAATCCCCGGCTCCTCCCGCCACATTGAACAATTGAGCAAGATACTGAACGTGATGACGTGCATTGGTGCTTGAACGTGTATGAATGAGTTAGTTTCTGTTTGATGGACTTTGCCATCACTGTGTGAATGTGGCATGCAGTGTAAAAGCGCTTTGAGTGGTCGGAAGACTAGAAAGGCGCTATACAAGTACAGGTCCATTTACAACAGAGGTTCTTGTTTGTTCACGACTCAGTTTTAATTAATACGACGTCTTTCAGCTACAGCACACTCTGAGAAGTCTCTTGTTGCTGTATGCATTTAAGGGTCAGACAGACGGCAATGACATGTCCAGGTTTGTGGCAGAAAAACACTCTCTTTCTTCTTTCTTTGGACTCAGCATCTTTGGCAGACTAGTTTGAACATAACAAGGTTTCTCAGCAGAGGCTGATGGAAAGACAGTCTTGTAAGTTAGCACATACTCATCGGCTAACACAGCTTGGTCTGAGCAGGCTCTTATGGGCTTTGACCAGGTGTGTCGTCATGATCAATGGTCAATAGGCTCTTGAGATTGTGGTAGTAGGGACTGTGGTGGACATGCCTCCTGTGATACCTCATCATGACTGGAGTTCCAGAGTGAGTGCTGCTCCAATCATGGTCCATGGACTCTTGAGAAGGTGGTAGTAGGGACTGTGGGGGATCCGCTTTTTCTGTAGCAGTAATCGCGCACCATGGACCACAGAATTCAATTTACATGCTAGAAAACACTAGAACAGTGCTCAGCTCAGTGGGTGGAGCTGGCGGCCCGTGTGCCGAGGCTGAGTCCTTGCTTCAGCAGCCCAGGGTTCGAATCCGACCTGCAGCCCTTTACTGCGTGTCATCCCCTCTCTCTCTCTGCCCCCTTCCTGTCTGCCTTCAGCTGTCCTATCAAATAAAGGCAATAAAAGCCCCAAAAAATACTTACTACAGTAGATGTTTTGTCTGAAGCGAAGTGGAAGAATGAGTAGTTGAGGAAGAGAGACCAGAAACTAGTGCTAGTGCTTCTATCGGACATAGAAATGCTGCAGAGTCTCACTTGGTAACTTTAACTAAAAATGTTAAAGACAACTTCACCGTGCCTCCAGCTATTGTTAAAGGTGAGTGGATTTGAGTGCTAAACAAATATATCATTATCAATGGTTTTCAGATAGTGTGGGAATCGAATGCATGCATGGAGATGGATAGATGCAATCCACTCCCAGTACAAATATTTCCGAAAATATCTGTCCCACCTCAGTCACTTTTACATACCATCTAGTTTGCCTGGTTTGGTAATTAGTACAGATGTTGGGTTGAAACATGGTAAGGTTAATTGTATTATGTTTGCATTGAGTTACATTAGATCTTGAAGGAAGCTTCAGGAACAATTTGGGTTTTTCACATCTTTCCTCTAGATTGTGATTTGGAGATTTGTTGTTTTGAACAGTTTGGGATCTAGTTTATTTTTTAAAATAAGTTTTTTCCACTGTTGACTTATACAAGTTATATATTGGGTATTAGATGAATGTATGCAATAGGTTAATTGCTTCCTGGGGTAGGAGGAGCTACAGGATATATAAGCAGTAGATGAGGGTTCTCCAAGGGGCTACCTTTTGAGGATGTTGGTGAGCAGGCCACAGGGATTGTTGGCTGCCAGGGGCCCAAGCTTAAAAGGGGTATACCCCAGAGCAGAGTTGATTTTTCTTTTTGATACCTCTAGTTAGCTTTTTCCCCAAGTTGTTTTCCATTTGTTTTTTCATTTTTATTTAGTTTGTTTTTTTCTCCGGTTTGGGCCAAGCCGATCCTCACTGTAAATATGCTGCATTGATCCACTGCTGAACAAATTTGGACTGACTGAACAATTTCAAGATCCCTTCTTTCCTGCCTTCCCTACTTTACAATATTGTATTATGATATTGTATGTAAATGGTAAATGGACCTGTATTATAGCGCCTTTCTAGTCTTCCGACTACTCAAAGTGCTCTTACGTTACATGCCACATTTTTCCTTTCACACACATTCACACACCAATGCACAGCATCAAGGATACTTCTACACGTGGCGGGAGGAGCCGGGGATCGAACCAACAACCTTCTTTTTAGTGGACAACCTGCTCTGCCTCTGAGCCACAGCAGCACCATCGATTCTCAAACCTACTATAATGATTTTTGTGTTTAAGCCCCAACTGCTAGATAGCAGTGTTGTAAATGGAAACTGAGGGCTATAATGTTGGATGTTACAGTGACTATAATAAATACAAATACAGATCCTACTGTCCTGGTTGCATAATAAAGTTAACTTTTTTCAGTCAGATTTTATGCCGGCGGTGGTGTGTTCTTTATACAATGACAGTTTTCGCCTTACTTGCAGCATCGCAAATTATCGCAATATATTGAATGGTAACCCCTACATCATGAAATGTATCCTATCGCCACATACTTGCGCATGTAATTTCTTACATGCACTTCTTAGACCTGTTCATAGCTGTGTGAAACAATTTCAGTATAATTTATTTCTTGGTGTAATTATTTATTTCTACAATATGCCTCTACTCCCTTCTGTGACCTGTGCAATATTATAAGTTAACTTAAAATCACATCTGTATAAAGATACTGTATATAGTTTGTACATACAACCCAAATTAATTTTTTTCTTGATATCTTGTATTTTTTTTAATTTTATTTTGTTATTTAATGTAATTTCTTTTTTTTCTCATCTGCTGTGTTACACATCTGTAGGTGCTGTAACAAGTGAATTTCCCCAGTGTTGGATCAATCAAGTATCTTATTCTTGCCAATACACAGCCCTAGTAAATGGCCAACAACCTCATATAGCCACTATTTATAAACTCAGTAATACTGATTGGCAGACAAAGAGATTCTCACAGGTCAGACACGCTACCACACTCAGCATGGAGCTGCACTACAGAAAGCTCTAAACAGAGAGAAATAAAGGGAGTTGCGGGTATGGAAAAAAATATAATGTGATCTGTAAACTGGCAGGTTTTAAGGTTACAGACAATGTTATTTTGCAAGTAGTTTAAACTCGTCTTGTTGTGAATCTTTGGTCTAAATCCGCCTTAAACATAATGCCCCCCAAGAACACCTCAACTCCAAAATATTGGAAATTCATTCTCTGAACGCCCCCATTGAGAAATCCTTATCTACGCTAACCTCTTTAGCAGCCACCACTGTTTCTTCTCACTTGTCTTCTCTTGTAGTTTGGCCATAAACATATAGATTGACGCCCTAGTACTGCCAAGATGGATTCTTACATGACCTTGTGATCTGCACATGCAGATTCAGTGGCCAGTAGTTTCTTCCAACTTCCTACATTTTGGTTTTAATCTGTATTTTTTGGGCTTTATTGATAAAAACAACCTAAATGATGTCTGATTGGATTTTACTTTTAAGGGCTAAGCCACAACTGTTCAAATCGACTGGATCAGGAGATTCTGACTATTATAACAGCTGCACATATAGATGCTGCGGCATGCAAGCAAGCTTATTCAAATTTCTCTGTTTTTATTTTAACCTGTTTTTTTAACTTTATTGCTGAAACATGTAATACCTCAGTGTTGTCTACTAGACTTTTTAGAACCCTAGGCAGTTACTTGTGCGCCTTGGCATGATTGAATGAGATGTTAATAGCAGCCACGTTGCCATGGAGTCTTAAGGTCAGAATAGTAACAGGAGCTTCTTTTGCCTCACAAATGTGTTGCTATGGAGGCTGCTGGTTTGTATGCAGTTGAGGATCTTATGTGTCAAACTTCAGAGACTGATGCAGAGGATGACTTTGAGACTCTTACTTCAAAAGCTTAGTGTTTGTTATTCAGACAGCAGATATTTTTGATTCATGTCATGTTCAGGGAACACAGCACAAAAAACTGTGAGATAGATGGAGGCAATAGCAGGAAAATAAATCTATGAAAACAACACAAAATAGATAAAAATTATCTTTTATTATCATAAAGCTGAGCAGATCTGGAGAGACTTACTGTTGTCTAGCATGAATACCTTAAAGGGGACCAGAATATGCAGCATAAGAACACTCATTGTACAAAAGAGTAAGTACAGGGATTACACTCACTTCGGGCAATCAAGAATTGTAGTGAGTAAATTCAAATTCACCTTGGGGCACCACCCTGTAATGGGCGTGAGGTTAGACCCAAGAACAGCGCAGGCTGAGACCAGTGTTGGAAAAGTTCAACAGTTTATTGACCAAACGGGGTCGTAATATCCACAGCAGGTACACAGGAGGTACACAGGAATAGTCCACAACCTGAGCTAGCCAAAAGAGTCTGACTTTCAAGCAGAGACCTCCGGGGAGGGAATCCAAGCAAACTGGAGACAGACAAGGGGCGAGCAGGCAGAGGGGTCAGGGACAGAAGGCTGTTCAGGTTACCTGGGCAGGGACGGCGAGGATGCGTCAGGGACAAGCAGGAGCTTTGCATGCTGCTAAAGACAATCTGGCAGGGACTGAGTGGAAAGAGTGAGTTTAAATCAGGTGAGGGAACACAGGTGAAGGTGGTTGCACTGATGAGGTGAGAGTGGAACGTCGGGTGAATCTTCATGGACCGGGGAAGCCGAAGATGTACCGACTCTGGGTTGATGATGCGAGCAATGGGAAAGGGCCCAACAAACCTGGGAGCGAGCTTGCGGTTCTCCACCTTTAGGGGCAGCCTCCCTCTCTTGGTTGGCAAATAGTGGAGGCTGATACCCATAGGCACACTGGAAGGGTGAACGTCCAGTAGAAGAGCAGGTGAGGGTGTTGTGGGCATATTCTACCCAGACCAGTTGTTCAGACCAGGAAGCAGGGTTGTGGTTGATCAAGCAGCGAAGAGTGGTCCAGGTCCTGGTTCATTCTCTCAGTCTGCCCATTGGACTGGGTGTGGAAGCCAGAAGACAGACTGACAGAGGCCCCAACTAGACTGCAAAACTCCTTCCAGAACATGGATGTGAATTGGGGCCTCCGGTCAGAGACAATGTCAGTGGGCAGTCTATGGAGACGAAAGATGTTCTGGAGAACCAGTTCAGCTGTGTCTTTGGTAGAGGGAAGCTTGGGAAGGGGAATGAAGTGGACCATCTTGCTAAAACGGTCGACAACTGTGAGGATGGCAGTGTGGCCTTTGGATGTAGGTAGAGCAGTTACAAAGTCCAGGGAGATGTGTGACCATGGGCGATGAGGAACAGGCAATGGGTGCAGGAAGCCGGCTGGTGGATAACGAGAGGTCTTGTTCTGGTTGCACACAGGACAGGCGTTTGCATAGCCTCGGACATCCTCCTCCATTGATGACCACCAGAATTGTGCTGCAGGAAGTCTCGGGTCCACTGAATGCCAGGGTGGCAGGTGAGCCGGGAGCATGCCCCCACTGGAGCACATCGGAGCGGAGGTGAGCCGGAATAAACAAACAGTCAGGGGGACAGGAACTAGGACCAGGCTGGTCCTCAGTGGCAGCCCACACCCTCTCCTCTATCTCCCAAGTGACAGAGGCAACGAGACAGGAGGCTGGGACGATGATGGAGGGCTCAACCGTTTTATCAGGACACTCAGGAAACTGCCAGGAAAGTGCATCTGGTTTGATGTTACGAGACCCGGGTCGATAGGACAGTGTGAAGTTGAACCTGTCAAAGAACAGTGACCAGCAGGCCTGTCTGGAATTCAGTCTCTTGGCAGATCGAATATATTCCAGGTTGCGATGATCAGTCCACACAATGAATGGCACTTTGGCTTCCTCTAGCCAGTGGCGCCACTCCTCCAAGGCCAGTTTCACCACCAGAAGCTCCCTGTTACCAATATCGTAGTTCCTTTCCGTGGGAGTTAGGCAGCAAGAGAAAAAGGCGCAGGGGTGGACCTTCTGGTCGACGGTGGATCGCTGAGACAGAACTGCCCCCACCCCCACGCTGGATGCGTCCACCTCCACAATGAACTGGCGCTCAGGGTCGGGGATCTGGAGGATGGGAGCAGTGGAGAAGCAAGTCTTGAGGGTGTCGAAGGTACCTTGTGCCTCGTCAGTCCAGCGGAAGGATGTCTTGGATGAGGTGAGGGGAGAGGCAATGGAGCTGAAACCTCTGATGAAACGCCAGTAGAAATTGGCAAACGCCAGGAAACGCTGCAGTTGCTTGGAGCTTGGAGAACACTGTTGCCCCCTGGAGCATAAAAGGCTGTGGAGGAGTGGGAGGGGATAGCGGTTCTTAACTGTAATATCATTAAGTCCATGATAGTCTATACAGGGCCGCAGAGAGTTGTCCTTCTTATCCACAAAGAAAAAACCTGTACCAGCAGGTGAAGAGGAAGGACGGATGATCCCTGCCGCTACAGAGTCTTGTATGTACTCCTCCATGGCCTTTCTCTCAGGGGCAGAGAGTATAAGCGTCCTTTGGGAGGCGAAGTGCCCGGGAGTAGGTCTATGGCACAGTCATAGGGGCGGTGAGGTGGCAGAGAGGTGGCCTTCGCTTTGTTGAACACCTCTTTCAGGTCATGATAAACTGCTGGAACTCAGGTGAGATCTGGGGCTGGAGCAGGAACAGGAGAAGCAGGTGACAGCGATGGTGTCCTGAGGCAGGTCCCCTGGCAGGTCTCTCCCCACTCCTGGACGGAACAGGTAGTCCAATCAGTGTTGGGGTTGTGCCTGCGAAGCCAGGGGTACCCCAGGATTACAGGCTGGCTTGGTGTAGACAGGAGCAGGAACTGGATGGTCTCACTGTGGCCCCCCGGCAGGAGCATGCGCACAGGGTTGGTTTGTGATGTAACCCTCCCCAGCACATGTCCATCCAGGGCGCTGGCTGAGATGGGCAATGACAGTTTCTCTGGGTCCAAGCCGGAGAGCGAGGGCCTGGTCCATAATGCTCTTGTCGGCCCCTGAATCGATAAGGACAGCGATGGATTGGGAGCCAGAAGGCAGCAGGAACTCACCGGTGAGGCTGGGTCTTTTAGGGGAAGCAGGACCAATGATGGAGCTCACCAGTATGCCTCCGTTCACTGGTGAGTTCTGGCTTTTACTGGACACCGGCTGACAAAGTGTCCTGGCTGGCCGCAGTACAAAGGTTCAGTCTCTGCCTTCTCTCCCTCTCTTCAAGTGAGAGGCGGGTGTGACCCAGCTGCATAGGCTCAGGATCTTCCACACTTAGAGGAGCGGTTGAGGCTAACGAGGAGGAGGCAGGAGTTACTGGAGACTTGAAGTAAGGGGAACTGTGTGGCCGGGCAGAATGTGAGCGTCTCCTGCGTGCCTGGATGCGCAGGTCGAGATGGGTGGCGAGCTCAATTAGACCCTCCAGTGTAGACGGCAGTTCATAAGTTACGAGTTCATCTTTAATGTACCCAGCCAGCCCCCGCATAAAGACATCACGGAGAGCGGCCGGGTTCCAGTCACACATGGGGGCCTTGGTGCGGAAGTCTATGGCATAGTCCGTGACTGAGCGGCTCCCCTGGACCAGATCCAACAACTCTCGTCCAGCGTCGCCCCCCAGAGGTCCAGTACCAAAGACCCTCCTGAGCTTGTTGGCAAAGGACTGGAAAGAGTGGCAGGCAGGGGTCCCCCTCTGCCACTCAGCTGTGTCCCAAAGACGCGCCCGCACAGTGAGATGGTTAATAGTATAAGCCACCCTGGCTTCCTCGGAGGAAAAGGTGAGCGGTTGCAGAGAAAGGCGTTACAGGTGACAGGATCGCCATCATAACGCTCAGGTGCTCCCACATTAGGCTCACAGGGCAAAGGGAGAGGAGCACCAACTCCTGCTGAGACAGGTGGCGGAGCAGCAGCGCTTGCCGAAGCCGGTGATGAAGATCTGGCCCCCAGCGAAGCAGGTGATAGCTCCAGAGACAGGGTGCGGGCATGGATGCTCGCCATTTCATGCCACACTTGTGCCAGGCCCTGCTGATTCTCTGCTGAGGCAGCCGCAGAGGCAGAAACTAGCTGATTTAACATGTCCTCCATCCGAGATATCCTGTCGTCAATCTGAGCTGGGTCCATTTCTGGCCAGATTGTACTGTAATGGGCGTGAGGTTGGACCCAAGAACAGCACAGACTGAGACCAGCGTTGGAAAAGTTCAACAGTTTATTGACCAAACAGGGTCGTAATATCCACAGCAGGTACACAGGAATAGTCCACAACCTGAGCTAGCCAAAACAGTCCGACTTTCAAGCAGAGACCTCCGGAGAGGGAATCCAAGCAAACTGGAGACAGACAAGGGGCGAGCAGGCAGAGGGGTCAGGGACAGAAGGCTGTTCAGGTTACCTGGGCAGGGACGACGAGGACGGGTCAGGGACAAGCAGGGTCGAAACCAAGGAAGCAACCCGGAAAATAACACGAGAGAGCTTTGCATGCTGCTAAAGACAATCTGGCAGAGACTGAGTGGAAAGAGTGGGTTTAAATCAGGTGAGGGAACACAGGTGAAGGTGGTTGCACTGATGAGGTGAGAGTGGCAGGCAGGTGATCAGGAAAAGTACCGGCAGAACTGGCAGTAGGATGGAAAGCCAGGAGCGGATCATGACACCACCCATAGGAAAGTGAAAAGGATAGCCAATTAATTAATTCAGTCTAATCTAGAGGCGATGTACCTTGCATTCACCGCTCTCTATCATCTGCCCACTAACTACACACACAGAAAGGAGCTGTTACTCTTATAACAGAGAATATGAAGGGATGTTCGAGATACATCTGCACTTCATCAACCTACCACAGCATGGTTTTGCTGGTTGCGAATAAAAAAACGTTTGATTGTAGCTTGGCTGTTTAAAAATCCAGGGTTTGTGCAGGATGTGCTGTGTCGTGTGATGCTTCATAAAAGAAAACTCTGCAGTCGCTCTTGTTTTGTTTCTATTGTTCCTGCATTAAAGCTGAAATAGGTGAAGAATCCACTGGGCCTGAATGAAAACAACCAATCAAAGCCAAGAAAGATATAACAACGCTTTGGGTTGGAAGCTTGAAGAGTTGATTGTTGAGTCTCATTTCGAGAAAGTCCTCAGTTCAACCTTGAAACAAAGAAATATCAATCTCCAGCTGCAGAGCTGCCAGCCTTATATTTCCCTATACACTTTTCCCTGTATAATGTCCATGTCCATGTTGTATCATTTAATTTACAATGCAGTTTAAAGGTAAAGAGTGGTAACCAGAAAGCACTTGTGGTTTGTTCTTTCACAAGTGAAGTTGTGATAAGTTAAAGATTACTACAGTTCTTTTATTTGGAAAAGGAAGTTTAAACTGTACTGAAATATGTAAATATGACTACCAACAGATCCTTTTACAGTGCTCTTTTGCTGTGAGATAAGCGCGGCTTAGGGTACAAAATAGGCAAGACCTCAACTCTCTAGTGAAGCGTCGCTGACAGACGCAGATGAGACGCGGGCAATGTGACCGCTCTAATCTGTTTAGATGGGCACTGAAATAACAATCAAGACGTTCCGCCACGCACTCACCATGAAGACGCAGGCGGTGTGCACAAGCTGTTGTTCGACCTAGTTTATATTAGTCAGACAGTCGCAGAAAAAAATGTCAAACTATTCAGGAGCAGTGCCTTGTCACTGGGACCAGTGTCAGGAGATTGCTGCAACTGGACCTTTTCTCTTGTAATGGAACACCGCTAACTGTACTAGCTGCCATTGGTTACATAGCGGTCCTATTAGCTGACCATAGCTAATAGTGGGAGCTCAAGGATGAGAGGAGGTTTTGCCAGGGAGCGGGGTCGGAATGAGCACCATAACTGAAACCCGGTGATCAGGCAACGAACCCAGGCAGCCTTAGAAACCGATGAAGGCCAGCTGATTAACAGCGCCTCGGACCAGGACTCTGAATCTGGAGACGATGAAGACACTAAGTTTTCGGGCAGGAACTGGAGTGGCATGAAACAGCAGAGGAGTGAGTTAATTAGTAAGTAACTGTTCACTTTGTACATCATCAATTGTATGGATAAGTCCACCAGTATCCACTAGTAGTGTGAAGTTGGAAGTTATTTTTTCCCATTGCTGGTTGATCGCACGCATTCAGAATCAGCACCACTTTTTTGTTACCCTGAAAAATAGTAGCTTATGTAAACAAGAGTGTATGCCACACATGTCCCATCATAGACATTTTTAGACACTGCATTTTAAATAAATTCCATCAAATGCCAGTTTACAACAACAATAAAGCAGTGTTCTGCAGTAAAAAAAAAAAAAGAGTAAGGATTCAGAATCATAACTCATACAGATTACGCACTGTGCCTGTTAGTGGGTGTTAGTGTTTACTGAAGGCACATACAGAGTATGTCTATGCATGTGTGTGGGTGACAGAGAGAGAGATAGAGAGAAAGAGAGAGAGAGGTGTGTGTGTGTGTGTGTGTGTGTGTGTGTGTGTGTGTGTGTGTGTGTGTGTGTGTGTGTGAAGCGAGTGTCCTTTGGGAAAATGTGTTCTTCAACACTAATACCTCTCCCTGCCTTGATGGTGGAATCGGGACAGTATGTTACCATGGCAACTGGCCCCGTAACGGTTACCACGGCAATATGAGAAAGAATCAGCGATGCAGCAGAGGGTTGTCAAGGAGACCAATAGATTGAGGGAGGAAAAGAGAGGAGACTGCGAACAAAGGAGGAGAGAAGAGATGAGAGGGGTTGAAAAGATACAAACAGAGGAGAAGGTAAAGAAGGGATTAGGAAGGAATGGACAATAGAGAAAGGAAGGGGAGGTGGACAAAGAAGAAGAAAAATTGGCTGGTTTTGCAGAAGAGGACAATTGAACTGAACCCAGGGCTGTGACACATCATCATGTAGCAACCAAGTCATGGTCACCTTGAAGAGGCTTAATTCTGTCATGTCCAACTATTTTCGGTGTTCACCTCCAGGAAGGACTCTGCTGACCAACCATACTGGCAGGGAGGAAGGAGGACATCCTGACATGTGGCCTATTGAAGTCAACAGACGGCACTTCCTCCGGCCCTCCTTTGAGTCTTGTCATACTGAGAGCGAAGGGTCATTTAGATGACTTTGTTGTCTGTTGGCTTGGTTACAAAAACTACGTTCTGGCACATAACCAGCAGTGTCTCAATGCTTACAGCTTTTCAGTGACAGTAGATGAGAGTGATGTCAGATACTGCTAAGGGACATTACAGCTTGGCTCATGTCTTCACAGCCAAGATGTCAACAAAAGAATTAGCAGCCTAGTTTTCAGGAGATTGTGGGGAAACAGCTTGCTATGATCATGGAATTATAGAAAGCAACACCTATACCTATACTTAAGAACCCCTCTAGACAGGATTATAAATATTAATCAAAGTGAATCACATTTTTGAGGGGCTAAAATGATCAAAAAGTTATGAAACGCGGCAGACAATGTCACGAGTGGCAAATACATACGTGGTAAAATGGCTCAATAGCCACAGGACGTTTCATCAATATATATGAAAACCGGCACACACAGTTACATTACCCTTAACCCAACAGGATGTCATCCAGATTAAATTTAGTGATAATTTCTGGACATTTCCATATGTTGTACTAACACAGAACAGTAACACAGAGTAGACTGTATCAACTTGAAACCGGGCCAGTGCAATATAGTAAATGGTAAATGGACCTGTACTTGTATAGCGCCTTTCTAGTCTTCCGAGCACTCAAAGCGCTTTTACACTACGTGCCACATTCACTCTTTCATACACATTCACTCATTAATGGCAAAGTCCAAGGAACAGAAACTAACACAGTCCTACACATTCACACACCGATGAATAGCACTGGGAGCAATTCGGGGTTGAGTATCTTGCTCAAGGATACTTAGACATATGGCGGGAGGAGCCAGGGATCGAACCAACAACCTTCCGATTAGTGGATGACCCGCTCTTCCCACAGCCGCCCTATGAAGACCTTTGCATGAAAAGTTTTGTAAATCACTGAATGACATGTCCTTGACGTGGTGTCAAATTTAAAAGTATAACCGTGTACATGGTTCAACCCCCCCATATGGCACATATTTGATTCCAAGCCTGAACACATCTCAATCTGTAACTGAGGTTATACATCATCCATCGTATTGGTAAGTCTAAGTATTTGTTTGTTTTTTTAAGTTGGATGTTATTTTATTCCTGTTGATCTGACACATTCAGTCATTTCCACTTTTGCTGTCAGTCTTTGAAGATCCAGTGTGGATTCAGTGGTATCTAGTAGGGTAGTTGCAGAGCGCAATTCTGTCGCTTCACCCTCCCCTTCCAGGCATTAAGAAGAAACTATGGTGGAAACAAGCAAACAAAAAAAAACGCAAACGCTGCTGTCTACAGTAGAAACAAGGTGGTTCAACATGGCAGACTCCATGGAAGGCGACCCACGGTGCCTGTAGATATAAATGGCCCATTCTAAGGTTATAAAAACACAACAATTCCTATATTCAAGTGAGAGAGAGCATTGAAAGGTACCCCAATATGTATCAAAACTGGCACACTGTGAGCCATAACCTCATCAGGAAGTCGGCCAGTTTGAATTTAGTGCAATAGTTGCCATTTCCACATGTGGCACTTTAGCGAACTCAAAAAATAAAAAGTTTGGTAGATCGTTGAACTATCGTGTCTGTTACGTGCCATCGAATTCAAAAGTATCATCATATACCTGAACACATTTACATGCTATTATTTAGTTATAGTCATAACACCTCCTACTGGAAGCAGGAAATGTCATGTTTTATACTTTGAGCCACCTGAAGATCAGGTCTGAAGAGCCTTAACACCTTAATAATGCAATAGTGTGAATGTGGTGGGTGTCTGCTGAATGGCGGGTCCATGGTATGGTGCTTGTGGCGTCTGTTTCCATGAGACATGTGACCAAGTGTACATGATCAAATCTTCCTCAAATTTCATGTTGAAGGCCTGAACACGTCTACTGATTCAGTTACAGTCATAGCACAACCTGGTGGCAACAGGAAGTAACCCTTGTGTAACAATCATAATTTGATTTACCTTATATGCAGAAAGTGACACAAACTCCGTCGTGCAGTGTCTAAAATACAAGAAAATTCAGAGATGTGCCAACCAACCTCCGGTAACCACACTACAGCAAACACTAATGCGCTTGCAGCATTCATTTCCACATTAAAACCATTAAAAAATCATCTATTCCTACCTCATTTAAAATTCCAGAATCTCTAAATATGCAATTCAGTCAGGACCACTTTTGTCAAAATAGCTTTTATTCCAAAGTAGAATATTACATTTGGCAGTATGGCTCTGTTCTGGGACCTCCTTGTCCTTCCACGTGCCCACGTGGAAAACCTTAAGGAAGGGAGAGCACACCTCCCTGCCCTTCCATGTGCATACATGGAAAAGTTTAAGACAAGGAGAGTGGCAGCAGAGACCCCCCGGGGTACAGAACAGAGCAAGCATCAATGGCAATCAGAAAATGACACTGATCAATTACATAAAACATAAAAAGGAGGAGCTGGGGTGGAGGTGGGTTGAAAACGGCTTGTAGAGGAAGCAGCAAAGATAGGCAGGCTAAAGCAGCTTAAATAAGGCGCCATGAATGATATTTGCCAATTGGATGCTTGAGGGAATCAGCTGAGCTGTCACCTGACTGTGTATGGTTTCCAACAGGAAGCTTAGGAGGAATCAGCTGAGCCATCAGCTGATTTGCGTTTACGACTAGCTGTGATCATATGATATAGCTGGAATTGAGAGCTGAGCCTGACTTTGTGGCCTGCCTGAACTAACGCTATGCTCAATATGTTAATTTCTAAACTTTTCCTGCTGGACAAAAGATGTCTTCTACTTAACCGTAAAGTCCATTCTCAGTGGATGTGCACTGGTGGATTCAAGTTTCTACATGGTAAATGGTAAATGGACTGTAGTCTTTCTTGTCACTCACCCCATTCACGCACATTTATACACTGATGATGCAAGGTGCCAACTGTTCACCAGAACTGTTCACCAACTGCTGCATAGTTGCATACTGGACCAGGGTTGACTTCCAAATGATTAGTGGTGTCACAAATCATGCTGGTAGGCCCCGCCCCTTAACATCAGATTTTCAACGAGCACAGAGAAACTTTCCACTTTCAGCAGATGATTGTGAGAACATCCTTCTTGTGTCAAACTCTGCACATACATCATTCAAACATCACTATAGGAACAAGAAGATGTCATAAATATACCTATAGGGAAATAGAGAAAATTACAAATAACAGCCTATTTCTCTATTCTACTGAGGTAAAATTTTAAAATGATAATAATAAACAGCACTTGTAATAAAGAGGCTTAAAAGCCATTCCACTGGTATGGTCCATCGAAATGACGACTGATAATGAGGACGATGCAATATAATTTCCTGAATAAAGCTTTCACACCTTTCAGTCAGGAACCGATGTTTCACTTTTTCGGCTTCTGTAAACATCGCCCTTCCCCCACCTTGAATCAATCAATGTAATTTGGGGACTATAGGGAATCCCATCAGCTGTGTCTGAGACAGCACTTGTGGCAGGCAGTCGAACAAACAGGCAAACAGAATAAACAGCTGAAGGTCGAGACGTACCCTCCACCCCTTCCCAACCAATGACCGCTGCATCACTTGGTTATGTTTTCCATTTCACAGACTTGCGACACCCTCCACTGTTTTCAGAGCATTAACCGCTGTTAGATCTGCATCTTGTCAGTGCTCAGGGAGGCAGAACTGACGTGGACGCACACAGAGCTCCGCTGTGTACTGATTAGGGAACACAATTTCATTCCTCAAGTCAAGGTCATGGGAGCCCAATCCCATTACCCCCCCCCGATAGCTTTCTCCTGTTTTGTTTTACTTTGTCGACTAGCATCTTCTATTTACTGCATTGCTGTCAGGGCTTTGACCTGGTTCTCAGGTTGAATTGGACTTGGATGTCTGGTGAGCTGTGGAATGTTAGCAGGGGCGTTACTCTTCCCAAGTGCTAAATAAAACCTGACTGATTCACAGCCAACCTTGTATGTAGAGCATGGGAGGGGGAAGAGAGGAGAGGGCAATAAAGGAGGAAGGAAAGAGAAATTAGAGGGAAAGAGGGTGAGGCTCCAGGGTCAAAGAAAACAGGAGATTAGATAGTAGAAGGAGCGCAACAGACAGTGATAGAGAGAAAAATAACGGGGCTGAGGAAGATGGATGTCCCTCACCTATCCACTTGTCATTCCCATACCAGGACAGATTGCCTTTAGTGCTGTCGTAGTATCCAATCTTCTTATAGCTCCCTCCTGTGAGAGAGAGAGAGAGAGAGCGAGACAGAGACAAAGACAGAGAGAGAGGGTCATACTAGGCTTGAATGTCTGTAACTCTAATGAATGTTCCACCAGGTAGGGCTGGGTATCTTCAAGAGGTACTCCACACTTCAACATGTTTGTTTTTTGAGCTGTAAACTGAATTATATGACTGTACTGTGATGAAACACATTAATGCTGGTGTAAATATGACATTCTTACCAAAACTATGAAAATTGGCATTTCATGGGTTGGAAATGTCTAAACACACCCTGTACTGTTTTAAATCACCCTTGCAAGGCCAGTGGTGAAATAGAGTCGACCATTTGGGATTACTTTACGTCATGACATTTCTGTAAAAAAAAAACAGTGTTAACCCACCCACCCCCCAGCCTCCGCTTTGTGCGTGAATGTGCTTCTACTGACTCAAATGGACTCTCAGTGTTTCGAGGGCAGACACGGAGAGTAAACCGGGTAAACAGTTGGTAAAGTTGCCACTGAATATCTGGTCAGATTCAGAATCTTCTTTGATCAGATATTTCCTGATTTAAATCAAACTGTTTCCAAGTTTAGATTAGATTTTTAAATGTATGTTTTATTTAGACAACCTTCTTGCACACAACCTTGTGTTTGGACAACATTTAACAAAACGTTTGACAGGCTTTTGTGTGCAAAATGGTTTTGAAGAGAAAACATGGTTGTATTGAAAGTATTGAGATTTGAGCAGTGGTATTGAGATTCAAGGATCATGTCAGCACTAGTATCAGAAATTTCAAAAAGAATACAGCCTTAGTTTTGTCTATCCCAGTGAATGATTAAAGACAGTTTTGACTGAATCTGAATTGGATTTAAGGACACTGTTGTGCAGTTTATGAAATACGCTCCTTTACTTCGTTCGGATGGACAGATTAATAACAATTCAATGTCCTTCTCCTTACAGAGCTGGAGTCAGGAAATGGTTAGCCTAACCTAGCATAAAGACTGGAAGTACTGGGAAACAGCTACCCTGGCTACAGTGCTGTGAAAAAGTATTTGCCCCCTTTCTTATTTCTTATTTTTTTGCATATTTGTCACACTTAAATGTCTCAGATCATCTAACAAATTTTAATATTAGACAAAGATAACCTGAGTAAATACAAAATGCAGTTTAAATGATGATTTTATTTATGAAGGGAAAAAGGCTATCCAAACCTACCTGGCCCTATGTGAAAAAGGAATTGCCCCCTAAACCTAGCTTTGTGGATAACGGCTCTCACCGTGGTTCGCTGGAGTCCCAAAGCCTTAGAAATGGCTTTGTAACCCTTTCCAGACTGATAGATATCAATGATTTTGTTTGACATCTGTTCTTCAATTTCTTTACATCGCGGAATGATGTGTTGCTTTTTGAGATCTTTTAGCCTACTTCACTTTGTCAGACAGGTTCTACTTAAGTGATTTCTTGATTCAACATATCTGACAGTAATCAGAGATTACTTTTTCACATAGGGCCAGGTAGGTTTGGATAGCCTTTTTCCCTTAATAAATGAAATCATCATTTAAAAACTGCATTTTGTATTTACTCAGGTTATCTTTGTCTAATATTAAAGTTAGTTTGATGATCTGAAACATTTAAAAGTACAAAAATAAACCAACACATCTAAAGCTTACTGATTAAAAGGTCCAGTCTGTAGGATTTTGTGCATCTAGCAGACTCCATGGAAGGCAACCTGTGGTGTCTGGAGATAAAAAGTCTCAAAAGTCTCATTCTAAGGTAAAAAAAAAAAAACACAACAATTCTTATTTTCATACTTTTAAATTTTCATATTTATACGCAAACATAGCTAGATATTATGTTCCATTTCTGACAATAGATCCTCCTAAATGTTACACACTTAACACACTGTATCTCATGCCTTTTATTCTGAGTTTCATGCTGGAACTGTTTCTTGACAACAGCAGTTTAATTCTTCTGTACAGTGTCACTGGCTATAGTACAGGTTGCCAGATACAGAGAGCACATGTTTTGGTTTACTTCCACAATACAAATGTCACTTTTTGACATTCCTCTGGGAAATCATGACGGACAGATGCCCTGTCCTTCCACTCGAAGAACAAATACACTTTATGAGATATATCATTAATAAAATCCAGGTCAGTGGGATCCCTGCAAGCCTTTTAAGGAAAAAAAAAACTACTTTTGTGAGAAACTGGTCTGCCATCAGCTGTAGCACATTCCTGCGGTTTACTGTAATAACACTTTAATATCCCAGTGCAGTAGCACAGAGAGGCACAGCCCAGAGGCATCAGACCACCAACCACTGGACATCTAACTGTCAAGTAATCTTTAGGCGTAATTCCTACAGTCTGCTAACAGGACTAAGAGGTACTCAGCATGTTCTATAGCAAGGTCTAAGGCAGTTAAAACTAGTGTAAGTAGTGGTGATAGGACAAACCACCCTGGTAGTTCTTTGCTCGCATTAAGAGCTGACATTGGCTCTATTTGCAAGACACAACTTGCCAGTATAACAGTATACTAGAGGTCCCTGCCCTCTACACCGCAACACAGTCTGTAAAACCTACTATCAATTTTATTCTCTTAGTGCAATTTGTTTATTAATTAACAGGATAAGGCTGGTGTTATTCTATATTTTAAGCCACACTAGCAGTGGGACTCCAAGGATGGCAATTTTGGTTGGTCCACTGCTTTGGTCTAGACTAAAACATCTCAAGAACAGTAAGAGACTGCCATGAACGTTTATACAGACATTTTATCTAGCACCACCATACGATTCTCATTCCTGGCTTTATGTAAAAAGTCTCAACAACAATTAGATGAATTGCCCTGAAATTTATTCCAGACACTGAGAGCAGGACTTCTAATGATTTATGTCTGATTTTTAATTTAAAATCTATTCTGTAAAATCTATCTTCATTACTGAAGAGACATGGCTTCAACTTCTCACATCTGACATTTTGACTTGCCAGGCAGGAAAAGCACAGATATCCATAGCTATGTTTGCGTATCTATTTCTTTCCATTTTGCTTACACTTGACCAAAGAACTGCCCAAGGCCAGCACCGTTCCAATTGCCATCAAACACACTGCAGCTCATCATTGACCCTCCACTTGTGGGATGGCTGAGGCCAGCACCAACAAAGAAAATCGGCATAACAAGGTTAATTTTTTATCAGTCCTGGGAACAGAGAGCCTCCAACAGTCACAGATCTCGGCACTGTCAGAGGTACACAAAGCACAGAAAGACTGAAAAGAGAACACAGGCTCAGTGATCAAAAAGCAGTCAGCCAACAGGAGCCACATGGCTATGTGATCACTCAGCCACATCCATCCTACTCCATAAACAGTGATGCAATCATCCAGCATGAAAACGTCTAGGCCTGTTGATTATTCTAGTGGAGAAGTTGTTTTTCAACAACTTAGCTTAGCCTTAGCCACCTCAGTTTTTGTTTTGTTTCCCGATAGAAACTGGAAACAATCCATTAAACACTATCGTCACGCTAAATCCACTTTTTTTAATCAGGAGTGTTCATTCTAGTAGTAAGTTTTTCAGACAAAGTCCTAACTAACTAACCAACCTATGAACCTATATAAAATCACGATCAGACATTTTAGCTGAAAGCTCAAACTTCAGCTACAATCATTTCAGTCAATACAAAATGAATGCTTTATTGTGGGAGCCATTATACAGCTGGAGCTGCAACCCTGTTGCCAGTCAACATCCCTGATATTGGCCGATTTTGCAAAACCCTGCATATTGGAATTAAAAATTTCAATTATCACTTTTAAAGCCTGGAATGGGTTATGCTGCTTACAAGCTATATCTCGGACCTTTTAACTCCCCATGTTCCTTAAAGGGCCCAGAGGTCCTCAAATGCTGCCCTCCTGGTGGTTCCCAAAACCAGATCAAAAAACAAAGGTGACAGAGCATTTGCCATCAGGGCCCCCAAGCCTTTTGGGGAGATCAGGATGGCTAATAGGGACCGAGCCAGCATCAACTGGAAGGTCCCTATTGTTTTTGCTCTATTTCTTTTTATTAGGGACCAAGCCAGTATCCACTGGGAGGTCCCTATTGTATTTACTAAAGTTATTATTATTTTTAGCCCCTTTCACTGCATTTTTGACCCCCTGAATATATACGAAAAGTTCATTTGGGAAAGTTGCCAGGCGTTCAGTGAATGGAGCTGCATCTCCCCGTAAAAAGTAGTTTATGGACATTTTCTAGGCGGAAGTGGGCGGGGCTTACATGGGGAGACTCAGCTCTATTCACCGAACGCGTGGATACAAGGTTTTTGAATGTGCGACAAACTATGCAGAAGTTATCAGCCTAAACGCATTTTTTATGATAGTAGCGCCACCTAGTGGCCAACCCGAAAGCGACACATAGAATATAAAATTTTTCACCAGGCCTGATCACTTTGCCAAATAAAATTGAGTTTTCGTATATGTTCAGAGGGGCAAAATCGCAGTCAAAGGCGCTAAAAATAATAATAAGAAACATAGCAAATAAAATAGGGACCTCCAGCGGTCGCTGGCTCGGTCCCTAATTAATTAATGACACATTTAAGTAATTATTAGGGACCGAGCCAGCGACCTCTGGAGGTCCCTATTGTTTTTGCGATTTCTTACCTATTATTAGGGACCGAGCCACCCGGCAAGGTCCCTATTGTATTGTTCGATTTCTTCTTACCTATTATTATTAGGGACCGAGCCAGCGACCCTGGAGGTCCCTATGTTTGCTCAATTCTACCTATTCTTCTTCTTCTTATTATTATTAGGGACCGAGCCAGCACCCGGAGGTCCCTATTGTTTTGCTCGATTTCTTACCTATTCTTCTTCTTATTATTATTATTAGGGACCGAGCCAGCGACCGGCAAGGTCCCTATTGTTTCGCTGATTTCTTCTTCTTACCTATTATTAGGATCGAGCACTGACAAGTGCAAGACCCTATTGTAACCCAAGGAATTATTATTATTTTTAGCCGCCTTCTAACGCATATTTGGCCCCCACAACATGCTCAAAAGACACAATTTGCACAAAATTCAAATGTAGCGAAAATACCGATATGACATTGTCCCCGTGCACGGGCGCCGCCAAACGGCTAAGCCACAACCCCCAGAATCAGCCCCCAAGACACGTAAGGCCCACATGTACAAAATTGGTACGCATGTGTATCATGATAAAGAATAAGAAAAGTCTCTTGGACCCATACCCAAACCCAGCAGGAAGTTGGCCATTTTGGATTTTGTGGCCATTTTGGCGATTTACACGCGTTGTATTTGAACAAACTCTTCCTAGGGCATTTATTGGACCGACTTCAGATTTGGACACAGCCATCTAAACACATTCACCATTAAAAGCTGTGTCAGTTTTTTTGTCAAACCTCTAGGTGGCGCTCTTTAAAATGAAGAAGTTTATATCTCCATAACGGCAAGTGTGATTGAAATGAAACTTGTTATGATGCTTCCCAATGGCTCCCTGAGGCTCCTAAAAATGTGTCAACAATCCGCCACTAGGACGCTCGGTGGCATGGTAAATCACTGTGCGGAGACCGTAATAGTTAGAATATGAAATTCACAGGGCACGTATAGAGGGTGCCTGAAGCTCACATACCAAAAATCGTGTTTGTCGTGTTTGTAGCACCCCCTACAGGATAAAAAAACAGCAGCCCCACGTTTCACCGATGTGACGAAACTCTGTAGGCACGTGAACATGCCGGGACATACAAAAAAGCCTCTGGACCCATACCCAAACCCCACAGGAAGTCGGCCATTGTGATTTTGATTTTCACATTCGGTGAACTTTTTGCGTTGTATTTGAACTCCTCCTCCTGGGGAATTCGTCGGATCGGCTTCAAAATTTGTGAGTACAGTCAAAAAATGGTTCTGATTAAAAGTTGTGCTATTTGTGCATGTACGTTGAAGGGCGTGTCCGTGGCATGCCCTCAAATTTGGCCACAGTGAATTCCGTGCGCATTTTCGGTGAATTTTCGTTTTGTATTTGAACGAACTCCTCCTAGGGAATTTATCGGATCTACTTGAAAATTGGTCATTACAGTCAAAAAATGGTGCTGATTAAAGGTTGTGCTACTTGTGCATGTACATTAAAGGGCATGTCCGTGGCATGCCATCAAAGTCAGCCATTTTGATTTTTTGCTCATTTTCTGTGATTTTCACATTGTATTTGAACAAACTCCTCCTAGGGAATTTATCGGATCTGCTTCAAAATTGGTCAGTACAGTCAAAACATGGTCCTGATTAAAAGTTGTGCTATTTGTGCATGTACATTAAAGGGCGTGTCCGTGGCGTGCCCTCAAAGTTGGCCCGGTTGTATCAAATGTCAGACTGTTACGCCATTTCCGGCATTTGCAATGATTTTCTGTGATTTTCGCATTGTATTTGAACGAACTCCTCCTAGAGAATTTATCAGATCTGTTTCAAAATTAGTCAGTACAGTCAAAAAATGGTGCTATATAAAATTTCCATAAACTACGTTTTCTGTTCCTCCTATGCGCTTTGTCCGATTTGCACGAAAGTTTTCACCTAGCATCTGAAGACCGTCCTGGCAAAAATGTAATTTAAAGACTTTTGATATTTCAAAAAATATGCACGTTATAAAATTAGCACTTCCTGTGGATATGCATCAAGAAAGGAAGTGGAGCATTTCTCAACATTGGTATGTCCGATTGACACGCGTCCCATGTCTTCCTTATCGTAACCCTATCGTGCACAATCTTGAACAATTTGAGGCCACCGCCACAAGGTAGCGCTCTTTAAAAGGAAAATGTTTATATCGGCACGTGTGATTAAAACAAAACTTGGTACGATGATTGGCCATGGCTCCCTGAGGCTCCCTAAAAATGTGTCAACAACCGCCACCAGGTGGCGCTCTGGTGGCAGTTTAAATAACAAAGTGGTACTGTGCGTAGACCATAATAGTTATGAATATGAAATTCACAGAGCACATATTTGAACGAACTCCTTATAGGGGACTTATCGGATCTACTTAAAAATTGGACAGTACACTTAAAACATTTTGCTGATTAAATCTTGTGTGGTTGTGATTGTATGTTGAAGGGCGTGTCCGTGGCGTGCCGTCAAAGTTGGCCATATTGAATTCCGTGGTCTTGTATTTGAACAAACGAACTCCTAGGGAATTTAGAGGATCTGCTTCAAAACTGGACAGTACACTCAAAAATTTTGCTTCTTACAAATTGTGCTAATTGTGACTGTACGTTGAAGGGCGTGTCCGTGGCGTGCCGTCAAAGTTGGCCATTTTGAATTCTGTGGTCATTTTGGTGAATTCTTGCCTTCTATTTGAATGAACTCCTAATAGGGGACTAATCAGATCTACTTCAAATTTGGACAGTACAATCAAAAAATGTTGCTGACTGAACGCCGTGCTATTTGTGACTGTACGTTGAAGGGCGTGTCCGTGGCGTGCCGTCAAAGTTGGCCATTTTGAATTTTTTGGTCATTTTCGGTGAGTTTTTGCCTTGTTTTTGAAGGCATCATAGGGGACTTATCTTTTTCTCTCAGACATTTTAATTGAATTTTAATCACAAATACAGAAATGTTCATACAATGTGCATTTCTTTTTTTCAAAGTGATCAAAAACAACCCCTCCACTCCGACTAGCCACATCTACAAACCATATTTCCTACGGAGTATTGTTCCTGGAGTATTATAGGAAACTGCTGGAAGTCAAGTATTAAATTGCAAGATAAATAGGGGACTTATCAAATCTACTTCAAAATTAGTCAGTACAGTCAACATATGTTGATTAAAAGTTGTGCTATTTGTGACTGTACGTTGAAGGGCGTGTCCGTGGCGTGCCGTCAAAGTCGGCCACTGTGATGCCATTTCCGGCATTTCAGGGCTTCTATTTTAACTAACTCCTACAGACTTTATCATATTGACTCCATATTAGATCACTGCAATCTAGGCACATTTGTGATCATAAGTTAATCAAATATTAACTGTGCGTCAAACTGTGTGCCTGTGGCGTGGCGCTGAATTTCCAGCTTTCGCAGTGAAGAGTCTCTCTATGAAAGCGTAAGTCTTTTGCAGTGTCTAAAACGTGTGACAACTTAGAGTGGTCTCCCTCAGCTTCTGGCGATGAGGCCTTTGGAGTGGGGTGACGTGAAAATGTCATGTTGTGGTCCGAACGTGTTACGACGGCATGTGACCGAGTTGCATGGAGTGCAAGGTCCCGCCCAATGCTGCTTGCTAGCTTATTATTATTGTTGAATGCATGTGAAAGGAGGCTTCTTCAAGATAAAACTGGGCATTCAGTTGCTCATCAAAATAGATTAAACCACTAATGTGACTCTTGAATTTCCAAATGTGTTATTTAATGGTGAATTTTTAGAATTCACCACTGTGAGTCACTTTACTCAAAGTTTCTTTAATTCAATTCAATTCAATTCAATTTTATTTGTATAGCGCCAATTCATAACAGAAGTTATCTCAGGACACTTTTCAAATAGAGCAGGCCTAGACCGAACTCCTTATAACATTATTTACAGAGACCCAACAGTACCACCATGAGCAAGCACTTGGCGACGGGGGCAAGGAAAAACTGCCTTTTATGAGGCAGAAACCTAGGACAGACCCTTCGGCTCTAGGTGGGTGGTCATCTGCCTCGACCAGTTGGGGTGAGAGAGACAGAGAGTGAAACAACAGTGATGCCAGGGAATGGCAGTGAAAATAAACTGACTTTATTGAAATGACAGATTGTGTTCTGTGTTTCATAAAGGCTAATTTGGCATTTGACTGGCTTTTCAGAAATTCTTTTTTTATAAAAAAAAATAAATCTTCTCACATACTTTGCATAAACACACAGTCTGGGAGGTTTGAAAACCTTACATGGCAAATTCTTCAAACACTGCCAACAGTATATGCGTATATGAATATATTTATATGGATATATATATTCAAATAAACTGATTAAAATGTATTCAGTTTAAAAGCAGGGACATGTGCTGTTGCATACCTTGAAGCTGTTCAATAAGAGTCCAGGCCATTCGAGAACCTTGAGCGTCAAATACAACATGACCCTGAAAGAAAAAGACAGAATTTTAATGTTGTAAGACCCCCTTTCATCTTTCACACCTCTCTCAATTTTCTCTCTTTCTCTCTCTCTCTCTCTCATATTACTACCCAGAACTCTTAACCCCCCCCCCCCTTTCTACACCTCCTCCCTCCTCTGGGTTTACTTACTGAGACTCCTTCAAAGGAGCTGGTGTTCATGGCTCGGTAGATCTCAGCAGTGATAGCTCGGTTGTTGTAGTTGAAATCTTCGAGTCGGTGACCCTTGGCTTTTAAGGGCCCCACAGTCTTGTTGAGGGCCAAGGCTAGAGCCCACACAGCGTCGTAGGCCAGTGGGGCCTCCTGGAAACCGCCTGTCTCCTCTGGATTTTTACCCCCAAGTTTAGACATCAGCTGGGCTAGAAACTCCTGAGAGGTCTGGAGAGGAGAGAATGTGGTGAGAGGTTGTGTTTGGTCACACATGGATGTTCAGGCTGTTAAACTGGTACATCTGAATCAGCTGGTCTGAATTTGCTGGTTGCACATCACATTATTTACAGAGTGAATGGATTCAAACCATTGACAATATATATAGCCTATTTCTCACTTGCTTTAGTTTAGTCTCAATCTGTAGTTACAGTCTTCTTCCATACAGCATGATGTTCATTTAGTAAATGATGGTCCTATTTAGAGTAAAATGTGTACTGTACTGTGACGTACCATTGTATCCTCTACGTCACCTCAGCTGGCTGCAAAAAAAAATCATGCCGATGACCATAATGCCAAACTCAAGACTTCCAAACGGCATTCTGCAAACCAATGGGTGACCTCAACATAGACACACGTGATTCAAACACACAAAAAAAAGATACAAAAAATTATAGAACTAACTTCAATATTACTCACCATGCCCTCCAAACACAATGACAAAATACTATAAAATACTACCCATATTAGACTTTTCTAACTTGACATCCGATGGTCAACTGCAAAAATGGGACATTGTTTCTATCATTATGACAAAACTGTACTCACTGAAGTAACTACAATCCAAAAGGTCCAATGGTGCAGCAAACACTATCGGTCAGAAGACTAAACAGGTTGTAAACAACAAGGAGCTTACTGAGCTCGTCTTAACCACTTCATCTGGATGTCAAACCTAAAGTGGCCGCGCTCTAATAATAAATTAATAACACAGAAAAACTATGAGTGCATGGTTAGAAAAAAAGATTTTACTTTGTTAAAGCTGCAAAATAACTTGTTTCCTGACAGTAGTACATGATATAGATAATCAGCGAAGAAAAATCAGGTTTCTCTGGCTAGTTCTAGTTCTCCTAATGGCATTTGCAAAACTCCAACAATCAACAATCTTAAAAACCACTACCCCAAAGCGTCTATCAATTTTTCTTGGCTCTTATTGGTTGTTTTTGTGGATTTTGAGGGATTCTTGCAAATACCATTAGGAGCACTAGATAGCACTGAGAAACTTTTTTTTCACTGATTATCTGTCTCGTGTACTTCTCTCAGGGTATAGTGAATGTTTTAGCAAAAACAACAAAAATATTTTTTACTGCAGCTTTAAGGTTAGGGAACCTTCATATAAAGGCCACCCATCCACTGCAGTCTAACCTCCTTTTCCTCTCTAAAATTCTGGAAAAAGTAGTCACCAAGCAGTTGTGTGACTTTCTACATAGCAACAGCTTATTTGAGGATTTTCAGTTAGGATTTAGAGTTCATCACAGCACAGAGAGAGCACTGGTTAAAGTTAATAACAACCTTTTAATTGCTTCCGACAATGGACTTGTTTCTGTACTTGTATTATGAGATCTTAGTGCCACATTTGACACCATCACCATAATATTCTTTTACAGAGACTTGAGCATCAAATTGCCATTAAAGGAACTGCACTAAGCTGGTTTAAGTCCTATTAATCAGATCGTTCTCTCGTTTGTACACGTTAACAATGAATCCTCCATGAACACTAAAGTTAGTCATGGAGTTCCACAAGGTTCTGTGCTTGGACCAATTCTATTCACTTTATATATGCTTCCCTTAGGCAACATTATTAGGAATCACTCCATTAACTTTCACTGTTATGCAGATGATACCCAGTTATATCTGTTGATCAAGCCCGATGAAATTAATTAGTTATTTAAGTTACAAACATGTCTTAAGGGCATAATAACCTGGATGAACTGCAATTTTCTGATGCTAGATCAAAAAAAAAATGAAATCCTTGTACTTGGCCTCAAACACCTCCGAGACTCACTGTCTAAAGATAAAGTTTCTCTAGATGGTATTACCTTGGCCTCCAGCACCACGGTCAGGAATCTTAGAGTTATGTTCGATCAGGATATGTCCTTTAATTCCCACATAAAGCAAACCTCCAGGACTGCCTTTTTTCATTTATGTAACACTACAAAAATTAGACACATACTGTCACAGATGGATGCAGAAAAACTAATCCATGCATTTGTTACTTCTAGGCTGGATTACTGCAATTCCTTATCATCAGGTTGCCCCAATAAGTCCATTAAGACGCTCCAATTAATTCAGGACGCTGCAGCACGAGTACTGACAGGAAGTAGGAAAAGAGATTATATCTCTCCTGTATTAGCTTCTCTGCACTGGCTCCCTGTAAAATTCAGAATAGAATTTAAAATCCTCCTCCTCACCCACGAACCTCTTTAATGGTCAGGCCCCTTTATATCTTAAAGAGCTCATAGTACCCTATTACCCCACTAGAACGCTGTGCTCTCTGAATGCAGGGCTACTTGTGGTTCCTATAGTCTCTTAAAGTAGAACAGGAGCCAGAGCCTTCAGCTACCAAGCTCCTCTCCTGTGGAACCAGCTTCCAGTTGTGGTTCGGGGCTGGCTCAGTTGAGTCCTGAACCATCCCTTAGTTATGCTGATATAGGCCTAGACTATCGGGGGATTTCCCATGATGCACTGAGCTCCTCTCATCCTCTCCCTCTCTTTCTGCACACATTCATGTCCCATTAATGCATGTTACTAACTTCACTTCTTCTTCTTCTCCTCATGGATCCTGGTGGTGCCTCCTGCCATGGTCCTGCTTGACTCGCATTGCTAATATTACTGATATTACTGTTATTATTATTACTATTATTATTGTAATCACTGCTCATTGTCCCCCCTCGTTGTCATCATCTTCTTCATGTTCATCATCATTATCAACATCAGTCACTACTATTTGTGTAGTTGTTGCTACTGTTGTTGCTGTGTGTGTCTCTCTCTCTCTCTGGTTGAGGCAGACTACCCACCTAGAGCTGGGGTCTGTCCGAGGTTTCTGCCTCTTAAAAGGATGTTTGTTGCTCATGGTGGGAACTGTTGGGTCTCCGTAAATTATTTTAAAAGTAGTACATTCTAGACCTGCTCTATTTTGAAAAGTGTCCTGAGATAACTTCTGTTATGATTTGCCGCTACACAAATAAAATTGAATTGCAGTCTCCAACCTACAACATTGTGTGGCTCTACAGTATAAAAGTGACATGGTTGTTCCTGACAAACAAAAAACATAATTTAGACAGGCACCAGAGGTTGCATGTCAGTTAAACATAAACATAGGTTGGGTTTTGTAGACTCTGTGAGGCTGGGGAATATTGTTAAGACCATCTCCTTTGGGGATGAAGTTCTGTCTAATAACCTCAGTCCTCTAAATGACTTCATAGGTCTTTGAAAGAAGTGGTCAGTGAATGTATCACAACTCATTCTGCACATTAAAGGACCAGTGTGTAGGATTTAGTGGCATCTAGCGGTGAAGTTGCAGATTACATCCTTTTGAACATACAGCATATAGTGTGTAGGAGAAACTTTTGAAAAACTATCTTATCTAGAGCTGATGTGTGGTTGGTCTGTTCCAGGCTACTGTAGAGCAGGCGAGATAGCTGCAGGGAGGCAGAAAATGTTTGATCACAGTCGCAGTGGTTCCGACGCTGACAGAAGCATCTGGAGAGCATCCAGGACATGCTACTGGAGACAGCATGTCAACCTGCTGTTACCAGCTGTGCAGCCAGCAGCAGCAGTAACAAACAGAACAGACATGATGAGGATAATGGAGGCAGAAACTGCCCATGTACCGAGCAGTGACCCATTGATCATAAAATACCATCATGAAGTTGCCATCAATGATCAATCATATAGAGTAAAGGCAGTATTAAAATATTCCTACAGTATTTGTGCCATGTGACAATGGACAGAATTGGAATGCTTTTTAAATATTTAATCTCCAAAATAAAATATCATAATCTATCACAAATAACATAAATGACAAAGCAAGATGATTTAATACCTTTTATCTGTATTATATTTACATGTAGTATTCCTGAGGTTTTCCTATGAGAGAAAGGAGACTTTGAATTTATTTAAAGATTTTATTCGTTTTTTTTTTTTTTGCCTGCACAACTCCTGCTTGTGTCTGAGATCTGCTGATTCCCTTCAAGCCTGATCGCTGCTTGAGATCATCTGGCAGGGCTCTACTGAGATCTCACCTTGTTGCAAATGGCCTCTTTCTCCTGCAGGAACTTAAAAACCTGTAACATGTGAGGCTCTGAGGTTCTTCCATGCCTTTTGTCTCTGTTTTTCAAGTGGAGTAAGAAGTTGCAGACAATGGAAGAAGTGCGCTGGTATTATATTTCCCCTGAAGCCCGGGGGGGCGGGGGGCCCCAAAAAAACCCACTTTGTTGTTTGTTAGGTTACTCAACTGCGCGTGATATTATTATTGATTTTCTTAAAGCATTTTTTTTTTTTTTTTTTAAAATTTTTTTTTTTTTTTTTTTTTTTTTTCCCCCTTTTTCCCCCCTTTTTTTTTTCCCTTTTTTTTTGTTTTTCCCTTTTTCCCCCCCCCCCCCCCCCCCCCCCCCCCTCTTCTTTGGTTGGGGGGGGTGGGGGGGCGCCCCCGGGGGGGGGCCCTCGCCCCCCCCCTTCGTCGACAGGTAGCTCCTCAGTGCTACTGAGTTTAGCTTCATTTCTACCGTCAATATTAATTCAATAACTGCTTCTAAAGCAAAAACTTCACCAGCGGACATGTTAGAGCGGGAGTCTGACCTGAAATCACGGAGAAATGAACAACATCAACAATCAGGATTACAGCTTTCTGTGACGTTTTCCTCAGGTAAATACTGATATATTAACTACATATGCATACATATAACTAATATATATATATATATATATATATATATATATATATTAACCTCTATCTATCACATAATGTTAGTGTTTATACGTTAACTATGAGAACCAACACTGTGTTTTATGCTTGTCTTTACAGGTACAGCAGTGAGCAGTGACCTACAGTCTACACAGCCCAGTGAAGTTAAACATATTATATATTACATAATATTAACAACATTAGTCAAGCAGTTGTTTCTAGTGAAGAAACAGCCAGTAAATGTACCAAAGTAATCAGAGTAATAGTATAATGATTACTGTAACCTCCCATCTGTTATATTCTTTATACACATTAGTTTACTGAGACCATGGAAACCTGGAATACTTTATCCTGTACAACATGTCAACATAACTGAAGGAATTACTCATCTAATAAAGTAAATTGTTTATGGGGTTGAAAAACTGCTAAGTAACCAACTGTTAACTGTACTGTATCCATATTTCATAGTCTGATATTTTAACTTAAAAGTATTATTACCAAAGTTAACCTTCAGATATTTGTAAAAGCTGCAATTATGTTTAAACCCCATTAAAAATACTGTATACTGAATATTCTATCATTTATATTATATATTGTGATGTAATTTATCTTCCAACATAATAAAGTTTGAATGTGAGACAGTAATGTATTGTGTTGCTTACAGTCATTAATACAGGTTTAAATTTCACATTTTCATATTGATAGATGACCAGATTTTCAACTCTTTCAAAATCTTCATAAAACCTTTGTGAAATAACATGTTATTTATATAAAACCACACTTATTACTGAATTTAAAAATGACCAAAACTCTTCTTAAAAGTAAAACACTTTATTTATATTTCATTCATATTCCAGTTACACAAGTTGTAAGTAACAAAGCTATAACTTTTATGTAAACTGTGCAGATCGTGTTCTCCATCAAGGTTTATGGTTTCTAGTATATTGAAGTGTGAGCTGGTAATGGAGCTCTGCAGTCAGTGTTCATCTTCATCAGTCTTCCTTTGGATACCCAGACTGTCCTGATGCTGCAGCTGTCTCTGTCCTCTGATGGGTCCAGGAACACCTGAGCTTCATCAGGTCACCTGTAAAACATGGAGGATTCAGTGTTACTTGTAAGACAGCATATAATATACAGTATATACAGTGGCTCAAAGTAGTCCTAAGTTATAAAATAAAATAATAAGCAGTGTCACTGGTGGGTTCCTTGTTGCAGCTAACTGTAGTGATGTGTTGTTGAAACAGTCTGAGGTTACCAACACAATGTCTATCTAATGGCAGCAGATACACACACAGGACATTTACTGACTGTAACTGATGTTGTAAGTTCCCGGTGCAATAACAGACATTTAGCAGTGAGCCTCAGTGTTTATAATACAATAGGAGATTATTTGAGTATAGGATGTTACACTGGACCTACACTTATATCGTCAGTAATAGCAGTACTTCAGTAACGCTAAATAAATGGATCAGAAAACTTTTATTCGTCGGTTTGACTCCACATAAAGCCTAGTGAGCAACCCCAGCTGCTGGGTGCTAATCAAAGTTACAGAATATTACTAAACTAATGAATCCCTGCAGTTTGACTATTTCTCTCTCACTGTAGCTCTATTGTTAACTAGATAACGTTAGCACGTCAGTATAAAGTTACACAAAAAGCAACATGAAAACCACCAGGCTCCAACCTTCTTCTTCTTCTGTCCCAGTCCAGCTCCACCAATAGATTCAAAAACTCTTTCGTCCCCCTGGCCATCAGATTGTACAACAGCTCTCAGTAAAGGCAGGGAGGACAATAGATAGGAGATCTCTCCTGTACTAGCTTCTCTGCACTGGCTCCCTGTAAAATGTAGAATAGAATTTAAAATCCTCCTCCTGACCTTCATGGTCAGGCCCCTTCATATCTTAAAGATCTCATAGTACCCTATTACCCCTCTAGAACACTACGTTCTCTGAATGCTGGGCTACTTGTGGTTCCTATAGTCTCTAAAAGTAGAACAGGAGCCAGAGCCTTCATTTACCAAGCTCCTCTCCTGTGGAACCAGCTTCCAGTTGTGGTTCGGGAGGCAGACACCCTCACCACATTCAAGAGTAGGCTTAAGACGTTCCTCTTTGATAAAGCTTATAGTTAGGGCTGGATCAGGTGAGTCCTGAACCATCCCTTAGTTATGCTGCTATAGGCCTAGACTATCGGGGGATTTCCCATGATGCACTGAGCTTCTCTCATCCTCTCCCCCTCTTTCTGCACTCATTCATGTCCCATTAATGCATGTTACTAACTTCACTTCTTCCCCGGAGTTCTTGTGCTTTCTCGTCTCGCAGGTTCTTATCGATCCTGGTGGAGCCTCCTGCCATGGTCCTGCTAGATTGCCATTGCCAATACTGTTGTTGCTGTGCACCTGTCTGTCTGTCTCTTGCTCTCTCTCTCTCTCTGCCTCTCTCTCTCTCTCTCTCTCACCCCAACTGGTCGAGACAGACGACCACCCACCTAGAGCCGGAGGATCTGTCCTAGGTTTCTGCCTTTTAACAGGCAGTTTTTCCTTGCCCTTGTCGCCAAGTGCTTGCTCATGGTGGTACTGTTGGGTCTCTGTAATTAATGTTAAAGAGTGGTCTAGACCTGCTCTATTTGAAAAGTGTCCTGAGATAACTTCTGTTATGAATTGGCGCTATACAAATAAAATTGAATTGAATTGAATTAGATAATAGACAATGGACAATTTCTGTCTGTATTATGCACATCCATTTGCACTGTCTACTGTTTGCACTGTTTATTGTAGCTACTGTTAATTTGATATTATATATATATATATATATATATATACTACTTTATATTTTATCTTCTATTTTATTTTAAGGTTAGTAATTTTAATTTTAGTCTAATGTATGTTTAATGTATGTTTTGTATTTTGTATACTACTGGATACCTGAATTTCCCTCGGGATAAATAAAGTATCTATCTATCTCTCTATCTCTCTATCTATCTATCTATCTTCTCCGTTAGCGCGCCAGCTACCTACACGTAACTTCCAGGGCACTGAGCCTACTGTGCTGTGTCAGTCAAAAACTGATTAGCCAATGGGGACACTCTGCTGATAAAGCCCGCCCACCCGAGAGGTTTGTGCCAAAACTGCAAACAAAAAATCAGGGAGCGCAAACGAGAGAGCATCAGAGAGACCGCAAAGTCGAGAGTCAGCGCAAAAGTCTGAGCTTAGAGAGAGAAGCAGAGGGAACCGTAAACAAAATAACGTCAATATTTTACACTATTTGACAAATTATTTGATTGCAAGTTATAAGTTTTATTTTTTAAATTAGTTTTATGTTCTCTCAAATTCCTATTTTTGTTTGTTTCTTTTGGCACAAATCTAATTCCATATCTTACCGGTTCTATGCAGCTCAGCGCGCTAGCAGCTGATGAGCAGCTACAGTTTGTTCACAGGTTTTCTGCTCTTTCTAACAGCGACACAAACACATTACTGACTGAGCACTTTAACTAAATACAGACCAACGTAAAGCCAATTACCCCCGACACAAAACCCACAACAGTAACGGAGTTACCCCCCCCTCCGGCACGAAGCTTGGTGATTCTCGGTATAAACTTATAATAAACTTTGTGTGAATCTCTATAAAAATATCAGCAGGGGAGAATATGGAGACATCTGCACCAGCTGGTTAATAAATTAACTTCACCTTATAAGTTTCATGTTCATCTTTTAACATTTAACAAACATTTAACAAACAATAACTACGTTAGCATCACTGAGGCTCCTGCAGCTAACAGTGGTTAGCATGTGCTAGCATTACACGAACAATGAAAAACAAAGTATAAACTCTTAAAAATACTTACAGTTATTTCCTCTGCCGTCTCTCCACAGACAGTTGGTACAATCCCTCTTTCAGGAACAGTCTTTCAGTCAGTCCAGTGTTGTACTGACCGAGGTTGTGAAAGCAGTCCGACACGAAGGTTCACACACACCTTCCGGTTTTTGTGACATTGCCGTAAAAAAATAATTTACATACATTTACATAAATTTACATATGTAAATTTGTGTTGGGCTGTGCAGCCAATGACTGAACAGTTTGTCTGCTGAGGCCTTTGCCCAGACATTAGGCTGCAGGCTGCAGGCTGGACTTGCTTGTTCTCCGCTAGCTTGCCTTTTATAGTAACAATGGCGGAGCTCCGATAGTCAACAGGAAGTAAAGAGAGGTGGGTGGCAACAGGCAGAGCATGTGACATCACAAACTACACACTTCTGAACCTGCGTGATTTCTCTCCTATATTCTGACTGAGGCAGCCCACAAAAACATGACTGAGTCATTTTTTTTCATACTTTGCCTGCTGATAGGCCCTCCAGAGTCCCAAATAATACATAATAGTACATAATCAAATGATTAAAAAGTTGGTTTTGCATAATATGTCCCCTTTAATCTTGTTTGATCTTTTGAATTTTTCTCCCCTCTCTTTGGCTGTATTGTATCCTCATTTCTACAAGACAATGTTTGTTTTATGGGCAATGTATGCATTTATTAGAGAACTGGTAGAGAGGCTCGGCTGTAGCTCAGGAGATTGAGCTGCCCATCCACTAATCAGAAGGTTGGCGGTTCGATCAAAGTGAACGATACTGTGCCATTTATGTGTGATATTTACTTTCTGTACTTTCAGTGTGATATTTTCTAGCATCTGCCATCAGTGTGTGTGAATGGGTGAATGTGACATGTAGTGTAAAGTGCTTTGAGTGGTTGGAAAACTAGAGAGGTACTATATAAGTCCATTTAGTCCATTTAAACCCCCAAACCACTTTCCTGCTGAAAACCTATATGGGTATTTAGTGCAATTGATTCAGGTCCAAATCTGGACGTTTAAGCAAAGTATCTAAATTCTACATATTGTGCAATGAAAGTGCTTAGCCACTGCCCCTCTACTAGTTGAAACCAGCTATTGCAATTGAATTTATCTATTGGGTGATCTGGAGGCAGGTGACATATGTTGTGGCAGCTTTCGTCACCAACCCAGAACCCTCTGGGAAGTTGTCATAGGAAACTGTTTGAAAAAGGGCAAGCACTGCACAAAATACTCAGCAGGTGACTGGATAGATCATCTATCTGTCACCATTTATCACAGACAAATTTCAACCAATCAGATCAATGAACCATATAACATAGTCAAACTCTTAATAAAGCCAGTCGGGACAAGAGTGAAAACATCTTTTCCATGGAGAAAAGCCTTCTTTGCTATTCTGAACGAAGAAAGTTCTGATATAACTGATGCTAGCAGAATCTACACTAACCTCTTTAGCAGCTGCTGCTGTTGTTTTTGGAGCACGCAGTCACTTCTCACACATGTTGTCACACACATAGTGTTAAAACATGCCAGTAGCTCATGCCATAGCTATCAGTAGTTCCTTATAAGACTCTGATTTGTCTGAACCACTGTGGTAGGACACAAGCCCATAGCTTGAAGTCGGGCAAGATGGATTCCCAAGTGATCTCATGAGTCCAGCTGACGAGCAAGGTTACTGTGGATCTCCCTGCACAACAATGATTAGAATTTGTTGTATTTTTTTCTGTAATTCTCATCTCATTTTATTGACAACAATTTTCCCTTTATTTTTTTTAACCTTCTTTAAACTTATTATCATCCTTGTTTTACTGTTTGACTATTACTGTAAACGGACATTTACATTTTCTGACACGTCTGTCCAAAGCAACTTAAATTTTTTTCCTCATGCACAGCAGTTTGGGGTTTCATTGTATTGCTCAGGGATACCTGAGAGTAGCTCTTGGATCGAACCACCAACTGTACAACTAATAGCCACCCCACTCTACGAACTGAGCCCCACAAGCTCTTACTGTAAACACTAGTTCATTCAGTGATCAGATGATTGGTCAGCCCATCGTCAGAATTGGAGCCAGAGGAAGTGAGATGTATTGGTGTATTCCATGCAGGCACAGAGCTGAAGATGAAAGGGAGAGGCAGCAACCTGGATGATGTCTGTGCCTCACACAGCCAGTGTCACTTCACCACACTGTGAATCAATAAGAGGCCATTCCTGCATTTCAAGTGCTCCCCTGTTCACTCCCACAGAGCTCCCAGACAATAGGGCCAGCAGATAACATGCTCTGAACGTTAATAAAAGTCATGGAGTTTTACAATCAGCTGCACCAGCATACAGATCTAGCATGATCCTGGGAACACTACCCAGCAATCATCTGTGCAACAAAACACTAAGCTTTTACACAATGTGTTACTTTAAAACAGACACACACACAGCTAGTGCCCAGTACTGAGTACTGTCAATTCTCCGGTGAGTATGGAATACCCAACACTGAGGTCCCCAAGGTATGGACCTCAGTATTTTTTCCAAAGGGTATACAATAAAACTTGTGAAATAATTGCCTAAAAGAATAACTACTTTGATGCCCTAAAGCCCACCTAGCAAGTTTAGTTTTTGGACCTTGGTATTTCTAATCATCATATTGAAAGTATTAGCAGACTGAAATGATGCTGGCGCATCCTCTATCTGTGTCCTACTCTGTCTGTCTGTGTGAATCTATCGCGGCGTCACCCATTGCTTTGTGGAGTACCGTTTTGAAGTCTTGAGTTTGGCATTATGGTCATTGCCAGACGGTTCGATGGAGCCAACGGAGGTGACGTACTGCAAATTGAGCCGCTGTCATGGCTCTGCAGTTTCGTCTCGTCCATAGCAGGAAACAATGGCGGCTCACCTGGTCACACACAATCTTGTATTATAGCTAAACAGTACAGTAAAATATGTTTCTGAGAAAATTTTAAGTGAGAAATAGGCAACGCAGTGACAGTCAATCAATCACAAGGTAGCCACACCTCAAAGCATATGTGGCTTTATCGTCTATTTTACTCTAAATTGGACCATAATTTACTAAATGAAAATCCTGCTGTAGGTAAATAACATCCAGTTTGAAATGGATTCAAATGAACACATTTGAACACTTTATTAAGGAAGAAAAGCCTCCTGTTCCTTGATGGATGAATGAAGTAGGGGGTCTACTGCCTACAAAGGTTTAGTTCAGTGTTGATGTGTTGAACTGGAGACCCAGGATGGAGTTGGATTTCATCCTTGTACTCATGAAAGCACTCTACTGACCAGTTCTCTCACAATTCAGCTAATAACATTTCCATGGAATTGGCTTGTTGAAAACACACATTCATATAAATAATTTAGTTCATTTTAAATCAAGAACAAAAAACTCATGGATTCTAAACACTGGGGTCAAATACTGGTTTAACCCTCATATTTCACATGCTTGTTAACTATCTTATCTTTGTATCTTAAAGTTAAAACTGCAGCTTTAACTCAACTTGTTTCCCTCATTTCAGCAATCTTTTGTAAATTAGTTTCAGTATCTTAAAAAAAACAGATGTAAATGGATTGATGCATTAGTATCAATGAAACAACACTGTAATAAATTCAGGTGGTAAAGGTTGAGAGATCCTGAGAAAGATGTTTTTATGTCTTATAGTAGGCGTACAGCCATGGATGATCCACTCTCCACTAAAGATAATCTTCAGCAATGCTTTTTAGTACACAGCTATTTTGCTGCCGTAGAAAAACATAAAAACTGCATTAATGCGTTAATCATACATTTCCAGCAGCCTCTGCAGCTGCAGCTGTTTCTGTTGATAAGCCACATTTTAATGTCTGTCTTACCAGGTTAGAGGCTCCTCGCACCGTCTCTGGGTTGAGCATGACAATCTCAGTGGTCACATGACCCTCCACAGCCTCCGTCATCTGCTCCACAGTACAGTTGATGGATGGGTCATTGATCTTAAACCAGTTGTCAGCGTACCAGCCAATGAGGAACCAGACATACTTTTTCCCATACAGCTTCTCCTTGTACACCTGCAGAGTACACCAGGAGGGAGATCTGTGACGCATGAACAGCTACTGAAAGGAAAGGAACTTACATTTGATGTGATATATATATATATATATATATATATATATATATATATTATTATATGCATGTAATTGATGGATTTGAAACATAATTTAGCATTCATCATGCCCCGTCTATCTGACTGAAATGTACGTAGGTGATACTTCAATGGAAGTGTTGGCCATGTTGGGTCAGTCAGTCTTAAGGTTGGAATTAATTATGTGTGGTCTGGGTGGTTTGGAGATACTGAGTTTTCAAATAGCAAAACTGACATGCAGTTAAGTGCTCTTTTGTTATTTTCTTTATTAAGTACCACCTTTAAAGGTAAAATATGTAATATAGGGGTGTATTAAAACCTCTCGAAATAATTGGTAAATTACTTCCTTGTTTAATTGTTATTGGAACAGCGAGTTAAAATTAAGGCTTAGATCACTTAGTGTGAACTCTGCATTCATTATTTTTTCATTTTAGAGAACAGTGTAAATTAAATTTTTGCCTGTAATGTCCAATAGAAGTGTACACCACTCTCACACATGTATTCTGGGTGACCTCCAAGTATATATGTATAAGTTACTTACAGTCCTAGTTTACATAATATTGGTTGTCTATGATGGAAAATTCATAGCAAAAGAGACCAACAAAAAAATAAATTAATACCTGGATGGAGAATATTGGAAAATATCGGGTATATTGTGAGCGGACATTAGAACCCAGTATGAAACATTTTAAAAAGACTCTTGCATACAAGTAGCAGGGAGAACACATTACCTCACAGAACACCTTCCTGGCCTCCGTCTCATAGAACAGACCAACAATAATTCTGGCATCTTGGCGCTTGGAAGTGAAAAAGAAACGGACAGAGTCACAAATGGTGCACAAGTTAAAGCCCTGCAGTATGGAGCCAACCCTCCTTCCAGCCTGTGCACCACACAGCGGTACATTTCCTCTCTACTGGGTTACATTGTTGCTGTTACCATGGTTTCTTCTGCAATGGCCAATTCATTCTGCACACCAAAACTAGGCCAGCATGCTGGGCAAGGTCATTGTAAAGTGTGTGTGTGTGTGCCAGAAAAGAAGTAAGTCAGGACCTACACAGGTGAGGGAAGGAGAGGAGGAAGGAAGGGAAGGAGACAGGAGAGGTACAGAGCTAAGATAGAGGTTCAGGATCCCCATTAAAACCAATGTGGAGACATTTGTGGTTAAAACACAGCAGACCCCAAATCAGACTCAACTAAAAAAAAAAAAAAGGTTTAGTACACAGTTTTGTGTTGCATTACAGCAATACAGTTAGCCAATCACACGCTGCCCTGAAACAAAACACTGTCTTGTTTTTGAAATTCAAGTGAAATTCAGTGATGGTTGAATGCTTCGACTCATGGTTTATGGCTAATTTCAGCTGCAAACAGGGACGTTTCCAAACATGTTTGACTGGAGTGGCACAAGTGGGGCACTGACTTATGCAGGGGTGGCATTAAATGTGTCGCAGCTTTACAGTAATTCCTCAACTTGTACCCCAACATTGACGAGAAGTACTTAAAATGCTCAGAATAATTTTAATAAAATATTTACTTATATATTTATATATATATATATTTATTTAAAAGCATTTACAGTTCCACGACTACCCAGCTACTCAATCTGCTTATGAAAAGTGTGTGATACAGTGAAAGACCACACTGTCTTTGAATTTGAATTTCAAGAGAGAAGTTGTCACTTTCTGAAGGGATCTGTATCAAGGTGGACATTTTAGTGATCATTAATGTACTGTATCTGAGAACACTTTAATATTGGCTTCAAAACAGTATGGGCATGAGACTGCTTTTGTAATTTCTGGGCTATTGTTGTTAAGTATCAAGTAGCTCTCTGTGATGAACTGGCCAAACAACATTTGACTGATTGGCGTATGTGTAAGAAAAATGGGGGGGATCTGGCACCTTGAGATTTTTGACAGCCACAGCGGGGTCGGTGAGGAAGCTCTGACGAACGCTGATCTCAATGCCTGCCTCCGCCACCCTGTCCTCCAGATCATCCAGAGTCTGTCAAACACAGAGAGACATACACAATAATGAGCATGTAGAAGATGACAGAACAAGAGAGACAGCTAGCAAAATAGGAGTGGGAGAGATAATGGAATGGTAGGTCGGAAGAAATTTGAAGAAGAGTAAACAGCAATTGAAGTAAGAGCGAAGCAGTGAGGGGGAAGATGAGTTAGAGGTTTAGAAAGATGATGGCGGGTGCGTGGGTGATGATACCAACAAGCAGAGAGAAGGAGAAAGAAACCAAGAGAAGGTAGACTTGATAGTAGATGGGGATATAGGCGAGGGAAAGGACCACCCCCCGACACCTGGCCCATTTTCACTTCCAGCATCTGGATTTTCCTGTATATGGTACCTCTCTAACTAGATTTAAACATGCCTGCAACTATGTTTTGATGGACACACAGTATCATATTTTAATTTCCATATCTTATACTGGCCCTGCAGCAGCCCTTCCGGTCTTTTTAAGCTCCCCTTCCCTAAAAGTCCTTTTTTCTCGTTTTTACAGTCAAAAAGCCTCGAGGCAGCATTAAAACCATTGTAAATTCTAAATTTGTATATGCCGGTGGATGTACAGATAACATGCAATGTCTATTCATCCATTAAGTCCTTTTTCATCATCTTTAAATGGTTCCGAAGTGGAGTCATAAAAGCTCAAAATTAAATTAATTCCTATCCCAATATTGCCAAATTTTTGTCACTATGACAAATTTGTTTTTTTTTACTTTTGGAACAAAATCTGACAACCTGAAAGTTTTGTAATTTTTGAAACATTGGGTTCTTGATTTCAGACAGGTACAATAAAGCAGCTTCTTCTTTCTGGGATTTTGCTTATTGTTAACTGAACATGCTAAGCACACTGTTTAATATAGTCCTTACACTTTTGTAAGTCTTTTGGTGTTTGACAGGATAAAGAAAGACAACACACAAAATCTTTAAATGCCAAGAATCTCTCTTACTTGAGCTCCATGCACACTGCTTCAACATGCAGAGAAATCCAAAGCTTGACAGGCCTGCTGTGTCTAGTTATGGTTGTTGAGCTACGACTGGACAATCGCTGTTCAGGGGACTTAACAAAAGTTAACAGAGGAGATCAAAATACAATCACTAAGGAGGGAAGAAACTTGGGAAATTGGGGTGCTATAACAAAATCTATGACAGTACGTTTAAATACTGATGATTGAGGTTTTCTGTTTTAGTACTGTTTGCTACTTTTCAACATTTTAGCTAAACACATGACTCACTGATGTAAAAACTTCTGTTGTTTGCTGAATGGTGGCAATCTTGGTCCATTTCCACTTCTGGAAGAGCTGTACTCGAGTGGGGTTATGCAGCGTGGCAGAAGGATGAGTGCGGAAGAAAGTGGGAAAGCGCTGGCGGTTGGACAGAGCCGGTGAGCTGGAGCCATACGACAGCTGAGACACAGGGAGACAGAGACAACCATGTTAATGCTAGCATGATCCTGATAACTTACACTGCTGCAAAACAATGACTAAAAACAACATCTGGGAACACAGAAACAACACAAAAATAGTTAAAGCTAATGTTAGAAAGCAGTAGGCATAAGGCCATATGAAAATTTCATGTCACAATTTGCTGGCCAAAATGACTGTGATACACGATATTGTCACGAAAATATACTTCATACTTTTAAAATAACACTAAAATATACTGGAATTACTTTACCTTACATATTGTTAAGAAATGCATATTTATTGTATCACAGATAGCAACCTCATCTCCCTGTTCTTTATTTTGGAATCTATACTATTTCCACACATCTAATTTAACTGTTTTTGGCTTGGGCAAGTTGAGCCATGGTGACAGGGTTTGGAATGACTGGAAAGATTTGGTCTCCTTCTTGTACCATTGTTCAAAATTAACCAGGAAATCAATAAAGGGCTGTATGCTGGAGAGCTACAGCTTTTTCAAGCCAAGCCATGTGAGGATATTCATGATTCACAATTATCATAAATGTGAGTTTTTTTTATCGCAATATGTCATAATATCATATATTATATAAACATTACTTACCAAGAGTCAGGTATTTACTGTATTTAACACATTTCAGCGCTGTCGAGGGCTAGAATTGACATTGCTCAGTCTAAGACTAAGGCCCTGCAGACAGCCTGGGGGAATACATGAGAATGGAGCCATAATCAGTTTATAGTACAACATCCTTCAGATAAATCACACTAAATTCAATTTGCATTGAATGCCTGTAGTTTTAGGCAGTACATTATAAAGTGGACAATGACAAAGAAATATGGCACACAGTCGTACTGTAGGAATCAGAGGAAAAGGTCTCTAACATAAAAATAGCAGTGCATATTAAAAATGAAGGAATATGTCTGAAGGTTTTTTTAGTGTGAGTGCACTTTACTAGCATTCCCCAAAGAGCAGAATGACATTAATGCTGCACTTTGCTCCAAGCTCAGAGATGTTAGTCTGGAAGGGTCCTTACCTCCAGACAGCCACACTGATGAGTAATTGATCTGTTTATTGGACGCTTTAGAGGCAACTGTAAGATGGCTCAGTGTCTACATCCCTATGTAGCAAACAATAGATTGGTGTCTTTGTAGCATATAATGTATGGGTAGTACAAGGAAATATATCATGGAGTGGGAATCAGGGGTATGTCCAGAGAGGGGACCTGGGATGGCACTGGCATCCCTTGAAATGTGACTGGCCATCCCAATATCCTTACCTCTTCCAGTCTTTCAGAGGCTGTAGTGGGTTCAGTTTTAAAGCTGGAGTGGAGAACTGGTATCATATGAAACTAGAACCATGTCAGGACAGGAGGGGGGTTAAATAATGCTCCGAAGTTAGGCAAACTTTTGGAAATAGAAAAACGGAATATTTGGGGATGCCTTAAACTTTGACCTCAATATATCTGCATGAAAATAGGTTCTATGGCTACCTGTAAGATAGATGTTGCCAGAGTAGGTCAAAAGTAGGAGGCAGACTCGGGACATTGTGGTAGAAGTCCCTTGGTGTGGGCATTTATTCAAGTGCTTCCCAAAATGTGAAAAGCAACAAAAAAAAAACAACTAAACATATTTACAAAAAAACTGAGGAAAAATCAACTCATACTAGATTGAAATTAACAGCACTTGTCCCAGCCGCAATTTATCTCTCCCCACTTCTCCTCGCTTACCTTAAGGGAACTGACCCTTATACATTTCTTACCTGCCTGAAGACTAGACGTGGATTAAACCATCCTCACTTCAGGTGGTATTTATTTACAGATATCTTTTACCAAGACACAAGCTTCAATAAACATTACCCATAATATCACTCAAATTTTCTATGGTGTATGAATGTAACACCAACTCAGTATTCCCCATCATTCATAAAATGAGAACGAAACAGAATTAAATATACAACTTATTCCCCCGTTAACATGGTACGCCCCTGACGTAATTGGTGACGTCATCGTATTCATTTAACCGGCACATTGAGGGGCGGCCCCCTCCCACACACGGCTTTCGGGGTCAGGTAAGATACATACTGAAATTAAAGCTGCAAGCAGCGTTGAACACATGCGAACCACAACATGAAAATTTCACGTAAATCAGATCAAAATAGCCACGCAGCGCTTACTTCCTGTTAGTAGGTGGCACTCTCACTATATCTGAATATTGTCACATAGACAAGTTCAGGGTGGGACTCGTTCGGTCTAGACCTGCTCTATTTGAAAAGTGTCCTGAGATAACTTCTGTTATGAATTGGCGCTATACAAATAAAACTGAACTGAAATTGAATTGAATTGACTCTTATAAAATATGTGAAGTTTCATTGAGATAGGACCATGTACACTGAAGTTATGAGTATTATATTTTTAAAAGCCTCTTCTGACCAATTAAAGCTGATCTAATCATCCTGCAACAAGGAGCAGTATAAAACAATTCTTCCTGTTGCCAGTAGGGGGCGCTATGACAACGAGTTAATGTTGGCATTTTCAGTGCAAAACTAATCACACACCAAGCCAGAATTTATTTTCACGTTAAAATTTGAGGTAAAGAATATTTTTAAAATCATTATGCTGTAATCAGTATTATCAAAATTATTAGATCATAATGTTATAATAATCTTATAACCTTAATACCTACAAATATTTGCAGTCTGTGCATGTCAGGGTGTGGTGTGTGATGCGACAGCTTATCATATGTGGACCACAACATTGAAATATCATGTAAGATTAAAATTGCCATGCAGCGCTTACTTCCTGTTGCCAATAGGTGGCGCTCTCATTATATCTGAATATTGTCAAATAGACGTGTTCAGGGCGGGACTCTTATCAAATATGTGAAGTTTCATTGAGATCAGATAATGTACACTGAAGTTGTGAGGATGTGTTCAGGCTAGGACTGTTACAGAATATGTGAAGTTTAGTGGACATTGGACATTGTACACTGAATTTATGACTATCTGTTTATGGTGAATGGTCGAAATTCAACGCAACGTCACGTCCATTCCCTTCGACAGAATAACGTAAATAGCAGAACTTTTAATCATGAATATCTTCAGATTGCGCTAATTAAATTTGAAGTTGATCCGATAAATTCCCTGGGAGGAGTTCGTTCAAATACAACACAAAAATTCACTAAAAATGACAAAAAAAAAATAATAAAATGGCTGACTTTGATGCCACTCCACGGACACGCCCTTTAATGTACATGCACAAATAGCACAACTTTTAATCAGCACCATTTTTTGACTGTATTGACCAATTTTGAAGTATTGACCAATTTTGAAGTAGATCCGATAAATTCCCTCGTTCAAATACAAGGCGAAAAATTCACCAAAAATGCCCACATAATTCAAAATGGCCAACTTTGACGGCACGCCACGGACACGCCCTTCAACGTACATGCACAAATAGCACAACTTTTAATCAGAACCATTTTTTGACTGTACTCACAAATTTCGCCGAAATGGTCCACTTCCTTTTTTGACGAAAAATCCACAGGAAGTGTTAATTTTATAACATGCTTATTTTTTTAATATCAAAATTCTTTGAATTACTTTTTTATAAGGACGGTCCCCAGATGCTACGTGAAATATTTTGTGCCGATCGGACAAAGCACATGGGAGGAACACGAAAAAGTAGTTTATGGACATTTAGGTTTATGGCACTCTAGGAAAAAAAAAAAAAAGAAAGTCCTTAAAATTTACACTTTATATGTGCTAAATCAAACAAAATATATAATTAAACGAACAATAAAAATTACTGGAAAACACAACCTTTGCCTGCCATTATTGTTGTAACCTTGATTGATGGAATTGAAGATTATAAAGAAATAACGCTGAACACAAAACAGACCCGCTATAGTAGTGTGCACGTGCGTTACCAGCTGAAATTAATTTATGGTTATTGTAAATGAATAAACAAAAAGGTGTACAAATGACACAACAGGTAACCTAACAAGTAAATACCTAAATAAATAAGTGACAAATGGCAGAGATGAGTCTACTTTGTCACAGTACCCACTCATCTCCCCTTTGAAGACATGCCCACATGCTAGTCCCATGCAATTTTGGGAGAAAAAAACTTGTGCCTCCCCAGTCAAAAAAGGTTTTTCAACTTAACTGTTAAAAGTTTAAAGCTGAGTGTAGGACTTTTCTGTTATACTAAAGCCCTTGGCAAATGAGTTTACACAATGCTGATTAAGCCAACCACTGTCAAGCAGGACACTCAGGCTGTTTGAGGTGCGAAAAGCTGAAAACCACTGAGCAGCTTTCTTAGGAATGAACAAAGTGCCACCTCCAACACTATATCCAGTTCTCTTTATACATCCATGCACTGGCTGAACTATGGGAGGTATCCGGAGTTTTTTGAAAATGACTAAGCTTGTCTATTAGATGCAAGAGGTCTCACTTGGGTTTAGTTTCGTTGGCAATTGGTTGTATGTCTAAAACTGAAAATAATTGTTTGCTTTCTTGGGCCCAAAGAGTTTTTTGTTGAGATAAGGACTCAGTCATTGTTAGTTGAACTGTGGGCTTTGTATTGAGCACTGGCTGTAATACTGGCACATACACATTGCAGCTTTAAAGAGTGAAACTTTCAAATTGCAAGAGCTGTGAATTTGAATTACAACTTGGGGCCTCAGAATGCTTTCAACAAAGTGCTTATTGGATCATCAGTGTCTCAAACCCCTTTCCAACACTATGGGAGATGATTTCAAAGCATTTTTTAGGTTTCTGAAACAGACACTTTTCAAATTATAGCCACGTTATGCAATGATAGGTCAGTGTGCGGAGGTGAGAAAGCAAGCAGGGTTTAAACTTCTCTTTCCTTTCATTCTTCACACAACTTCTCACATTTCACGTGTAGAACTGAGTGCAACACTTTGAAGAAGATACAGCCAGGAGGAAGCAGAGAGAGGCCATTTAGAACAGGCATAATTACTTTTGCCTTTAGATGTTGCTGGACGATACATGTTGTACACACTAGTTTGAACTAGCTTTACATCGTTAAGCTTAACAAGCTACAAAAAGTATTCTGAGAGTTAACTATAACAGCTGGCAGATTTACTCAGCTGCAGCTCATTAATGTTAATTCTCATTTTGGTTAATATACACTCTGTATGCCGGTGTCTGTACAATTTATGCTCGACCAAATATGGCTTTCCTGAGTTAAAAAAAAACAACTCTGGCATTGTGTTTGTTCAGTAGAGCGTGCATTGCACATATGTGTGAGTAGGGGATGTAGCAAGTGTGAACCGGTTGTCACTCATTGGTTTGTGGAGTACTGTTTAGAAGCCATGAGTTCGGCATTATGGCCATCAACATGTTGGTTCAGTGATGTACTGCGAGTTGTTTAGACCATCAACAGTATATATAATCTTTTTCATGTTCATCATCATCAGTCACTACTATTAGTGTAGTTGTTGCTACTGTTGTTGCTGTCTGTCTGTCTGTCTGTCTCTCTCTCACTCTCTCTCTCTCATATCTCTCTGGCAGATGACCACCCACCTAGAGCAGAAGGGTCTGTCCGAGGTTTCTGCCTCTTAAAAGGTAGTTTTTCCATGCCCCCGTCGCTAAGTGCTTGCTCATGGTGGTACTGTTGGGTCTCTGTAAATAATGTTATAAGGAATTCGGTCTAGACCTGCTCTATTTGAAAAGTGCCCTACGATAACTTCTGTTATGAATTGGCGCTATACAAATAAAATTGAATTGAATTGAATATAATGGACAGACCTTTCGGGTCTGTGAAGTGAAGCCAACGCAGAAGTTTCATAAACCTGCATTCTATCTAAAAGCCAGCAGGGGGAGCTCTGTGATGCCATGCAGTCTTATGAAGAAATAAGCCAACTTCTGACTTGATTAATTAGCTCAGAATGAGTTTGTCTCAATCTTTAGTTTCAAGTCTTCTACCATACAGCATGATACAGCATTTAGTAAATTATGGTCCCATTTAGAGTAAAATAGACAATAAAGCAGGGCTTTATTTATTAGCGTGGGGTTGTGGTGATTGACAAGTCATCAATGCACCAAACTTAGATTACCTTCAGAGGTCCTCAAAAACAAGAAACACAACATTTATGTGTTCTTTTTTTCCTTTATCATAGAAAATTGGACTCTTCAGGCTCTATTTTCATGATCCAAGCAGCACGGTCAGATCACACTCAAGTGCTTTCTGACCACTATGTTGAGGATGCCAAACACTCACCTGGCACACAATTGGATATTGGGGTGGGTTCAGAAAGAATTCATTATTATAAATTATAGGTAGGTATGTTAGAGGTTGTGACAATCATGGCCAATCATTATACTCCTTTCATCCCGTTTAAACACAGGGCTCGCAATGATGCACTGACCGTTTTGGAATACTATGGACAGTTTTCCTCAGAGGAAAATTAATACAGCTGCCAAGATTAAGAGTTTAAGTTCACTTTTCTGGTCATGTTGAAGATCCATGTTTTGTGTTCAGTTCAGTGTCTAGAATTCAGTGGCATCTGGTGGTGAAGTTGCAGATTGCAACCAACTGAATACCGCTCACCTTGAAAGCATGTAGGAGAAATTATGGTTGCCGTGAAACTCATGTAAGCCCCATCTAGAGCCAGCGTTTGGTTTGTCTATTCTGGGCTACTGTAGAAACATGGCGGTTCAACATGGCAGACTCCATCGAAGAAGACCCGCTCCCTCTATAGATAAAATCAGCTCATTCTAAGGTAATGAAAACGCAACAATTCTTATTGTCAGATTATACACTAATGAAAACGTACCTATGAATATTATATTCCATTTCTGACAATAGCCCCTTCTTAATGTTACACACTGGACCTTTATTTGAGTTTTGATGATGAACACTTACAGACTACTACTGATGCCTATATGACCTACATAAACCAACAAGACTTTGCCGCAGTCGCCAAGTGCTTGCTCATGGTGGGAAACTGTTGGATCTCTGTAAATAATGTTATAAGGAGTATGGTCTAGACCTCCTCTATTTTGAAAAGTGCCCTGAGATAACTTCTGTTATGAATTGGCACTATACAAATAAAATTGAATTGAATTGAATTGAAAGACTATCATATTAAAGATTGGCTAGTTCTACACAGTTGTCGCCTTCCATAGTCAGATTTGGTCGGATTCCCCTTGAAATCAATTAAATAACGCAGTGGAAACACTGGCACTGTTGTCCACAGGGGCCGCCACAATCACAACAAATTGAAAGTTCCTTGTTGCTGCTTTAGGTAAAATTTGGAATGCAGCACTTTTACTTGTTACAGAGAATTTGTGCACTGTCCTACTTTAACTAAGATAAGAGTACTTCTTTCACCATATACATACATAAAATGAAAGAATTAAAAATCCAGTCTAGGTCATATTTTCTTTAAATAAGTTTAATTCAGTAAGATTTGACTGTTTGACATGCAAAGATAATTGCTGACAACCTGGAAACAAGATAATTGCAACTTTAATGTCTTATATGTGTAAGCGACATAAACATGAGCCTAGTAATATAGTGATTGAATGAATCAGTTACAAGTGCTAACCCTAACCCTAACCCTTTGCTTCCCTAATTTTAGCGGAGATCTCACTCTAACTATCCCTTAGTAGTCTCAGATTTTTAGCTCTATATATTTAGTGTTAAAAGTGTGGTATGTGTTTATGGAGAAATCCAATATCATGACAAATACCGTGAACTAGAGCAAACTGTTGCTAAAGTTGCTGTTGTGCAGCTAAAATGCAGAGAGCTTGAGATAGTTTCCCAGAGCTAGCACACCAGCTCCAGACAGTGATACTCACAACTCTCCTGCTACTTGTTATGTTGGTTAAATAGAAAATAAATTGAATGACAGCGGGTAAGTCATTTGTTTACCTTGTGTTGACATCTTACCAATCTTTAAGCTATGCACTTGTGTCCAAACCACAGTGGTAACGGACCAATCCGCGTCTATTGAGAAACTACTGGCATTGTGACAGAGCAAGAAGAAACTGTTAATTCAAAACAACAATGGCAATTGTTAAAAAGGGTTAGCGTAGATACTGCTAGCATCTCTTATATCAGCGTATTTCTTCATTGAAAGAAGAGCAAAGTACGGTACTGAAGTAGAGCTCTACAATGCTGTCAGGACCTGAGGGACTGCGACACACTGCAATGATTTCTTTTGCGTGCATGAGTGTAGGGCTCAGAAAAATTGCAGACTTTATGGGGCTAGGGCTGAGGCAGGGCAAGGGCTTGAACACCATGGGCGGGGGCTGGGCTAGAGGTTTTGGCCTGTGTAGGGCTGTACACTGAAGGCTTTTCTCTATGGAAAATACATTTTTGCTCTTCTCCCGACTGGTTTACTAGTTCATTGATCTGATTGGTTAAAGAGATGGTTCAACCTGCAGAGTATTTTTTGAAAGCGCCCACCATTTTACAAACAGTTTCTAAGAACAACAGTTCTGAGTAACAAACCATCTGGCGCAGTCAGGTTAATTAAAGTTACCTGACACACCAATCCTGGCTGGAATAACAAGTTAGCGTTGTGTGCCTCGGTCCGATCCACTTCGTTTTTTCCCATCTACAGAGCCTATACAACCACCGGATTTGTTTTCAGCACACACAGAGTGGAAAGCTAGCAGACCGTGACGAGATATTCGTTGAATTTGAAAAAAAGTGTATTGGATTGGAATCCCACACACCACCTTTAAGACTTTAATACTTCCTGCAGTGTTATTTCTGTATTTTGTTTCCACCTCTGGTGCTAAGTACTCTCTGTGGTGTTTTCACACAGCAGTGCCCAGAGATCACTTATCAAATAAACACAGTGGGCAGCCTCCCTTTTCCTGTGAAGCTGTGTTTCTGTATATGGAGCTCTTTTTTGTTGTGTCATGGTGACTATCACTGTTCATCCCAACAGTCCAATTCTTCTTCTGTTGTTATATTTTTGTCTAGTGTAAACACATCACTATGCTAATACCAGAAAATTCTTTCCTAGAAGGACCAACCAGGCAGTGCCGACATTTTGATTCACTGTTGCATCACACTGCAGTAAACATAAGATAAGTGACAGCTGGATCCACAAACAGAAAGGAGAGGGTTCTTACCACTATGAGGTTCCACATGCGAGCAGCCTCGGCCACCAGCGTGGACACAGAGCTGCAGCCTGGCATCAGCACAATTTTAATCGGCTCCGTGTACAGGAGGTCATACAGCAGCTTGGTGGCCTCCCCTGGATCACACTGCGGAAACACAGACAGGGCAGTGAGTATAAGAAACACACTGTGCCCAACATCCTCACATAGGTAATGCAGTTTATTATTTGACAACTAGGGATGAGCAATAATTATCAAGGCAGATAAATGTCTGTCTGTCTCTCTGTTTCTGTCTCTCTCTCTCTTTCTAACCCAAACTGGTCAAGGCAGATGACCACCCACCTAGAGCCAAAGGGTCTGTTTTTCCATGCCCCCGTCGCCAAGTGCTTGCTCATGGTGGTACAGTTGGGTCTCTGTACATGTTATAAGGAGTTCGGTCTAGACCTGCTCTAAAAAAGTGTCCTGAGATAACTTCTGTTATGAATTGGCGCTATACAAATAAAATTGAATTGAATTGAATAAATGACAATAATAATAATAATAATACATTTTATTTATAAGCGCTTTTCTAAATACTCAAAGACACTTTACATAAAATACAGTCACGGATGTGCTTGGGGAGAGAGTTCCAGAGGGAGGGGGCAGCTACAGAGAAGGCTCTGTCGCCCCAGGTTCGGTGCTTGGTCCTGGGTGGTGGAGTCAGGAAGTTTGCATCAGATGAGCGGAGGCTACGGGATGGACTGTGGCGATGGAGCAGGTCAGTGAGGTAGGAAGGGGCCTGGTTATGGAGTTGTGTGTGAGGAGGAGGATTTTGAACTGAATACGTTGTGCAGTGTGGGTGAGCAGACGAGCAGCAGAGTTCTCGATGTACCGGAGTTTATTTAAGGTTTTGGATGGTGTGCCGTAGAGGATGCTGTTGCAGTAATCGATTCTGGAAGTGATGAGAGCGTGGATAAGGGTTTCTGCAGCAGAGAAGGAGAGTAATGGGCGGAGTCAGGCTAGAGTGGAGTGAGTGGCGGAGGTGATGGATTTGGTGGAGATGTAAAGCTGGACGTCGTCGGCATAACAGTGAAAGTTGAGACCATGGTGAGTTAAGATTGGAGCCAGGAGAGGGCGGTGCCGGTGATGCTGAGGGAAGATTTGAGGCAGGAGAGAAGAATGGTGTGGTTGATGGTGTCAAAAGCTGCAGTGAGGTCCAGGAGGATGAGGATGCTGAGATGACCAGAGTCTGCGGAGAGGAGGATGTTGTTGGTGACTTTGAGGAGGGCTGTTGCAGTGCTGTGTTGTGAACGGAAGCTGGATTGAAATGGCTCAAACAGGTTATTTGAGCAGAGGTGGGTTTTGAGTTGTTTGGCGACTGTACGTTCCAGTATTTTAGACAGAAAGGGGAGATTGGAGATGGGCCAAAAGTTTGACATGATGTCGGGTTTTTTGAGGATGGGGGTGACAGCAGCCAGTTTGAGTGAATGGGGGATTGAGCCAGAACTGAGAGAGGAGTTGATGATTTCTGTGATGAATGTGGAGATAGCTGGTAAACAGTCCTCGATGAGGTGGGATGGGATGGGGTCAAGAACACAAAATTTTGGACAGCCCCCCTGGCGACACAGGGGAGAACTGAGATAGAGGCTGAGAGGTATAGGGGAGAGGAGCAAATGATGGTGTGGGAGTGCAGACAGTGGGGACAGGAGAGGAGGACAGGTTGTTGTAAATGGTGTCAATTTTGGTCTGAAAGAATGAAAGAAAGGAGTTGCATTTATCAGTTGTGAATGAGTTGGAGGTTTTGTCACTGGGTTTGAGAAGTTTATTTACTGAGGAGAAAAGAGCCTTGGGGTTAGTGGAACCAGAGTGTATGAGGTGTGAGTAGTAGGTGGACCGGGTAGTGTTAAGAGCTTCCTTATACTGCTGAAGGTAATCTGGCCATAATAATTTTATTAAGAATTCTTGCAAAACAATTGATAGACTTAATGTTCTATGAAAACCAAAGAATGTTTATGTTTAGTTTCTTGATGAACATTTGAAGAGTTAAAACTGTTGTTGTGTTAACATAGTCAGTTATATTTTTTTGTTAGAATAGGGCTATGGAATAATAAATCATCAATTTTTGCTCACTGCATCTTAGCTTTTCTTACCCTCCACATGTGTGAAAACTACAGGTTATCGACGTGCATTCCTAATGACAACATACAATTAAATAAATAACAAAAACCCTCTTCCAACAGGAATGTGGAATTTGCAGGCTTACTGCAGGTTTCACAATGAAAAGACATTTTAATACCACCCGGAAGAGGTTTAAATATAATTAAACAACAGAAATCACATTATTTACAGTTATTTATAGCCAAAGGAAGGTCTGAAATTAGAACAGAACAAGAAAAACACTACCAAGAAATGTTGCTTTGTTCTGTTTAAGAAATAAAACATACTTTTATTTTTTAAATGCTCCTTAAGGGATAAGCCGTATGATCAGACTGAATTGCTAATCTACCTCATGGATTAACACTGTGTAACAATAAGAAGCTAGGGTGATTACCCTAACCAATTCGTAGTGAGTAATGTATCCATCATACCGCTGTTATTTTCCATCAGTGATGTAGTAGTTGCTCTGAGCAGTGAACATAAATAAGCAGAAAATTCCACTGAAATCGATTTACAACCAGCTGTATATACATCAATCTCTTCAACACTGTCACTCTTTTGTGCTTATTTTCATTAATGTAGCTAGGTAGCTAGCTAGCTATGTAGGATTAGGATGTAGAAAATTAACGCAAACCAAGGGTTGTGTGAGGTGCTGATCAGTGGAAATATACTCTAGCTCCTTATGTATATATCTATATGTTAATTCTTAATCAACAACTTTTTGTCATTACTACCATCAGCGTGATAAGAACTACCTAAAATGACAGAAGCCTTTGATGTTTTAGTTTGGCCCATCTGGGCTTTATGAACTATACTGCAGTCAGCCACCAGGGGGCGATTCCAGATGTTTGGCTTCACTTTTAGAGTTGTCATGTCATCCATCTTTATATACAGTATGTCTATGATTTAACCCTTATCCTCCTCCTCCTCCTCCTAATTTAACAATGCGGATGACAGAGGTGTGGGTTGAGGTGAACAGTCCGATAATTCAAAGTCTTTTAAAGGTCCTGTGTGTAGGATTTTGTGGTATCTAGCAGTGTAGTTGCAGATTACAAACCCCTCGCCTCACCCTCCCTTTCCAAATGTGTAGGAGAAACTACGCGAAACTCGTGAAAAATGCACAAAGCCTTGTCTAGAGCCAGTGTTTGGTGTGTCCATTCTGGGCTACTGCAGAAACCTGGCAGTTGAACAATGTAGAAGAGGTCACGCCCCCTCTGCAGATAAAAACAGCTTATTCTAAGGTAACAAAAACACAATGGTTCTTATTTTCAGGTGATTATACCCAAATGAAAACATACCTATGAATATTATATTCCATGTCTGCCAATAGGGCCTCCTAAATGTTACATACTGGACCTTTAAGTTGCATGCATTTCTGTGTTTTTTTATACTAACACTGGGGGTCACCAAAGTCATACATATTCAAATTCTATACATAGGGATTTTGCTGGGGTATGGCATAAACTGTGATGTTCTATCTGTTACATATACATAATGTAAAGTATGTTATGTACTGTATGTACTGTTTTGTTAAATGTAATAGATGAATGTAGAGAGAAACTGAACACAGAATGGGAGAAGCTCACTATAATAATTGTACAATACACTGTTCCTTGTACATGTAAGTGTGCATGCTACATATAACCATACACAGAGCAGAGCCAGCAACTGGGGGGGAGAAACATTTACCCACCAGTCAGGCCCCATTATCTTGATCTACACATCACAAATGGTCCTCTTCGCTTTCCATTCACAGCCTATAGTCAATGAGAAATCAATAAGCTATTTAAATGATAATGGTGAAGGAGTGGCGACCATTAATCAGAGAGAAAAGGGGTCATGTTTAGATGAGTTCATTTCATTGTGCTTTTTGCCATGTCATGTTCCACACAGACCAATCTAAGCAACGGAGAATATAGAGAACTCTTGATTTGTTAATAAGTATTTCTTGATTGGCAGATGCACAAAAAGTCAAATATGATACAAATATACGCCAAACATGGATTCAAACAGTGTAGGCTCAACCAATAAAACACTGTGCACTGAGCGCAGATATCCTAGCCGTAAGACAAGCCAATAGCTGTTGAACCCATCTTTCACTAATACTAATCCATTCATAAAACAGTTAAAAGCAAAGTCAATAAAAGGTCTTTCTGGTAATTTTTACTGACAGGAGTTACTGCTTTTCCACGCGGGCAAAACTTGTTATCTCCCCTCAGACTGGTGGGTGCCCAGCTAAAAAATCTCCCCAGTGGAGTTGCAGCTATGGAACCATAAAGAAATGTTTCCTTACGAGAAAAAATGAGAAACCCAAAATATGTGTGAGGTGGCAAGAGGGGTCTCCAAACAGTGGCCACCATTGGCTACCCCCTGGCTCCGCCACTGCCATTCTGATCCACTATTTCTGCCCTTAACAACTTAAATCAGGATACCAGCTGGGACTCCAGCTGAGCAGCTGTGCCCAACACACTCACGCACACACACAAAATGCACAAAAAGATCAGAACATGCATGGATAGAAAGCTAAACCCCAAGGTTAAATATTTTTTTTACACATATATATATACACACATACACATCTCCTTGAGAAGTTATGACAACTTCTGCCTGTTTCATGGCGATATGTCGAAATTCAACCCTTTTTTTTGTTTGTGTCTACAGGGCAGGAATGATTCATCTACATTACATTTCACTACAAGCTGAAGGTTTAAAGTAGGAATGCACCGAATTTTCAGTCGATTTTGACTGACATTGGCCTATCTGCAAATAAGATGGTATTCACTGATCAGTGAGCGATCTGTTGTGTCACATCAATTTTGCGCTGGTTAAATGTTGTGTTGGTTATTTCTAACTTGGATATTGGAAAATAATCAGCTCTGTTTTCCAGCAGTGGAACAAACTGAACGAATACCGACGTGCTCCATGCAGCAGCACGGACAGCGAGCAGCTGTTCAGCTCTGTGTCTCACATGTTGGATGAGAAGAGAAACAGACTGAGCTGAATCAAGGCAGGGACATATATCTTTGTTGATTATTTTGTTTCCCTGGCACAAAAGAGTGAATAAATAACAACAACAAAAATAATGGTAGCAGCCCAGAATTTCCCAATTGGTATATCTGTAGTTTAAACACTTCTGACCACTTGAGGTGGGGATTCATTATTTTCTTTGATTTAAGATCTCCTTAGTCTTCATAGCACAGTTTGTTTTGTTAATCCAGTAAAAAGCTGACTGCTGGCAGCCTTTGTTGTTTTCTGACTTGCTCTCTGTCATTCTTTGTCATATAATAATAATCAGTTGTATCCATGCATTGTTTCAAACTCCACAGCAGCAAGCACTGAAAGATGCCTGAATCTTTTATTTAAGATAAACTTCACAGAGTGGCAAGTCTGTTGGCTAAATTTGCGAACACTGTCACTATTTCCTGTGGTTGTTTCACAGTAAAGGCATACCCCTGCCTTCACGCAGGAAGTGTCGGTTGGTATCTATATTTGTCTTACCGCAGCAAATGATGGACAAAGAAAGCAGTTGGTATCCTGAAAACACTGTGAAATGGCATTATTATAAGGCAGTATATTGCACAAACTGATTCTACACCACAATGAAAGATGCTGCATTCACGTTTTATTAACTACTATTTTACCAGTAAATCTGGGGGTGTTGGCTACAATCATATTATACACAAGTGATTGACTGCTACCAACAATGCTATAGCGTTTAGCAGTCAACTTCATCAAGTAGTTTGGGAAACATCTTATTGGAATGAGGGCTAATGTTAGCCAGATGGGTTCACGGCACTTCCACCTTCTGAGTACAACCACAAAAATTGCAGTCTCGAAGCAATGCTGACTCTAAGCTGTCAGTCAACAGCTGTCATGGGAAATTTAAGCTTACTCTTGGAATTATATATGATAACATACAATCTACTGAATGATTGTGAATGAACCTCTTAAATTGCATAGGAGTGGCTTTAGAACTATCTGCAGAATTTTAATCATAATTATAGGAACAGCAAAGTTAAAAACTAATTTTGCAAGGGAGCAAGAGGAAAAGAGGAAGTGCTGTTAACCGACTGAATTAAAAATTCAATTTAAAGGAATAACGCCCTTAAAATAAGGCTTTTGAGGTTTGACTATAGAATGTATTTGTATTGAATAGTTTCCATTGAATGTAAAATCAATTAGGAAGAGAGTTTTTAAACCAAATAATGAACTACACAATCTACTTGTCTTTGTAGGGTAAATTAAAATGCTGTTACATTTAATGTCTTGCTGATTTTCTACATGTGTGGATCAGCCCTCAGGGGGGTAATAAAATCATAAACATTTAAAATCGGCTTAATTTAATTTCTTTGCCAACATCAATAGCCGACAACGTAAACTTGGACGCAAGCTGTTTCCTAGCAACCTGCTCCTGAAGCTGCCTGCTTCCTGTCTGTGAGGACAGAATCCATTCCTATGGAGTTCAAGGAGGCTGCTGAGGCACGTGCTGGATTTAGGGATGCATCGATCCACATTTTTTCACTTCCGATCCGATCCCGATACCTGAATTTTGATATCGGCCGATACCAATACTATTCCGATACCAGAGCTGTGTTTGCTTTAATATTGTTATTATCATTATTGTTGATTTTATATGAGGCTGAAATAAACTCCTCTCAACAGGCAAGTATGATATGTACGTATGTATGCATGTATGTCCCAAAAGGCAACTTGAGGTAAGTATAAGGTCAGAAAAGGAAGTCAGAAAAACAGGAAATCCTGTTAACAGGAAGAATCCCATTCTGAAAACAAATATGCAACTGTAAGGGTTTCAAATTGATTGTCATGTCAATATTTATTAAATTCCCAAAATGTCAAATATTTGAGTCTTGAAATATAAGAAAAGTGCAATAAGTGTAAACATCTTACACACACACACACACTATCAATAAAACAGTGTGCATCTGAACAGCACAAATTAAGTACACTGGCTCTTGTAGCATCAAAAAATCAAGGTTTTAAAATGTCAATTATCTGAAATATAAGAAAAGTGCAATAATCCCTTTAGCTTTCCCATTGTCTGCCTGGAGTTTACCTTGTTTTTGGAATGACTCCAGAAGTGATTCCTGACAGCCCGCCTAAAAAATCCTCGTGCTGTTTCGTGCGGTGCTTTTTTAAATGTTTGATTGCGTTCATAGTGTTGTACGACACGAGGGAGCTTCCGCGTCTCTGAATTACGGCTTTGCAAATATTGCATTTTGCTGTCTGCGGTGTTTCCAGTGTAAAGTATTTCCACACAGCGGACATGTTGGCTAGGCACAATGTTGCTCAATGCTATCCTGCTAGCTGGCTGCAAACTGCGGAATGGATTTCCTGAGCGGAGGCGTGTCTCATAACTCTGTGTCTCATTGAGCCGCGCCTCCGTTCAGGAAATCCATTCCACAGTTTGCAGCCAGCTAGCAGACTGGCCGGCAGGAATCACCTGTGGAGTCATTTCAGCAGACAACGTTAAAGTGCAGACATGGCTCATGGATATCGGAAATCTGCGCAGGTTGGATCGGGAAATTCCGATTTGTGAATTACGCTCATATCGGTCCCGATACCGATACTGGATCGGATCGGCCCCATCCCTAGCTGGATTTCCTCTCCTCACCTAATGACCCTGTGTCAACAGGCTTGGCAACAAGCGGCTTGGAGAAAGCTGCCCTCTTCAGTCCTGAATCAAATAGATTAGTTGCTAAAGTGGGATCACAGTAATCTGGAGCTGCGTTCCTCACAGCTGACTCATTGATTAACCCTGGCACTCATGGGAAATCTCATTCAACACATTCAAATGAGATACTGTAGCTGCTATATCTGGTACCATCCCATCATCCTCCCATCATCAGCCCTCTCTGAACCTTTGGGACCTGCATTCAACTTTTAGCACCATGGGGCTCGGACAAACATTTAATCATCTTTATCGTCCAATCTCGGGGAAGAATTTTTCAGCTCTGCTCACCACCTGATGATGCAGGCTTATGTTTTTTTTTGGCCTCTTGGCATCGCAGCGTGCAGTGCTGGACCACTCAGCAGGAGATCCATCAGAGCATGTTCAATGTGATGTGCAGCTGGCCTGGCAGAGTGGTGGAGCAGAGGTCTGTGATCGATGAGTGCTCTGGCCACCACTTCTTACATTTGACTAACAGCGCTCAATATGGCTTTCTCACACGGACAAGCTTAAATCCCCCAGCCATCCATCTGCTCCTGTTTGTGAAATGATACTAGGTGCATGATCTTGCCTATTTTCTTGGTGCCAAATCTGTGTTTGTTTGAACGGCAGTTGTCTCGGTTACTGTTGTCATGCCAACCTCTACACCCCCTTATTTCTGACTCCCCCCCCCAAGAGAGCAACTCAAACCAATCAGAGTGATACTTTAAAAAAAATCACCAGCCTGTCATTGTGCACTTAACTCTTTATATATTCTGTTTTTGTGTGTGGGGTGTGTGTGTGTGTGTGTGTGTGTGTGTGTGTGTGTGTGTGTGTGTATTGGTCTGTAGTGTGTGGAGAGGCTCAGGTGAGAAGAGGCAGAATGAGACAGTTTTGAGAAACACAGAACATCCTATCTAAAATAGCTAAAAAACAAGATAAACATTGTGTTTTCAGTTAACTTCAATAATTTCTTCATTAAAGCCATCAACCTGTCTGTTAGACCCCATCCCAACTAGTCGTACCCTTAATTTACTAGATATGATCAATCTTTCTTTATTGTCAGGATATGTACCACAGTCCTTTAAAGTAGCTGTAATTAAACCCCTTCTTAAAAAGTCCACTCTTGACCCAGGGGTTTTAGCCAACTATAGACTGATTTCTAACCTCCCCTTCCTCTCTAAGATTCTGGAGAAAGTAGTCGCCAAACAGTTGTGTGACTTTCTACATAACAATAGCTTATTTGAGGATTTTCAGTCAGGATTTAGAGTTCATCACAGCACAGAGACAGCTCTGGTTAAAGTTAATAATGACCTTTTCATTGCTTCCAACAATGGGCTTGTCTCTGTACTTGTATTATTAGATCTTAGTGCTGCATTTGACACCATTGACCATGATATTCTTTTACAGAGAGTTGAGCATCAAATTGGCATTAAAGGAACTGCACTAAGCTGGTTTAGGTCATACTTATCAGATCGTTCTCAGTCTGTACACGTTAACGATGAATCTTCCATAAATACTACAGTTAGTCATGGAGTTCCACAAAATTCTGTACTTGGACCAATACTATTTACTTTATATATGCTGGCAGCTGTGGTGCAGAGGCAGAGCGGGTCGTCCCCTAATCAGAAGGTTGTTGGTTTTCGATCCCCGGCTCCTCCTGCACACATGTCGAAATATCCTTGAGCAAGATACTGAACCCCAAACTGCTCCCGATGCTGTGCATCAGTGTGTGAATGTGTATGAATGAGTTAGTTTCTGTTCGATGGGCTTTGCCATCACTGAGTGAATGTGTGCGTAAGGGTAAAGTGTGAAAGGTGGTTGGAAGACTAGAAAGGCGGCTATACAAGTACAGGTCCATTTACCATTTACCATTACCATATAACGCTCCAATTATATGCTTCCTTTAGGCAACATTATTAGGAATCACTCCATTAATCGAGCCCGATGTAATTAATCAATTATCTAAATTACAAACATGTCCTAAGGACATAAAATCCTGGATGAGCTGCAATTTTCTGATGTTAAACTCAGAAAAAAATTAAATTCTTGTACTTGGCCCCAAAAACCTCAGAGACTCATTGTCTAAAGATATAGTTACTCTAGATAGCATTACCTTGGCCTCTAGCACCACTGTCAGGAATCTTAGAGTTATCTTTGATCAGGACATGTCATTTAATTCCCACATAAAGCAAACCTCTAGGACTGCCTTCTTTCATTTACGTAATATTACAAAAAATTAGACACATCCTGTCACAGACGGATGCAGAAAAACTAATCCATGCATTTGTTACTTCTAGGCTGAATTACTGCAACTCCTTATTATCAGGCTGCCCCAATAAGTCCATTAAGATGCTCCAATTAATTCAGAACGCTGCAGCACGAGTACTGACAGGTACTACGAAAAGAGATCACATCTCTCCTGTACTAGCTTCTCTGCACTGGCTCCCTGTAAAATTTAGAATAGAATTTAAAATCCTCCTCCTCACCTACAAAGCTCTTTATGGTCAGGCCCCTTCATATCTTAAAGACCTCATAGTACCCTATTACCCCTCCAGAACACTGCGTTCTCACAATGCAGGGCTACTTGTGGTTCCTATAGTCTCAAAAAGTAGAACAGGAGCCAGAGCCTTCAGCTACCAAGCTCCTCTCCTGTGGAACCAGCTTCCAGTTGTGGTTTGGGAGGCAGACCCCAACTGGTCGAGGCAGACGACCACCCACCTAGAGCCGAAGGATCTGTCATAGGTTACTGCCTCTTAAAAGGCAGTTTTTCCTTGCCCCCGTCGCCAAGTGCTTGCTCGTGGTGGTACTGTTGGGTCTCTGTAAATGTTTAATGAGTTTGGTCTAGACCTTGGCGGCTGTGGCTCAGAGGCAGAGCAGGTCGTTCCTCAATCTGAAGGTTGTGGGTTCGATCCCCGGCTCCTGGTGCCACATGTCGAAGTATCCTGAACCCCAAATTACTCCTGATGCCATGCATCAGTGTATGAATGTTAGTTTCTGTTTGATGGACTTTGCCATCACTGAGTGAATGTGTGTGAAAGGGTGAATGTGGCACATAATGTAAAAGCGCTTTGAGTGCTTGGAAGACTAGAAAGGCGCTATACAAGTACAGGTCCATTTACCTGCTCTATTTGAAAAGTGTCCTGAGATAACCTCTGTTATGAATTGGCACTATACAAATAAAATTGAATTGAATTGAAGTGACTAATGACAAGTTTTAAATTTGGTCGAGTGAAAGTGCTGCAGCCACAAAACGAGCTACAGCAGCGTCCTTCTGGGCAATTGCACATCGTCGTCAAGTCCATTAAGGGTGCTTGTTTTTGCTACGGACAAGCTCTGATTGTTATTTTAAGTATCTGACAACATTATGGAAATTAATCTACAGAGAGATGAAGGCGATCAGGATTATTTTTTTAAATATGTGACAGTCAATGATATCGTGGACACAGTACTTTTTAAAATAAAATAAATAAAGATAACCATCTTTCTCTAATCTTAACTTTGTTTTCTGATAGCCTAAAACTAACAGCACATGAGATTAGGAATGTAACAATATATTGTGAGCAGCACCGCAACACAAACAAATGAGGGCCCCTCCGCAGCTAACGCCTTAAAGAGCTGGCATTACATAGAGAGAATACTTGTTTGTTGGGGGCACACCGGTCTCTCTCACACAGGCTCCGGGGCAGAAAAAACTATTGTGAGCAACTTTATGCAAATGAGGAGAGGACCACATGACGCCTGTCTACCAGAATGCATTGCACAGCTGTTTAGTTAGACAATGAATGGGAAGTGTGGAAAAGACTGATTCTGTGCATGTGGAATAATGTGACTTTTTAACATCTAACATCAAACTACTTTCTAAGTCTCTGTTTTCCTGCACAGATAACATCTGCATTTAAGCTGCTGTTGTGACGTTTGGAGTTCAGGTTGAATGGAAGCAACCGAATGAATCGTGAACGTTTTTAAGGTGACCAGACAGGAAGCCATTAGCAGAGTGTGGTCATGTTTGAACATGTATAGCTGCTGTTCTTATGCAAACACACACAGATGCAGTTGTTACGTCAACATCATGTGGGAAAAGTAATCACAGTGTGGAGATGAAAATAAAAAAGCCACAGTTAAGCAGATCACCTATGTGGACTCAAAGATATGAACATGATCAGTAAATAGGAGGTGCATAAATCAGAAATTAGAGGGGAAATCATCAAATCAGTAAGAGGGACTTTTTACAACCTGGCAAACCAAGTTGTTGTCTTCTTTCTCTTGACTGTTTCAATTTTTTTTTGTAGTATGATCCTCCTGTAGTAAATGGATGGTAAATGGACCTGTACTTTGTATTTGTAGAGTGCCAATTCATAACAGAGGTTATCTCAGGACACTTTTCAAATAGAGCAGGTAAATGGTAAATGGTAAATGGACCTGTACTTGTATAGCGCCTTTCTAGTCTTCCAACCACTCAAAGCGCTTTTAGACTACGTGCCACATTCACCCTTTCACACACATTCACACAGTGATGGCAAAGTCCATCGAACAGAAACTAACATTCATACACATTCACACACCGATGCACGGCATCAGGAGCAATTTGGGGTTCAGTATCTTGCTCAAGGATACGTTGACATGTGGCACAAGGAGCCAGGGATTGAACCCACAACCTTCCGATTAAGGAACGACCTGCTCTGCCTCTGTGTGCTATGTGCTGCAGAACAGGAATAGTGGTCAACCGATATGGGTTATTTAATGGCCGATGCCGAAATTTAGAGAGTAGGGCTACAGATGGCTGACATATAATGCCGATATCAAAACAAAAAATATCATGTATAATTATATTTTATTCTATGGGAAATTCAGACATATGTGTACCGCACCACACAATAACCGAGTTACAGTACAGGGTTGACTGATTGAACAGGAACCTGCCTTTTTTTACTGAGTAAGGCCAGTTTATGTATAATTCAATTCAATTCAATTCAATTCAATTCAATTCAATTTTATTTGTATAGCGCCAATTCATAACAGAAGTAATCTCAGGACACTTTTCAAATAGAGCAGGTCTAGACCGAACTCTTTAAAACATTATTTACAGAGACCCAACAGTACCACCATGAGCAAGCACTTGGCGACAAGGGCAAGGAAAAACTGCCTGTTAAAAGGCAGAAACCTAGGACAGATCCTCCGGCTCTAGGTGGGTGGTCGTCTGTCTCGACCAGTTGGGGTGAGAGAGAGAGAGAGATAACAAATGCTCAAGGTCCAGTGTGTAACATTTATTGACAGAAGTGGAATATAATATTCAGAGGTATGTAGGTAGGTTTTAATTAGTGTATAATCACCTGAATATATGAATTGTTATGTTTCTGTTACCTTATAATGAGCCGTTTTTATCTACAGGCACCACGGGTTACCTTTATTGAAGTCCGCCATGTTGAAGCACCATGTTTCAGCAGTCCAAAACGGACAAACCAAATGCCGGCTATAGATTTTTGAATTTTGCTCTTACCATAGTTTCTTTTTCACGCTTGGCATGGCAGGGTGAAGCGAAAGAGTCTGCAACTACACTGCTAAATGCTACTAAATCCTACCTTTGACATCTGTAATGTTACGTTTCCTTTATAATTAGGGATGGGAATCAAGAACCGGTTCCAAATTTTTATGATCCATCAGAATTATGTGCCCCTTTTATCAATGCCAAGTATTTCTGACAGTTACTCACTACAAAACAATGACATCAAACTCACGTGTCTACACTACGGCTGCACCATAAATCCAAATATTATCGTAAGCTGCAAGTTTTTAATAAAGGTCAAATGTGTGAATGTGCATTGTAATGAAGTACTGTAGTGCTGCAGAGATGCCCTGACCTACAAATCTTGATTTGAGATTTAAGAAAACATGTTTGTTTGGTACAAACAAACATGTAAAAGATTATCACTAATCATACGAATCACAAAGTTTTTTTTTTTTTTTTTTTTTTTTGTTTTTTTTTTTTTTTTTTTTTTTTTTTTTTAATAAAAAAAAATAAAAAATTTTTTTTTTTTTTGAAAACCTCTTCCCCCTTTTTTTACCCAAAAAACTGATCAGGAATCAATACTAGAACCGACAAAGATGAGCAGAATGGACAACACTATTGGAATCAAAAAAATCTTATCAGTTCCCATCCCTATGTATAATAACGAAAAGTTATTTTTATTGATGGCTACTGATCTATTAAGCATTGCCTTGATACAATTATTTGAACCTGTTGGGTTCAACTTACAACTCCTTTATAAAAGCTTTGTAGAAAGTGGTAGCTAGTTTTTAAATTCCTAGCTTTGGACAAACCACAATGACTGTTAATTCATGCTCATCTATACTTCATACAGTGAGTTAGAAAACACTTCAAATAATCAAATGAATGAGGACAGCGTGGATGTTTCATAGTCTACAGGAAATTAAACTAAAATCCAACCAGCTCTGATTTTGATCAACATATGCAATAGAGTGAAATACGGAAAGCACTGAGTCTATACTGAGAATGAAACAAACCATGTTAATTGGTTTGTTACTTACTCACCATGCTGTCGTAGTGTATCAGCTCCAGCTCGTAGTCCGGCAGTATGTCGGTCCTGTTATTCACCAGGTCCATGGCCATCTGAGCGGCGGGGAGGCAGGCTTGTCCGCCGGGCCAGCCTCCGCTCATGGGGAACAGGGCTCCGATGTAAAGCTTCTTCTTGCCTAGAGCCGAGCGGGAGCAGGAGAGGAGGACAGTGAGGGTGAGGGTCAGAGAGCAGCGGAGGAGGCCTTGGCAGAGCCGGGCCATGATAGTTGGAGGATGCTGGAGGCTGATTGGGGCTCTGTGAGTTCAGGTTGCTCCTGCAGTAGCCTACTGCCGGAGGCTGAGGCGGACTAACTGTGCGTGGGTCAGGAGGAGCTTTGAATTCCCATGAGCGACACAAGATGATTTTCTCACAGATGGCAGCACATTTAGAATATTAATTTATGGCAAACATAAAGGTTAGTTTGACTGCTTTTCTGTTGCAAAAAAACATATAACAGCTGATAAATAAATAACTTAATATGAAACAATTGAATTCAGCTCATCTGCTCTTCCATGCTTGGATATGAACTTCATAAACCCTCAACTCACTGAATGCAATCAACAAACAGCAGAGGAAGTAGGCTACTGTGATGAACAGAGACCGTTCACACAGGAGAAGGCTGGAGTTGCAAACTAAACTTGAATATTTAATCGATATTTAATCCGGATTTATGATCCGAGGATCTGAAACTAAACTCAGTCTGTTTACAGAGATAACAGAAAGCCTCCCTTCCTCCTTATGCAATATTAACAAAAACCCACACTGAGCTCATGAGGATGAGCATCGTTATGTCCGGATACACTCGTCATCTGCCCTTCCTCAGCCTCCGCCTACGTACAAAGCGCAATACAGGAGCAATGTTAAGGCGGTAATCCGACGCAGTCTAACGACAGAGCGGTCAGTCTGACAGCAAGGTCGATCCGGAGAAGGAGAAGTCGCCACAGTGTTGCTGGAATGCGGTCAGCCCTTCAGGAGGAGAAGACAGACGAATGACGGTACCAGCGCGGAGCTCCGAGTCTGACTGCAGCAGCAGCGTGTGAGGGAGAGGAGGAGGGAGAGATGGAGGGGGAGGTGGAGGAGGAAGAGGAGGAGGGATGTTCAGTCTCTCTGTTTCACAAACCACTTTGAATTTGCAATCCCTTAACACAGCCCCGCTCATTTATCTTCCCTCCTCCCGCTCTCTCCTCCTTCCGCTCCTCCGAAAACAACACCCCCACCTCCGTTTGTCTTTACACATTGCTACACCTACATCGACAAATGGTAAAGTCCAGTTAAAATGAAAAATGACTTTTTAACTCTTTAAGATTGTATCCTCAATCATATTGTAGCACTATTTAAAGCTGCAGTAGGAAACTTTATTTTAAAAAAATACTTTTTTGACATATTTGCTTACACTTCAGGTTCCTCTGGTTAGTGCTCCTAATGATATTTTTTAACGTGATTTACTGAGTTTCCAGATGGACTTGTTGCTAAAAGAAGCTTACTGTCACTTTTTATGACAAGTCCCTCTCTAGCTGCCTGTTTTTTACAGGAAACACATAAATATGCGGAAGAAAATAGCACTCTGATTTCCGTTTCATGTGGACTAAATTTAACCTTCTGGACCTGGTTTTCAGCTGGTCCACAAATAAGTCTCCTTCCTGAGAGCTTTGAATTCTTGCAGTACCATGCACAACAGCAGCACCATTTTATGCCGTGCATCGGTGTGTGAATGTGTATGAATGTGTTAGTTTCTGTTCGATGGACTTTGCCATCACTGAGTGAACGAGTGTGAAAGGCTGAATGTGCCACGTAGTGTAAAAGCGGAAGAGTGGTCAGAAGACTAGAGAGGCGCTATACAAGTACAGGTCCTTTTACCATTTACCAATATTGTCCACTGAAACTCATTCATTCATTTCAATTCAATCATTCAGGGACCAGGGCCGAATTTACACACTATTGCCGGGCTATTCAATTGGCGGCCCCAGGACTGGGACTGGCCCCTGAGGGATTTTGTACCGGCCCTTGGAGTGAAGTGTAGTTATTACATATGACCTTTAAGCCATGGTGGCAAAACAGGTAGAATATCTACCTGTTTCGGCCGGACATATATTTTGGGGGACCACACATGACCAATCAAAGTCGCCCATTCGCGCTCTGACTGCTCTGACTTTCTTTCAAGCCAAGCACGAAGCTTGGCTAACAAGAAAAAATGTCTCTCTCTACCCTTAAAAAAAAGACAAGTTGACTCAGAGAACAGGCAGTTCAACAATGAATGGACAGAAAAATACGCGTTTATTGCTGTTGATGCGAATCCTGTGTGCTTAATCTGCAACGAGTGCCTCGCCGTGTGCAAGTATAATTTGAGAAGGCATTTCAAGACAACGCATGCTAACTTTTATGCTACTTTCCCACGGGGCTCTGCTGCTCGGAGGCAGAAGATAACAGGGCTTACATCTTGTTATGAGCAAAGACATCACATTTTGTTTCGGGCCTGTACGGATCAAGAGAGAGCAACTACGGCATCGTTACGAGTGGAATGGATATTGGGCAAAAAGAAAAAGCCATTTACAGACTCAGAGACTGTCAAGGAGTGTATGCTGGCATCCATTGAGGAGGTGGTAACAGATGATAAAAGCCGAAAAAACATTATCGATTGGATCAAGCAAATTCCAATTTCTGACACGTCAAATATGAGGAGAGTCGAGTCCCTTGCATCGGACGTTTTCAAGACGCTTTTGGACAAGCTGTGGAAGGCCGAGGTGATGTCTTTGGCCGTGGATGAGTCGACTGATAACAGTGATGTTGCACAGCTGATTTCGTGAGGATCTGCTTGGACTAATTCCCATGGAGAGGCACACTACCGATGAGATTCTCTTCACCAAAATTTCTTCATTCTTTGAGGAGAACAACTTGGATTTGGCGCGCGTCAACATGCTGGTGACGGATGGTGCGCCCTAGATGGCGGGCAGGGATAAGAGGCTCGCAGGATGGCAGCTGTGACTCCGCAGGTGAGATCTCTGCATTGCCTCATCCACCAAAGCCTCCTGTGTGCCAAGCTCAGTGGTGAGTTAAAAGAGACCATGGACTCGGTCATGGCAATTATAAACTTCATCCGTTGTACCTCCAGTTTACAGCACCGCCTTTTCCGCAAGCTGTTGACTGACATGTCTTCTGAATATAAAGATTTGCTCATTCACAATGACATTAGATGGCTTAGCAAAGGAAACGCTTTGAAACGTGTTTGTGAACTAAGAGAGGAGATTCTGGTGTTTCTCCGGTCTTCAAAATTGAAAAAAGTTTCTGTCTCTGATGGAAAACGATAAGTTTAATGCCGCTGTTTGCTTTTTGAGCGACGTTTTCCATCATTTGAACCAACTCAACATGGAGTTGTAGGGCAGAGATAAAACAGTAGCAGAACTTGTGGAGAAACTTGTGTGGAAACTTCATGCTTCATGCATTGTAACACTGAAATCTATCTCCTCATTGTCAATTGAGGATAACGAGCTGTATAGTTGGTACAGTTATGTGCAATTAAGTGGATGTTTTCTGTTGGTTAATTGCATTTCTCTTATTGTCTGTGTCTCTGATATTTCAACATTGTATTGCCATTTGAATGTAACAATGCCTTAGGCCTATGTGTCTTAGTGCATCACAATGTGCATATGTTGTTCTGCATTTACAAAATAGAATGTATTGATTCCTTCAGTATGTTGTTGTAATTTCTTTATTTGTTCCCATAATTACTCATATTATCCGGCCCCTTATTTTGCCTTAGTTTCATGAACTGGCCCCAATTCCAAATTAATTGAATAGCCCTGCACTCGAATTGAAATATATTTGTTAGTTACAATACTGTAACTAACAAATGTATGTGTGAGAGGAGCACTGGGTTATTAGATTTCTGGTGGCAGTGGCATCTGTCATGTGATAAGCTCACATTGTGAAGGAAGCAGCTGTAAAACAGTGGATATATTGTTATGCCATACATGCCATCCCCTTTGTTATGAAAGGGGATGACTAAAATAAATCCCCCCTGTTAACCTTCCTCCCCCCTCTCCATCCCCTAGTACCAAGGTCACTAACAGGAGGATCCAAACACCGTCCTCTCCCAACCTAGACGGATAAACAATTAATTATTGATCATTTTAAAATTTTGACTAAGCATTTCTATTTTAACCGACACAGGTTTCTTGCCTTTACGGCACTGGTTTAATGGCCCAGGAACCCCACAGAACAACTGCATGCATTGTAAATAATCTCACCTGATGCTACTAAGCCAATCAAATCAGTGCATTCTAACAACCATTACGACTCGAGTCAGTGAGTGAGACACACACACACAGGGGAGAAACAAGACAAGTCGGAGAAATAAGTGAGTCAGAGAAAAGTAATTTCACATGGCGTGCTCTGAAAAGAGAAAAGTTTGAGAACATTCACCTCTACCAAAGGTCAGGAACATCATAAAGTCTAACTGTATTATGAATTCATTGTTTCTTTATCTGACTGAGGTTTGTGCAAGTTAGATACCAGCAGCCTAACTGCTGTGTAATCCTGGTAATTTTATACCTGGAAAGTCTTTGGCTGCATGCACCACTGAAACCAAATAGAGCCCCGCCTCCACACTGTATCCAGTTTTCTCCAGTTCACTATGTAAATATGTATTCATTAGATCTGACCCACTACCTCAAACATCCACTGCTCACTAGACAGGGCCACGGGTTAAAAATGCAGGAGCTACCCTAACCCTAAATTATATTGTGCATTAATGGCGCATATTCCATCTCAAATAATTATTAATAATTAATTAAATTAGCTACCACAAGCTAATTGCCTGTGGCCTTTGGGGCCTTTGAGGGTCTGGGCCCTGGGGCAGTTTCCTCGAACATTGGTAATCCAGTTTTGTTCATGACTCAAATTCAACTAATTTTATCCTATCACAGATATATTGGTGCAGGTGGTCCTGGATGTCTGGTTCCCTTGGCAAACTCTTCAGAGCCTTTATCTGTGTACCCCCCACATGTTTGCACCCTAGGCAACTGGCTTTTTTGTCTGTATCTTGCTGTTAACTGGTGGGCTGCAACCCACTCGTTCTAAATGGTTTTCTGATGTGTGGTCAAAAAAAATATCTTTAAAATGTTCAACTATCTGATTTTGAAAATGTGTGTCAACAGACTTGTTTTTAGGTCTTACTCATTCTGTGTGTAAAACACTGCAAAAAGGAATCTCAAGAAAGTCAAAAAGCCTTGTGAAATGAAATATATATATAAAAATAAATATTTTCTGTCCAAAAATGAAAAAAATAATCTTGAAAAATCTGTTTTTAAGAAAATATATCTAGTTGTGGTGTTCATACTGAGTTTATTATCTGAGTATTATTATGTGCTCTGATCGTAGGGATTACATTTTTATGTAAAAAAATAACATTGCATATGTGTGTTCATATTTATGAAAGCTAATGTGTGTGTACACATTTGAGTGTGCAATGCCAATCTTGGAAGTGTGTGTTTATGTATGAGTGTGTGTAGAGGTATGCAAGGCATTTGGATCTAACAGTAGCATATTAAAATGAATGCAGGGATGAAAATCTGGGTACATTGTAATATTGTATGTTTAAAAAAAGGCCATGATGACATTGTATGTGTTTACTAGCCTATTCATAAAAATATATTTGCTTAAAAATTCTATGAAAGTGGGTTGCAAGATCGGAAAATGTACCGGACTACCAAAACAAAAAAAATGGCAGTCGAGCAGTGTCAATGTCTGAGGTCATTTAGAAACAGTTTGTTCACCAGAGAGCAATGCCTTCCTCACCACATATCTTGGTCACCATTCTTTAATAAACAAATTTAGGGGAGCCTTATAAATATTTGTTGTTTATGTAATGTGTTAACCTTAAAAATATCAATATATATTGATTTATACTGACATTGTTAACTGTTTTTAAACTACAAAATAACCTTATCAGCAGTACAACATCCAGAATTGGCCAGGCTCTAATGAATACAAATAAAAAACTGTTAATAGACAAAAGAAAAGAAATCTCAATTCAAGGTCTACTTACTCCAGAGCTTTAAACCCCATCTCACTGTCTTCATCAGAAGATGTAGATAGCTCAGTTGCAACTGTCAAGTCATCCAAGAGTTTGTAAACTGATCTTCGCTGTATTTTTTTTTGTTTGTATTAGTATTATTAGTACTTTCATCAGTCATGTCACTATTAGTAAAATTATTTTGTCAAACCACTATTTCTAAGGACATGCTGAAAAATGTATCATGATAAAATGTTTAATTTCAGTCAATATTGATAATTATTGTTGTTTCATAATTTTTAATGACATATTTTAATAAAGACCAGATGGAAAAAGGTTGAATTTACCTTCTTTATGCATCAAGGCACACAGATAATAATTCAACATTAATGTTTTGTCATACAGTGTTGTTGCAGAGTATCTCTGCATCGTGGACTGTCTGTGGATTACCAGATTATCAGATGTAGATGGTGACTGAAGACATGTTGAGTTCTCCAAAGGGTGATTCACTCTGAGCACACTCCATTATCAAAAGATATGAAAGGCTGTTTATGAGCCAGGGTGTATTCATTATGTGCTTTCATCGTGGTTTGCATTTACTGCCTTTATTGATATCAATATTCTATTGAACAATTTTGTTATTGCAATTGCTGAAGTGTCTATGGCTGATATATATTGCCTATCCCACCACCCCACAAAAAATAACTTTCATTCTTAAAAACATTTATGAACTGTTTGTAAAAACATTTAGTTATTGTTTTGTTTAATATGCTTTAAAGCTGCAGTAGGTATTTTTTTTTATTAAAAAAAATTTTAAAATTTGCTGAAACTTTCACTATATCCTTAGCTCTGATTGGTTGGTTTTGTTCAGGCCCAGTGGATTCTTACAAACACCATTGGGAGCACTTGAACGAGCCAGAGGAACCTGATTTTTTCACAGATTATCTGTCTCATGTACCACTGTCAAAACACAGTTCAAGATAAAGATTTTTATATAAGTAAAAAGACAGTTTTTGTCGTATGCTAGTGTTTTATTTGCAAAATATGTATGATATCCTAAAAGGTGGAAAAATTCTCAAATGGAAAGGTGATTAAACAGTTGGTAGGAAAGAAATTGGGTTGTTATTGTGGCACACATCTTTACTTGTTTAACATTTATATCTATTCAGCTCTTTCATTGTTGTCTTCTTCATAAGCCAATACAATCTTTCCATTTAGCAAAGCACATTTCAGAGATCTCATTGAGCCATAGTGAATCATGCTCTGCCTCTCCCCCACATACTCCTACATTTACACGTTTCTTTATTACGGTATCTTCCTGAGAGTGGTGATGCCTTTCATTTAGTCCCTGTGTGTGTGTGAGTGTATCTTTAATTATGTATCAGCACAGTGATGGGCTGACACCAATCCTTCTTTCTTTACTCTCATATTTGCTTAGTTTTTTCTTCTCATTTCTAGAAGCCAAAGAGACACTGCTGTTCTTTTCTTCTATCTGCTATTGCGCAGCATGATGTCTATCTCTCTCTGCTCGGTCCCATTTCCATTTCCAGGCACAGCTCTCTACCTGACCAGCTCTCATTTTCTCGGGTGGGTTGATATGTATCTCTCTGTGCCTCCTCCTATCGGTTTCGCCATCTCTCTGGGATTATCCATGCTGCTAGAGAATAGAGGCTCGTATGCCTCCCACATCCCTCAGCTCCAGCTCATTTCTATCAAAAAACTGTCCTGTCATTTACTGTGACTTCAGAGCAGACAGCTCCTCACACACAACTTGTTAAACCAGTTTCCATGGACATGAAACTGGAAAAAAGATGCAGTGCTATTATGCCTCCTGATCTGTTTGGAGTGTGTCTTCCCTCAATGAATTTGAACAACCCTTTGAGAGCTGATAAGTGATTCCATAGCTTTATAAATCCTAGGCTAATTTTGTAAAATGCAACACTTAATAAAAGCAGAGCTGATGGTGTTACATTTAAAGAAATTTAATCATGTTCCACTTCTTCAGTGATGCATTAGTCAAGGTCATTTATGTACTATGAACCGTACAAGGAATGATTATGTAAAGATCGGAGCATGGTCATACGCAACCAACTTTACTTGTTATGGCTCCGCTGGGCAAAACTGGATTGTAGCCCCACTCAGTTTACCTCAACTCACTGTGCTGATAGTACCTTAAAACTTCCTTTCTACCGTAAGTTAGCTTGATGCTACACTGATTTGTAATAGGTTGAATGATGTCTGTTATTCCCACTCTGTGCCCTGTACTCCTTTTCTTGCACTGTAATTTTGTGCTCCAGGTTGGTGCTAGCATCATGACAGGACTACAGCTGGGCAATGTAACTGGGCTCCGCAGCTTCTATGGACATGTAGGTAATGGCAGTGGTAAAGAGACCTAAGAGAAAAGCTAAGAAAAGAAAAGGAGCAAGAAGCCACCAGAAAAGGGCGGCAGAGAGGCAGAGCGTGTCGTTCCTTAATTGGAAGGTTGTGGGTTCGATCCCCGGCTCCTGGTGCCACATGTCGAAGTATCCTTGAACAAGATACTGAACCCCAAATTGCTCCCGATGCCAAGCATCGGTGTGTGAATGTGTATGAATGTTAGTTTCTGTTCGATGGACTTTGCGTGTGTGAAAGGGTGAATGTCTCACGTAGTGTAAAAGCGATTTGAGTGGTCAGAAGACTAGAAAGGCGCTATACAAGTACAGGTCCATTTACCAAAAGTGGGACTGGGTTTTAGTGGTTGGCTTAAGAGAGCTTAGTGAAATAAAAGGCTGCAGACAGACGATGAGCTGGCCTTCTTGCTGTTGGACTATTCAGTAATAGTAGCTATGTCTTGTGTTGTTGCACTTACTTGATGTTTGGCTTCGTTAGCAGAGTTGTCAACTAGCTAGTTTCTGATCATAAGTCAGTCCCTCCAGAAAAAAGCGTTTATGTGATCGCATGATTCAATGCCTAATCAGCCAAAGTCTGCATATTTATGCGGGGGCCGCATTTTTTCAAATACGCTTCACTTTCGCCGCATAAATTGCAGATTTCCGCGCAAAATATGCAGGGCTTGCAAGATGTCATAATCCCCGCATTTTCGTTGCAAAAAAGTCACATATATCTTAGCAGAAAGTTTAAAAATATTGCGTTTACTTCACACAAGAGCAGCCATTTTCCCCTGTTGCCATGGGAACGTTATGAAGTAACGTAATTACGCGACGTGAACTTCATCGAAAAGCTGCAAACCCCGGGGTGAAGTTCCAGCAATTTCATTGCATAAAATTGCATAAATTGCCACATATTCCATTGCGTTTTTTAAGAAAACGTGCCGCATAATCAAGGATTTTGGCCCGCAACAATCACTAAAAAATTCCGCGTTCCTAACAAATTACAGCTGTCCATATTTACCAAAGTGGGATTGCAACTGGGGACGCCAAATCGCAAAAAGAAAATCCCAATTTTATTTTATTTTTTGCCGTGGACTTGAAAGAGGTATCAAGTATCTTTTTTTTTTGTTGGTAATTCTAGTATTGTATCAAAGTTTAAAATTCTGTTAAGCTCACTTGGAATTATGTTCATATTATATATATATGATATATAGGTTATTTTTGGAACTGTAATGATCCTTTTATAACATAAACACAATTGTTTTCTAACCTCAACCATACTCAGTGCCTGAATTGGACCAAAAAAGGTGCTAGTACCCCAATTCATCTCAACCCTGACCCTAAACACAACATGTCGGTGACCTTGGTGGTGGGCACAGCCACACTGACAAAACTCAGAAGTACTGCCACTGTGTACTGGTGAGTACTGGCCCGTTTGACCACATGAACTGTAGAAAGAAATTATTTGGAGAAGTTGGCATTGAATTTAATGTTGCGTCTTCTGTATTTAGGCAACTCTCATCACTTGGTTACAGTTAGAGAAAACTCCTCATCTTGAAAAAATTGAAAAAGTCTAATTCTTTCAATATTTTTTTTGTCAATATTTAACCAAAACCACAATATTTAACCTAAACTAACCTTATTTTAACAAAGGGCTTTGGGAGCCTAAACCAGGACAGGTTTAGGAGGACAGACCCTATCCTGACCCACATTGCAAAATTGGTCTGGCACAGTGAAGGCCCACACAGCCCAAATACAGCAATGAAATATGTCCACAGGTGGTCCAGATCTGGTATCATAATGACATTTCCATATCACAGCAAACTGTATGACCAAAACTGGCCCTATGTTGGACCAGACAAGTTTCAGATGACAACTTTGGCTAAACCATAACAAAGCCACTTCATTAATACACATTAATTAACATAGCTTTCCCCAGACAAATGTCTGCCCTCTTCCCGAGGTCCTTATTTTCCTCTCAGCTAGTAGTCTACTAGCCAGAAACATGAACCCGGAAATGCTGAGTAACCCAAGGTTTTATGTTAGAAATGTAAAGTATGGTTCCCCAAAATATAGATGCCTTCAAGCAGTTTTCAACCAGTTTCTTCCCTAAAGATCTCTCATTTAATTCTGTGCCTCCTGATTGTATTTATCTGCTTATTTTAGGCAATTAAGTTCAGGAGTCACTAACGTTTGTCCAGTTGTTATCCATCCTTGTTTATATATTAATCAATGTGTGTGTGTGTGTGTGTGTGTGTGTGTGTGTGTGTGTGTGTGTGTGTGTGTAACAAGGGTGTATTTGATAGTATAGTTTTTTTAAACTTCCTAATTAGTGTAAACCTAACAAATAGTAATTGCTTACATGACATGATACACTACATCTTCCTACTCTGAAAATGAACTCTAATGACATTTTGAACAATGTTAAGGTAAAAAAAGAAACTATCAGGCCCAGTTTTGTTAAGTAGAACACTGGATCAAACTGCTGTGATGGTTCATGTTCATCTCTCTCGGTTATTCCTTTCTTCTTCTTCCTCTGTCTTCTCCTCGCTGTCTTTATTTCTCCCTTCTCTCCTCTCTAACCAAGTTTTACATTTCTATATTTGCCCAAGCACTAAAGCCCTGCGGGGTAGCTTCCAAACAGCATCACATGTGACATGTTACCATTACTTACGCTGCTGCTGTGCTCCAGATTCTCTCCAGTGCAGCTGCATAAAGCAACGTTCTAATCTATGTACAGTATATATGCATGGCAGCACTCAGGAAAGCTCATATCCATGACAGGCTGAAAGTGAGTCAAGACCAGTTCCAGAAGACAAACAAGTCAAGACTGATACTAGACCAGCATGGCTGTATGAACCTACTAGGGCAAAGGTAGGACTGCTGTTACAGTATAGCAACAAAAAAAACCTTATCCTAGAGGTGGCAGATCAGAACACACTCATGAATCGTTGAGCAATTCAGCAAATTTTTCAATTTAAAACTGCAGTAAGTAACTTTTATAAAACTAACTTTTTGTCATTATTCCTGAAATTTGCATGGCTGTGGCTTAGAGGCAGAGCGGGTCGTCCACTAATCGAAAGGTTGTCGGTTTGATCCCCGGCTCCTCCTGCCACATGTCGAAGTATCCTTGAACAGATATTGAACCCCAAATTGCTCCCGATGCTGAGCATCGGTGTGTGAATGCGTATGAGTGTGTTAGTTTCCGTTCAATGGCCTTTGCCATCACTGAGTGAAGGTGTGTGAAAGGCTGAATGTGCCATGTAGTGTGAAAGCGCTTTGAGTGGTCGGAAGACTACAAGGGCGCTATACAAGTACAGGTCCATTTACCATTTACCATTTACCATTTTGACAGTAGTACATGAGACACATAATCTTTGAAAAGATCTGGTTCATCTGGGTCATTCTAGCATTGATAATGGCATTTGCAAGAATCCACTGGGCCTGGATGAAAACAACAAATCAGAGCTGAGAAAAGATGTTTGGGGTTGTAAGCTTGAAGTTGATTTTTGAGCCTCATTCCATGGGTCACAAAGCCTCTGTATTTAATGTCCTGGGAATAAGAGTCTCTTTCTTTGCTTTGATTGGTTGTTTTTGTTTAGGCCCGGTGGATTCTTACTAATGCCATTAAGAGCCCTGTTGGAGCCAGAGGAACCTGATTTTTTCACAGATTATCTGTCTCATGTACTACTGTCAGGATACAGTGAAAGTTTCAGCAAATATGTCAAAATGTTATTTTAATAAAAATTACCTACTGCAGCTTTAAGGACCTACATGTAGTGGATCAGTTTCATTTAAAGCAGTCAGTCATCTTGTGTAGCCTTAATACAGGTCACTGGAAGTCACTGACACAAAATGTCATCCTGCCCATTGGAACAGCAGATCAGAAAAAGCTCATATGGGCCATTATGGTAGGCAATGACAAATCTCTTTTGTCAAAAAGACCTTTTGTCATTTATGAGGACTTGCTGGTAAGGTATGTCCCATTTGAAGGAACTACAACTCAGATATCATTATCAGGAAAAGAGTCAATATCTGTCTACCCTCCTCCACACATTAATCAGTCAATGACTCTGATTAATTTCTACTGCAATTTAACAGATTAGCTGATTTGAATGAGGTTAATGTTGTGAAATTGCAACACAAACAAAACTGTCTGTCTTTGTTTGTATTTCATGCACAGAGGAACAATCTTCCCCTGCTGTCTGTCAAAACTGAGCTGTGTCAGGGTTGGCTGCAAGAGACCACATTGGCATGCAGCTTTCAGCAGAGCTCCAGAGACGAATGTCAGCCATGGTGATGACAGCACAAAAACCAAAATAAAAGATGCTGGGAGAACAAAGCTGACAGCTAGAGCACGCTGCTACAGTATAATGGTCAGCGGCTGGGTTTTTACTGGTCATTAGCTTATTTCGTAAACCCAGGCTCTCTCCCAGTTCGTCAAGTACTGCTGCTTGATCAGTGGCCCTCTATTTCAAAATATGACACTGTAGGTAACCCTTTCTGTCATTTGTGGACATGCAGAGCTCCCGCCTTAGGCGTCATTTATGGACATGCCCACCAGACATAGAATAAAGAGCCATAAAGTCCACATATGGAGGAGTGTGGTGGATGGATGGCTCAAACAAATGCAGGACTTTCACCCAGGTTTGTTTTTGTGTCCCATTTTGTCTCCCTTTGAGTGGTCGGAAGACTAGAAAGGGGCTATACAAGTATAGGTCCATTTACCATTTGAAAGCAAAAGTCAAAGTTAACTTCTTTTAACGGTGATATATATGAGATTCAAAACATTTATATAGCAGTAAACAATACAGCACAGCAACAACAGTATTGGTAATGGCAATCTAGCAGGACCATGGCAGGAGGCTCCACCAGGATCGATAACCTGCGAGACGAGAAAGCACAAGAACTAGCAAGAGCATCATATTGGAGTCATGATGTCACACTTCCCTGCAAATGGTAAACGGACTGTAGCGCCTTTCTAGTCTTTTGGCCCCTCAATGCACTATACACTACATGCCACACTCAGCCAGCAACTGCTCACCAGAACGGAAACTAAACATTCCTACACCGATGCACAGCATTGGGAGCAATTTGGGGTTTAGTGTCTTGCTCAAGGACACTTTGACTGCAGCGATAGGAGGCGGGGATCGAACCTCCAGCTTTCTGATTAGCGGACAACCAGCTCTACCTCTGAGCCACAGCCGCAGAGTGTGGCTATTGCAGCCTCTCTGTGGTTTGTTTACATAGCTGGTCTGCTCCATGTGCAGCTGAGTAAAGCGACTGAACTGCTGTTTTTAACATCTACGTCAGTGAATGAAGGCTTTATTTCCACCGAACCAAAGTTGGTGATTGTTAGAACAGTGGAAAGACTAGCAAAGACATTTTGGGTGAATTTCCTTTTGTTTCTGTCCACTTTGAATGAAGTTACAATGTTATGATAATGATGATGATGATATGCAATGTAAAATTTGCTTTTTTGTCTATGGAGTCGCAAGCTATGGAAATATTACAGCTGTTTCTGGTTAAACAAAATCCTGTCAGTGGCAAAGTGGACGTACTTTGGCGGGTGTATTAATCCCCAAGGATTGGTTTGCTTGTTGCCGATTTCCCAAATATTTTTTTAACTCTATGAACAAAGGATTTATATAGACCAAACCAGTGATGATGATTGTTGTGACTGTGGAAAGACTAACAAAGTCATTTTTTGGGCCTCTTTTTTCATTGCCTTTTATTGGATAGTGACAGCCAAATACAGACAGGAAAGGGCCACAGGTCGGATTCAAACCCGGGCCGCTGCAGCAACTTGGTACATGGGTCACCAGCTCTACCAACTGAGCTAACCAGGCAGCCAACAAAGTAATTTTTGTCTTTGTGTCATATAGTATGGTACATGTCCTAACATAACTTTGCGAAAGGTTATGTGGGGACAGGGTTGTTCTGTTCCTGTCAGGTGGGTTCATGTTGACATGAAATACCAGGATGGCCCAAGGGATTGTTTGCATAACTGAAACCTATTGACATGCCAGACTTTTAGGTAAATTACACCACTTGTTTGTTGATGTGTATAAGTACCAGAGTTGTTCTGTACTTCGGCAAGTTAAATAAACGTATTTAGATCCACAAGTCCTGGTCTCTGACTCATCATTGTGGCATCATTAAAAGACACAACAGTCATAAGTGACTAATGACAAGTTCTAAATTTAGTCCAATATTGAGTGAAAGTGCTGCAGCCACAAAACGAGCTACAGCAGCGTCCTTCTGGGCAATTGCACATTGTCAAAATACGTCCATTAATAGTGCTTGTTTTTGCTACGGACGAGCTCTGATTGTTATTTTAAGTGTCTGACAACATTATGGAAATTAACCTACAGAGAGATGAAGGTCTTACTCAAGGAGAAGTCTCATTCTGAAATCTCTGTAAAAGTGAGGTGACTTGATCAGGAAGTCAACACTTATAATAACAATCTGAGCCAGTCAGTAGCAAAAACAAACACTTTTAATGGATGGATTTTGACAGTGCGCAATTGTGTGCAAGGATTATGTTGTATCCCATTTCACAGCTGCAGCGCTTCCAGAGTGGACCAAATTAAAAACTTGTTTCCACATTAGTCACTGGGACACCAATAGAAAGTAAGAAAATAAGATCCAGTTTGAAAAGTATAGAAGTTACCCTTAAAGTTATTATACTGATATACACAGGCACAATGGAAAAAGCTCTCATGTACACAGACTTGTACACACAGTATGAGATAATAACATGCAGTAAGTGCTACAGTAACCACAAGCAGGCACTTACTTTCCACCTGAGATGCTGAGCCTATTGCTGTATGAAACAAATGCAACTGACACAGCCATTAAACTAAACTACTTTTGTTACCGGAGGAGGTGGCTTAAGGTAAAACCTTAATTACCAGATTGGGTTGGCTTCACACAGCAACTTTCTGAAGACAGGAAGTGCTCTTTACCCCCCATCCACCACCCACCCCCAATGGACCCTCATGCCTCACATATGGCAGATGTGGCTGACATCTGTTAATGACAATAATGAAAGTGGCTGAGCTTGTTATGTGTGAGGTTTTTAAACAGATGCGTTTGTGAATGGAAGAGGAAGGATCTTTATGTGCTTGCTTGTGCGATGGTCCTGATTGGACTCTAGGAGCTGCAGGCTACATCTGATATTCATGGGCTTTCTGTCCCCGACTCAGCAGTTAGCCTTTAGGGTTGTTCTAAAATAAAGCACAGGCTTAAAGTGACAATGAGATTAGAGAGAAACATCCAGAGCCTGGGGTTTTAATCCCAGTCAGATAACACATCTTACTTTATTACTAATTTCCGTTAATGTAGTGCACTCAGCAGAGAGGACCACCGGTGCTGCCATAGAGCTGTTAATTCTTATTATAAAGTAACGTTGTAGTAATAAAAATATCCTGCAATAGAAAGTTGATCCAAATAAATAAAAAAAAACAAGAAGGCGGCACGCAGCCTAAAAGTGAGCAGTTGTGTCCTATTTTGAGGTCAGTCCATCTCTCCTTTGGCAGCCAAAAGTGCCCAGCAAGCCTCATTAACATTTCACACCATCTGCATCATATTAGGACAAAAAAGGGACAAATCTGGTCTTGAGACCCCTTTTCCTCTGGCATTCTGCTGCTGAATGGCATCGCGGACATTTTCGAAAGCAGGTTTCTTCACCGCTGCTAGGCCTCAATCGATTCTCCAGGGCGCTGTGATTGATCGCGTGGGTTGCCAGGTCACACTGGGCAGCATGTTTGGCTGCACAGGTTGCTAAATCACTGCAGGGCAACACAATTGGCTCAACACGCTGCCAAGATCCTTGCAGGCAGAGGGATGTGCTGGTGGAGAGTGAGAGCTAAAATTACCACTCAACACTGAGAAATACGCATACTACAGATTTCTTTCCAACAACAAGAGCGTGTCTGCCTTAAAAGACAAATAACGCTCTTAAAGACTTGATATGTACACAGTTGTAAACAATGCATAAGCTACTCCCTTAAAATATTGAAAGAAAAATATTCCCATATAAAATATTGAAATTGGAAATAGAATTTAACATTACTTAACTAACATTAAGAAAAACTGCCAAACATGTAGTATAATGACCACACTGTTTATACAGTAATTTGAATTGTAGTCATACCATAGCCTTATGATATAAAACCTCTGCTACTTTAATTTCATTTAGACTCTGGACTAATCCCTATAAATCCATATTATATATTCCTCAATTACCTCCATTGAAATGGGGGATTTAATTGTACCCTTTGTACAATTTACAAAAATGCATCATCTCAAACTATTAGTTCATTAGTTTAAACTATTATTGCTTGTCAGATGTGGTAACGAGCAGCACTGGTATACCCCAAGGAACTGTACTGTCACCGTTCCTGTTCACCCTCTACACCTCTGACTTCTGCTTCAACTCTGGAGCGTGCCACCTACAGAAGTTCTCTGATGACTCCTCCATTGTCGGCTGTATCTCAGATAATAGGGAGGAGGAGTACGGAGACCTGATTGAGAACTTCATTGGATGGTGCGACAGGAACCACCTACAGCTCATCACAGGAAAAACCAAAGAGCTGGTGGTGGACTTCCGGCAGAGCAAGAGGACCCCCTCCCAGTTGAGATTAGGGGGGAGAAGGTAGAGATGGTGGACACCTACAAGTTCCTGGGGGTGACACTCAACAATAAACTGGACTGGACAGATGACACTGAGGCCCTCTACAGGAAAGGACAGAGCAGGCTGTTCTTTCTGAGGAGGCTCAAGTCATTCAACGTGTGCACTCGGCTACTATGGATGTTCTACCAGTCTGTAGTGGCCAGTGTCCTCTTCTTTGTGGTGGTCTGTTGGGGGGAGGCAACGGCACTGGGGGTGCCAACAAGCTTAGAAGGCTGGTGAGGAAGGCCAGCTCGGTGGTGGGGATGGAACTGGACAGTGTGGAGGCTGTGACTGAAAAGAGGATGAGAGGGAAGCTGAAAGCCATCATGGACAACCCTTCTCATCCTCTCTACACTGAGCTCAGGCAGCTCAGGAGCACTTTCAGCCACAGACTGACCCAGCCCCGAGCCTCAAAGTGGTTTGGAGGCTCGTTTGTACCATCAGCCATCAGACTCCACAATGCCACAGCTCCCAGTACCACCAACCCCTGCAGACAAAGACTGGTTTAAAACTCTTACCTACAACGCACTTTAGTAGTTTAGTAGTTTTAGTTTAGTTTTAGTCAAGTTAAATTTTCTGCTTATATTTTACACTCCATGTCCTACTTGAACAATGCATAGTGTACATACTTTAATTTATAGTTTTCTATCTTCTAATATTAATAATATTAGTAATATTTTTATTGTGATATTCTTTGTTCTCTGTTTTTGCACTATTTTGCCCTATTGCTGCTGTGTCAACTGAATTTCTCCTAAGGGGGATAAATAAAGGAATATATCTTATCTTATCTTATTAACTCTTGATCCGTTTGTATCCCCTTCCTTCCTGGATTAAAGATGTACTCTTTATTGCCATTTTATTTCATTATGCCATAATAAGAACATAATAATTAAATTAAATCAAATTAAATATTAAATAGCAGAGAGATGGTGCATAGAAAGATGGTTGCAAAAAGCAGAGCAATTACAAAGACCCAACATTTTTCCTTAGGAGACCCATTTATTTTTAGTAAACTGATGACTTTTGACTCAGGGACATATTGTCACATTATATTTAAAACTGCACAATGAACCCATATAGTGAACTCAGCAACTGAGTGATTTGGATGAATTTTGAGCAGATTATTTTCTGTTTCTGTATTATAAAATGTATTTTTTTAAAAGTCACACATACTTACTAGGCTTCTTTTTTTCTGTGTGTCCTTTGTCCCCTGACCAGAGTCTTAAAAAAATTAACTGGTCGCCGCTGGAGTGAAGTGGGAGATTCGTTAGCCCCCCGCAGGGCAAGCTCATGTCCCCCACAAAATACAGTCCACAATCCAAGATAGTGAATGCCTGTTTTTCTTTACTAGCTCATTGTGTCTCTGTACAGCGATGCAGTTACTCTCATTAAGACTTGACAGGTGATGTTCACTTTACCCAGCAATGACAGCTTTATGCTATTTCCAATGTGGCTCGTGCTGCATTCATGTTTCCTAATTTTGTCGGATACATTTTTTAAATCTACAGTTCCTTGTTGGGTCCAAGCCGTGTCTCCTCCAAAAAGCAAACATGTGAAACAGAAAAGTGAATTCCTAGCTACACTTGCCGTTCCAGTCCTTTTGCTGAAACCACGTAACACAAAAGTTACGATTTTGTTGTTGTTCTTTTGTGTTATATGTACATCGTTTGGATGATGTGTCCCCAATCTGTACTTCCAATTTTTCCTCCAAAGACTTTAAAGAAAATTGATTAGAAAGTAAATAATCCACCTCGTTCATGTTCATGCTAACGCCCTTAATTGCCACAATTGCTCACTTCCCTCTCTCCATGTTCTACTACGAACTAGCCTCACTGTACTGTAGGCTACGTGCGCTGTGATTGGTCAAAGGTCACTGGCTTTGGGCTGAATGAATTTAGCCCAAATGGGCAGCAAATGAAGGGGGCGTGTCACAACACCTGTCTATCAAAATTGAATGAAAGTTTACTCTACTTGGCTTGGGATGTAAAAATTAAGCCCATTCACAGGAATACCCCAAGACATATCGTATATACTGGGTTTTTTCTGTCCCTGTTGCTGCTGTAGGTTCCACCAAAAAAAAGTTTTTATTAATAGTTTTTCATCTTTACTGTAAAAGATAGTGAGGGCTTGGCCTGTTAGCCCATATATACCAGCCGTCCCTGTACATATGTATATAAAAAAATTGCAAGTATTCACATTTTGTGTTAGTGGAATGTAACAAGGTTGTAAGTAGAGCTTCAAAATGCAAAAAGAAGAAACAGGAGCAAGAGACAAAAAAATAGTAGGCAATTTACTGCGCCATATGGTTTGTTACACAGAACCATCTGTGAAGTAGTTTTTGGATACTGGATGGAAAAGGGCAGGTACTTACAAAAAATACTTGGCAGGAATACTATTGGATGAATACTTGGATGAACCATCTGTCTGACACCTAGCGTCAAGGTTAACATGATCAGGGGAAACCTGGAACAACCAGAATGCATTGGACCAAGTGAATTGTCCATCCAAGGCCATGCCCACTCGCCAACCCCACAAGGTCATTTACTACAAACAGAGCTATGTTAGGCTAAACTCTGATAGTACTGCCGCCACAAACTGGGGCAGTGTATGTGTTGAGCTAGTCTTGAATGGACCTCATCAAAAATGTGTATTGTATGCTTCCACACTAACGTTGCTGTGGTAGTAACAAAACACTGTCACTATTTCACTTACTCTATGATCAGATGTCTGATTCGCCCCACTGGCTTTAGTCCTTTATTCCAGTTTCTTTTCGGGATCCTGAAGTATGTCTCAAGTGTTCCTCTGTCCATATGTGCCTTTGGTTTAACGTTACACAACTGTTGGTGCTTGACTCTCTGCTTCTTTCTCCACACAGCAGCACTGTATGCCTGATTCCAGCATTACTGCAAGAACTTTGCCTTCTGTTCTCCCAGTGGTTGTTCTAGCCTGTTGATTTTGGATAGGATGTTTTAATTTTTTGAGATGTCTCCCCTCTCTCGATTGGATTGCCCGTGAAGACAGGCACACAAAAAAATGCAGAAATACAATCTGTATTTCGTACTGTACTGCAGAGAAAATGAGAACAGTATAAATAATAATATAAAAAAAGCCATGTTTCACATGAAACCTGTCCCCATTCTCACCTCTGTCAACAAGCTTCATCATTTCTTAGCTGAATACACTTCTCATTTCATCAGCGCAGTAATCCTTTTATCACCTCCCCATGGAGCACTTTCCAGACATGTTTCCTCAATTTGACACCAAATTGCATTTGTTCATATATTTCAGGACACAAATTACATCAGCACCGGTCTCCAGCTCTCCCAGCGGAGGGCCGGACACGTTTTACAGTGTACACTGCGATTGGAGGCAAAATAAAAGCCTGAGACAACGCCCGCTAGCAGTCCATGACGTCATCAGTCAGCTGATTCCTCTCTGGGCTGACAGATTATAACTGCGTTGTTGTTGCAAATAATGCACAGCCACTGGAGGGTGATGGAATCATGGCTGTTACCCCCGTCCCCAGTATCACCCCACTCCCCAATCTGCTCTGCTGAACTGGAGTGGGAAATATGAGCGGCCCCCACTTTCTCACACACCTGCTGTTTAAACCGTCTGTCCCTCTGAATCCCAATCACTCCTCACCTCCCTCTCCCTCATAAACGTATCCTTATTTCCTCCTCTCCGGCCAACAGCCCCCCCTGCTCTCCTCTAATCAGTAATACAGCCAAGTTTAAGACATTTCAATACTCTCCCCCAGGATTTAATTCAAGAGAGAGACTTATTTATTTTTTTACATACATTTTTAATAATAAGCCCTTGGACTGCATGTCTGTGACCAAGATATGTACTGCATAGGACATTGTGTGAAAACAAACTCTCACTTGGACAAATAATGCAATAGAGATGCTTTTTCTAAATGACATCAAGCATAAACATACATTAACCATTTATCAGTCAGTTAACAGCTCAGTAACAACCTATTAGGATTTTATAATACAGTTGCAAGTATGTGAACCCCTTGGAATTACCTGGATTTCCTGTAGTTGCAGATCAAACCTCCACAACGGTCAGGAGGAATGCTGGACCAGTCCTCTTTACAAAACTGTTTCAATTCAGCAATATTCTTGGGATGTCGGGTATGAATCGCTCTATTGAGGTCATGCCACAGCATCTCATTCGGGTTGAGGTCAGGACTCTGACTGGGCCACTCCAGAAGGCGTATTTTCTTCTGTTGAAGCCATTCAGTTGTTGATTTACTTCTGTGCTTTGGGTTGTTGTCCTGTTGCATCACCCATCTTCTGTTGAGCTTCAATTGGTGGACAGATGGCCTTAAGTTAATAATGACCTTCTGACTGCTTCTGACAATGGACTTGTCTCTGTACTTGTATTATTAGATCTTAGTGCTGCATTTGACACCATTGACCATGATATTCTTTTACAGAGACTTGAGCATCAAATTGGCATTAAAGGAACTGCCCTAACCTGGTTTAAGTCATACTTATCAGATCGTTCTCAGTTTGTACATGTTAACGATGAATCCTCCATAAATACTAAAGTTAGTCATGGAGTTCCACAAGGTTCTGTACTTGGACCAATACTATTTACTTTATATATGCTCCCTTTAGGCAACATTATTAGGAATCACTCCATTAACTTTCACTGTTATGCAGATGATACGCAGTTATATCTATCAATCAAACCCAATGAAATTAATCAATTATCTAAATTACAAACATGTCTTAAGGACATAAAATCCTGGATGACCTGCAATTTTCTGATGTTAAACTCAGAAAAAACCGAAATTCTTGTTCTTGGCCCCAAAAACCTTAGAGACTCATTGTCTAAAGATATAGTCACTCTAGATGGCATTAACTTGGCCTCTAGCACCACTGTCAGGAATCTTGGAGTTATCTTTGATCAGGACTTGTCATTTAACTCCCACATAAAGCAGACCTCTAGGACTGCCTTCTTTCATTTACGTAATATTAGAAAAATTAGACACATACTATCACAGACAGATGCAGAAAAACTAATCCATGCATTTGTTACTTCAAGGCTGGATTACTGCAACTCTTTATTATCAGGTTGCCCCAATAAGTCCATTAAAACGCTCCAATTAATTCAGAACGCTGCAGCACGAGTACTGACAGGAACTAGAAAAAGAGATCACATCTCTCCTGTACTAGCTACTCTGCATTGGCTCCCTATAAAATGTAGAATTGAATTTAAAATACTCCTCCTCACCTATAAAGCTCTTCATGGTCAGGCCCCTTCATATCTTAAAGAGCTCATAGTACCCTATTACCCCACTAGAACACTACGTTCTCTGAATGCTGGGCTACTTGTGGTTCCTATAGTCTCTAAAAGTAGAACAGGAGCCAGAGCCTTCAGTTACCAAGCTCCTCTCCTGTGGAACCAGCTTCCAGTTGTGGTTCGGGAGGCAGACACCCTCACCACATTCAAGAGTAGGCTTAAGACATTCCTCTTTGATAAAGCTTATAGTTAGGGCTGGATCAGGTGAGTCCTGAACCATCCCTTAGTTATGCTGCTATAGGCCTAGACTATCGGGGGATTTCCCATGGTGCACTGAGCTACTCTCTTCCTCTCTCTTTCTGCACTCATTCATGTCCCTTTAATGCATGTTACTAACTCCACTTCTTCCCCGGAGTTCTTGTGCTTTCTCGTCTCGCAGGTTCTCATGGATCCTGGTGGAGCCTCCTGCCATGGTCCTGCTTGACTGCCATTGCCAATACTGTTGTTGCTGTGCACCTGTCTGTCTGTCTGTCTGTCGCGCTCTCTCTCTCTCTCTCTCTCTCTCTCTCTCTCTCACCCCAACTGGTCGAGACAGACGACCACCCACCTAGAGCCGGAGGATCTGTCCTAGGTTTCTGCCTTTTAACAGGCAGTTTTTCCTTGCCCTTGTCGCCAAGTGCTTGCTCATGGTGGTACTGTTGGGTCTCTGTAATTAATGTTAAAGAGTTCGGTCTAGACCTGCTCTATTTGAAAAGTGTCCTGAGATAACTTCTGTTATGAATTGGCGCTATACAAATAAAATTGAATTGAATTGAATTGAATTGAAAGTTCTCCTGTAAAATGTCTTGATAAACTTGGGAATTAATTTTTCCGTCGATGATAGCAATCCAGCCACTCCTAGGGAGAGTAGCAACAGTGCTGAACTTTCTCCATTTATAGACAATTTGTCTTACCGTGAACATCAAGGCTTTTAGAGATACTTTTGTAACCCTTTCAACAAGTCAGCAATTCTTAATCGTAGGTCTTCTGAGAGCTCTTTTGTGCGAGGCATGGTTCACATCAGGCAATGCTTCTTCAGAATAGCAAACTCAAAACTGGTTTGTTTTTGATAAGGCAGGGCAGCTTTAACCAACACCTCCAATCTCACCGTATCACCTCACAAAGAACTGTCTTCCTGCTCTGGCACTGAATGTCGTCATTGGGCGTAAATTGTGTATAGCATAATCGTCCAACTTTGAATGTTCTATTTACTGCCAGTAGATGTCGTAATCAGTGGGCATTATGGCATACCAGACTCCATAGACAAACCAGTCATTTTACCTCACAGATAAAACACACTGCAAAATGGACAGAAATAAAACAAAACTCAACAAAACTGTTTATGTCAGTGTTTCCACAGTCTCTACAACAATCACCAACACTGATTTGATCAAAATAAACCCCCCTCAAAATAAGCCCCCTGTGCCAGTCAAAGTATGTCCAGTAAAAGTGTTTGTTTTTGCCACTGACACGCTCAGATTGTTATTCTAATGACAAGTTCACACTACATGATTTTATCCTTGTAGATTGCCACCGAGTGGAGATCGCTGAAAAAATGTCACCAGACCATTAGCAAATTCTAACTCAGAGCAAATAAAATCTCAAATGGAAGCTGACATATTGTTTAGCAGAAGAAAAAGCTGTTTTCTTTGATTGGACAAAACAGCATACCTTTGTAAAAAACACTATAGGGTTGAATTTGTGTTGGATTGTTATTCCTCTAAGGGCGGATCTGAACTCTTCTTAAGGCCTTACATTTCATTTGGCCTTTCTCACACTCCCTAAGCACCCATGAAAACCCTGCATTAAGTTCATGTCACCCTCTTCTTCAGCCTTCACCCTGGACACTCCACAGAGATGAACCTTTAACTTGTTGTTTTCAGCCTCCCCTGCCTTGGCACTGTGGCTACTTGAATGTGATAACAGTCAGGAGTTCATCCATGCGGTTCATTGTCTGCTGTGGGGGCCGCAGTAGCTGACCACCATCTGACTGCTCTGTATGATGGCCACTGCTTTCTGCAGGCTCAGCCCTCTGCAGCTGGTCTCTAGTTAATTGGAAGCAGTCCAGATCCAGAATGTGATTCACCCTCTCCTTCCTCCTAATATTCTACTTTCTCCTTATCAACATCTAAGATTCTCACTTACACAACTTTTACCTTTCACCTCCATCCCGCTAAGTTTCTCCCTTTATTTCTTTCACACTTTCATTTGTTGCCCATTCTGCTCTATTTCACTCCTCCAGTTTTCCTATCCATCCCCTGTCTCCCCTTTTCATCTCCATTCCCTCCCTTCCAGCCCATCTCTCTCCTCTTTCCTGTTGAATGTAATAACGTTAATGTGATCTGCAGTGCGTCCATAAAACACATTCTAATCTCCCTGGCTGTCTGTGGGCATGCGGCTGAACCTGTCCGGCTATTTCTGGCTCTTCTATTTCTCATAGTTATAGTGACTGTGTTATCACAGAAGAGTGCATTTCTCTGCTGTAGCATTGCTTTAAATGCCACAGTTGCTATATAGAACTGCAGAGTCCTGGAAGGCAGTGATGTCCTCAGCTTAGATTGACTTTTTAAATTGAAGAATTTACATTTCAGTTCATTTTGATAATGTGTAAAGTCAGGAACAATTACTGGAAATTCAACCCTTTCTTCTGGAATTATATGAACTAAGAGTGTGTTTATATTAACAAAAAAATAATTTTAGAGGCAGAGCAATTGCCTGGCTCCAGACCGCTGAACAGGTCTGGTGTGCTCAATGGCTGGTTCTGCTGGTTGTAGAGACAATCAACAATCAGAGCTTTAGGTCAGAATTTAGAATGGGGATGGCATCTTCCTACAGTAGCTACCTTGACATATTCATGAAAGATAGTGATTAAGTGTAAACCTATTGTGGTGTCAACCATTGGTTTGTGGAGTACCGTTTTGAAGCCTCAAATTTGGCCTTATCGTCGTCACCCGGTTGGTTTTTTGCAGCCAGTGGCAGCAAGTTGGGCTGCTCTCATTGGCTGCAATTGGTTTTGACTCATGCTTAACAGGAAACAATGGAGGCTTGCCTGATCACACACAATCTTGCATTCCAGATAAATAGTACACTTAAATGTGTTTCTTCAGAGAGAGATCTTCAGAGAGAAATAGGCAAGGCAGTAACAGAATCTTGATTCATATTTGATCAGTACTGCCTACTTTGACAGTTTGATCTGAGTTTGGTAGGCACGCCCTTAAGCATACCCTGCATTATCGTCTATTTTTCTCTGGGTGGCTCTGGCTCAGAGGAGGAAAGGGTCTGTTCGATGCCTGGCTCCTCCCGCCACATGTCGAAGTGTCCTTGAGCAAGATACTGAACCCCAAATTGCTCCTGATGCTGTGCATCAGTGTGTGAATGTGTATGAATGCATTAGTTTCTGTTCGATGGGCTTTGCAATCACTGAGTGAATGTGTGTGAAAGGGCGAATGTGGCGTAAAAGCGCTTTGAGTGGTCGGAAAACTAGAAAGGCGCTAAGTACAGGTCCATTTACCATTGCCATTTACCATTTACTCTAAATCGACCCATAATTTACTAAATGATCATGCTGTATGGAAGAAGACTGAAACTAGAGATTGAGACTATAAACTCATTAGGAAACTGTTTACTGAGCTCATAAAAGGACTCAACACTGTCTTCTTTTTTGCAGCCCATGGAGCTGCCCCCTGCTGGCCATTAGAAAGAATGTAGGTTTAAGACACGTCCACGTTGGCTTCACTTCACAGACCCAGATGCTCTTTCCACTAATTATACAGTATACTGTCAGTGATAAAGACAGAAAAATGGACACAAAAAAGGCAACAAGCATAGATAAGGGGGCGGCTGTGGCTCAGAGGCAGAGCGGGTCGTTCCTTAATCGGAAGGTTGTGGGTTTGATCCCTGGCTCCTGGTGCCGAAGTATCCTTGAGCAAGGGCCTGCCTTGCCTCCAACAAAAACTATAATCTAATTATACAATTTTGTTTGTTATCTGGGCTGATATTACTAAATATTAAATCTACCCTCTGAGACCAAAGTTTCCAGAAAGAATTTGAAGTCAGCAAGCCCGTTTTGAACAAGGAGGATCATAGACGAAATCATAGCTAGCTACAGCAAATGTCTATATCACATATGAGTTGTGTTGAATCTGAATGCACCTTAACATCACTGCTGTGAAAATAGAACAGTGTTACTTGCTAAATATGCATGGGCAATAAGTGACTGTGTCTTCATTTAGACCTGCTGCCACACAGCACTAACTCTTGATCCTGTTTAACACACGTTACTTAGGGCAAAGTAAACTTGCAGTCTGAACAGCCCTGTTGGAGGCAAGGCAGGCCCTAGACATTGAAATGCAGCTCAGACCACAGCTCTCCTGCTCTCAGGCGAGGCACTTAACCTGCGCTGACCCTCTCAAGCCTCAGCTAGATGAAGAGAGAGGCATCTGACAGGCCAATAAATCACAGCATTAATAACAACATCAGAGTGTGGGACAACAGGCCAACACATAGCTGTATTAAACATGCATTAGACATGCTGCTCAAGTCACTGGGAATGCAGGAACTCTGTCCTCCTCTTGCTTACGAGACAGGGGCTTTGACATATGAGGCTGTCATAGCACCCATTTTACAGAGAGGATGTGAGAATTTCACTCAGTGTAGTAAATGTGTAAAACTGCTCTGTCATGTTTAATTAATTAAAACCCTTAATATTTAATTTCCTGTTTGGAAATATCTTTTTCAATCTGTGCTCTCATCACTTTTGCATTCCCATGATATAATAGCTAATGTACAATTACAAAAAGAATGGCAATCTCAAGGAATGATTTTAAAAAGCCAGGAAGTCTAAAATGAGTTGCTACCAAGACATAAGGAAAGTCTGATGTTACCAATGATGGAAATAGTCCTATTAACTCTTTGCTAAGCTGTCAGTTACCATTGCTACAACTGTAAATGTTTTTGTTTATTGCATGGCACATGAAGTTTATAATGATAATGGTGGCCAACTAGAACAATGGGTCCTTGACCTCAGACAGAGGGAAACAGAAGCAGGCTTTTGATTTTTAGGTGGACTCCATTGATTTTACGGCTGAAATTACAACTGTCACTTTTATATTTAATCTCTTACAATAAAGCGTCATTAGTAGGGGTGAGACGATATACAATATTACCGTATATCATGTTAAAAAACGGATAAAAGCACATCGTGGTGATGTCAGGAATATTCTCATGAGTGATGTGAAAAAGCTGTCTAGCTCACTAGCATGAAGTCTTGATTCCTGAGTTATTTTTGCATTGTCACAAATAGGTCCCTTGGAAGGCGCCATATAAATAGTTCAGTTAGAAAGTCTGTTCTTTTGAATATAGTCCTGTAGTTCATTTATCTTTCCATGCTGCATTCACTCCTTTTGCATAGTTTTCTTGCTGTCATTATCAGCTGTCAATCGAGATATCAGCTAGTCTCATCTATCCAATGGCACTGGGACACACTTGCATTGTTAGAATATCATCTTGTTGCTGTCTTTTTAAATAGGATTTTTTTTCTCTCTCTGCCTTCAGTTCATCCATGCCGCTGATTTTTGCAACACATCACCACCCAGTCTTTGCAGATTCATCAGCTTAATTATTTCCGCAGCCTCAGCAGAGTCATTAGCCACCACCACCAGTGTCTGGACTCCGTGGGGCTGCTCAGGGCAGAAGCCCCTCCATCACAAAAATCTCCCTGTTGAGTCTAAGTGACAAAGACTTTCTGTCAAGACTGTCACCTGTTTTTGATTAATGTAGAAGACATGGAAATAAAACAGCAGCACTGTTACTTGTACTAGTACTGTGGCGTGGAGCTAGTCAGTTAATATCTAATATCATATCTAACCAAGGAATCAAGGTCATTCTTCTGTATTTTACAGCATGGGTTGCACAATGAAATCTATATTTTAGGTATGTTAATGTATTTTCCTGTAACTATACTGGCACCTGACTAAGCTGTTTCACCATAAAAGAATCACAGCAGTCCACCAGTGCTGTATTGATGTCCTGTTTTTCAGTCCATCTCAGTCTGCTAAGATGTCCCGTACCGTCTGTGAATATGTTTTCAGATATTTCTATCTGGGTTCTTTACAAGGATAGAAGCTTCCATTTGCTATGGGTGTTCATTCAAGATGATAAGTATGCCTGAAAATCTATGTCAAGGTTATAGCACTGTCAAATCAGCGTGTCATATTAGCTTCTTGGCTACATGTGCCAGATGGATGGTGAGGTCATCATCATGAGACATGACTACTTACTGAGTGCAGTAACAGATGTGTTGGAGGACACAGTCTTCAGAGGAGTGTCTGTACAGTCTAGTAATGGAGGTTGTTTTCATGGTGCCTGGCAGCAGTGGCTGAGATAAATAAAGTGGCTACCGGTGTACTGTTGAATCTTGCCGTGTCCTCTGACCTCTCCTGTCATTAGCGCTATGTCTGAGCCACATAATTCATATGGCATCTGAAATCAGGCCAAGGTACGTTAACTATATGCTTAGGCTCCTGATCATTTCCCGTCTCCTGTTGTCTTGTTCGCTCAAACATTTGTTTATTTAACAGAATTCAATGGCAAGGGAGATACAGCACAGTGAACTTAAAGTTCAAATGTGCAACATTTAGACATTTTACCTGTTGGTAGAAATCAAATATAATATTCATAGGTATGTTCACAGATGATGTAATGTATCGTATTCCAGATAACTCTTAAAAATGTTTCTGAAAGGATGTGAGTTGAGAAATAGCCAACGCAATAACAGAATCTGGATTCATATTTGATCAGCACTGCCTAGTTTGACAGTTTGATCTGAGTTTGGTGCGTTGAGCTGGACAGACTCACTGAGAATGACTTGTCAATCATAAGGTAGCCACGCCCTAAAGCATACCCTGCTTTATGGTATATTTTACTCTAAATGGTAGCATAATTTACTAAATAAACATCATGCTGTATGGAAGAAGACTTGAAACCTTATCCTAAACTCATTAGGAAACTGTTTACTGAGCTAATAAATCAAGTCAGAAGTCTGCTAATTTCTCCTTAAGACTGCATGGTATCAGTGTTATATTACAGCCAATGGAACTGCCCCTGCTGGACATTACATAGAATGCAGGTTTAAGACACTTCCACATTGGCTTCACTTCAAAGTGCCCGGTAGTTATAGCAACAAGAGGGAAGTAATAAACACACAGTTACCTTTATAAAATGACAGATAACATGGTTGGAAACATTTGGGATAATGTAGTGCACAACTCAACAAAATATATAACATAGGTCTAGTGTTTATAGACATTTAAAAATTTTTACATACTGTACATTTTAGTTAGTGAGTTAAATAGATGTTTCTTATTTTCTAAGGATCTGTGGCCAACTGAAGAGAAAAACAAATGTCTCTCCCTCTCCCTCCCACTCTGTATTCACTGTTACCCTCACACACACACAGTTGACCTTTCCCTCGCTGGGTTTGTCACAGGTAGGAGGTGGAGGCGTACTGGGAGAGAGGTATTGGAAGTGCAGTCTTAATTAAAAAATGCTAATGCATGCTGCTACCTGCTGGCTGCAGTCAAAGCTCCAGGCCTCCGCATCAAATCATTGTTAAGTCTTGGATTAATGCTGCCTCCATTTTAACTGCCTGAGAAACACAGTACAGCATTGCCACCATTTAAATACCCACAGGACACAGCACTGCTGCAATACATAATGCTGCCTTTCACCGTCTCAGAGTGTGACCAATGCACAGTGCTCACACTGATAAACAACATGCTTAAAAAAATTGCAATCCATAAATGGGAGCAACGGTTCAAAGAGCTCAGACAGACTGCAATTATACTGTTGTCAAAGCCTGATTTCCTGCGAAGCTGCGCAGCAGGGAGCAACGGCCCTGTCAATAATACATTTTATGTGTTGTTTACTGAGGAGCTGACAGCTCAGGGCTGATCAGCACTCTGACCTTTGTGGCCAACTGGAAAGAAAACTGAATGTGTTCACTGAGGTGTTTCTTCATTATCTTCAGAATAGAGACCTCAGCCCGTTCACTGCTCGCTCTGTGTAACAAGCATGTTGATAGGAGCTTCAGCGGGAAATAATAGCTGAGGATAATCATTATCTGCAGAACGCACTATTGTAATCCTTGTAGTTCTTTATTAAATTATGTGTTTATAGAACAAATGTAACTTTTCCAATTCTGTGAAACACACTGAGCTGTAATATTATTATAGATGTTAATATCAACATAATAAATATAAGTACCAGCACGTCTGATTTTACATGAGTACCCTAAATTCTTACTGTGTACCGTCACCTGTGAGTCTAGATATCTATTACCAATTTTGTCTCCTAGAAATGTTGTTTATATAACATACTTGCTTACCCCATTACCTTGTGTTACCAAATGTAATCACTGCTCGGACAAGGTTTTTCTGAATGTTCCGCACCAAAGTTGCATGTCGTCATCTGGCTGTGCCTGTCCCTCTCTCCTGTTGTTTTCAGCTGTTCACCCCTCCCTAGTGTTTCTAGTCAGTCCCATGTCAGTCCCAAGACGTGTGCGTCTGTGTGGGCGTGGCACTCCAGTCTCCCTCCTGTTGCAATCACCTGCACACCTGTGACTCATCCACTAATCAAAACTCTGCAGGTATCAACACTGACGCTTCACTCCAGTCTGCGCCTCATCGTTCAGTTCAGTACAAACACAGCGGCCAAGAGATGCTATTTTTCATAATTCTTTGTTTTGACTTTTGTCTCCTGTCTGACACTGTCACATTCTTCTCTGGATCTGGTCTGTCTGACTGCCTGTTGCCAGTCCAGCTCATGCTGCCTTTCCTGCTCTAGTGAGAATCTGGCTCAATCCACTCAGCCTCCACAATCATCATTCCTGAATAAATACACTGTGAACACTATGAAGAACAGAATTCTGCTTTTTGTGTTCAGAAGGTTACTAAATATAACAGAGGTGGTTGGGGTGTATAATGAGGGTCAAAGTGTATGCCTGTGACTTTAAAGACCAGGGTTCACATTCAGACTTCCATCTGTAGTTAGAAAGATAGTGGATTGTTGAGGCTCATTCCCAGGGTCCCAAAGCATCTATGTTTTACAATCAACTATCTTCAAGCTTCCAACCCAAATCCTCTCTCTATCTTTCTTGGCTCTGATTGTTGTTTTCGTTCAGGCCCAGTGGATTCTTCTTCTTTCTTTCTTCTTCATTATTCTTGACTATTATCATTACAATATTTATATGCAAAAACCCACACAGGGTTTTCAAATTATAGTCTACTCAGCAAGAACAATTATAAATGTAATGAACTGGATTAGAATTTATTTATATATTAAATGTAACTAAATATTGTTTCTAAAGCAGCAAAAGTCCCTATATAAACTCGATATCTCACTGGAAATAAATCTAAAATGTTGCCGGCGCTGAAATGTATTCAAACTAAAGCCTGTTTTTAAAATGTAAGGAAAAGAACTTACAGATATTTGTGTAAAATGTAGTGAGTAAAAGTAAAACGTTGTCAGAAAAATAAGTACTCAAGTAAAGTACAGATACCCGAAAAAATACTTACAGTACAGTAACGGGGCAGACCGAGGACCAGGTGGAGAGATTATATCTCCACACTGGCCTGGGAATGCCTCGGAATCCCCCAGACAGAATTGGCTGACGTGGCCAGGGAAAGGGAAGTTAGGGGTCCTCTGCTAGACCTGCTACCCCCGCGACCCGACCCCGGAGGATGAGGATGAGGATGATTATGATGATGCTACTAAATTCTACACACTAGTCCTTTAATTAACAAGTCAGCCTAATGAAGCATTCAGGAAACACCACAAACTGTAATATTCGCAAATAATGTTTAAAAATAGATTTATAAAAGGAGTTTTAAGTTGGTCCAGAGCAGAGGTTTTGGTATGCTGTAAGCCTTTTAATTAATTGTGCATGGGATCTGTGATTTCCTATGCACTTTTTCAGTAAGCCATCTTGTGATCACAGCTGGTGCATAAACATTCTACAGCAGCAGACAGATACTTTCATTTGGGTTTGTGGGTGAAATGATGTGTGTTTTACTGTAAAAAAAAAAAGTACATATGCTGTGCTTCATTATGATGCTGTTTTATCACACATTTTACCTATCAAAGAATTGCAGCTTCTACGATTTGTATATTTCGATTAACTGTGCAGCCCTGCTGTCAAACAGCAGTTTACTTATAATGCTTATAACAAAGAATTTTTAAAAATGGAGATAAAAGCAAACTTTTCATCCCAAGCTTTTTGAGGCCTCTCTCTGTTGTCTGAGGATGGAACATATGCAGACTGTTCATTAGGACAAGACAGGAGGACAGTGTGTCCCCAGAGACTGGGAGCATAGAGGACTCAGCTGGAGGCAATGGGAGTGTAATGAAAGAGTAGAGAGCTTTCTGCCTCATCCAAAACATCCACACACTACCATTTGCTAAATAGATAAGAGACATAAATCTCTCTCTCTATCTCTCTCTTTCTTTTATATAACCACCATCACTCCTTTCCTCCTTCCTGTTTTTCCCTGTCCTCTTTCTCTCCCTGTCTCACCGTCTGTCCTGTAATCAGTATCTACCTGCATACCTGCACATCTCTGACAGATTGTGGCACAGACATGGCCATTCATCACTGCACACAGCGCTGTGGGATAATCCTGGCAGAGAGCGGAGTCCATTCGCATCCTGAGACATTAGCAGGAGTGCTCTGGCATGACGACACATCTGACACTTTAATGTATTTGAAAGAAATCACATACTGACTGTTGCTTCTGCCATACATCTTAATCTTCCTCTAATTTCCTCTTTATTATATTCTAGTGTTGAGGGAAGTGTCATACTGCCACCTAGTGTTACAACTTTTAATTTTCTGCAGTTGTGGAAAGATTTAGAGGAATACTTTAGATGTAGGTGACTCCTTCATTGATTCATTCATTGTCAATTCTCTCTCAGATACAGAGGATGTCAGTTGTGGAAAAAGTACCATCCTGCTGCAACTGAATTTTGTTTATGGTTTTCTTTGTATCTCTAGCAGTTGTATGCCATCCCTGTCAGCAGAAACTGACATGAAGATCATGTTTCCTTTATTGTCAGCACTCTTTTAAAGCTGCAGAAGGTAACTTTTATAAAAATTACTTTTTTTCATATTTGCTGAAACTTTCACTATATCCTGACAGTAGAACATGTGACAGATAATCTGTGGAAAAATCAGGTTCTTCTGTCCTTTGCTCTGATTGGTTGTTTTTGTTCAGGTCCAGTGCATTCTTGCAAATGCCCTTACGAGCACTAAGAGTTACATACTGCGGCTTTAATCATTGTTTTTTATCTTTGCTTCTATATGTTGTTTATATATGTTTTATTTTCTTTTATTTATTTCAGGTGTTATTGTTTTTGCTGTTTTTCACAGTTGCTAAGACACATTTGCTGAAACCTTCCAGACTTTTTTCAAAACCACATTTTCCAACAACATTCACAAAACCTCCGACTCTTCTGGCAAAATCAAATATTCGTCTCACAACCATTTTATCCATGGTCAAAAGCAAAATACTTTCAGATTATACACCAAGCCAATCAGTACATAAACAGTACCAAGCAGTCAGTACACACGATACAAGAAATGGAAAACAGTGTTCAGGGCTCGTAGCTACAGACAAAATGGTTACTGTGTGTAAACACATTTGGCATTTTCAAAAAATCTATAAAAAAAAAGTATATTCACAACTCTTTACAGAACATACTGTATATTGTAAGTACTGCAAGTCAGACAGTGATACATAAGAGAGATTCAATCTGTCTCAGCATCATACCTTTCTGCTGGGTTAGACCAGAAGAGGACCAGGATTTTTACTGGTGTAGAGGTTTTGGTGAAAATGTGATCATTAATACACTGCATGCATGTACATATGAGAATTTGCTTGCAGCTCTGGCAAAAATAGACTCAGTGCCATAAAGATCACAGGAAGTCAGTTCCACTTTGTATATGATAAACCTGCTTTGATGTGTCATACAGTTTATCTGACCCACAGTTGAGTTTCAAACAAAATGTGTGCCCAGGTTTTTGCAAGTGATCTGAGGGCTACTTGTAGTAGTTGTAGTTGGCGTCCATTTTGTTTTTCCCTTGTGTGGAAATTGGTTTGGCCAAGCCACTATATATGTTCCCTTGTGTCTCATTCAGGGAGGTCAGTTTGTGCAGTTCATATTCTGTTTGTTGTATGCTGTTTTGAGTATAGTTATATTTTGTTTACCTCTTTTATAAGCCTAGACGTTAAAATTCTTGGTTTCTATTGTTTGGTATTTTTGGGTAAATAAAAAAAAAACTATTTTTCAACATACTCCTGTTTTCCTCAATGCTTGACTGTTTGGTCCCTGACAATTGGTGGCAGTGGTGGGATATGAATCAAACTGAGAAATGGAATTCCCCAGGGACAGCATCAGGTCTATCTCCTTCTTCAGTGAGGCCAGCAGGCGTTCAGGAATCCTGTAACTAAGTCTCCTCACCGAAGCACCCTCCTTCATAACAATGTCATGTTCAACAATATTGGTCCTCCCAGGATTCTCCTGGAATACTTCTGAATTACAGATTTCTCTCACCTGAAGCTGCTTGTCTTCAGAGAGGTGGTTGAGGTTGTGGTAATGGTAAATGGACCTGTACTTGTATAGCGCCTTTCTAGTCTTCCGACCACTCAAAGCGATTTTACACTACGTGCCACATTCACCCTTTCACTCAGTGATGGCAAAGTCCATCGAACAGAAACTAACATTCATACACATTCACACACTGATGCACGACATCGGGAGCAATTTGGGGTTCAGTATCATGCTCAAGGATACTTCGACATGTGGCGGGAGGAGCCGGGGATCGAACCCACAACCTTCCGATTAAGGAACAACCCGCTCCGCCTCTGAGTCACAGCGGTGCTGTGGTCTCCTGGAGCCCCAGCCGAAGGCAAGTACTGTTCAACCACTTCCTCCTCCTCTTGCACACCTCTGATAAGCATCACTTCTTTTCGTTCAGGTCGCTGCACCCACTCCTTCAGGAGATTTATATGAAGTGTCCTACTTGCCTGTGGCCGCCCTGGGGTTGCTACCTGGTATGTGGTGGGCCCAAGTTTCTTTAAAATCTCAAACGGTCCCTGCCACTGCCAGAAGTTTGTTGTCGTCACTGGGGAGGAGCACCAACACCTTCTGTCCCAAGTTGAAGGATCTCTGCCGGGCTGGCCGGTCGTACCAGGACTTCTGCTGTTGCTGGGCATCCATCATATGTGATTGGGCAAGCTCGCTCATCTTTTCAAGCCGCTCCCTCATCTGGACAACATAGGATATTATATTAAGGGATTCTCCCTTGCCCTTACCTCCCTCCAAAATCTCTCTCAGCAGCGAGAGAGGACCTTGTACTTGCCCGTACAAAAGTTCAAATGGAGAGAAACCAGTGGAGGCTTTGGGTACTTCCCTGTATGCGAAGAGGAGATAAGGCAGCCACTGATCCCAATCTGTGAGTAAAGCGCTCTGTCAGTCCATCCGTCTGGGGGTGATATGGCGTGGTCCTCAGGCTCCTTATACCGAGTAACTGGTACACCTGTTTTAGCAGTGTAGACATAAAGTTAGTTCCTTGATCAGTCAGTATTTCACAAGGGAAACCTGTGAAATACTGGAAAAAAACTGCACCAAACAGAAAGCAACCGATTTTGCTTTTATAGATTTAAGTGGAAAAACTTCAGGGTATTTTGTAACATAGTCTGTTATGACCAGCATGTAACGGTTCCCTGATTTACTTCTTTCAACAGGACCTACAATATCCATTCCCAGGCACTCAAATGCAGTGTCAATGATGGGTAAGGGTCGGAGGGGAGCCTTGGAGGGAGTTCTGGCCGATGTTATTTGGCACTGAGGGCAGCTTCTACAGAATTCAGCTACCTCTCTGCTTAGGCCAGGTCAGTGGAAATGGCGTTTAATGCGTGCTGTGGTTTTGTGCTTACCCATGTGGCCAGCCCAGGGAACAGAGTGCCCCATAATGAGTATAATATATCTAATTGCTTGGGGAACCACTAGCTGCAACACTGACCCCTGTTGATGGTAGAGCATGCCATTTTGCAGAATACATTCATCTCTGTTGGAGTTTAGCCCAGCTCCTGGCTCCTTCCCCTCTGCTGTCTGAAAGAGAGACACTAAAGATGGATCAGCTTTCTGCATCTCGATTATGTTATCTGGCATTTGAAATCCTAAGGGTAACTCTGGCTCAAGATTGGTTGGTGGTTTCACCAGCGTATGTTGGAACTTCTCCTGCCTTCTCCGTCTGCGGGTTTTCCGGGGCTTCCCGGGTGCTGTCTCCAACTCATAATTGTAGAAGGGCAGGGCAGTCTCAGAATAGTCACTGGATTGAATTGCCCATGCTCTGGTAACAGCTGCATTACATTTTCGGCTTTGGTCTGACTCCAACAAATCAAACAGCACTGGAAGGTCTCTCCCCAACACAGCAGGAAAAGGTAAGCTATCAACAACTCCAATGTTTGATTGTCCTCTGCAGTTCTCCATGAGTTGTAGCTCCATGGTTGTCCTGTTCTTTTCTTTTGGGCAGCCACAAAGACGTCAGCCAGTCTGGCAGCCTCCATGGCTGAATCTGGGCCATGCTCTCGGACCCAGACCTGAAGCTCAGGAGACAACATTCTCAGATACAGCTCTAATATTATCACTTCACCAATTTCTTGGATGGTTTTACCCTTAGGCTGGATCCACTTTCCATAAAACTCCTTGAGCCTTGCATACAACACCTTGGGGCTCTCATCAGGGTCCACCTCTAGGGAGCGGAATCTCTGCCTGTAGGTCTCAGGGTTAATGTCATATTTGGCAAGAATGGCTTATTTTACCTGTTTATAGTCAAGGGAGTCATCAATGTCCATATGCACATAAGCACCTCTAGCTTTGCCAGTTAGCAATGGAATTAACTGAAAAACCCAGTCTGCTTTTTGCCACCTGTATGCTACAGCCATGCGTTCGAATGTAATGAGAACATTTTCAATATCATCATTATCAGTTAATTTTTCCAACCTGGGCTTATGCTGTGAGCAAGACTGACCTGCAAAGGCCACTGTTTGAGTGATCATCATGGGCTCAGCTTGGTCTGACAGAGGGTGTAGGGTGGATGATTGAACCTCCATATCTGGAGGATCAGAGTCTGCTGAAAGAGGAGGTGGCACACCAAAGATGTCCGAGCCTGAACTTCTAACTGCAAAAGCTGAAACTGGTGTTGAAGAGCTTTAAAACGGTATTCTTTTCTTGCAGTCACCTTATTCTGCTTTGCTTCTCGAGCCTCCTGCTGCCCCATGTGCTTCTGGAAAATGGCCATCATGTCAGACAGAGTAGGCTCCCTACCCTCCATGTCATCGCCCCCTCCTGAGGCCCCACTTTCTTCCTCTTCACAGGCTTGCTCCTCCTGAGCCACTGTTTGGCTTGTAGACACACCTGGTCTCGTTCCACCTTTTCCTCTTGTCATCTTTCTTTAGTGTTGGGAGCAGCAACCAAAAAATCAAAAAACTGCATAAAGAGAGAAAAAAAAAAAAAAGTTTCCTCAACTGGATGATCCCACCACTGCCACCAATTGTCAGGGACCAAACAGTCAAGTAATGAGGAAAACAGGAGTTTGTTGAAAAATAGGGGGTTTTTTATTTACCCAAAAATACCAAACAATAGAAACCAAGAATTTTAACGTCTAGGCCTATAAAAGAGGAAAAAATATTAAATCAGTCTGAATCACATTTTCTGTGATTGCTTGGTACAGTAACCTGAAAAACCACCTGAACCACATTGTTAAGGTTGCTGGTAGCGTGATACGTGTCCCACAGACCACCTTGATGGCTATCTTTCTCAAACTTTTCCTTAGGCTCCAGATTTAAAGTACCATCGTTGAGGTACAAAACGAGTAAAAACTCCTATGTTCCCTGTACAATAACCCTGCTTAAAATGCACATGTAATTTTAGCTTATTAGAGATTGTTGTTGTTCCGTATATTGTATGTACAGGAAATATGTTTTTGTATTTTTGTATTTTATGCCTGTGGCAGTACAGTACAGGTTACTGAACTGAACTGAATAATCTCATCATTAAGGTGTGAACAATTTTGAGTTGTCAACTCCTGTCTGTCTTTACCATTCCATAAGAGCATCACAAAACAAAAGAGTGAATGATTTGATAAATGGGTTCAGGATGCTAAGGTTCAGCGAATGGGTTTTAGTGTTTTAGCAATTGTGAAAAACTGTATTGTCTTTTTAGTTAGTTGTCCTTTACTTTTTTATTTCCTGAAATAAATGTCTTCATTAACAACATCATTATACAAAACATCTTCTAGCAGTTTCTATACACTTTTATGCCATCATTTTATAGCATCTTTGTTGTTCGCAGCCAAACAGCCTGAATCCAAACTATTAGAATATTGTTCAATTTGGCAACATAGTCTTAAAACATATAGAAAGGTCCTCCGTATTGCCAGAGCAGCCTATTATTCAAAACTAATAGAAGAAAATAAGAACAAACCCATGTTCCTCTTCAGCACTGTAGCCAGGCTGACAGAGTCACAGCTCTATTAAGCCATGTATCCCCATAACCCTCAGTATTTTATGAGCTTCTTTTATGATAAAATGATTACTATTAGAGACAAAATTATTCACCAAATGCCCTCAACAGGTATCGCTGTCTCTCAACAAATGTAAAATCAGGTAAACATTTTTACCTGATTGTTTGACTGTTTTTCTGCTATCGAGCTCCATCAGTTAACTTCAATAATTTCTACATCAAAGCCATCAACCTGTCTGTTAGACCCCATCCCAACTAGACTGCTTAAAGAAGTCTTACCCTTAGTTGGCGCTTCTTTACTGGATATGATCAATCTTTCTTTATTGTCAGGATATGTACCACAGTCCTTTAAAGTAGCTGTAATTAAACCCCTTCTTAAAAAGCCTGCTCGCGACCCAGGGGTTTTAGCCAACTATCGACCAATTTCTAACCTCCCATTCCTCTCTAAGATTCTTGAGAAAGTAGTCGCCAAACAGTTGTGTGACTTTCTACATAGCAATAGCTTATTTGAGGATTTTTAGTCAGGATTTAGAGTTCATCACAGCACAGAGACAGCTCTGGTTAAAGTTAATAATGACCTTTTGATTGCTTCCAACAATGGCATTGTCTCTGTACTTGTATTATTAGATCTTAGTGCCGCATTTGACACCTTTGACCATAATATCGTTTTACAGACTTGAGCATCAAGTTGGTGTTTAAGGAACCGCCCTAAGCTGCATTAAGTCATACTTATCAGATCATTCTCAGTTTGTACACGCTAACGATGAATCCTCCATAAATACTACAGTTAGTCATGGAGTTCCACAAAGTTCTGTACTTGGACTAATTCTATTCACTTTATACTGTATATGTTTCCCCTAGGCAACATTATTAGGAAACACTCCATTAACTTTCATTATTATGCAGCTGCTACACAGTTATATCTATCGATCAAGCCCGATGAAATTAATCAATTATCGAAATTACAAACATGTCTTAAGGACATAAAAAACCTGGATGAGCTGCAATTTTCTGATGTTAAACTTAGACCCTTGGCCCCAAAAACCTCTGAGACTCACTGTCTAAAGATATAGTTACTCTAGATGGTATCACCATGGCCTCTAGCACCACTGTCAGGAATCTTGGAGTTATCTCTGATCAGGACATGTCATTTAATTCCCACATAAAGCAACACTCTAGGACTGCCTTCTTTCATTTACGTAATATTACAAAAATCAGACACATCCTGTCACAGACGGATGCAGAAAAACTAATCCATGCATTTGTTACTTCTAGGCTGGATTACTGCAACTCCTTATTATCAGGCTGCCCCAATAAGTCCATTAAGATGCTCCAATTAATTCAGAACGCTGCAGCACGAGTACTGACAGGAACTACGAAAAGAGATCACATCTCTCCTGTACTAGCTTCTCTGCACTGGCTCCCTGTAAAATTTAGAATAGAATTTAAAATCCTCCTCCTCACCTACAAAGCTCTTTATGGTCAGGCCCCTTCATATCTTAAAGACCTCATAGCACCCTATAACCCCTCCAGAATACTGCATTCTCTGAATGCAGGGTTATTTGTGGTTCCTATAGTCTCTAAAAGTAGAACAGGAGCCAGAGCCTTCAGCTACCAAGCTCCTCTCTTGTGGAACCAGCTTCCAGTTGTGGTTTGGGAGGCAGACACCCTCTCCACATTCAAGAGTAGGCTTAAGATGTTCCTCTTTGATAAAGCTTATAGTTAGGGCTCGCTCAGGTGAGTCCTGAACCATCCCTTAGTTATGCTGCTATAGGCCTAGACTATCGGGGGATTTCCCATGATGCACTGAGCTCCTCTCTTCCTCTCCCTCCCTTTCTGCACTCATTCATGTCCCATTAATGCATGTTACTAACTTGGACTTAACCCGGAGTTTTTGTGTTTTCTCGTCTCGCAGGTTCTCATGGATCCTGGTGGAGCCTTCTGCCATGGTCCTGCTTGACTGCCATTGCTTATATTACTGATATTATTAGGGCCCAAGCACTGAGTGTGTGAAGGCCCTATTGTAATTGTAAGGAGTCTTATTATTATTTTAGTAACAAATTAATCGCATTTTGGAGGCTTTCCGGTGCTTGAAAAGTCATGAAACACAGCGCACGTCAGTCGTGGAAAAAAAAAATTTGATTCTATGCGTCGCTTTCGGTTTGGCCATTAGGTGGTGCTACTATCATGAAAAGGGCTAATAACTTCCGCATTGTTTGTCCAATCTCCACTAAGCTTCACATATTCTGTAACAGTCCCACCCTGAACACGCCTTTATAACTTCACCGTACATGGTCCAATCTCAATGAAACTTCACGTTTGATATGAGTCCCAACCTAAACACGTCTACATGATAATATTCAGTAATAGTGATAGCACCACCTAGTGGTGAAAGGAAGTGTCATTTTTATACTTTTCTGTATATCTTCCAGCAGATTGACCATATCCAGCTGAAATTCTGTCAGAAGTTCCTTAGGATGATGATGATGATGACATCTTATGAATCTTAAGAAAAAACAAAATGGCTTTGCCACGCCCCCCAGAAAGCCCATACCCCAAAGTCCTGCCCTGAACACATCTACATGACAATATTCAGATATAATGATAGCGCCACCTATTGGCAACAGGAAATACCAAGTTTTGTAATTTTATGTTCTACTCCTATCAGGCTGATCAGATCCAGCTCAAATGTGGTCAGAAAATGCAAAACATATGGTTGATATATTTATTTATGATAAGAGTCACATCTATGTGATCATATTCAATAATAGGGATAGCGCCACCGAGTGGCAACAGGAAGTAAGCGCTGCATGGCAACTTGATCTGATTTAAGTGAAGTTTTGAACGCTTAAGCCTTTAAACGGTGTCTGAAATGCGTGACAATGTAGAGCGGTCTCCCTCAGCTTCCGGTGATGAGGGCTTGTGCGTAGAGTGAAGTGGCGTGGCTGCAGAGGGCAACCGCCGTGCAGGCCACAACGTAGGTTGATGGCGAGGTCCTGCTCAATGCTGCTTGCAGCTTTAATTTTAATTGAAAAAAATAATAATCTTGCGGGCCGGATTATATAATATATTTGACATCATGTTGTAGGGGGATAGAAGGCCAGAATCGACCCCCAGTCAGGCAGTTTGAAATCCCTATTATTAACAGTTCTGAGGAGAATCAGGGCATCTTTAATCAATCTCGGAGAAATCCATCCGGTCCTCAATAGCCAGATCATTGATTGTTCGACCAATTAATCAGGTGTCACATCCCCCCTCAACCTGGAAGTAAAACACTATTTGCAAAGTAGTAGTAGTAGTAGTATTTGCAATATTTCAGCTGTTTGGCCTTGTCTGTAAATGTTTAACATATTATCTATAAAATATGTGACAATGCATGAACATGCCTTAACCAAGATGTCCATACAAATGTATTTATCAACAGCTTACTAGTAAAACAGAAGGAAAAGACATTATCATCAGAAAAAGTGGTATCAACCATCCCTAGTTTTGTTCATTCCTTCAGCATTCACTTCACTTTAGGTTTACTACTTGATTGAACATTTGTGAGAATGAAAATGTTCTTACCTTTGTAGTGCCGATCATCTTTGGCCACAGAAAAGAAGCAAGACAAAACAGAGATTTAGATTTTACATTTTGAAAAGTTAAAATGTGTGACAATATCTGACAGTCCAGCTGAAGTAGGCCCAAACATTTAATTTCTGCCCAGATTTGTACTAGGGTTGAGCGAGTACTCAGCTAAAATAAGTATCCGGCACGGATAATGTACTTTTTACTAGTATCATTGGAGTAAAAGGTGCCAATATCCAATTTCTAATAAAGACCTTTTATTTTTATTCTGTGTGTGTTAATAGTTCTTCTAAAAGTTAGATTCTTACATGATCAGAAACTTTGATCTGAAGCTCAGTTCCAGAAATGGTTTTGTAATTAATGTTGCAACTTCTGATCAACCCATATCAATTTCTGCCGTAAACTAACATCTAGTAAGTTTCACACACAGCCAGTTTAAGCCCCGCCCATTCCAAGTAGAGATATAAATACAGGAAATTTAGTTGGTTGAACAGATACAGATAATGGTGTCCTTGCTCATCCCTAAATTGTACACTGCAAAATTACACTAGGACCAAACACTGACCTGTTCTGGCTCCTTTTGCTCTTTTTGTTAGTGCACTAAAGGCCCATCTTAACCTGAGTGTAGACATACAATGGGGCTTCTAATGCTTTAATGATGTTAATCTGTTAAGATCACACAAAGCCAGCCCTTTCACACAGATTGCTCACAACTGTTGACAAATTATATATTATTAGGGCCCGAGCACTGACCGTGCGAAGGCCCTATTGTAATTAAAGGAATTATTTTTAAAAAATGTTCCTCCTAAACAAACGCATTTTTTGAGGCCGCAACATGCTCAAAAACTCATGAAACGCGGCGCACATGTCAGTCGTGGGGAAACATTTCGTATTCTATTAGCTGCTCTTGGGTCCGCCACTAGGTGGCACTACTATCAAGAAAAGTGCGTTTAGGCTAATAACTCCCGCATCGTTTGTCGCACATTCAAAAACCTTATATCCACGCGTTCGGTGAGAGGAGCTGCATCTCCCCATATAGGCCATGCCCACTTACGCCTATCATTTTTTGCCGCTAGAGCACAAAAAATGTCCAGAAACTACTTTTTCGTGTTTCTCCTATGCACTTTGTCTGATTCGCACAAAACTTTTCACATAGCATCTGGGGACCGCCATTTGAAGATTGAAATTTCTAAAAATAAGCACGCTATAAAATTAAGACGTCCTGTAGATTTTTCATCCAAAACGAAGTGGACCATTTATACACATTGGTATGTCCGATTGCCACCAAGCTTGGGTCCATAGTGCCCCATGTCTTCCTTAGGCAACGTGCACAATTTCAGATCTACTTCAAAATTGTTCAGTACAGTCAAAAAACATTGCTGATTAAAAGTTGTGCTATTTGTGGTACATTTAATGGTTTGTCCGTGGCTATCCGTGAAATTCGGCCACATTGAATTTCGCCGTGATTTTCAGCGTTTTTTTGCGTTGTATTTGAATGAACTCCTCCTAGAGAATTTAGCGGATCTGCTTCAAAATTGGTCAGTACAGTCAAAGTATGTTGCCGATTAAAAGTTGTGCTATTTGTGCATGTTAGTTGAAGGGCGTGTCCGTGGCGTTGGGTCAAAGTTGGCCAGGCTGAATTGAATGTCAAACTGTGATGCCATTTCCGGCATTTCACATACTTTCAGCGTTTTTTTGCGCTATATTTGAACGAACTGCTACTAGGGAATTTATCAGATCAACTTCAAAATTGGTCAGTACAGTTAAAAAATATTGCTGATCAAAAGTTGTGCTATTTGTGACTGTACGTAAAACCGCGTGCCCATGACAACGTGTCGAATTCCACCGATTGGCCATAAAACAGATAGTACTCCACTAAACTTCACATAGTCTGTAACAGTCCCACCCTGAACACGTCCTCACAACTTCAGTGTACATGGTCCAATCTCAATGAAACTTGACATGTTTAATAACAGTCTCACCATGAACACGTCTACATGACAATATTCAGATATAGTGATAACTGGCAACAGGAAATAAGCGCTGCGATGCAATTATGATCTGATTTCTGTGAAAGTTTTATGTTGTGGTCTGCACGTGTTACGGCGGCACGTGACGCGCCCACAGCACACCCAGAGTTGCGTGGAGCGAGGGCCCGTTCATCACTGCTTGCAGCTTTAATTTTCTATATATTTATATAATATACGATTTGAATAATTGTTTTTTTTAAATTGTGTGGACATGTGTTGTCACAGATAAAAGAGTAATAAAAACACTCATGACGAGTATTAGGGCCACGCATAAGTAAAAAGAAAATGATAGGAGAAAGTTTTTTTATTTTATTTTGCATTTCCAGAGTAAAGTAGATATGTGGCGATTGAAGTTGAACTTTTGAGAATAAATCAAACTAGAAGCATTAGTGCATATGGTTGCCTCATATATACACACAGTATATATACTGGCATTATACTCAGAAAATAGCAATATCCTGAACTGGACTAGAATTTATGTATTAAATATAAATATGGTTTCTAGAGCAGCAACAGTAATGTCAGCAAAGTCACTTTCTCACTGAAAACTAAAATGTCAGTAAAACAAAATATATTTCTGAAATCATACACACAGACATCAGTCAGTATGAGTCCTTATTTCTGTCCTCTCAGATTCATGACAGACTAATATAAACACTGAGACTACATACAGACAGCTTTATTCATTATTAGATTAGCAAGCACGCTGTGGACAAAGCAGGTGGAAATATCACATCTCTACTTCTCTCTGTGTGTCTAAAAGAGTTTGGATGTACCCTGAGTGTGTGTGGAGCTGAGTCCTGTTTTCTGTCCTGCAGAGGAGAGGACATAAATTACATCCGGTAATACTAGGTGCTGTGTCCTGCATATAACAGTATAAGTATTATGACTAATGATCATTAGGCTGTTTTGGTGGTAACATCTCCGCATTTGGTGCTTTTCACATAGCACACTATGCACATACGTAGCGACGGTGCTGGACGTATGCAAGGGTATCAATGGTCACACCTGTGTGCAATACAGAGAGGATATGTTTCATCACAAGTCATAATAAGATAATTGATTAAGTTGATTGATCCCAAAGGTGTGGAGCAGAGTCGGAGATATAGGCATTACCGCAACAAAGGTCCCAACATGTCATCAATGCTTGTATTGATGGTTTTAGTTGATCTGTTGCGTAGATGGCCAAACAACAACCACATGTAATCTCAGACTACTTCCTCACATTCATTGTGTGCTTAGGAGGATATGCAGGAAATGCAAAATTGAAAAAAATTGTCCTTGTCAAAAAAGGTTTTCTTATACCTGGCCCTATTACTCTGCCGTGTAATTCACACATGAAAGGGCGAGGCCATTAAGTGAAATTAAATTATTAGTGTGATGGTAAATGACACATAGAATTCACCACATAGATCGGGACAGGTACCAGATAAAAGAAGCTGAAGGGACTATGTGACATCCCTCGACTCCATACTATTCACTGAGGAAGACTGCTGGATGTAAATAATGCTGCTTCAGAATATTATAAAAATTGACTTTCTGACAAATGGTTTATGAGGAAGCCTTACACCTGTGCTTTTAACACTGTGACATGTTCAAATGCATTCAGCCTGCATTCAGTGTTCTCCAGTATTTGTCTTGAACAACTAAAAACTCTGCTGTAATTCTGTAATTGAGTCCACATTTTGTGCCATGCAGCAGGAGGAGAGGGACTCACAGTGACACACAGGCTTGGGCACGTCCCACTTGCCCAACTTATTGCACTGTGTTGAGTTTCGGCCCATGAGGATGAAGCTGGGCAGACAGCTGTAATGCAGCACAGTCCCCTCCACCGGGGGCCCCAGGGGCCAAGACACCACCCGGCCATTTTCCAAAGATGTCCACACCCGAGGACACAGCAACACTGGAACAATGAGACAGAGGAGGCTTTATTTCATACATGTCCTGAAGAGGGATCTCACACTTATTGAAAGTAGCAGGGAATTTCTGGCCACTGCAAATTTTTACATTCTCATACATTGTAAATACTGGCCTATAGTAATAGTTGAAAATTGACATAGTGAAGTAAAATATTTTGACTATTCGGGACTTTGTAGATTGATGGTGACAGAGAAATAGAGACATGAGAGGATAAACTAAAGTAGGGTTTCTGCAGGTTTCAACAGGTAATTTTTTTTCTCTTACTTTTACAACCATATTTTACGTCCACACTGGCAAAAAAGTGCAAAGGATATTAAGAAAAATCAGTATTGGTTTCATGTTGGTTTCAAAAGAGATTTAAGAGACTGAAAAATGCATATAACATTGACTTCATTATTCTAATCATTCATGACCTGTCAAAATCATATTTTAGACATTATTTTTAATAACTTTATATACATATATGCTACTGTTGTTGCTGGTGTCTGTCTGTCTGTCTGTCTGTCTGTCTCTCTCTCTCTCTCTCTGTCACCCCAACTGGTCGAGACAGACGACCACCCACCTAGAGCCGAAGGATCTGTCCTAGGTTTCTGCCTTTTAACAGGCAGTTTTTCCTTGCCCTTGTCTCCAAGTGCTTGCTCATGGTGGTACTGTTGGGTCTCTGTAATTAATGTTATAAAGAGTTCGGTCTAGACCTGCACTATTTGAAAAGTGTCCTGAGATAACTTCTGTTATGAATTGGCACTATACAAATAAAATTGAATTGAATATATACACATATACTGTACATATATACACATATATACATACATATACATAAATACATACACATGGTAATGGTAAATGGACCTGTACTTGTATAGCGCCTTTCTAGTCTTCCAACCACTCAAAGCACTTTTACACTACGTGCCACATTCACCCTTTCACACACATTCACACACCAATGCACAGCATCGGGAGAAGTTTGGGATTCAGTATGTTGCTCAAGGATACTTACTCAAGGAGGAGTAGATCAAACCAACAACTTTCCGATTAGTGGACCACTATGCACATAGCATATCTAAGTATAGGTAAAGGAGGAAATTGACTGAGGCGCTAACCGACCCTTGCTCAACTGTTATTGGAGCACAGAGCAAAAAGGGGCTGGACTTAGGAAGGGTATATTAGCATATACTTAGTTGAAACTATTTAAAGTTTCCTGTAGCTTTAATGTGAAATAGTTAAAACAGGTTTTCCGGGTTACCGACTGCGTATAGTTATACTGAAAGGCCTGAACTTTATCGTTCACAAGAAGTTGGCCTATGAGGACAGGGGGATTTCAGATAATCTCTCCTCAAGATGAAATCAGGATATCTTTGCCTCCTGAGAGTAGTACTCAGTGACGGAGTGTCTGGAGCAGTGTCTAAGGTGGTAGATGAATTAGTGTGTGATGGATAACATAGTGGACAGTCAGCTGAGGTTAAACTCACAGCATCTGCTGCGCTGGCTCAGATCGGTCCAAGTGCCATTGGGCAAACATTTTCTGACCTTAGGTCCCACAATCACCCTGTTGCCTCTGCAGATGTACTCTATCTCATAGTCTACCGGGAGCACCTGCACACTGCGAATCTACACGCACGCACGCACACACGCACACAAACACACACACACACACACACACACAAACAAAGAATCAGAATCAGTACACCAGTAGATATACCACAACATAGATTTGGTTGTATTGTTTAGAGCCTGACCAATATTTTCATACTGGTATATATTGGCCTATTGCAGACATATTGGTATTGTATCAGTATCAGTGTATATGTTATGCGATATGCCCTGATATGAAAACTTTTTTTCCAGTATATAATGCAGAAAACAATGCTTGTTGTAATATATTGATGTCACTGCAAAGTTAATCCAGCAGAATGTGCTGTGATTTACAATACTGTGGCAAGCACCACAGAGTAAGAAAGAAGAAGCAGTCATCAGCAATGCAATTGGTTGATAATGTGCAGTATATGTTCAATTATTTAACATGTTAAAGTATATTTAACTTCAATATTCTATTATAGTCAATAATTTGTTTACAAAAGCAGCATTTCCGCAGAGTCATATCAGTGCTATATTCACACAGAAAGGTTCTATTTTTATTTTAGCCCAAATATTCACTATATAGGCCACCATCTTGGTAATCAGTGAATTTCCCCCTTCTAAAATCAGTATCGGTCAGGCTCTAATATTGTTTACACAGCTAAAGAATGAATTTCAATGGTTAAGTGTTAGCAGGCAATGATTTCTTGATGTTGTTGATCCCTTTGCATTATTTATTATTATTATTATTATTATTATTATTATTATTATTATTATTATTTTAATTTACACTTGTACAGTTAAGTTTTAGTTTTAATTTTAGTCAAGTTTAATTTTCTGCTCATATTTTGCACTCCATGTCCTACTTGAATAATGCATAGTGTTTATACTTTCATTTATAGTTTTTATATCTTCTATTATATTTTGTATTTTGGAATATTTTTATTTGTGATATTCTTTGTTCTCTGTTTTTGCACTACTTTGCCTTATTGCTGCTGTGTCAACCTGAATTTCTCCTAAGGGGGATCAATAAAGGAATATCTTATCTTATGTAACACCACCCTCCTCATCTGCCCTCTCCCCCCTCAACCCCTCTCACTGCCTTCCTCCCCCCATCCTCTCCAGTTTTGAGGAAGGCCAGCTTCCAGCGGTTTGGAGGCTCGTTTGTACGATCCGCCATCCGACTCCACAACACCACAGCATCCAGTACCTCCCACCCCCGCTGACTAAGACTGGTTTTAATTCAACCTAACTTATATTATTTATCTTAAATTGCACATTACACAAATATTTAGCAAACGATTGTACTGCACATTACATATAGTGTATATATTTTTCATTTATAGTTTTATATTTTATATTTTGTAATGTTCTTATTTGTGATACTATTGTATGTACACTGTACTCATTTTATTGCACTATATTCCTCAGTGCTGCTGTCTGTATTTTGAATTTCTCCTACGGGGGATTAATAAAGGTATATCTTTTTTAGGTATATCTTATCTTATTGTTAAGATGATTACATTTTCAACTTTTTACCTCAACTTTAGAGAGAGCCAGGCCTTTATTTCTTATTTTCTTAAGCATACTTGATCAGATATTAGTATATTAGTATCTCCTTGTTTTCTAGTCTTCTCTGGTTTTAATTTGCTGTAAATGCAAACTCAACACTTCCTCTAAGTTTACCTGTTGGCTTAATTCAGCATAGTGTTCATTTCCACACTACTTCCATCAGTAAAACAATACGGTCACAATTACCCCTTTCACTAGCTGCTCCTGGATTGTCTTTGTAACAAATGTTTTATTATTCACTGGTTATTTCAAATCACCTCCACTTTACCTTTTTGAAAAAAGTATCTTTTAAGGTATCGTCAGTGAAAGCAGACACACCCTGTGCAGATGTTTCACATCAAAAGCATTTCATAATACCTCTCTTTACTGGTAAGCTTTTAATGTGAAAATGTTGTGTTTCACTGACCATAACAATGTTAAAAAAGTGTACTGAAATAAAAAACAGAGCTACAGAGTGGAGAGTCTGACATGACTCTGTTGTTGTAGACATGGTGCAAACTTGAGGCAAATTTCTGGCTTTTTTTTCTGAAATGGTGATCTTTAGTACGGATCAATTTGGCTGTTCCATGCCAAAATTCTGATACATCACATGCCAGGGGCCGGTAAGAAGGGAAAACCATGACAAAGACAAAGAGGAGGAGGAACCTTCATGCATGCAAACATGTTTAAATTTCATTTGAGTACCTAAGTGGACCTATGATTTTAAATATAAAGGTTAATATGGTATTAAATTTGAAGTGAATGCCATGAGCCTTGTGACTTTGAACTGATCTCCATTCCTCACCTGCTCCTGTGTCAGACCTCTGTACCTTATCCCTCCATCTCTTGGAGGACGGATGATTGCACAACCTGAAAAAAAGACACATGATCAGGTGGAACAGAAGAAGACCCATCCATCCCTCCAGCTCCTACCTGTCTCAATCTTCTGGCTGTTAATCAATTGCAAGACAGCTCTGCAATTCAACACTGACGCTGGACCCTGATAGTCACACAGATTACACATAAAAGCTTAATAAGAGTTTTAACCACATTTGAAAGAAGAACTCTGGTGATTTTTTATGGCCATCAAACGTCATGAAAAGTGCATACCAACAATTAATTGACCTACTAAGAAGCATTGTGTGTTAAACCGTATATATATGTTCTTCCTCTGTGCCATAGAACTCTGCAGTATTACCAACTGGGAGTCTGCGGCAATAGTTCCAGAAAAAGTGCAAATCAAGTTACTGCTAATGCAAACTAAACATTTCCTACTGCTGCAGTTTCACGTTTAAAGCATTTAATTCGCAAAACACAGGTTGACTTTTATTATGAAGTACGGTCATGTTCAACACTTTTGATAGTGGATCCGTTTGAAATATTGCAGGGAGTAATGAAACAAGAAGGATAAAGTCAGCACAAAATCAGATCACGTTGCTCAGAGAATGATAGAAAAAGGTAAATTATTACCAGACTTTTTTTCTAAAAGCACAAGAGTTTGTTTTGCTGCACCGTAAACAAATACACCAGTAGCTCTTATGTTGTAGTTATGTTTTACAAAGTAGCTGTTCAAGGAGTGTTCTGTCACCAATAACCACAGACAGAGAATTTATTTTAACTATTTAACTTATTTCAATGTTATACATTTAATATATTATGAGGATAAATAGAACACAAGTCCAAATAAAAATGCCCAGTAAAAAAACAAACATATATTTTCATAAATCATGAAAGACCATTCAGAAATATAAAGTAGTCCTTTCAGATTCAATTGGTGATTGGTGAGCCTTCTGAAGAACCATTTCAGAACCATTATTTGTGTGTGGAGGCTCTGTGAAACTCTCTGGGCTGCTCCTCAGGAGGTAGAGCAGGTCATTCACTAATCAGAAGGTTGGTTTAAATCCCCAGCACTTCCCACTCCACGTCGAAGTGTCCTTGAGCAAGATACTGAACCCCAAATTGCTCCTAATGCTGTGCCCTCAATTTATGAATGTGTGTGAATGTGAAATGTAGTGTAAAGGCTTTGAGTGGTCAGAAGAGTAGAAAGGCACCATATGAGTACAGTCCACTTAGCATACAGCATAGTAGCATATAGCATAGTACAGACAATGCAACAATCGGGCCGACTTTACGCAGGGTCTGGCCAGGGGTGTGGAGGTGTGGGAGTGGATTGGGTTTGAACTTCTCTCTCAAGTTCTCTTTTTTCATTCTTCAAAAAGCCACAAATGAAAAACAGAGAGCAGAAAGGAACAGAGACGCAATGTTTTGCAGGCTTCAGGAAGTATTTTCAGACCCTATTATTCTTTTACTTAGAAAAGGCTGAAGCAGGACCCCACCACTAGATGGAGACCTCTATTATGTTTTCAGCTCATGCTAAAGGACCAGCGGCCTGGTTTCCATCAGACGGATCACTCATTATCCACGCCAGTGATTTTCCTCCAGCAAGACAGCATCCATATGAGGTTTGTGCTTGATGCTGCCAGCATCGCTTATTTGTCAACTGAACGAGCGTTTCATATGAAGAAATTGTGTTTTCAGCGGGATGGGAACATCTGGGGTCCGGCTGATAGGGAGTAGACAGATTTGCATGTTGAGGCTGTCTGAGACTGATGTACTTAAAGGTTTATGCTACAGAAAAAAGCAGAGATTTGGAAGGTGAAAAGAGGGCAGAAATGATTTCTGCCTCAAAGGTGCTGTATTTTTACATGCTTTGTATTTTTTAAAGCAGTTTTATCAGAGGATACTCAGTGATTAGTGATGGCCACAAGCACAAACTATGTCTGTGCTCCTTGCTGTTTAAATTTCCCTGGTGCCATTGTACCATTATTATGATTAAATGTAATTTCTATACAAGAAATATCTGAATCTGATTTCATTAGTACATTCTGACTGCAACAGAGCCTCAGATGTAGTCTTATTCAGCATTTTGAAGGTTTCATTTAGTTTATCCATAACCTTTGCTTTTTATTTTGTACTGCAGGAACTTAAGGAAATTCAATGTAACATACAGTAAATTTAATGTAACATACAGTAAATTCAATGTAACATACAGTAAATTCAATGTAACATACAGTAGCGGAGTTGTGGATCGCCTCAGCGTTCCATCATCAAAGATAGTTGATTGTTGAGTAGCATCCCCAGCGTGTTACATACAGATGCTTTAGGACCCTGGGAATGAGACTCTACAATCAACTAACCTCAAGCTTCCAATTCAGTGGGTACATCCCTTATAATATGACTTCTAGAAAAAGCGCATGTGAAACAACAACTAATTAATGGATATAGGCAAAAATTTGTGAATTAGACCTATGCTGCTAACACCGCCTAGGAGGTGTCAGCCCCTCAGCACTCGAAACCTGACCAGCCTTTTAATAAAAAACGGTTAGTGTGGAAGAAATGGGCAAAAAAAGACGACACACGGGGGGTGGAGAAATAAGCCAGAAGAATGGACTCTTTGATGAAGATGTCAGCCCAGCTTTGATGTAGATGGGAAGTGACCTCGATACACACCACCCACTACCTTACTTCACACTATGGCCACCAGTAATCTATTAAAGCACATGAAATCAATCAGTCCTGGGAGGAAACCAGCTCCACGGAACCTCCTCTATGTGCTAGCATTTCTTATTTCCTGCCAGTTCACTGCAAAGCTCCATTTCACTGAAGCAACATCAGAAGTATTTTCTGTATATCTGATTATCTCCAGTCTCTCCACCTCTTACTGCCTTACCTTCCCTGGGGATAATACATCTGGAGCCTGCCATTCCACGCAGGTTCACCCACAGTGTAAAACCCTAATTACTACACAGTCACCGCATTTCTCACTAGAGGCCAGGAAAGACCACTAGATGTGACTCCCATAGAAAACACCCCCACCCACCACCCCCACCACTCGGCACAAAGAGGAAATGACAGCTCACTAATCTGACGGCAGGTTTATGTCTGTATTACAGAGATCTGACATCTGCCTCTGAGCATTAGTGTCAAAGCATGAGCTCAGATATAAAAGCACCATAATAAGCACTATGAGTTTACAGCAAATATTAATTAGGGTTTCAGCTCCCATTGGTTGCAAATTGTTTTTTAAATGTGGGGCTAAACCTGCCTGCCTGCCTGCCTGCCTGCCTGCCTGCCTGCCAAGCTGGGTTGTTAGAGGTGGAAAATGGTGCTTATCCAGTATGAGTCTCAAGAGCTGTGGCAGCAATTTTAGTTCACTGGCTGACTGATTATGACAGAGGGAAAAGGGCCAGAGACATGTAGAATACTGAATATATACAAAGGCATGCAGACCCAGCACCTACCCAGAACATGCATTTAGTTGTTCCCTGCCATCCACTACACAGTCCTGTGAACCTAGGATGCATCAAAACCAATAATGGGTCCTCTGACCTAAACATAATAGGTAGTTTGTTGGTGCTTTCCAAAACAACCCTTTCCTACAAACGTTTCTTTTTCAACCATGACCAAAATTGTTCCCTAACCTCAACCAAGTCATTTATCTTTTACCCCTTTTAACTTTTAACCTTTTGACGCAACCCGAAGAGTTTTGTACTACTGACTGATTTGTGTGGATCTGCCAGGCCTTGCTGGCAAACAGCATGCAAACGCTATAACTGCTTTCAACTGTTTGCAAGTTTTGGTGGAGGTTGGCTTGGAGCATGAGGTGATTTTTCCAGAAGTGACACTGCACCCTTTTAAACCAAAAAACTGAAATTGCTGCATTCCAAGTGGCAACCTCTGTAGCTGGGAAAGTAAGGCAACATGGAAATTCTTTAAAACAGTTTTTCCTCAAATGGCCTAAAGTGAGTACATCTCTGTACACCCCTATATTAAAATGCAAAATAAACATGTTTACAGACTAGTACAAAAAGCAGTTTTGGTCTCTGTAGTTAATTTCCCCATTCATGACAATGTTTAGGTTATATTAAGGTGTGACCGCTTTGAGTGACAGGTGGGTGTCGTCACAGGCATCTGTTTTCAGTAACCAGGCTTCATTCAGCCGCCCTCAGCTCCACCCATGCTCAACCTCTTTGCCCATTTTTGGATTAGCCAGGAACCGGCGGAGTCAGGACTGCCAAGATGGTGACGGCCAGAGCCGACCACACTGAGTTCACAATGGCTCTTCAGGAGTCTATGGGTGTCTATGGAGACTATGTCCATTTGTATTTGGCTCAGCTTGCATCCAGTGGTAGACAGTAACACATTTACCCAAGAACTATACCTAAGTACAACTGTGAGATACTTTTACTTTCAGATTTTATGATAGTTTATACTTCTACTTCACTGAAATTGAAAAGGAAATATTGTACTTTTTCTCCCCTACATTTTTCTGACAGCAGTAGCAGCTAGTTAAGAGGTTACATATGGAAACACACGTATATGGAATACAACATGTTTTGCTATGTTTTGTCTGCCTACAAAGCTGTGATTGACCAGTTTTGAGAGTATCCCATTTGCATTTGAATTTTAATGGTGCTCCCATACTGTCAAGACTATAAAACGCATCCTCCTACATGTCACCATCCTTTTTTGTTTGCTGTATATATATTATTCAAAAATTAGACCAAAAAAAATTACAACTCAAACAACAACATGGACACAATAGGCATTCCTAGAGGTTATTAGCTATCTTAATCACTGTACAAATTGACACCTAGAGCAGTGGTTCCCAACCTGGGGCCCAGGACCCCCACAAGGGGTAGCCAAGGCTTTACGGGGGTCATGAGGCCTTCTTGCTTTTAAGGTGTGCTAGAAAACTTAAAAAATATACAGACAACCTATATTTCAGCGTCTGGTTCACATCTGTGAAGAAAAGTACATGTAAAGCAAATATGTATAATAGAACAATGGCCAAGCTTCAGGGACAAAAAAAAACACTGAATCTGTCAAAAAAGAAGCCTAATAAGTAAGTATGATTGTTAAAAATGATTTAAAAAGATACACATATCTCCTTAAAATGAATCCAAGTCACTTGTTTTACACAAGCTTCCTGCAGTTTCTGAATTCACTGTTTGGGGTTATTGTACAGTTTTGAATATAATATAAAATATGTCACTCAAGCAGGGGTCCTCAGTTTACTAAATTATAAAAAACTGGTCCCTTAAGTAAAAAGGTTGCGAACCATTGACCTAGAGGATTACTGATGGATAAACATCAGGAACATATCAGCATGTGCACACCAGCGCACATTCACTAACACACAAACACATACCAGATCAGCAGACAGCAGGCTCACAAAGCATCCATTCTATCAACGCAGCCAGAGTCGCTTTGTACAGACAACTGGAGACATTGTGTCAGAGACAAACACTTGTGTGTGAGACAGCACAGTCATTACCAGCAGATGTATTATACGCAGACACGCTGAGTAAGGGCAACATGGCGGAGAAGAAGAGAAGAAAGGACAGCGCCATCCCTCTACCTGAAAAACAAAACAGAGAGGAGAATACATTCAAAGGAGGAAGCTGAGAGGGAAAGTGACAGCAGCAATGAGCATGGAAAAGCAAAAAGGAAAAATCCACCCTAAAGTGCTGTCGTTGATGGATCATTTATATATAAGCCCATAGTCAGTTTTCTTTTACTTCAGTGGACAACTGGCTATATGTGGATGATGCGATGATATGTTACATTTTATCAAGGTTTGACAGCTGACTAATCTGATCTAAAAAAGTGCTGCATATGTCATCCAGTTTATTGGTTTGTTGGGACTGATTTATAATCACACCTATTTAATATGTAGATTTATTCTTTTGTTCATCAAAAGTTTTGAATAGATAAGGCTAATGTCTGTTGTTATATTTTGAGATTGTTGCTTGTTTTCACTTTAGATGACAGTTACAATCTGCAGGGATCTGCCACCAAAATGTAGTAAGAGACTCACTAGAAAAACAACAACATAGGTAGTTTGGGCAATCATTTATAGCCCTTTCCCATTGCAGGAACTTAACCTGGGTCTCACAATAACCCAAACTTTAACCGTAACCATGTGAGGCTTTGATGGTAGCACCATCCATGTGTTTCGACTGTATTGTACAAACTGGGAGTATTATTAATGTGCATTTACACTGATTAAGCTTTACAAGCAGTAGTGAATGCTTTGCTGACTATTTTTGCCCACTTCGTCTCTGATAAAACGCTATATATCTATCAAAGATAAGGCAGCTATATGGGCACAGGCTACACATATATATCCCAATATTTTTTACGCAAAGTGAGAGCAAATGTTCAGTCAAAGTCAACGCCAAATATGACATGTCACAAGCAGTTTTATTGAAACCGGCTATTTCAGTGAACAGTTGGAAAATCAAATTAATAAATAATAAACAGGTTTCTTCACCTGGTTCATGATTAAATGCTCAGCTGTTCAAATAACAATAAAATGTAAACATAAATACTGTATAACAACAGGAGTACCTTTTTTGAAATCAAAGCTCCATAAGGTGCACATTTAAATAAAAAAATATCTTAAATAAAAATAGCCTATAAAATAAAATAGGCCAATCTTTTTCTGAAAAAATATTTATTTATATGAGAAAAGTACAATATTAACATTTTTTTAGTCTGACAACTATAAATGGCTTATTAAAATCAAATTACTGATTTTCTTCTCCTTTCTAACAAATCCACAGATGCAAATAACGAACATTAAAAAAAGAATAAAATATGACAAACCCTAGTAAGAGCAGCATTTATATATAAAGAAAGAAAGAAAGAACAAAAGAAAGTGCTCAGTTTAAGAAAACATTTTTTAAACATCAGCTTGAGGTTACCTTTTCCTTCTTGTTAACTCAATTTCTTATCTGAACAGTCTCAACCAGTTGCACAAGAAACAGACTATCAACTCAATAAACATTTTCCCACCACTTGTCACTTTTCTTTTCATAAGGCACACTGCATGAAAATGAAGTTTGCAGTGAGCTTTGTTTTGGGGCTGGAGCTTTTTCGGGTTGTGGATGGCTTGCAGCTGGGGCTTCTGCAGCGCACAGTTTCACACCCTCTTCGTATTGCAGTTTGTGCCACTGTTTTAGGTGGTGAAAAAGATTTGTAGTGCTTCCACCCCTGGCTGTAACTTGTTTATGGCAGTCGCTACATATAACGTGATTTTGTTGCTCATCTGATACTTTGAATCCGAACCATCTCCAAATTACTAAGCCACTGCTTTTTCTCCTACTAACCAATTCCTCCTCCGCACGCTCCACAGACGTTGTTGCTTCCTCCATGTTTGTTGAAGAGTGGCTGAGTGTCTGTTCCTGCCCCTCCCCCCTCTGTGCATGAAAGAGGAGAGGCGGTGACGGGGGTGCGGGGAGCAGTGCAGAGAGCTCCGGGTCAGCAGCTCGCTTGGAGCAAGGATCACAGCGCAAATTTGAACAATATCGATATATGCGATATGGTCTAATTCCATATCACATTAAAAAATATATCGATATATTTTTTATATCGATATATCGCCCAGCCCTAAACAACAATAGCTATAAATATGGTAATCACATAAGATACTTAACACAGAGACATTAACTGAGCTCTGTAGCTGTGTTAAAACCCCTGGAAGCAGCTATTATTTATATTTTTTGTAGTATCATTTATCAAATGACGATGTAAAAACAATGTGATGGAGTGAGTAAGTTAGTAAGTTTCAGCAAAGCTATTTTCAGCAGAAAAACTCTAAAACCTATTGCACACTTGTGGTCAGCACTGCACAGCAGATAAACAGGTAGTGATTAGCTGGTGAACCAACCTGTTCTCTCTCCCAAGTCAAATACTGCAGCTTGGTCAGTGCCCTTTGGCTTTAAAATATGACACTGTAAGTTTGCCTATGGAGTCATTTCTGGACACACCCACCGTCAAAGTGAGGTGCATATTATAAAGACAGAGAAAGTCCACATATGGTGGTGGAGTGGATTGAAATAAACTTCCACCCAGGAGACTGTTGTTCGTGTCCTGTGTGAAACCAAAAGTATATTTCTTTGAAGTAACATACGTAATTTGTGTCAGGTACTTGGAGGGTATATTTTTAACTAATGAGAAAATTGACATGAGGCTTTGAATAGACCACCCATTGAATAAGTATGGCAGTATACTGGGAAGCCAACCTTCAAAGGGTTGCATTAGCCAGTTACACAGCCCTGCACACACAGGGACTTGTAGGTTCCACGTCATCCTGGGATTCGAGAAGACGTAATTGCAGCACAGTTGAAGGGACTGATCATTTATTTTGACCCAACTGCGGTGGCTTGATAAAAAGCAGGGTCGGGAAGAGAATGCTGAAGTTTTTTCTTTTCTTTCCATCAGTTTTTTTCAGAAATGGTGGAAAGTTTCTGAGCAGAGATCAGCAGCAGCAGTAGTGACTAATGTGATAATCAGACTCCAGAAACTGCATGTACCAACACTCACACTGCTTCTCTGACAGTAAAAATCCTGCAAAACTACAGGCTCTGCTTCATCCATACATTCACCTGCTATGCTCCCTGCTACTGTGAACTTAATGGGACAAGGAATGGATTGGTTTTGATTTTGCCTTTGCTACACACTGGACTTTTCATTGCTTTTACCATCTCTCAATCAGCCATAAAGAAATAAAGTTCATTCTCATTTAAAACATAGAAGTGGTGGTACATTCAGGTGATGCCCGAGTGAAGCAGCACCATAACACAACATGCAGCCCTCACTACATGTCTAAATGACCATGACCACAGTGTGCAACTGCCTTTACAGCTGACTGCCCAGAGGGGAAATGTGAAATGGCTGTCAGATAGCAAAGGTTCCTGTTGCAGGACTGTAACTGTGCTCTGCTGCAGTGCATAGGTAAAACAAAAAAAAAACAAACAAAAAAATTTCCATTTAAAGGTAGGAACATTTAGAGGATCACCACAGGAACAGAGTAAACATCAAGGATGTTGTCATTAGTGTATAATCACCGAAAAAAGAAGATTTTGTACCTAAAAACCAATTTTTCCCCAAAAAGGTTTGAAGTTGGCATAGTCTGAAAGGCCTTTTTTTGCCACAGTGGAGAGCCACAAACAGGGTAGAGGAGTGAGAAAGGTTTGATTACATAGAAATTCATTCTGTGGAGACCTAAAGCTAAACTTAATGCTAGTAAAAATTTCTAGCCTGGCATTTCCAAGAGACCTCACACACACTTTGTCCAAACTTTTCCTGCAAGAAGTAGTGCACATGTATACACACATTCACAGATGATGATTGTGTATGATACTGATAGGTGACAAACAAAAGAAGGTAGAATCCTCCTCTGACTGTAAAATGAAGCTAGATGTTGGCTAATACTGTTGCCTAGCAACCAGTCACACACTCACCCCGGTGTGTGGATGCTTCTCCACATTTAACCGGCAATGATGGTTTGTCTCCTCTGCTTAACATCAGAGCATCGTCTCCCTGCAATGACAGGCTGAAAACCAGCAGACACCGCCTCCTCTCTGCTTCTTTGATAAGCAATGAGTTGAATATCAGAAGGCACACACACACACACAGAGTAATTTTTTTTTTTAAGAATACAGGATTTATACATACAGTGATGTCTGAAGTTCCCTCCCACAAGGAAAAATGTAATCAAACAGCTCAATAAACCAAACTTACTTGGGGGTAAGCCTAAATGTCATAAATCAAGGGATGGGCTGCTACAGTACATTGATATTTCCACTATAGTGATCACAATTTCTAGTATCATTAATATATTTAGGTGGTTTTCTTCAAGTGGGACTGTCTCAAACACAGCGGAAGACTTAAAAAGCTGTGGTGTGTGTGTGCTGCTTTTTATCAGAGTTAGGGAAGTGAACTAGACAAACATTTGCCAAATCAACCAATTAGTCTTCACCCTTTAAATCAAAACAAAAACAATCACTGCTGCAACTTTAGGGCACATAGGACAAAACACCTGCTACCACTGCGGTTCTTACCAAGTTTCAGGTGCAGTTTCGGTAGTTTTTCATCCTTTGGTTACCCAAAGACTTTTCCTCTAGCACCAACATGAGGTTGACATCTGTTAAAGGTGTCAACCTCAAGCCCCACTGTATTATCTCCCTTGCGCTTTAAAAGGGAGATAATAGCCATACTTGGCTAGGGTGAAACAAGTGAGTAGCAATCTGCAAATACACCGCTAAATGCCACTAAATCTTACACACTGGTCCATAAAAAACAATAATAATCCGAGCAAATCCTCTTTCCCACCACAAATACTTCTGTAGCCTACATACTGCCAGTAAGAAAGTGGAAAATGCCACAGATTTAACACTATGTTGGTACTTTCTATATGAATTGATGGTTGTTATAACACCTGGTTTTTATGAGCTGATGCAGCCCCCTTTAAAAGCCCTCCAAAAATTATTTAGATTATTTCATGTCTAAATGATCTAAATGTAATTCCTTCATTTGGTGGCAAATCTCTGAGTGGCAGACAAAAAAAAAAAAATACTTGTGAAAGTACAGTGAATAAAGTTAATTTCAGACCCTGCCTGTGTGTTGTTGCTGCCAGTTGGAGCAGCCAAGTGGACTTCCACGTATTGTGACGTCAGTGTCTGGTGGCAGAACTACACAGTTTGGCAGAGACAAATGTCACTGTCTCCTCTCCAACTCCCAGCGTCACTGTAGCTCAGTCAACTACCACAGAGGAGAAAAGCATTTCAAACTTAATTAACTTCCTGGTATATACTGCATTTGTACTGGGAAGAATTCACAATGCATGAAATGTTTGTTTTTTCTTTTATTTATTATGTAGCTTAGGTGTGCAAACCTGACCACATCAAGAAAGATTCATCTGCAACAGCCAACTACATCAGCCCAGTAAACACACCCACTCTATGTGGGGCTGATCTGCAGCTACATTAAAATCACATATGGATGGTAGAGATGGAAAGATTCCCATTAAGAGTATTCATGACAATATAGCTTTCTATCTCTAAATGTTTAGTTACTATAAAGCTGCAGTAGGTAACTTTTATAAAAATAACATCTGTGATGATGATGAATCTGTGACAAAAACATGTTGCTCCGGCTCCTCCTATTGCTCCTAATGGTATTAGCAAGAATCCACCGGGCCTGAACAAAAATAACCAGTCAGAAACAACAAAAATAAAAAGACACTTTGAGGTAAAGGCTTGAAGATAGTTGATTTTGTATTGTTGTATGTTCTATTGTTGTATTTGATGCCCTTGAAATGAGACTCAACAATTAAAGGGGAACTTCGGCAGAATTTTACCCTAGTCTTGATCACTAGAGGTCACCGAGTACTGTCGATAGGAAAAAGAACGACCAGAATTGGTTCTAGCAAACTGGAGATCCAGCAGCTAATGGCAAGAGCTCCCAGTTAGTTATAATACACTTCTTGGGGGCATATCCTAAAGCGTGCCTTTTGCTCCTCTCAACAGACACAAAATGCAATTAAAATGTCTGTGCAACATGCTCAGGGCCCTTACGTGACAACAACATGCGTTTTCAACTCATACGTTGTGCAGAAACCGTACAAAACAGTCCTGTCGCCTACCTGTTTTTCCACCGCTCCCTTCACCGAAAGCCCAGAATAATCGATCACAGAGATAATGCCTTCGCGACGAAAAAAAGTTTATTTCCCCCTCAAAAATGTCCATGTCTTCACACACTACTCTACAATTTGCACACCTCCTGCAACAATTTCTTCTTCTGCGTTTACCTGCAACAAGTGAAATCCCACGGGACTTCAGCGCGGGACTGCTCTCGCGCTTAAGTCCCTAGGGATTTCTTGTTTCAGGTAAACGCAGAAGAAGACATGAGTGGAGATCGGAGGTGTTCACAAGGGAAGAAGCTTGGAGTAAGAATAACATGTGTTGATCTACTGTGTTGTTGTGGGTTGTGGCTAGATGTTCTTCAGCTGGATGTGCAAAACTCCCATACAAGTACTATGCGAAAATGATCACCGCATTTGCAGCGAACATTTTGAGGAGGATGACTACAGAGACACAACACAGCGGGGCCGGCTGAAGAGAAATGCCATTCCGAGGATGAAGACTGCTGCAACCACTGTGGAGGTAATGTTATATTCATAACTTCATTTAGCTTCGTTTTGGCAGACACGGCTTGAGAAGGGATGTGCGGCAAAACATTTTTGAGGGGGAAATAAACTTTTTTTCATCACAAAGCCATTATCTCCGTGATTGCATAGTACTTGTATGGGAGTTTGCACATCCAGCTGAAGAACAACTAGCCACAACTGCAGTATCTCATGGTCATGGAAAGGTAGACGGTGAAAGTGTAGGCACTTGTACCTTCTCATTCTGTTGCCACAATTTGCCACAAACGAGAACCATTTCTTCTCCACAGTAGATCAACACACGTTATTCTTAGTCCAAGCTTCTTCCCTTGTATATTGGAGAGCTGGACAGATCGGCTTGCGTCATGTGTGGATATTCTCGTTTATCGTGGAAATTCACCAGGATAGTGGTTTTTTTTTTTAATCACAATACATGATTATATTGGATATCATCCCATCCCTAATTGTATGTGCTGCCCATACGATTTGAGACTCTACACAATTATTTGAATAGCAGGTTTTAATTGAGAACTGATGGTGTCTTGGAACTCTTCAAACCATTATCTATTACAGTGTATTGATATGACCAACAAAAACTATTTGTCTTGTGAGAAGAGTTGTGTTGACTCCCCTCTCAATTAGCAGCCACGTGGAAGGATGCCATGCATACCGAGTCCTGGACAGCAGCTTTAAATATTCAGAGCCAGGCAACACCTCGCCTTCCCTATCAACATGGCCTTTATCTGGAGCCCTGTTGAAAAAGCCTCCATCCTTTCTCACTGAAGATAAATCTCTGGATTCTGAGAAAAAAATCCAAAATGCCAATTCTCATTCTGCCAAAATCACCGGGGACGTCTGGGTTCCGAGGGAAGGAGCAGCTTCAGGACGTGACTAGACATGAGGCAACGGAGGGGAAACGGCATCAACGTGAATCCAATAAGACTCTGCACATTAGCCAGACGATAATGTGTTCACACAGATTCAGCTCTCTCTGTCCACCCACACCAGACTTGTACGCCGCATTCTGAACCACACACACAACCACTTTTTAATAAGACAGGCCAAAATCCATGCTCCCACTCATACAAATTTGTATTACAGCTTATAATGTGACTAAATAGCTTATCTTGACCCTTGACTTTTCTAGGATTCACTTCACTTCTTCTGAATGGTTTCCAAATCCCCCGACTCTGCTGTTTGAGGGCTGCTGATCTGCTGAACCCTGAGATAGAGCACTTTGTAATACGACAGGAAAGGTAATGTAATTTTCCCTCCTTCCAATCTGATACTAAAAAGATGAAAGACATTTCCTGCAACAATGTTATGCAAATGAGAGCAAGTGAAAGAGAAAGAGAGAGGGGGCAAAGGGGGGCAAAGTAAGAAATAGAGCGTAGTAGAGATAGGAAATGATGGAGATATATGATGACGGAGTAATAACATAACATAACGGAGCTGTATGGAAAATAAATGAGTGCTTGTCCCACTGCACAGAAGAAAGGAAGTGGAGTGCAGGTTGTGGTTTGGTGGAGGTTAGTCGATTATGACTGGTAGCAGGAGATTTCACACTGAAGCAGCTGCCATCAACTCTAGTGCACATCAGAGGATGGCAGAGAGACAGGGAAACAACAAGAAAGAGGTCTCCAAAGGAGGAGAAGATGATGGATGAAGAAAAAGAGCAGGAATCCAAAGATGCTGTGCTTAACATTGACTGGGGAGAGAGCAGGATACAGCCGGTGAGATAGAACCCCATTGGGATGGCAGTTAATCACCCTTACTGATAAACACCATGAATACAGTGATCAGAGCTGCCAGCAGCAGCCTCTTTCTGCAGCAGGCCGACGTGCAGGAAATTTTGTCAGAACAGCCAGTCACAGAGGGCAGAGAGGCAGACATAATACAGCAAGGAAACAATAATGTGTCAGGAGAGGAAGGACTTCCAGTTTGTCTGACGGGTTTCTGCAGGTTTCAACAGGTTCAATTTAAGACTTTTATGACATTTATTTAAAACTATTATGAATGACTGAATTTGAGGCCTATTTTACATCTATACTGCCAAAAATAGTATAAGGATATGAAGAAAAATTGGTATTGGTTCCATGTCAGTTTGATGTTGTATTGTTACAGCATGATCAATGCAAATTTAAAATCTAGACTGAATAATGCAACTTCTTAACATTAACTTAATTAATCCAATCCATTTTTAAGTCAAAAATTCTATTTAAAACATTTCAAGACCTAAAATTCAGATTATTGGATTTAAGACGTTTTAAAAAAGGTCCAGTGTGTAACATTGTGGATAAATCCGCTGCTGAAAACAGTCCCCAACATATTTTCTACTGTGAGAGTAATGTTTGTTAATAATAACAGACCAGCTGTTTAAGAAATTTACTGGTCCTTTTTTAAAAATGTATATATTTTTCAGTTGGCAGGAAGGAAACGTAAAGGTCCAGTGTGTAACATTAAAAAGTATCTATTGTCAGAAATGAAATATAAAATTCATATGTATGTTTTTATTAGTGTATAAGTAACTTAAAATAAGAATCGTGTTTTTGTTACCTTCGAATGCATCCTTTTTATCTACAGACAGTGTGGATTGCCTTCCATGGATTCTGCCATGTTGAACTGGCATGTTTCTACAGTAGCCCAGAACAGATAAACCAAACATTGGCTGTAGACGGGGCATTTTTTGCCTCTTTTGTGCTTCGAAGGGGAGGGTAAAGTGACCGAGTTATGATCTGCAATAACACCACTAGATGCCACAAAATCCTACACAGGAGTCCTTTAAGCCATGTATCTGCGTACAACTTCCATGAGTGGCAGTCAATTCCCAAAGAATGCAGACAATATTTTGCCCATTTCTTTTACATTTTAAGCAAGGGAGTTGCAATCTACAACTACAGAGCTTGATGTCGCTAAATCCTACACATTGGACATTTGCAGTGCAGTCCATTTACCATTTCAAAGATAATTTGATAACAGTGCACATACTTGTCATTACCATAAAAAGTCAGAAACATCTGCCTGAAGGTATTCAGTCCTGTTGTGTTTATTAGATTGTGATGATCATATTCATCAGCATCACATCAAAGTTTTTCAACTGACATGCTGTTGAGTATTTTCACTTTGAGAGGACTGCTCCATTAGAACACTCTTGGCCACCGAGTGCTGGCCTGAGGCAGAACTGAAGACTTTATAGCCATCACAGTCTCCACAGGTCCCTGAGGCAGAGCAGGCTGGGTGACAGCAAAGCCAGCTCTGTTCCTACACACAGAACAAGGACGAGCGATAAGCTCTCAGAGAGCAAAAACACCACTCTATGTGTGTTGCCGACCACAACCTTGATCCTCTCTGGGTGGATGCAGCAGCAGGAAGAAATAGCTAATCGTGTGCTATCTGAAGAGCGAAGGCCTGCTTAAGAGGGCTCCAAAGGTTTAGACAGTGTTTACACTCTTGACTTGTGGGGGTGTGGGTTGAGATTTGAAGCACTGGATGTGTTGGATGTGGTGTGTCATTCGGTCATTGTGAATTATATTAGTCCAATGTCCGGTAGCCATATACTGTGGCTGGAACAAGGTAGGAAAAAAAGAAAAAGAAAATAAGCAAAAAAACATTCATTAAAAAAGTGCTCAGAGAGTCCATTCACTATTCACTCCCAACACTCCTACAAGGCAATTAGCCCCATTGTAGAACAATGGAAATGAGAAGCACCAGGCTTGGCCAGTTAGTATGCAAACAAACCACTGACAGCAAAGCACAGCACTGTCACTTCATTATAACAAAATATTAGATAACATATTATTGATGGATATAGGAGAACCAAGGCTGTGCAGCAGCAATAGGATGTGCAGTATAAACCGTTAATACTGTAAGTTAGTGGTAAAGAGGAAACCAGGCCTTTATTTGAAACAATAACTGTGGATTTATTTCTAATATCATATGTTTTATTAAGTACACCTTTATATTAATATTCAAGTTGGATGTCTCCCTGTTTTCTGACCAGCTCATAATCAGACATTTTGTTTGAGTTGGAACCAGTTTGCCTCCATGTTTACCTGTTGCCTTGATATAATCAGCATAATGTACATTTCTACAGCATTAATTCCATTAGTACAACAGAATATGGTTAAATTCAACTTTGAGTTTTATTGATAACACAGCAAGTGATGAAAAACAAAACCTTTCTGCAGATGTTTCATACTGAACACCTTTTAGGGGCCCAAAGTGCCTGATTCCCCTTTTTAAAGTCATTTCTATACAAATATTTGTTGTCATATTTGCTGAAACTTTCACTATATCCTGACAGTAGTACATAAGGCAGATAATCTGTAAAAAAAATAAAATAAAAAAGATTGGTTGTTTTCATTCAGAGCACTAGGAGGAAACCAGAGGAACCTGATTTGTTCACAGATTATCTCTATCTCATGTTCTACTGTCAGGATATAGTGAAAGTTTCAGCAAATATGAAAAAACATTATTTTGTATGAAAGTTACCTACTGCAGCATTAATATTGCTTCTCATTTAACCCATTCACATTCACACACTGATGGCAGAGGTGATGCCATGTAAGGCGCTGGCCTGTCCATAATAAGCTTATAGTGCACATAATGAAACATTCTCCTCTCAAACATGTAAAGGGCATGAAGCAGGTAGAGTCGAGCTAGTGTTCTGGGAGTGGAAGGAAGATGACCATGTGTTTGGACTGTTGGAGAGCTCCAATCCTGGCTGCATATAAACAGCAGCATCCTGTAAATGAAGGACCATTTACAGGCTCCTTGGTCTCTCTGATCTGAGCTTAACACACTCTCCACCTTTATTAGCATCTGGGAAGCACTCCTACGCCAGGAAATATACTTACTCACAAAAATGCTTTTTCAAAAATGTACACATACACAAATGGCACCTGAAGAGAAAGGGTGGCACCTGGCATTTATTTACTAAACTACAACGGCTACAACTTCACTGCCTCTCCTTTAGCCATCTGTTTACTTTTGCAGCATACTAAGCTTAACAGAGGTACAGATAAGGTGTTTGACACATTATATGCACTAATGGCACATCATGTACAAAGGGATGATAATAAAAGATTACTGTTAATGGATAAATAAATAATAAAAGCTTTCATTCTCTCTTTCATAAATACTACAGTTAGTCATGGAGTTCCACAAGGTTCTGTACTTGGACCAATACTATTTACTTTATATATGCTTCCTTTAGGCAACATTATTAGGACACTCCATTAACTTTCATTGCTATGCAGATGATACAGTTATATCTATCGATCAAGCCCGATGAAATTAATCAATTATCTAAATTACAAACATGTCTTAAGGACATAAAATCCTGGATGAGCTGCAATTTTCTGATGTTAAACTTTTACTGCAACTCCTTATTATCAGGCTGCCCCAATAAGTCCATTAAGACGCTCTCTGAATGCTGGGCTACTTGTGGTTCCTATAGTCTCAAAAAGTAGAACAGGAGGCAGAGCCTTCAGCTACCAAGCTCCTCTCCTGTGGAACCAGCTTCCAGTTCCAGAGGCAGACAACCTCTCCACATTTAAGAGTAGACTTAAGACGTTCCTCTTTGATAAAGCTTATAGTTAGGGCTCGCTCAGGTGAGTCCTGAACCATCCCTTAGTTATGCTGCTATAGGCCTAGACTATCGGGGGATTTCCCATGATGCACTGATCACCTCTCTTCCTCTCCCTCTCTTTCTACACTCATTCATGTCCCATTAATGCATGTTACTAACTTCACTTCTTCCCCGGAGTTCTTGTGCTTTCTCGTCTCGCAGGTTCTCATGGATCATGGTGGAGCCTCCTGCCATGGTCCTGCTTGACTGCAATTGCTAATATCACTGATATTATTGTTATTATTATTACTACTACTATTATTATTATTACTACAGATACTATTATTACTATAATCACTGCTCATTGTCCCCCATCGTTGTTGTCGTCGTCGTCATCATCTTCATGTTCATCGTCATCAGTCACTACTATTAGTGTAGTTGTTGCTACTGTTGTTGCTGTGCACCTGTCTGCCTGGCTGCCTGCCTGTCTCTCTCTGTCTCTCTGTCTCACCCCAACTGGTCGAGGCAGACGACCACCCACCTAGAGCTGAAGGGTCTGTCCTAGGTTTCTCCTTGCCCCCGTCGCCAAGTGCTTGCTCATGGTGGTACTGTTGGGTCTCTGTAAATAATGTTATAAGGAGTTCGGTCTAGACCTCCTCTATTTGAAAAGTGTCCTGAGATAACTTCTGTTATGAATTGGCTAGTGCTGTCAGTTAAACGTGTTATTAACGGCATTAACGCAAACCCATTTTAACTGCGTCACTTTTTTTATCGCAAGATTAACGTTCTTTTTGGCCTAGCACACTTTGTAGTTTTTTTCACATGCTGTTGCAACAACTCGTAATGTTAGAAAAACTACAACACCACACCGGATCAAGCTAGACCGGAAACAAAACAACAGGCACGCCGCACACACTTGTTTAAGAGTAGTAGACGTTACGTTTTGAGTGGATGGCGAGCGTGAGACGCCGAAATGGATGCCAATAATATTCTGAATGGAAAGTTTACTTTTAAAAAGTTGCCAAATGGTTCCATTGACAAGACCAAAGTGATCTGTGTGTTTTGTCGTTGTGAACTGAGCTATCATCGCAGCACGTCCAGTCTGAAATACCACTTGATGGCCAAGCACACAGCTGATGCGAATTCACCGCCAGGTGACAATGGTTGATTTTTCAATAAAAACAACATTTTCACAAAGCAAGCCGATCCACTTTTCCATGTTGATAAGAGCATTAAAATGAGAAAAAAATAACGGGACAAAAAGAAATCAAGGAACATTTAGAATAGATAAAAATGCACGATTAATTGTGAGTTAACTATGACATTAACGCGCTTAATCGTGATTAAATATTTTAATCGTTTGACAGCACTAGAATTGGCGCTATACAAATAAAATTGAAATGATAGAGAATTATCTCTCTCACACACACACACACACACACACGAATATCAATCAGAAAATACTTTTTCAGTCAAATATCTAGATCAATATCTAGATCACATTAAAGAACACATTGGACAACACATTTTGTTAAATGTTGAACATTAGTGGAATAATAACAAGATTTGGTAAATGGACCCTTCTAGTCTTCCAACCACTCAAAGCGCTTTTACACTATGTGCCACATTTGCCCTTTCACACACATTCACACAGTGATGGCAAACTCAATTGAACAGAAACTACCGCATTGACTCAAGGATACTTCAACAAGATTAGTGGATGACCCGCTCTACCTCTGAGCTACAGCCACCCTATACACCACCTTTCATACATAAAAGGCAGCTCAAAGCCTTTACAGTGTACAGGCAAGCCCGAAATTATTCATATCGCTGGCAAATTTTGACTTAAAGTTACTTTTATTCAACAAGCAAGTTTTTTCTCGATTGGAAAGGACACAGGCGTCTCCCAGAAGATAATTAGACGATGTACAAGAGGCATCATTGTGGAAAAAAATTTTCTCAGCTTTTATTTACATTTGAACAAAAAGTGGCATGTCCAAAATTATTCATACCCTTCTCAGTAATCAATAGAAAAGCCTTTATTGGCTATTACAGCAATCAAACGCTTCCTATAATTGCTGACCAGCTTTTTGCATGTCTCCACTGGTATTTTTGCCCATTCATCTTTAGTGATGAGCTCCAACTCTTTCAGGTTAGAGGGTCTCCTTGCCATCACCCTGATCTTTAGCTCCCGCCACATATTCTCAATTGGATTCAAGTCAGGACTCCGACTGGGCCACTGCAAAACGTTAATGTTTTTGTCCGCTAACCATTTCTTCACCACTTTTGCTGTGTGTTTTGGGTCGTTGTTATGCTGAAATTTCCAGCAAATTTGTGTGCTCTGGCGGTACATCACGCCACGGACATGTCCTTTAACAAACCGTCACCACAATCATGAAATATCATCAACAACATGTTTCGCATTTCCTGACAAAATTTCAGCTGGATCTGATCATCCTGCTAAGAGTAGAACATTGAAGTATAAAAAATGACATTTCCTTTCACCACTAGGTGGCGCTCTCACTCTTACTGAATATTATCACATAGACGTGTTCAGGGCGGGACTCTTTTTTTTTATTAATATTTTGATAACAACAACAAAACATACACAAAAACAACAAAAAACATCAACAACAAAACAAAACAAAACAAACAAACCAACACAAAGGATAAAGGGGTGGTGGGGGGGGCGGTACAGTAGTATATCAGTTCTTCACAGCATGGGGATCCTCATGTTTCCTGGAGACAAGATTTAAAAAAGGGCGGGACTCTTATCAAAAAGTTTTGTTGACACCGGATCATGCATGCAGAAGTTATGACAAATCCCTCTTTCATGGCGAGTCGTTGAAATTCCACACCATGCCACGCGCACACCGTTCGATGGAATAGCACAACTTTTCATTGTGAATGTCTTTAGATGGCTTTGTCCAAATCTGAAGTCGATCTGATCAATTCCCTAGGAGGAGTTCAAATACAACTTGTGCAAATCGCCAGTAATGGCCGCTACATCCAAAATGGCCGACTTCCTGTTGGGTAATAACTGGTGACTGGATAAGATCTATGCATGTGTCGATTTTTATGCATATTGGTAAAATGGGCCCCGGAGGGTACAGTTTATGAGCCCCTGAGGGGCCATTTTGCCATGCCATAGTGGACCCCTAGAAAATATTAAATATTTCACCACGACTGACATGTGCGCCGCGTTTCATGAGTTTTCGAGCATGTTGCGGCCTCCAAATACGCGTTCATTTGGGAGGAAAAATAAGAATTCCTACAGATACAATAGGGCCTTCGCACGGTCAGCGCTCGGGCCCTAATAATTTCCCATAATGCCAAATGGAATGCACATGACCCATGTATAAAAATCATAACTTTTTCCAACTGTTCCCAGAGTACAAACTGATTTGTCTGTTATTGTCCAAGCTCAGGGTCAAAACCTCCATGACATATGCATTATTGAGAGCCAGACAATAAACTATGAGTCTACAATAAATCAACACTATTTTGCTCCTGTGGGACCATAAGTCAGAGAGAATAACCATTACAGCTGCCAGGAGGGCTGTAGCCTTTGTGAACGTGCATCCTTCCTGTGGCAGCGCTGCAAATCTTAAAGCTGACCACTGTCGTGGGCAGAAACAGACTGATATAATAAAAACTGATCCTGGCACTTAATACCCCAAAGCTCACAGAGGAAGGGAGCTTATTGCTGGCGGTGGGAGCAGGACAGAGGCCAGGGCCATGGCCGGAGTTTATCTCCCGAAATACCTGCAGGCATTTGAGGCTTACAGAGGAGCAAACACCACAGCCCTTGCTCCTTCTGAGGCAGACAGCTCTGAGATAAAGTCTGGATTTAGTCTAATCTGCCATGCCAGAAATAGTCCAATTACATACAGTTAACCCTGTTAAGAGACACTAATCAATTCTCACACTGCTGTTTTGTTCATTACTGCTGGGAGATTTCATTTGTTTTTCCCCAGAATGTTTCTTCTTCTATGAACAGTAAAAAATAGATCAAACATGAATAGAACTGTGTTTTTCTGCTCAATGATGAGCAGTGACACCATTTCAAATGGAGGGAGTACAGTGTAGGAATGAGAGAGGAAAGCACTAATAAGGAAAATATGGGGACACTGTGTGTGGGTGTGTGTGTGTGTGTGTGTAATTAAGTGAAAAAAAAAATCAATAGAGAGGAGAGATAAGAGAGAAAGGAAAATATGACCGGTGTAACAATTACCATCGGCAGTGTACTCTGTAAGGTATTAGACTGCCACAGAGTGGACATCTACATCTCTAGGTGTGTGCTGACTACGGCTGTCTTTTTTTCCTTTTCTTTTTTTATACATGTGAAGCTTCTGTTGAGGTTTTTGAATGAAGTGTACAATGTCAGAATCATCAACACACTGGAAACATTTTTAAATCCTTAAACAAATCCTAAATTTGAATAGTCATTTATCAGATTAAATGAGTTAGGTGGCAATCACATAACCATAGTAAACGGCATTAAAACAGGTAGGACGCGGGAAAGTAGTAAAGTCATTCTCTTGCTTGATATGATGTACTTATACGCTCATCTGAAAAATGCTAGAAAACTGCAATGTGCGGTATAAGACAGCAGCGCACTCGAGGTGCACTGTACCATAGCAAAACAATGATTTTGGTGGTACATCTCTGTGTGATCAGCCCCTTAGTCTTTTTTGTTGAGTTTACATAGAATGAGTAGGATTTGTTGGTTGCTGTTGCTGGTGTGGTGAGAGAGTACGGTGGTGGTCAAGCCAGGTAGATGTTGAATGATGAGAGGGGCTGTTTAATGCCATAACAAAGCAGTCAAAAGATAAATAAAAAGTTATTTTCAGATATTTTCATTGCGGTTACATATGAAATAAAAACACACCTCTGCTCAACCCTGCATGAAGAAGCCACATTTTGCGTCAGTGCCTGCAGCCGATGCCGCACTTCATCCGGTCAGCTGTGTGCTTGTAGCTCAGCTCGCCCTCGGTCAAACAGACACACAGATCAGCAGCTCTTGATACAAACAAGCATAGGAGAGATGGAGACAGCGATATAACCCAGTCAATACGCATTTGTAGAGTCCCGACCTCACACCATGTACACTGAAGAATGAACAGCAAAAAACAAAAGCAAAAGAAAATGCAAAAAGCTGTGCAGCAGTTGAATGATTATTTGAACTTGAATGTCAACATTATAGACAAAGCTTCATAGAAGACTGTACTTCTCATACAATATTTGCCACTTTTTAAAATCAAATGTAATGCTTTTTTGACTTTTTTTTCAATACCATAGGCAAAAAAACAGGACTAATTCACATTTGGGCTGGACAATAAGTTTTAAAATAATCATGATATTACCAAATCACATATAGAATTATCAAAATATAATCAAAATGTTTAATGCAGTGAAGTGTTTCCGCCTAGAACTGCAGGCTGGTCCATGACAGGCTCTTGTTTGTCTGATTGGAATGGTTCCCAAGAGAAACCTGCTATTTGGTTCCAGCTGGGAACCAACTTTTCCTCTGAAAAGTTCAAAACTAGGTGCTTGAACTGGGCTTACTGTAGCACTTTTCGGACCCTGTAGATAATCATGTCTACAGACTAATCTGCTGGGTGCAGAGTCAGAGTGAACACTGACAGTGAAAGTGGAGATGTCTGGTACCCTCTGTTAATGTGGAGGTAATTCAGTCTCTGAATACTCGTGTGAAGCACTGTGGATGTGAAAGTGCTGTGCAGTTATTAAATCCCCACGCTGGCATAATTTATTAGCTTATTATTCAACAAACTTGCAATCCATACATTTCTTCATCTTTATCAGTGGAGTTTTCTTGTAAAGAAAATTTCTCTTTACATTGACTACTTCTCACCAATAGATCACACTGTTCTAGTAGCAAACTCAGATTTTATGCATATGGTGGTGGGTTCTTTATATTATTACAGTTTTACTAAAATTAAGTAATTAAAAATGCCTTGCTTACTGTAGCGCAATATATATTTTGAATCGTTTTACTATAAGGTTACATCTCTCACCTTATATTTCACAACCACCTCATCATTTCTCCCACAGCTATCTCTTGAAAACTTTGTGTACGCCTGGTCCGTGTTCTGTGGAATTGCACACATTCTCACCGTACATTCTTTCCGTTGTTTTTGTGCATAGACACTGTTTATACATCTGGCCCCTGATTTCAGTATGTTTTCATTATTAGTAGCAGCAACAATGCTCCATATTCACATTTGTACATTGTAAACACAAAATTCATATTTGAACACCATGTCAATTATAATCATGTACAACCCCCCACCCCAAACCTGAGGGAAAACAGACAATATGTTACACAAGTGACACCTACAAAACAAAAAAAATAGGAAGATGTTCATAATATTCACATGAGCCAACATACATCACATACAGTGGGTACGGAAAGTATTCAGACCCCTTTAAATTTTTCACTCTTTGTTTCATTGCAGCCATTTGCTAAAATCAAAAAAGTTAATTTTATTTCTCATTAATGTACACTCAGCACCCCATCTTGAGAGAGAAATTTTTGCAAATTTATTAAAAAAGAAAAACTGAAATATCACATGGTCATAAGTATTCAGACCCTTTGCTGTGACACTCATATTTAACTCACATGCTGTCCATATCTTCTGATCCTCCTTCAGATGGTCCTGCTCCTTCATTGGAGTCTAGCTGTGTTTAATTAAACTGATTGGACTTGATTAGGAAAGGCACACACCTGTCTATATAAGACCTTACAGCTCACAGTGCATGTCAGAGCAAATGAGAATCATGAGGTCGAAGGAACTGCCCAAGGAGCTCAGAGACAGAATTGTGGCAAGGCACAGATTTGGCCAAGGTTACAAAAGAATTTCTGCAGCACTCAGGGTTCCTAAGAGCACAGTGGCCTCCATAATCCTTAAATGGAAGAAGTTTGGGACGACCAGAACTCTTCCTAGACCTGGCCGTCCAGCCAAACTGAGCAATCGTGGGAGAAGAGCCTTAGTGAGAGAGGTAAAAAAGAACCCAAAGATCACTGTGGCTGAGCTCCAGAGATGCAGTAGGGAGATGGGAGAAAGTTCCACAAAGTCAACTATTACTGCAGCCCTGCACCAGTCGGGGCATTATGGCAGAGTGGCCCGACGGAAGCCTCTCCTCAGTGCAAGACATATGAAAGCCCGCATAGAGTTTGCCAAAACACACATGAAGGACTCCCAGACTATGAGAAATAAGATTCTCTGGTCTGATGAGACCAAGATTGAACTTTTTAGCGTTAATTCTAAGCGGTATGTGTGGAGAAAACCAGGCACTGCTCATCACCTGCCCAATACAATCCCAACAGTGAAACATGGTGGTGGCAGCATCAGGCTATGGGGATGTTTTTCAGCTGCAGGGACAGGACGACTGGTTGCAATTGAAGGAAAGATGAATGCGGCCAAGTACAGAGATATCCTGGAAGAAAACCTCTTCCAGAGTGCTCAGGACCTCAGACTGGGCCGAAGGTTCACCTTCCAACAAGACAATGACCCTAAGCACACAGCTAAAATAACAAAGGAGTGGCTTCGGAACAACTGTGACCATTGTTGACTGGCCCAGCCAAAGCCCTGACCTAAACCCAATTGAGCATCTCTGGAGAGACCTGAAAATGGCTGTCCACCAACGTTCACCATCCAACCTGACAGAACTGGAGAAGATCTGCAAGGAAGAATGGCAGAGGATCCCCAAATCCAGGTGTGAAAAACTTGTTGCATCATTCCCAAGAAGACTCATGGCTGTACTAGCTCAAAAGGGTGCTTCTACTCAATACTGAGCAAAGGGTCTGAATACTTATGACCATGTGATATTTCAGTTTTTCTTTTTTAACAAATTTGCAAAAATTTCTACATTTCTGGGGGTTTCTTCTGTCAAGATGGGGTGCTGAGTGTACATAAAATGAACTTTTTTGATTTTAGCAAATGGCTGCAATGAAACAAAGTGAAAAATTTAAAAGGTTTCTGAATACTTTCCGTACCCACTGTACACTCTCACTCACTCTTTTACTCACGGGAAGCAACACTATAAGACATATCTCATTACTAGAAGCAGTCACAGATCCACCATATAAATACATACATACATACATACATAATATGTACATGATAGATTTTCTATCTGAATTCTCAGTTTTTATCAAGTTTAGTCCTTAAATCAGGAATCAGTAATTATTGTAGGTGATTTTAATATCCATGTGGATGTTGACAATGACAGCCTTAGTAATGCATTTATCTCATTAATAGACTCAATTGGCTTCTGTCAGAGTGTAAATAAACCAACTCATTGTTTTAAATCACACTCTTGACCTTGTTCTATCATATGGCATTGATATTGAACATTTAATAGTCTTCCCACATAATCCTTTCCTATCTGACCATTATTTAATAACTTTTGAATTCATATTACTAGATCACAAGCCATTAGGCAAAATTTCCTACAGCTGATGTCTATCTGCTAAATTTAACGGGGAGATTCCATCAGTGTTTAATTCAATGCCATGTCTGAATATAACAGAGTCCTATAGTAACTTTAGTCCCTCCCAAATTGATAATCTTTTTAATAGTAGTGCTGTCAAACAATTAAAATATTTGATTGCGATTAATCGCAATAATGTCATATTTAACTCGCAATTAATCGCACATTTTTATCTATTCTTAATGTCCCTTGATTTCTTTGAGTCCCATTATTTTGTTCTCATTTTAATTTCCTTATCAACATGGAAAAGTGGATCAGCTTGCTTTGTGCAAATGTTGTTTTTGTTGAAAACAACATTGGCATATACTATGTTCAATTTCACACTAATATTCTCACTTGGAGCAAATCTCTCACGCAATGTAACTCTGTCCATCAGTAAAAGGGTGAAAAAAATACTTTGTCACACAAACAGCCCCTTCAACAGCCCTTTCTAAGGGTTCAAAACAGCGCGATACAAAATAAAATTACAAAGTGCACATGTAAGGTAAACTAGGACTCAGCCTATAGTGCAGTTAAACCATGGCTTAATACTTTTCTCAAGTTTGCTTAAACATAGCAGTCAGACTACTGCTCTTTATTCACCAGAGGCTCATCAACCCAGCCTCTTATTTCAGAAAAAATGAACAGTAACGGTTACCAATAAAAGGTAAGCCTACTAATTCTTTGCTTTGAGCCAGTTACTCAAACAGACAAGCCTGTTGACATTTTTAGACAACAAGGAATCCATCCATTTCGGCGTCTCGCGCTCACCATCCACTCAAAACGTAACGTCTACTACTCTTAAACAAGTGTGTGCGGTGTGCCTGTTGTTTTGTTTCTGGTCTAGCTAGATCCGGTGTGGTGTTGTAGGTTTTTCTAATGTTACTAGTTGTTGCAACAGCATGTGAAAAAAACTACAAAGTGTGCTAGGTGTTAATCTCGTGATAAAAAAATGTACGCCGTTAAAATGGGTTTGCGTTAACGCCGTTAATAACGCGTTAAACTGACAGCACTAGTTAATAGTGCTGCAGGCTCACTACGATCAACATTAGATTCTATCGCTCCTATAAAGAGGAAAATATTAAAACATAGGATATTAAAGCAAAAAGCAAGGAAATCTGAAAGGAAATGGCACTCTTCCAAATTATTAGAATATCGCTCAATTTGGCAAGATAATCTTAAAACCTATAGAAAGGCCTTCCGTAATGCCAGAGGAGCCTATTACTCAGCACTAATAGAAGAAAATAAGAACAATCCCAGGTTCCTCTTCAGCACTGTAGCCAGGCTGACAGAGAGTCACAGCTCTATTGAGCCACATATCCCCATAATCTTAAGTAACAACGATTTCATGAGATTCTTTTATTATAAAATTATTACTATTAGAGACCAAATTATTCACCAAATGTCCTCAACAGTTATCACTGGCTCTCCAAGTTCAGGAACTTTAACTAATGTAAAATCAGATATATATTTAGACTGTTTTTCTGCCATCGATCTTCATCAGTTATCTTCAATAATTTCTTCATCAAAGCCATCAACCTGTCTGTTAGACCCCATCCCAACTAGGCTGCTTAAAGAAGTCTCACCCTTAATTGGGACTTCTTTAATTGGCACTTTACTTTATTGTCAGGATATGTACCACAGTCCTTCAAAGTAGCTATAATAAACCCCTTCTTAAAAAGCCCACTCTTGACAGAGGGATTTTAGGCAACTATAGACCGATTTCTAACCTCCCCTTCCTCTCTGAGATTCTGGAGAAAGTAGTCGCCAAACAGTTGTGTGACTTTCTACATAACAATAGTTTATTTGACGATTTTCAGTCAGGATTTAGAGTTCATCATAGCACAGAGACAGCTCTGGTTAAAGTTAATAATGACCCTTTGATTGCTTCCGACAATGGACTTGTCTCTGTACTTGTATTATTAGATCTTAGTGCTGCATTTGACACCATTGACCATGATATTCTTTTACAGAGAGTTGAGCATCAAACAACCGCATTAAAGGAACCACAGTAAGCTGGTTTAGGTCATACTTATCAGATCGTTCTCAGTTTGAACACATTAATGATGATCTAAATTACAAACATGTCTTAAGGACATAAAATCCTGGATGAGCTGCAATTTTCTGATGTTAAACTCAGAAAAAAAACAAAATTCTTGTACTTGGTCCCAAAAACCTCAGAGACTCACTGTCTAAAGATATAGTTACTCTAGATGGCATTACTTTGGCCTCTAGCACCACTGTCAGGAATCTTGGCGTTATCTTTGATCAGGACATGTCATTTAATTCCTATATAAAGCAAACATCTAGGACTGCCTTCTTTCATTAACGTAATATTACAAAAATTAGACACATCCTGTCACAGACCAATGCAGAAAAACTAATCCATGCATTTGTTACTTCTAGACTGGATTACTGCAATTCCTTATTATCAGGTTGCCCCAATAAGTCCATTAAAACACTCCAATTAATTCAGAACGCTGCAGCACGAGTACTGACAGGAACTAGGAAAAGAGATCATATCTCTCCTGTATTAGCGTCTCTGCACTGGCTCCCTGTAAAATTTAGAATATAATTTAAAATCCTCCTCCTCACCTACAAAGCTCTTCATGGTCAGGCCCCTTCATATCTTAAAGAGCTCATAGCATCCCATTGCCCCACTAGAACACTACGTTCTCTGAATGCTGGGCTACTTGTGGTTCTTATAGTCTCTAAGTAGAACAGGAGCCAGAGCCTTCAGTTACCAAGCTCCTCTCCTGTGGAACGAGCTTCCAGTTTGGTTCTGGAGGCAGACACCCTCTCCACATTTAAGAGTAAGCTTAAGACGTTCCTCTTTGATAAAGCTTATAGTTAGGGCTGGTTCAGGTGAGTCCTGAACCATCCCTTAGTTATGCTGCTATAGGCCTAGACTATCGGGGGATTTCCCATGATGCACTGAGCTTCTCTCATCCTCTCCCCCTCTTTCTGCACTCATTCATGTCCCATTAATGCATGTTACTAACTTCACTTCTTCCCCGGAGTTCTTGTGCTTTCTTGTCTTGCAGGTTCTCATGGATCCTGGTGGTGCCTCCTGCCATGGTCCTGCTTGACTCCCATTGACTCCCATTGCTAGTATTACTGATATTACTATAATCACTGCTCATTGTCCCCCATCGTTGTTGTCATCATGTTCATCATCATTATCACCATCAGCCACAACTATTAGTGTTACAAACTGCAAGTGTATTTGCCCTCCTTGCCACAAGAGACAACAGGTGGCTCAAATTGTGAGTACCTGTAACACCTGGCGCTGTGGGAGACGGCTGCCTCTCCAGGCCTCTCTTAACCTATTTTAACCTCTTTCTTTCTACTTTTTACTCTTCTTGCGAGATTATGTGTTTTATATATATCCTTTGGATATTTCTAACTTTAAAATGCAACCAAGAGCCGGTTTTCTCACTTACTCAAGAGAGGAACTGCTGGCTCTGCGCACAAAGGGACGAGCCGGGATACGACACCCCATCCCGGCGGAGCTGAGGAGGAGACCAAGGGGCTGCAAGGCTGGGGCTAAGCCGAGCTAGCGGAGAATCGGAGGTGCTACAAGCCATCGATTCCCTCCATAATCATGGGGAATGTGAACTCGCTGCCGAACAAGATCGACGAGCTGTCCGCGCTGAACAACCAGCGGATCTACCGTGAGTGCAGCTTGTTCATCTTTACGGAGAAATGTCTAAACCACCTCGTACCGGATGCTAACGGGGACCTGCTGGGATTCACTGCTGTGAGAGCCGACAGAGACACTAAAGCGAGCGGAAAAAGCAAAGGTGGGCTTTTGACTAATCATGTATGTCAACAACCGCTGGTGTAACCCAGGACATATCTCCGTAAAGACAGTCTCAGTCTCGAGCTGCTAACTGTTAGCCTGCAGCCATATTATCTGCCGAGGGAGTTTAGTCACGTGATCAACGTCTGTGTTTACAGCCCTCCGAGAGCGGACGCAGCCACTGCCTGTGAGAAGAGCCACTCCGTCACAGCAAGGCTGCAGACACAGCACCCTGAGGCATTTATGATCATCTCTGGGGACTTTAATCATGTAACTTTGGATTCTACTTTGACTGTTTTTCACCAGGTTGTAGACTGTCCTACCAGAAACAACAGGACAAGTGATCTCCTGTATGCTAATGTGAGGGATGCATACAGAGCGACTCCCCTCCCCCCACTGGGGAAGTCTGATCACAACCTGGTTCACCTACAGCCACTGTACACCCCCCTGGTCCAAAAACAGCCGGTGACAACTCGCACCATCAGGAGGTGGTCCCCTGAGATGGAAAGTGCCCTGAGAGACTGTTACAACACCACAGTCTGGGATGTGCTGATCAACCCGCATGTTGAGGACATAGAGGGGATGACACACTGTCTGACGGAGTACCTGAACCTACCTGCTTTCTGCTCAAGACTTGGCATTTTTGTCATAGCAACATGGAGCGTCTCTAGCCAATTTCAGCTGCCCAAGCTACAAAATAACTAATTAGGCGGTATTTTTAAATTATTATTATTCAACACATAATAAGACTTTATAGCGACATGCCTATAGGTAACAGTACACAGTGCTATGTGTACGACTTCTTCATTTGGTTACAACAAAGACACAAGTGCTTAAAATAGTAGAAAACCACAATGTTTTCTACGTGTGATGCTCCGAGTAGCCAACACAAAGACCAGAGCTACAGGGGGGACAATGGAGAGGGCGAACAAGCTGAATGACTTCTTCAACAGGTTCAACCAGCCCTTGTCCCCCCCACCCCCACCCTCACCGCAGCCATCTCTCCTTCTTCCCTCTACACACCTCCCCCCCAGACACCACAACACCCCCCTCCTCCTCCCCCACCTCAACACAATCCCCGCCTCACATCACCACAGGCCAGGCCAGAGGACAGCTGAGGAAGCTCCGGCCCAGGAAAGCAGCAGGCCCGGACAAAGTGTGTCTGAGACTACTGAAGACCTGCGCTGCAGAACTGGGGGAACCACTACAACGGATCTTCAACCTTAGCCTGCAGCTAGGGAGATTGCCTACCCTCTGGAAGACATCCTGCATCGTTCCGGTTCCGAAGAAGAATAGGCCTGATGAAGACGTTGGAGTGGCTCTTCATCAGCCTCCTCAGACCCCAGGTACAACACGCCCAGGACCGCCTGCAGTTTGCGTACCAGCCAGATGTTGGTGTGGAGGATGCCATACTCTACATGCTACACCGAGTCCACTCCCATCTGGATAAGGGAAGCGGCACAGTGAGGATTCTCTTCTTGGACTTCTCCAGTGCCTTTAATACCATCCAGCCCCCTATGCTTCAGGACAAACTAAACCGGATGGGAGTGGACCCCTATCTGGTGGACTGGATCTACGATTACCTCACTGACAGGCCTCAGTATGTCAGGCAGAAGGACACCACGTCTGACACTGAACAGGTTGACATGACGCAAAGAAAAGGAGCTTGAGTCAGCCCAGCTTGTTTCTGCCGTAATTAAACAGAATCTTTCTGAAGATGAAGATGATCACCCTGGTGGAGCCTCTGCTCCTACTCCTACTCACTCATCGCTTCATGAAAATGTAGCCACCTCTTCCTTTTACGACCTGCCTCCCACCAAAATATTTACTCCTGCTCCCCCAAATTTGATGTATGCTGACTCTCAAACTCATTCGGCTTCATCCCCCCTGCTTCCTCAACCTTGCATTCCCAGAGGACTATCAAGGGCCTCCCAAACCCTTCCCCTGCCCCATACAATACAACAAAGCATAGCCCCTGTTAAGCCTCACTCTTTGCCCTCTGTAGTTTATGCCCAAGATGCACCATTATCCATCCCCCATGCATCTTCACAGGCTATACCCTCTTCAATTTCTATGCATCATATACCTGCACCTCCAGTCACTGTCCAAGCCCCTAGTTATACTGCATCCATTCTTGGTGCCAGACAGCCCACTTTCACTAGTAGTCTGCCACCAATCCATGCAATCTCAGCAGCCACAAGTTGTCCACTCATATGTTCAAACTCCCAATGTTATGGATCTGTTCATTGCTTCTGCCTTTGCCTGTAGACCCCTTCCTGTGTTTAAGAGTGGACGAGAGAGTGACCTCCTTGACAATCACCCCCACCTTACTGAGCAGTATAAATATCAGATCCTCTTAAAACATCTTCAACACCCAGGAGCTAAAAAATTGTCAAAATCTAGTATGCATGATGCAAGACCATATTTCACCTAGCACTTCAAGATAAATATGGTCAGCCAAGGCTACTAGTTCAAAGTGAAATTGGAGCAATATTAAATTCCACCATTATTCGCATAGGTGATTTAGAGGCCTTTGAGGATTTTGCCCTTTCTGTCCATGCTCTGGTAGGAATGTTATTGTCCCTAGAAGGCCCTAACGGGTCTGAATTAAGATGTGGCTCTCATGTTGACAGACTCCTCAGTAAACTCCCTGTACACTACAGAGATGGATTTGATGAGCACTGTATTAATCGTGGCATTCGGACTGGGCAGGCAAATGAAACTTACTCCCTCCTCTACCTTTCTACCTGGCTACAAAGTCGAGAGCCAAACATATATCAGAGAGAGCTGTTGAACTCCACAAACAGGAGAGACCACGTACTGGAAAGGAACGCCAGCCCTCCAAACAAACCTCTTCTGTTTACCTTTCAACAACATCTGAAATAGATGGCAGACCAAAAGCCTACAGCAAAGAAAGGGTAAATGTTAATAAGCCTAAGCCTTATTGCCCCCACTGTAATGTCAGAGACCATTTCCTTGGTTCATGTACAGAATTAAAAAAAAGTATCCAAAAATGACATAATGAAATGGATCACAGAGAAGGGGAGATGTAGTAATTGTGGGAGAATGCACATAATGGACAAATGCACCTTAAAGAGGCCATGTAACACATGTAAGGAGCTTCACCTGACCATATAAATGCAAACAAATCCACCACAGTGATGTTCATCACAGTGCTCTTGGACATGTTTGTGAACTGCATAGGTGGCACAGCATGGGCCACAGGCAAGACTTGCCTGTAAGTTAGTAGTTAGACATTCACTTTCCACGCTGTTATCTATCCCCCTGTGCTCATACAGCCACCTCAAAATCCCATATACATGTACTCTGTGATGCCTCTGAGCGTGTTTATGGTTCTGTTGCCTACCTTCAAACTAAAGACAAACATGATCAAACTCATGTCAGCTTAATCATGGCCAAGTCTCGTATATCCTCTAAATGCCAGCTATCTATCCCTCGCCTTGAGCTATGTGCAGCCCTATCTGGTGCCCAGCTGGCTAACCTTCTCAGTTCTGAACTCACAATCCTACTACAGTCAGTGACCCTTTGGACAGATTCCACAACAGTCCTGTCATGGCTAACATCTGACTCCTGTCGCTACAAGGTGTTTGTTGGCACAAGAAATACTGAAATTCAGACTCTGACTGACACAAAGAGCTGGAGATACGTTGACTCGAGGAGTAATCCAGCAGATGACATAACACGGGGCAAAACCCTCCTAGAACTTTCTCAGCAACACAGATGGAATCAAGGCCCTCCATACCTCTTGCTGAACACCAACAGCTGGCCAGTCAATCCATGTGTGCCAGCTGAACCAGAGCCAGTTGAGGGACTTCATGGAAGAGGAAATCCATGTTCTGTGGCACAGTGATGTCAAATGACACAAACCTCCCTGATCTGAATAAGTACGGCAACTGGGATGATTTGATAGAAGAAACAGAAAATTTGCTTTATGGGGCAGTGGATCAGAACTGAAACTGCCAAATGCTACATAAACTCAGAAAAGCATCTTCTGCAAAGGGCCCAATTAGAGTGCTTCCCTGAGGAAGTCAACGCCCTCAGAACTGATAAAGCCATACCAAAAAGTAGCAAACTACTTTCCCTGTCTCCAGAATATGACCCTGATCTTGGTCTCATCAGAGCAGGTCGACTTAGAAGAGCAGAGACCCTTGACAAAGAAAATGTCCATCCAATTATATTGCATCCAAAACATCTCATAACCAAACTCATTATCAAGCATCATCACTGCTCCACCTAGGCCCTGTCCTGGCGGAAATTAGATGCAGGTACTGGATCCTGCCTGGTCACCAAGCCATTTGCCAGCATCAACACCAGTGTCAAGACTGTCCTAGCTAATCCAGTCATTCCCTTCCTCCAGCCCGTCTTAGACTGTTTAAGCCCCCTTTGTGGTCAACAGATTTGTTTGGAAATATTGTAATTTCTTCTTTCTTTGTTTAGAACCATGGCAATCATCATCCTAAAGAAACACTTAATTGGTTAATAAATGGATGACTAATGGATCTCTCTCTCTCTCTCAATAATTTTATAAGGAGTATGGTCTACATCTGCTCTATTTTGAAAACAGTTCTGAGAAAACTTGCCGCTATACAAATAAAATGGAATTAGGTACTTTATATATTCCCATATCATGCTTTCCCTATTCAAACATACCAAACATAAAGGACACATAAAACACAAACATTATTTCCTTCTTTTCCCCTAAACAGTGAGAAGTTAACTAAGGGTCTGTCACCCAACCTAAATACCTCATCCCAACCTCACTGCTTCCCTAAGGTCTAACAATAGTTGAAACTAATAGAAACTATCCAAAATTCAAGGTGGGTCATGTTTATATATTTATGCAAGAGTATAAGCACAAACCCGTAAATAAATTCAAATCCATAGCCTATACCTACATACCTCTATATTTTAACTAAATTTACAATTAATTTGCAAGACGACCTAATATTTAATCCATCTGTTCCACCATCTGTCCTAAACTAAATGCCCACATATATCTGTGACCTCCCTATACCACACCCACACATAGCTATACTAAACAAGGACTATTACAATAATATTGGTAATAATGACAGTAACAATAATATGCTAGATAAGATAAATAATTTATTCTCTTAGATAACCCCGCCCAAAACAAAAATGGAAGTGAAAACTCATGCCAAATTAAATAAGATTACTTACTTAAAGGAGGAGGGGATTTTTGACCCCTAATATTCAAAACCCAGACCCTAAATAACATTATAGATCTACAATGATCAGTTTTCAGCTTTTATCTCACTCTCATGCATCCTGCACTTAGAATACTCAGCACAAGACTATTTATGGAAAAATAAATATATAATAATAATTCAACTCAACATATTTTCCAGATATAAATATTTCTTTGATAAAGTTCTCAGCTTCAGTTGGGCTTTTAAAGAGTCTTTTCTGCCCTGCATGCTTAGTTCTGTGTCACGGAGACGCTTCTCCCAGACAGCGGCGCTGAAATCTGGATATAGGAAAAACCTCTTCCCGTTGAAGCTCAGGTCACTTTGATCTTTTGTTGATAACTCATAAATTTAAGAATGATCGTTCTCCCTGCTTGGACAGAAGAATCTGGTCATTCATGGATTCGGTGGGCACTCTCCACCATCAGCGGCTCTGTGTCCTGTCCCAGGTCCAGGGCATGAGCCAGGAGCCGCACACATTCTATCAGTTCTTCTTAATAATAAGTCAGTTTTGGTCCAGAAATTGTTGATTGTAGAAAAAACACTTATTCACTCACAGTGAAGATACTGATCATCACTGTGTTCAACACATCAGTCTGTCTACTTTTAAATCTAAATTGAATCTCTGTGCAGCCAGATATAATACCTGTTTTTCTAGTACTTACAGAGCCACTCAAGGACCATTTGCAGTTATTAATGCCCTCCTCTATTAAAAAGCTACACAGATGTACTGCCCATTTGACACTGTCATGCAACAGTTGCCTTAAAAAAACCTGAGGAGATATACTTTTTTTAAAATTCTTAATTTTTCTCTTGTTAATTGATGTTTATATCGTTATGATGACAGGTCTGAAAACCCTGAACACCCCTGCCGTCACCTATACAGTTACTTGGGGTGGCTGTGGCTCCGAGGCAGAGCGGGTCGTTCCTTAATCGGAAGGTTGTGGGTTCGATCCCCAGCTCCTGGTGCCACATGTCGAAGTATCCTTGAGCAAGATACTGAACCCCAAATTGTGTAAAAGAATGTGTATGAATGTTAGTTTCTGTTCAATGGACTATGAATGTTAGTTTCTGTTCGATGGACTTTGCCATCACTGACTGAATGTGTGTCAAAGGGTGAATGTGGCATGTAGTGTAAAAGTGCTTTGAGTGGTTGGAAGACTAGAAAGATGCTATACAAGTACAGGTCCATTTACCATTTACTTCCACTGTAGCCCTGCATTTACAGTGATACACTACCGATTTTGCAGGTTTTCACCTACCAGCCAGTAAGAATTCCAGCTCTCACAGACCTGTTAGTTTTTCTATAAGAAGCCTTCCTGTTCTCCACTCATTACCTGTATTAACTGCACCTGTTTGAACTTGTTACCTGTATAAAAGACACCTGTCCACACACTCAATCAAACAGACTCCTACCTCTCCACAATGGCCAAGACCAGAGAGCTGTGTAAGGACATCAGGGACCAAATTGTAGACCTGCACAAGGCTGGGATGGGCTACAGGACAATAGGTAAGCAGCTTGGTGAGAAGGCAACAACTGTTGGCGCAATTATTAGAAAATGGAAGAAATTCAAGTTGACGGTCAATCTCCCTCGGTCTGGGGCTCCATGCAAGATCTCACCTCGTGCGGCATCAATGATCATGAGGAAGGTGAGGGATCAGCCCAGAACTACAAGGCAGGACCTGGTGAATGACCTGAAGAGAGCTAGGACCATAGTCTCAAAGAAAACCATTAGTAACACACTACGCCGTCATGGATTAAAATCCTGCAGAGCACGCAAGGTCCCCCTGCTCAAGCCAGCGCATGTCCAGGCCCGTCTCAAGTTTGCCAGTGACCATCAGGATGATCCAGAGGAGGAATGGGAGAAGGTCATGTGGTCTGATGAGACAAAAATAGAGCTTTCTGGTCTAAACTCCACTCGCCGTGTTTGGAGGAAGAACAAGGATGAGTACAACCCCAAGAACACCATCCCAACCGTGAAGCATGGAGGTGGAAACATCATTCTTTGGGGATGCTTTTCTGCAAAGGGGACAGGACGACTGCACCGTATTGAGTATTGATCTCGTATTGATCTTGCCAACAACCTCCTTCCCTCAGTAAGAGCATTGAAGATGGGTCGTGGCTAGGTCTTCCAGCATGACAACGACCCGAAAACATAGAGCCAGGGCAACTAAGGAGTGGCTCCGTAAGAAGCATCTCAAGGTCCTGGAGTGGCCTAGCCAGTCTCCAGACCTGAACCCAATAGAAAATCTTTGGAGGGAGCTGGAAGTCCGTATTGCCCAGCGACAGCCCCGAAACCTGAAGGATCTGGAGAAGATCTGTATGGAGGAGTGGGTCAAAATCCCTGCTGCAGTGTGTGCAAACCTGGTCAAGAACTACAGGAAATGTCTAATCTCTGTAATTGCAAACAAAGGTTTCTGTACCAAATATTGAGCATAGCGTTAGTTCAGGCAGGGCACGAAGTCAGGCTTAGCTTTCAGTTACAGCTATATCATACGATCACAGCTAGTCATAAATATACATCAGCTGATTCCTCTAAGCTTCCCATTGGATACCATACACAGTCAGCTGACAGCTCACCTGATTTCCTCAAGCATCCAATTGGCAAACATCTACATGGCGCCTTATTTAAGCTGCTTTAGCCTGCTTTAATTTGAAAAGGTGGCAAAATGTTCAACACAGCCACCTGATCAAGGTTCTGCACTGAGCATAACTTGACAGCTTTAATTACATTTTCAAACTTTTAAAGAGTGACATTTGGATCATTTACTACATTATGGTGGCCTAACTTGATCTAGTGCTCAAGTTAATCCTACTTTTCTTTAAAGACTGTTGGCAATACTAGCTGAAAAACCAGTCAATAATGCAGTCAATCTACAGAATTAATTAATATCCATGTTGCAGCACCTGTGGACAAAAGTGGTAGTGTTTCTACCACCTTGTTGAATTGATGTCAAGGGGAATCCGACCAAATCTGACCCGTTGGCAGGCATTAACAGTAACTGTTAGAAATAGCCAATTTTCTCACTGATTGACTTTATGTAGGTCATATAGGTAATATAAAAACTTCTTGTAGTATGTGTGAGTAAAAGACACAAGTACTTCTTCCACCATTGTTAAATTGTGAGCCTAGGAAGGGTGGTAGGTGTATTTTAAAATGATGAAAAAGCATGCTTTAGAGTGGGGCTGCACAATAAAACAGATTGCGATATGATTCACAATTAGTTTGGGAATCATAATATTTTTCCATCACAATTTTTATTTTCACTGAAGAAACCCAATTAAAATCATGATGATGTGACATTTGTTGGGGTCTGTCACATTTGACTTTTAGCAAAACATTGTAGCTTCTGCGATATTGCCCTTTAGATAACATTTCAATTATTTATTAGGGATCGAGCACTGACAAAGTGCAATACCCTATTGTTTTACTTGGAATTATTATTATAATTATTATTATTATTATTATTATTATTATTATTATTTTCTGCTCCTACAAACGCATATTTGGAGGCTTACATGTGCTCAAAACTCATGACACGCGGCACACATGGCGAGTCGTGGCGAAAAATTCGGTATTCTATGCGTCAATTTTGGGTTGGCCATTAGGTGGCCCTACTATCATGAAAAGTGCGTTTAGGCTAATAACTCACCCAATAACATACCCAAAATCCCACAGGAAGTCAGCCATTTTGATTTAAAATTTCAATTTCAGCGACTTTTCGCCTTGTATTTGACCAAACTCCTCCTAGGAAATTTATTGGATATGCTTCAAAATTTGTGAGTACAGTCAAAAAATGGTTCCGATTAAAGGTTGTGCTATTTGTGCATGTACGTTGAAGGGCGTGTCCGTGGCGTGCCGTCAAAGTTGGCCATTTTGATTTTTTTGAGGGTTTTAAAGTTTGCCAGGTTGAATCGAATGTCAAACTGTTATGCCATTTCCAGCATTTAAGGGCTTCTGTTATGACTAACTCCTCCTACAGATTTTATCAGATTGACTCCAAATTTAATCATTGCAATCTAGACACATTGGCGATCAAAACTTGTGCTATTTGTAACTGTAAGTTTAACCGTGTGTCCGTGACGATGTGTCAAATTCCACCCATTGGCCATCAAACAGATAGTACTCATATCTTCAGTGTACAGTCCCACCCTGAACACGTCCTCACAACTTCAGTGTATATGATCCAATCTCAATGAAACTCTACATGACAATATTCAGACATAGTGATCGCACCACCTACTTGCAACAGTAAGTAAGCGCGGCGTGGCGTTTTTGAGCTGATTTACGTGAAATTTTCATGTTGGGGGTTGCAATGAATCTTCACATGTCTGTTAAGAGTCCCGCCCTGAAAACATAGTGATAGTGCCACCTAGTGGCAACAGGAAGTAAGTGCTGCGTGGCAATTTTGAGCTGATTTACGTGACATTTTCATGTTGTGGTCCGCATTTGTTACGACGGCACGTGACGTGGCCGCAGCACACCCCAGCAGCTTGTGACGAGTCTGCAGCACACCCCAACGCGCGCCGGTTGCGAGATCCCGTTCAACGCTGCTTGCAGCTTTAATTTGTTATTTTATTTCTATGTGTTTTAAAACCGTTAATGGATACTGACACCAAATTGAACCTCATGTCACCGATCCTTCTGTGGCATCTTTACACATCACAGAAAAAATATATTGCTGTTACTACACACTACATTATGCCCTGTAAAAACAAAGATCAGCAAACAGCAGCAAACTGAACAGACACTGGAATCCATGGCTGTGATTTATTATATGATTAAAGACATCATTTCAAACACTGTACCATACATTATTATATCATCATTCACAACTTATTGGGTAACCCAAACAAATGACTTGTTTAATTTAATTAGAATGTTTCTATGCTGCAGACAGTACACTGCAGTATAGTAGCTAGCATGGTCATGTAAGTACCTCATGGCAAAAAAGCAACAGTAAAAGTTGACAATCACTAATAATAATGGTCCCAAAAAAGAGGCTTGCTTCAGCCTGTAGGAGATAATAACCCTACTTGATACAGATGAACTGTAATCAACAACAGAATGAATAGAATAAAGATAGACAAGTGTGGGGGAAATCGTTTGTTAAACAATACTACTTGATGAGCCGGCGCTATTCAGGTTAATGGAGGTTTGGAGCCTGTTCCAGCATGCACTATGATATCCTGGCCAGTACACCATCAGAGGGCTGACACAGAGACAAACAATTGTACACACACACACACACCGCAGACATGTTGAAGTTGGCTATAGAACCAGCTAGACGTATAGAGTTAGTCTGTGCACATACCTGTCTAGGTGCTTTCTCTGGGCTAGCTAGCCAACTAACTTACTAACTTTACTTTTGATGAACTTTACTAGAAAAAAAAACATTTGATGAGTTGGAAACGTTGTCGTGTTATCAATGTTGATGTCAGATTTGGCTAGGTCGGAATATTAACTCTTCCATCTTTGCACACTACGTATAACCACCACAGGTAGGGATAGGAATTGATAAGATTTTATTGATACCAATACCATTATTGATTCTGCTTATGAGTGCGGTTCTTGGTGATTTGTCAATAGGGCCCAGAGGTAACTTCATTTATGACCATCCTCTTTGCTGATTTGCTGGAAATTGAGGACTCTGGAGACTCCCAATTCCTGGATATAGACCACCACTCCCTAACTCTCAAGCCCAAACCAGGAGCTCCTCTGCAGCCAGTGACAACAAATGTTATAAAGAGTTCGGTCTAGACCTGCTCTATTTGAAAAGTGTTTTGAGATAACTTCTGTTATGAATTGGAGCTATACAAATAAAATTGAATTGAACTGAATTTAATTAACAGCTTGTAAGGGAAAAAGCCCCACTGAGCTTCCGCAGCCATCCATTGCACATTTTCCTGGACTTCACGGTGGACTTCACCAAACAGAGGGCATTGTTCATCAATGTCAAGCAGAACCTTCAGGCTTCTGTTGTCAGATCACATTCAACAATGTGAACCAGCTATTCAACACAGCAGAGGCTGCTGAAAACCTTAACAAGGAAATGATTGCTACAGCCCAACCACTGGAGTTGGGATTGCCTTTAGTGTATAACACTTTCCTGTTTCTTCAACCAAGGTCCATTTACCTGGTCAGTCAGACTGTGGACTTCACAACTGGGACATAGGCGGTTATGTTTATCACACTGCAGCCCACTGTTTTGTGATGAGTCATATCATTTGAACAAGACTGGCTTACCTAAAATTAAACTGTTCGACCAAATGTTAATACACCCTTGCATTCGCAGTCTTAATATGTGAGGAAAGTTGGTAATTATCTCTCTTGCCTTTGTATTTATCTTATTTCCTCTTTACTTATTTTACATTTTCCTTCAAGTGTTGGTAGTCATAAAAAAAATTGTCAAAAATCTACTTCTCACTTTTTACTTGCCCCTACACAAATTGTTTTATTTATTAGCAGTTATCAAATAATAACAAAGTCAAACAAAATTTCATAGTTCACTTATTCCACAGAATCGGATTATTTTCAGATAATATTTATTTTCCCCTCCATGTAGCCACCATCAAACCGCCCAGCTCTTAGGCTGACCGTTCCCTGTAGCTGACAGCAGCTTACTGGCCAGACTATGGGAAGTAACTCTGGAGTAGTTAGAGAATCACTGAGCTTGTCTATTAGACACAGCAAGTGTCAATGGGATTTCTTTTCAGTGGCCAATAGTTGTATGTCTCCAACTATTTTTCTCTGCTTCCCTGGATCTCTGGAGTTTTTTGTTGGAATACAGATTCATTGTTAGCTGAACTGTGGGTTTTTTTTATTAAGCACTGACTGTATAAAACACTGAGGTGGATTTGAATTCTTGTGTTTTCTGTAATAATTCTTACTGCCGTAGGGGGAGACACACTGCAGGTTTAAGGTCAAGCCCTGAGTAACTACAGTAGGTCAAAATCAGTCTGTAAACTACAACAGTTGTTTACAATAGGGTTTGTGTTTGGGTAATTATTTTAGCAATGCCACTGGTTTACAGGTCTTAGCAGTTAACTCGACTAGTACATTATTACCAATGAGTATGTTTTTACCAGTCATAAATTTACTTTACTTACTAAAATATGAATACCTATGAGCAACTAACAGATAAATGTTAAATTTCACCAGTCACTCACACAGAAGTATTTTGAGTCTACAGTGATTTTCATATTTTACCAGCATCTGGTTGTATGTATTTTATTTAAATCGTGTCATGATACCTGAAAATATGTTATTACTGACATTTACCACAAATATACATTCACAGTCCCTACAGAAGAACATGGAGACGAATTGGTATTAGGCCTGCACGATTTGGGGAAAAATATGAATCATGATTTTTTAGCTTAGAATTGATATCACGATTCTCTGCCACGATTTTTTTTTCTCACGAAGTGTAAAGTTTATTGCACACATGAACCATGACAAAACAAAACAAATTGACAGTACCAAACATGGATTTTATTGGCACCTATAGCACATTGCACATTGCCACAAGCCTGTAAACATAGGCTTCAAAGAATAAAGAAAATAAAGTGCATACTGGCCATTTAGATAATTAACATTCAACTGCCCATTCAAGTATGTTACCAAAAATAGTGAACTTTAACGCACTGCGCTGAATATGGCCCTGAACATGGCTCTAAATAGGCAAACTGAAACATCATTCAACATTCTGAGGCTTCAGTGTCTAAATAAAAGTGCCATCAATTGACCATTGAAGTGCAGTATCAAAAATGAATGATTTATTTTGTACATAAAGCAGCACATTGTCTTTAATTGCTGGCCTTTTATAACTAGTTTAATGTTTCTTGAGCCAACTCCACACACCTGTAAATGAAGGCTTCGATGAAAAAAGAAAACAAACATTCAATTGGCCATTCAATTAGGCTCTAAAAATTGTAACATAAATAAGCATAAATAAAACACAAATCTGCCAACCTACTAAGGCGTCAGTGACAAAAGAAAATGAATATTAATTTGGCCATTACAAAAGAGTAAATTAAATTATATTTTCTTTGGGACATAGGCCTCTCACATGACCCTATATGTGACCCTGAATATGGCACTTAAAGATTCCTGGCCAGAAACACAAGTCTGTCAACATGCTCTGGCTTTAGTGATGCATAGTGGCATGTCACAATGTTGCCCCCTGTACTGAACAGCCGCTCAGAACGGATCATCTTAAGAAATCCGTCACGTTCTACTGTGTTTATTGGAACCATATCTTTTGCTAGATGGTAAGCAATTGCTTCTGTTATTTACTTACTCCTACTGGAGTTATGATTTCTATTGCAGAGACCTTTACAGAGGCCCTCCCATCACCACACAGTGTCAGGTTTGATCCCAGCAACTGAAATGTGTCCTTGGGCTAGACACTGACACCCCCTACCTGCTCTCTCATAAGTGTCGGTCTGTGACAGGGGCACCCAAATGTCTGCACTGGAAATGAGAGGCAAACATATGCAAACTACAAATGAAACACACAGCTTGTTGGTAGGCAACCAGCTGTAGTGGGCCACTCTGTGTCCATTACAGTCTACAGAGATGCAGTCCAGCACCATGGACAGCGACACAGGGCTGGAAGCTGTCACTGCAAGTTCACATGAAAATAAGCTCTTTGTTACTTTATAGAGTAACGGAACACCCAATTTTTATTGTCACAACCCGCCTGCACAGATTCAAACATTTATTTTTAGTACTCCTATAGAACTAATGTTATAGGCACAGTCTGAGTCTGCCAACTGTCCGTTAGAGATCCACCTACTCGCTCAGTTTGGTCAACACAATTATCAAACACAATATGCAACAGAAAGAAAGTTCATGCTACTTAAAGATAAACCATGTATGATTCAGAAAACAGTTATGTACAGAGCCGTGGTCAAGTGGAGTTCATTGCCAGTACATATTGTTCAAAAGAACACCAAACATCAGTTCAATTCTGTTAAAACAGTATCAGTAAATATTTAAAGAACTATGGTCAAACTGTGGTTGTGTGTGTAAATTAAGAGATAAAATGTAAACCTAGGTGAAAGCATAAATCCCCCTTAGCAAAGAATGTGGAATTTAATATGCAAAAGCACAGAAAGATCATTAAGTATTATTTATCTGAAGGAAAATCAAAGTTGCTATGATTTTTAATGGGACTGATTAATCATTTATTTTTGTGTATGACTTAAAGCTGCATCAGGTAGCTTTTATAAAAATTACTTTTGTCATTATTCCTGAAATTTTCACAGTGTTCTGACAGTAGTACATGAGACGGATAATCTGTGAAAAAAACAGTTTAATCTGACATTGTAACATTATAGCTATGACAGGAAATTAGGGAAAGTAGAATAGGTTCCCTTTGAAAATCTCTGTTCAAGTGGTCAATCTTTAAGAGTTCAACAACCCCAAGATTCTCCTTATGCAAAGGAAAATTCTGTTCTGGAAGATTAATAGTATATTCCATGAAATGTAATGTTAGGGGAAAAAAGGCATTTAAATATTCAACAGCAACATATATTTATACACAGAATATCTACTAACGATTCTTGAAACGAAGTTTGGATATACAGTGTTGAAACCAACTTTTTCACCACCTTCCCAAAACTGAAAAAAAGATACTAACATTGCCACACTGACAATGCTGTCTGCAGATGCGTCTGAAGAAATGTTTTGTTTATCAGCCTCAGCACAAACATCAGCCGATGGCAATTATGTCAAAATGCCAAATAATCTGCCCCAATTGAACAATTAGTCAGTCTATCACTAGTTGAGGTTTTTCTTTGACCAGTAAGAGATGTTCAGCACTGCAAACTCCCATTAGCCCCTTTAGTTCCTGAAAACAAACAATGGGGACTTTTTGGAGTCGGGAAACTCTGACAGAGTAATGAAATCACAACCCTGGTCCCTCGAATGGAAATGCAGGTAAGCAGCGTCCAATATTTACTTTTTGGTCTGCCAATGGCAATTATACTGAGATACTTTTCCAGCCAAAAACATTTTTACCGGGCATAAAACTACATCATGCATCCATCCTACGTCATTCGGATGCTACTTTTGACAAAAATGCAGAACTTTCTGTCTGTCTTCATGTTTTCTTTCTAGTGGCTTAGGACTGGGAATACATTTTGTAGAAAGCGCAAAGAGTACACGGACGTCACAATAAGTATGGTGAACAGTGAGGGTCACATTAGTCTCAGCTGTAGATCTGTAAATAAAAAATGACTGACATGAATGAAAACACAACCATTCCTATATTCAGATAATTATACACTCGTGAAAAATTATTATCCTTCTAAGTGTTACACACTGGACCTTCAATAATTAAAAAATATTATGCGTTTAATGTGATTTTGGCCACATTTTAGACTAGTAATAGTGTTAAGTTCAATGGAAAAAGAAAAGAGAAAAGCTTTTTCTATTTAATGCTTTACTTTACTAATGTGCCACAATAATTCTGAGGAATTCAAAAACAAACTACCCCTAAGACACTGTGTTGACAGTGGGGATAATCACAGGGTGGCTGAATATCTGCTGATTAATATCAGTAAAATGTGAATCAGGTAGAGTCCAACAGTGAATCATTATTAGCCTGAAGGGGAAACTTTAGCTGACTCGCTGTTTATCACTGCCAAACTGTAATCCACTGCACTGACTGAATCATACCTTGGCAGTCAGTGTTTCACTTCATCCACAGAGCTGCTGGCATCTGAGCAGTGAGCTGCACAACTCAGCCAGTGTGTATGACAAGAGAAATACACGGACCACACTGCATCAGACCGCGGAGCCTACACCTACTGTACTGTAGAGATTGATACACTGATGTACAGATTGACAGGGGTATGCAAACAACGTGTTTAAAGTCATGTAGATTTGAACTGACTGGCTTTCCATACACGGGCTCGGCGTGTGTGGTAGCGCGTCAGTGTTCCCGTGCGCACGTGCAAGCGCAGAATTATGCCCACCTGCAATTGCTACAATGCAAGCTAGCAAAAGTGTGATGTTCAAATGAATGAAAATCTCCTCAACACTGTTACGGAAGTGTGAAAACATGGCAGCCTGGCACTGCCCTGAGATCACTGTTAAATTCAAACTGTCTGAAATCAGCTGTGGATTAAATGTGTCAAATGTAGTGTTTTTGAAGCTACTACGGTGCTACGTACCGCGGTCAAATCAAATCAATGTAAAGTACAGCATTAATACCAAAGTTGAGCCTGTCTCATGTTGCTCACACACTGTATTAGAGTCGTACTCACGCATACTAGTCGCCAGCTGTGTTAGCAGGTTCCCATCCACTGCCGTCAGTCGGGCAGAGACACAGCGCCAGAGTCTGCGGTGGAAAGTGCCTTCAGTATGCAGTTATTCCACACAGGGGTCGGCTGAGCTCCGGTTCCGCGGCCCAGATTCAACCCTGTCAGCTCACTGACGGTGGTACAGCCGCACACTGTCTACTCACACACACACTTGACACAGTCTGACGGCGTCTCAAGGTGCAGCTCTCTCCCTCTCTCTACCCCACTCCCTCACTCTGGTGACGTCACTAAGAGACGCAGCCTGAGATGCTGGATTTACTTCCCATAGGAAAACACCTCAAATAGCACTAGTTACACTAAAAACAAATGTATCTAGCTCTTCAGATGGTGAATATTACTAGGCAGCTTGTTGTGGTATGACAATTGTTTTTATTTACACTCAACAAATCAACAAACAAAAGGTCTACATCAATTCAGGCTATATAGATAATAGAATTTAGATTCTCTGTCCAAACCATTGACACTATATATAAATCAAATTCATCTTATATTTAATTTTGAATATTTTACTAATAATGCATGTAACTGTAATTTATGAGTGAATTTGTTTTTTATTGTTTTCTTTTGATAATAATTAACACAAAATTATGCACAATGTAGTTTACTTTAGCTTGTAATAAACTATTTTAATAATCTATTTAGTGGAAATTTGAGTTCAGGGTCGGGCTTGGGTCCAAACTGCTTCCGTTGTTGGGGCTAGGTTCGGGCTCACCCAGATTTTATTGTTCAGTTGGGCCTGATTGTTTTTGGCCAGATCAAAGCTCTAACCAATGGGAATGAAACTGAAAATAAGTAAATAATATATTGTTCTTTTAGCTCTTAGGTTGTTTTAACTGTTTTAACTGCTATTCTAATGCAGACCCAGGGCTGTTTCTGCTCTGTGAACATAACTTGTATTCAGCTCTTCAACTCTTAAAAAGTTAATTTTAAGTTTTAGGCTTCATTCACAATGCAGGCACAAATGACACAAAACTGACTTTTTTTCCTCATATGTGAAAACCAGATTTCGAAAGTGTGAACAGCACTAATCTCATGCAATCTGATATTTTCAGTTTTGGTTTGGGACACTCATAAGTGGTCGCAGTCATATCAAAATTCATGTGACTTTTACGTCATGGACCGTGGAAGGCATTTCAGTTTGGTCAGGCCCATCAGCACCGCAGTATCACTGTTAAAAGTTTTTTATTTATCAGTGGTTCATTTTTAGTAAAACTTTATAGCTAACGAAGTGGCAGAGAAGTACAGTGCCAGGCAGCCAGCATTTGAATGGGAAAAGTGTGATTTACATCACATAACACAATTGGCCAATACATTTTTGAATAGTAGAATGTATTGCTTTCTCATAGGCTGTGACCACAGAGTATGATATATGTGTCTGTATATAAAGTAAAATTTTGATGGTTGCGCAGTCCTTGATGTGAATCACTTTAGGACCATGACCTGTTCACACTCGAATCTGATATGAGCCACATTTGACAAATAATTTGAACAGTCAAATTAAAAAAACCTAACCCTAACCCTAAAAAGCAATAAATAGGTAATAAATGAGAATTGAGCTCTAAGCCTTGCAGTGTGAATGTTGCCTGTGGGGCAGTGGGGCTTTAAGCATGCCAACGTTTGCTAAAGCGATTTTTTCACATCAGCCCGTTTCACATAAAATAGTAGTGTAACCAGGCTTTTACCAATGGTACTAATTAAGGCTCTGTTCCATTTAGTGTAGCAGAGACTTTCTAGTGAGACAACACATATAATAGCAGCACCCTGCCTCTGTTTGACCTGAATGGAACAGAACCTTCATTTGTATCATTGGTAACACCTGTGTTTAACCTACTATTTCATGTCTAAATGGCTTCTGTGAAAAAAGGTCTGCTAGGACTAAGTGCAGCTGAGGCTGATGGGAATGTTGTTGTGGTCGTTGTGGTGTATACAGTTCCCAACTGGGAACAATTCACTATGAATATTTTGGTACGCAACTTGGAAGAGATAACGCTGATAACAAGTCAGGTAAAGCATACTTTATTGGTTTAAGGGGATGTACTGGTTCAGCATAAAGTCTGGGACAAAATCACCAATAAAAACCTGCACTTTAAAAAGTAACTCAATTCAATTCAATTCAATTCTATTTGTATAGTGCCAGTTCAGACAGACAGACAGACAGACAGGTGCAAAGCAACAACAGTAGCAACAACTACACTAATGGTAGTGAATTATTTGGGAATATTCTCAATTGTGATTTGACCAGCAGTGGATTTGTGACTGAAGGTTAGGCTACATCTGTTTATACAGTTAATGGTATGTTGTTCTAATAAACATAGTTAAGGCTACAGTAATCATAATTAGAAGTGCAGTTTAGCCATTCTACCCTTCAGTGCAGCATTGCAGTGGATAAGAATGAGAATTTTTTTTTTTTTTTTTTCTTTTTTTTTCAAAAAATTTTTTTTTGGCAAAAAATCGAAAACCGACTTGACCATTGCACATCAAAAATGATGGATGTACATCAAGGACAGGGGCTACAGGAGTGACAATCAGACATACTGTATAAAAGACATGCTTCTCGAGGTATGGAAATTATTAGGCTAATCTGTTGACAGTTACCAATTCAGATTATGTTTGATTAGTTTTTTTTTTTTATACTTTTTTCCTTTTTTTAAAATAGCCCAATACAATTGAAGTACACAGAGATGTAGGTATCCACTGCCTTGGAGAGAAGGAAGAGGACTGTTTTCAAGGAGTTTAGAGTAAGTAATTCAACATCTTGAAAGAAAATGAAATCCACATTGGGCAGTGTAAATAAACAGGGCAGAAACCTGCTCCTTGGCCACACCCTAATCTGTAATATCATAACAATTGTCTGTTCAGATAGGTACATTTGTGGGCAGCTATGGCTCAGAGGCAGAGCGGGTTGTCCTCTAATCGGTAGGTTGCTGGATCAATCCCCGGCTCCTGGTGCCACATGTTGAAGTATCCTTGAGCAAGATACTGAACCCCAAATTGCTCTCGATGGTGTGCATCAGTGTGTGAATGTGTATGAATGCGTTAGTTTCTGTATGATGGACTTTGCCATCACTGAGTGAATGTGTGTGGAAGGGTGAATGTGGCACGTAGTGTAAAAGCGCTTTGAGTAGTCAGAAGACTAGTAAGGCGTTATACCAGTACAGGTCCATTTAATGGCTGTCAACACCTATGGTAAATGACAATAATGTATTAATAAATCAATGTATTTTTTCTTTTAATTTGCTATACAAAGACACAGAAGTGGCAGGCCTCGATAGACAACAGATGTGACAAACAGGCTTACAGTAACACAATTAGAGAAGAGTCATAAAGTAAGGAACACTCAATAACGGACAAAAACCACTTTAAAGGAATGCACTAAATACTCCATGTCTTCCCACCACTCAAAGTGCTTTACACTACATGTCACAAATTAATTTAATTAATTAATTTGGGGTTCAGAGTTCAACTCAAGGGCACTTGGAAATGCAGCAGGAGGAGCTGGTTTTTGGATCCCTTACCTGCCTTTTGATTTGCCTTTTTGCCTTCACCCTTTAGACTTGTTTGCTTGTGTTTTTCGATTATCCATGTACCAAACCTTTGCTTAAGTAAACGACCTAACTCAACCTCAATATCCACTTAACAATCAAGTGTGGTCGCCAGGCAGATTTGAGGTGGATGGACATCCTGGATAACAAATCGATGGCCTTCGCAGTGAAAACACAAAATTTATCTTGGTCTATTATCATGATAATTGTGAATAATAGTGAATAACCTCACATAATTTGACTTGAAAAAGCGGTGTAGCTCTCCAGCATACAGTCCTATATTGATTTCCTGATTTATTTTGAACAAGGAGGAGCTCACATTTTTCCAGTCATTCCAAAATCCTAAACCTGTCACTGTAGCTGAAGGCTCAACTTGCCCGTATCCCCTACAAAAACCGGATGTGTGGAAATGGTATGGATTCCAAAATACAGAACAGGGAGATGAGGTTCCTATTTGATGCAATAAATGTGTTTCTTAAGGTAGGATAAAGTTTTAATGCCACTTTAAAAGTATGAAGTCGAAGTTCTGTCCAAGGTAATCATGACATGAAATTTTCATCCCAAGTCTATATCAAACTGAGTCTGAAGGCAAAGGTCTTGTTTTGCACTTACCTACGGTCATAAGTTCTGGGTATCAGAATCAGAATCACTTATTGGCCAGGTATGTGTGCACATACAAGGAATTTGACTCCGGCTTTACGTTGCTCTCAATGTGCAAACACAGATTAACAGTATACATAAACAGAACAAGTTCAACAAAAAAAGACATACACAGTTATACATATCTATTAACAAACATTTGTAGACAAAAGTGCAATGGTGCAGAGTGCAAAGGACGCTGAAATAAATATTTCACGTGCAGGTATCTTTATGTACATGGGGTAGGTGGATATGACAGTATATACAGAATGCAAAGAAACAGAATTTTCAGCAATGGACAATAAGTTATGAATGGTTTCATTATTGACCAAAAGAAAGTTTCCCTCTCAGGGTGTCCACACCTAGAGACAGAGAACTCAGATATCCAGCTGGAGTGCCGAGTAGAACCGCTGCTGCTTTACCTTCCGGTGGCATCTGATTAGATGTACCTGGACACCTCCGTGTTCCTGGTACATCCAGCTGGTAGGAACAGACCCAGAACACACTGGAGGGATTACATATCTGATCTAAGAATACCTCTGGATACCCAAAGGCATGCTAATCGAGTATGATTGGGAATACCTTGCTTTAAGTCAAAGTCATGTAGACCTCTGTCACTCAGGTTTGATACAAAATACATTTAATGTTAAAGACATGCCCCACTTATTTTTGTTTATTCCCCTTCACCTGTGGACAAAATCCAGTTTGGCCTCAAATCAAACAACAAATCCCATTAAAAGACCAGAACCAACGTCGTGTTAGTCCGTCTCTCAGTACTTTCTGACTTCTCTTAACGGTCTGTGGCTCTTACACAAAATACTGTTGGTTCCTACTGGAGATGTGAATCAGCCAAAAAAAAAAATTCACAAATATTAAAAAAAAAAAGATTCAGTAACTTTCTAAAACAGCTGGACGCTAGTCTAATAGAAGGAAATAATGATTTGGTTTTTTTGAGGACAATTTTTAGTGGAGGATGAATCCACATTTGGTGTTCTAGTGAGTTTTTGAGGCAACAGGACAGTGTATGTGAGATTGACTCAAAATAAACTGTGTTGGTTTGGGTCAGTAAGCCAGGACAGTAAGAAAAATATAAAATTCCATATTTTGTTCGCATTGAGAATCATTGCTCAATTCTAAATCCACTTCATTGTTAAGTATAGTGTAGGAAAGACAGATGGACCGTTCTGTGCTAGATAAATAGTTGAGACCTCCAACTGCTGAACAGTCAGCTCTCTGTCCCCTGGTGATGTATGTTGTCTCTGTATGGCCATAATACAGTCATCCTGCTGCCAGACTGCCGCTGCAACTCCACTGTGATAGGAGCAGCGCAGCAGCAGCAGCAGCCAGGCAGCCAGGCAGCCAGGCAGCCACCACACGATGATCTGGTTTATCATTTGTTCTTTCTGCTGGCTGAAGAGAAAAAAAACTCTGGAGGGAGGGCTGAGTCACACAGGTGAAAAACGGATATTCGTTTCTCAGAGTCCAGTCCAATTCAGCTTCAAATGTTGCTCAATTTTCTCTGCTGCATCACACCATTGTGTGAAAAATCCCATTAGCCTGCCTGCTTTTAGCCCCTTACTGAGTCAGAAAATAGCTGTTAATAGCCAATACACCTTGTGTCCATTGTCATTATCTTACATTTTCACCAGCCAGGTAAAAAAAATTGAAGATGCATATACAGTGCTGCTACTAATTTTATCCTTAACAGTGTAGAAAAGCCTCTTTTAATGGGTGAAGTCAAAAAAACTCATTATCATGGCCCTAAGTAGAATTTCATCACCCTGTAAACCATTGACTTTTTAATGCAAATATATTATATTATTCATTTATTAATTTTCTATTGAATTTTCATAATATAAATGAGAAAGTAAACTACTATACTTTAAACTCTAGTAGTCCATATCTGATGCATATGATGAGGAATGAACCAGGAAAGACATTTCTGACACATTTCTGACGCTCCTCATTCCATTGCTTAAAAAAAACAAATAAGGTGTAGAATGGTTCTGGTTTAGTGCTGGGTGTGAGGGCCAGGGGCCCACAGCTCACTTTTGTCTTTAGGGGCCACACCTTGGGTTTCTCTAATCCTGTATTCCCACAAGCTTTGATATTGCCTTGGTGTCTTGGACTTTGACTGTTCTATGTACTTTTGATTTTCTGCCTCTTGGATTTGTTTGCCTTTGTTGGACTGTTTCTCTGGTTCTGACAATCACTTGCCTCACCATCCCATAAGCCTTGTACTTTGTTATTATTAAATCATATGGACTGCACCAGCTCTACTTCCTATCTGTCTTGCATTTGGGTCCAACACTCCCTGTCCCCATGCTTGTGACAAACAGGCTTACAGTAACACAATTAGAGAAGAGTCATAAAGTAAGTGAACTGACTCGATAACTGGAGCTAAAAAAACTCACTTTAAATGGAATGCACTTATATAATACTTTCCATGTCTTCCATCCACTCAAAGTGCTTTACACTACATGTCACAAATTAATTTAATTATTAGTAAGTAATTTGGGGTTCAGAGTTTGACTCAAGGGCACTTGGTAATGCAGCAGGAGGAGCTGGGGTTTGAACTGCCAACCTTCTGATTAGTGGACAACTCACCAAACATTATGTCAATAACTTTTAGTCTTTTTGAATCGGTTTATTGATTTTACACCAGTATTGAACAGAATGAACAGGGGGCTGTCACACTGCAGAATTAAGAAATCCAGGATAACTGAAAAAGCTAGGCTAGATCTAGTTTAGTCGCAGCATCCTGGCTTTAGTTATTTATTTTTTTTGTAATAAATTTTATTGGTTTTCAACAGAAACACAAGTTATACATTTTGCCATCATGTCAGTAACAGAGATAGATAATAGAAAAGAAAAAAATATATACATACATACACATATACACACACACACACGCATATATATATACATATATATATATATATATATACATATACATATACATACATATATACATACATATATATATACATATATATATGTGTGTGTGTGTGTGTGTGTGTGTATATATATATATGTATGTGTGTGTGTATATATATATATATGTATAAGTATATATGTATGTGTATGTACACACACACACACACACACACACACACACACACACACACACACACACACTGCCATCCATCTATTCTTAGCAAGAAAATGTCTACTGCCCCCCCTTCATCTTCACAATACATACTGGAGCCTCTCTCCATATTGCTCTGCATACACACACATTGTCCATTCGTGTAGCCATAGAACACAACAGCGCCAATATTCTACAAAAGTAAGCAGTGATACATCAAGCGGATGTACAGTACAAGACAAGACACTTATGGATTTATCGCAGGTGGGCGTGGCCATTTTAGGGAAAACTGGCCCCTCATCACTAGCAGAGTCAAATCCCCAGGTAGGTAGTTAAGCAGAGGAGCCCACATTTCATTGAAAGACCTCTCATTACCCTTCGCAACTGCACTAAGTCTTTCATGGGGGAGGACCCTGAATATTTCCCCAATACCATAATGTGACAGTAGGTGGTTTATCATTGATCCAATTAATTAAAATACATTTTCTAGCCAATAATAGCAATTTGTCGAATAGTTTGAACTTTAAACGGGTTAGAGTCACCTCCCTTGAGGGGAGGCCGAAAATGAAAAGGCCTGGGTCCCTCTTAAGTTTTGCCTGAAAGATGCCACTCAGTTCCTGTGAAATTGTACCCCAAAATCTTTTTATCAATTTACATTGCCAGAAGTAATGATAATATGTTCCAATCTCTCTATGACACTTGTTACACAAAGGTGAGACCTGACGGTCCATCTTATTTATCATGTAAGGAGTTATGTGTAGACGGTGTAATATTTTATACTGTGTCTCTCTCAATCTATTACATGTAAAGGTGGATTTAAATACTTCAATGGTCTCCTGCCAGTCATCCTCAATATACTCCGTGTCGAGATCTTTCTCCCACTTCTGTGCAATGCTTGTAATATCACCTGGACTAAGAGTATAGCAGTGCAAAGAAGGAAGAGATAAAACGCGTGATGCCTCTCCGGGAGATAAGAAACCTCTCTATATCACTGTACATGACTAGATCAGGAGGGGGTAAGGTCTTGAATCCAACAAAGTGCCTGACCTGGAGAAAACCATAATGATGTTCTTTAGGGATACTGAATTTGGACTGCAGTTGTTGTAAAGTCATTAATATCCTATCGTGGTACAAATCTCCAATCACACGCGCCCCATTGCCATGCCACAAAAATATTGGGATGGAGACCTGGGGGGAAATCCAGGTTCCTCGTAATAGGGATTAAGAATGAGGCATAACTTCCTCTGTCTAAGTATTTACAGATTTCCTGCCACACTCTAATTGTGTTGTATATAATCGGGTTATTCTTGATATCCTTGAGTAGCTTTTTCTTATCACTCATGACCAAGCTCCATAGCGAGGATGGCAGAGAGGACCATGAATCTAGACAGGGCTTGGACTCAAGATGAGCATGTAACCATTCCCACAGGAAGCGAGCGTGGCATGCCCAGTTGTAAAGAATTATGTTCGGCAGGCCCAAGCCTCCCCTGTCGGAGGGCAGCTGTAATGTTTTCATTTTCTGTCTGGGTCTCTTGCCGTGCCATATGAATCTAGAGAATGCTCTCTCTATATCATGAGCAACCTTCTTGGAGATCCATAAGGGTAGCATTTGTAAGGGATATAATAACCTGGGGAATACATTCATTTTGATTAAGCTAATGCGCCCCATAAGAGATAGTGGGAGATCGTGCCATCTATCTAAGTCCTTCTTTATTTTAGTTGCTATGGGAGAGAAGTTAAGCTTCCATAGCTCTGTCAAGTTTGGTGAAATTTTTATCCCAAGGTAGGTGAAGCCTGTGGGAGACAGTTTGAAGGGACAGTTGGTGGATAGAGACGGATCAGCCGGACAACCAATGGCATGGCCTCTGATTTGCCATAGTTGATCTTGTTGCCTGTGAAGGAGCTGAACTCCTGAATAATAGAGAGAATAGTTGGTATTGATATGTCAGGTTTTGTCAGAAACAACAAGATGTCATCGGCATAAAGTGCTGTTTTATGAACTGTTCCTCCCACTGTCATCCCATGCACGTCTTTATGTTGCCTAATTACCTCGGCCAGGGGCTCAGGTGCCAGCGCAAAGAGCAGTGGAGACGGGGCAGCCCACGTACACAGTGGGAAAGGCGATGACTGTGTGCCATTAGTTACAATGCAGGCCTGTGGAGAGTTGTAGAGTATCTGTGGTATATTAAGTAGCGATGATGTGTAGATGTGTTGAAGAGAAGTCCGCTGACACCGTCTTGATTGTATTTAAAGGTTTATTACAAAAAGTTCAGCATCAATACAAGCACCGCGGAGCTTGGAGAGCATCCAGCCAAATGAACAACTCTGCCTATTTTGCATCGAAAATAGGTTTATATAGGCCTGTTGTTTACTCCAAAAATGGAAAGAAACATCTGGTTTAGCTATCAGATGTACTGAAATAAGGGGAGATGGGGGTTTTCAAGGCAGAGGTCAGAGGTCATTGAGAGGCCCCTAACCTAAACACTGCCTAGTAAGAAATACGACGTTGAACCTCATGTCTTACTAACACTGCATATGTTAACAAAATATCATTTGAACTTATACCAAACTTTATAAGCTTTAAAATAAGCCTTCAGATACTACATATCCTAATCCATTTGAGAAATTCCCCTCATAGCCCAAACCTCTCCAGTGCATCAAACAAATATTCCCCCTCTACCCTATCGAACACCTTTTCGGCATCTAAAGATACAGCAAGTCCTCTGTAATTTGAGTACTGTATCACATTCAATAGTCTCCTCACATTTATGAGGGAGAGCCTGTTCTGTATAAATCCAGTCTGGTCTGGATTTATTAAAGACGGCAGGAACTTTTCCAGTCTTGTTGCGAGCAGTTTTGATAGCAATTTACTATCCACACCAATAAGGCTAATGGGCTTAAATGAGCTGCAGGCATCAGGTGGTTTATCTTTCTTAAGGATAAGTGTGATATTTGCTAGATTAAGCGTTGGAGGGAGGTGACCAATCTTAAAGGAATCGGAAAACATGTCAGTAAGTGGTCCGGCTATCAGGTGACTCAATTTCTTGTAGAATTCCAGGCAAAATCCATCAGGTCCTGGTGCCTTTCCATCCTTGAGGGATGCTATGGCTGCACGGACCTCCTCCTCAGTCACTGGTACATTTAATTTTTCCTTTCGTTCCTCCGACAAGGATGGGAGGGACACCCTATCGAGAATCTCCTTTCTCCTCCCCTCGGATAATTCACATTCAGATGAATAAAGCTTTTGGTAAAATTGCCTCATTATTGTATTGATATCTTTGGTTTTGTAGTGTCTAACCTGATTGTCATCCAGCAGTGACGGTATTGTATTTGCCTCCATTGTACCTCTTGCCAATCTTGCTAAGAGACGACCAGGTTTGTTCCCTGACTCATAAAGCCTATGCTTAGCAAAGAAGATGGCCGATTCAGCCTTTCTAGTTAGCAGCTGGTTAAGGGCTGAACAAGCTGCCTCCAATTTTTTAGACAAAATTCTAGAAGGTGCACCTTTAAATTGTACTTCGAGCTGTTGTATTTTATTCTCTAAACTGAGTTGTTCTTTCATAGCAGCCTTTTTCTGAGCTGTGGTGTACAAAATAATACTCCCCCTAAGATAAGCTTTAGCTGTTTCCCACAGCAGAGAAGGGCTGATGTCTGGAGTCTTATTAGCAGCAATAAAAACATTCCACTGTTCAGTAATATAGTCAATGAATGGTGGACTACTCAATAGAGAGGGGTTCATCCTCCAGTGGCGAGAGGATGGGCAGAATCATATGAATTTGGGCCATATATGCAACCTATGAGAATCTGTTCCCCATAAAGATAACCTGAGATGAGGACATAGCGGCCATCATTATCTTTTGTAGTTGTCTTTAAGGTAAATGGGAGACTGCGGTGGATTAATATAGCTACACCTCTGCTATTTGTGTTATAAGATGAATAAAACACCTGTCCCACCCAGGACCTCCTCAATTTGAATTTGAAAAGAGTGACTTTTCCCTCCGTGGGAGAAACTCAGAGTAGCGGGGAAGCGCATGGAGAACTGTATGTTCATGTTAATAAGTTGTTGGCACATACCATTAAACGCACGTCGCATTTCTTTGACTCCGCTCGCCAGATCCTGTCGGATGAATATGGTCTGTCCCTCATGTGTCAGCGGTCCTTTCTCCTTGGCCGCGGCGAGGATCCTCACCTTGTCCCTCGGGTTGTGCAGCTTGATGATCACTGCGCGGGGCCGATAAGGCTTTGGCGGGCCAAGGGTCCTGTGAGCACGGTCAATTTTAATGATACCCTGCTTGGTCTCCAGGCTCAGCAGTGTGGGTAGTGTCATGGAAATTCTTCCCAAAGTTGAGAGGTGCTAAGTCTCTGAAGAACTTTCAAGCCGGTGTGATAATCAAGTCACTTTAATTCATGCTGCATGGAGAGAAGGTCACGTCATGGATGTTCTCTCCCGACTTCCAAAATGCTCTCCCTTATATACATTTCAGTGCATCTCATTACATCACAAACAATGAAACCCCCTGTGTGTCTTGCAAATGTTACTCCTGTAAATCCAGGTCTCTCTCACCAAATGGTCCTTTGATGTGTGACTTCCCCCTGGCTCTTCCTATCATAAACTCAACCTTTTGACCAGGGGCACATCTATTTTATTACCCCCAAATCCTGTTTCTCTCCCACATTCCCTCCTTTTGACACAACGTGTCAACTAGACACAATATTTCCTTTAAACATTTTAACAAGATTACTAAAGTAATACAGATCAGCCAGGTGGTTTGTATGACACATACGTTCAGAGCAACGCACCCTTGGGTATAGCATGTATACCAGACACTGACTGAATTACCACAAAGTTTATATTTTTACTTTCCTTCACACATACGCCCTCATTGTATTACACTCTAATACTTCACTTAAGGGCCACTTTAATGTGGGTTACTATCCACCCAGTGTTATATACTTAATACTTTTTACTTCTACTTATTTTACTTTTATCCACAAGTCTGGTTATCCTTTTTATGTTTCTTTTTTTTGTTTTTTATATTCCGTTCCAACACCTCCTTTGGCATTTACATGAGTTCCAGCTCAATACCATGATAGGATCTTACATGGAAACGCCAGTGCCCCTCAGACACTGGGCCAGTACCCCTCAGATACTGGGCTTGTACAGACCCAACACAACCACTCAGGAAAATGCTGTCTACCTAGGCTTTTTCCACACATGAATTGATTCAAAACACCGTACTCACTGTTCAAAAAATGGAGCGGTCGCTGTCCACAACCCTGGCCTGACGTCCGGCGGGATCCTGTCCTCCGTTTGTCGGAGCGGAAATCTCCCTACTGCAGTTTTACCTTCAGTCTAGACCCAGGGGTTGATCAGCGACACGTCCATCCCATCCTCGTCGCCAAAATGTCGTGGAAATTCTTCCCAAAGTTGAGAGGTGCTAAGTCTCTGAAGAACTTTCAAGCCGGTGTGATAATCAAGTCACTTTAATTCATGCTGCATGGAGAGAAGGTCACGTCATGGATGTTCTCTCCCGACTTCCAAAATGCTCTCCCTTATATACATTTCAGTGCATCTCATTACATCACAAACAATGAAACCCCCTGTGTGTCTTGCAAATGTTACTCCTGTAAATCCAGGTCTCTCTCACCAAATGGTCCTTTGATGTGTGACTTCCCCCTGGCTCTTCCTATCATAAACTCAACCTTTTGACCAGGGGCACATCTATTTTATTACCCCCAAATCCTGTTTCTCTCCCACAGTAGCCAGTTCTCGAAAAATGTAACCGGTTGTCGGCCCTCCGCATTTTCTTTGAGGTTGTAGATTAAAATATTGTCTCTGTGGCTACGTCCCTCAATATCAATGCTCTTCTCCGTCAGGACGCGCACTTTGGTCTCCAAGCCCATTAACCTCGACTGCATGGCCGACATGTTATCCTCCACTTCCGATACACGGCTCTCAGCTTCGCTGATGCGTTTTGTGTTGGATTCCAGTCGTGTTGTAATATTGTCCAATGTGGCTGAGAAATCTTCAAACTTCCTCTCCATCATAGTAGATATTTTCTCAGCGACGTTCTGGGATATTTCGAAAGCGAGGGTCTCAGTATCCACACCAGGTGGTGTAGCACCCTTGCTAGCTGGCGCGGGCTCCTCAGCAGGCTTACTTGCCGCGGGTTTGGAGGCTTTAGTGTTAGGCATGTTGTCCTGATGTTGTTAAGCAAACATTTAAGGTTGTAACTTTCTTTTTAAAGTAGGTAAATAGTCAAATATAGCTCAATAGCAGCGGGAGCTCAGTAACGGTCGACTGCTCAAGGTGACAACATCACGTGACTCCCGCACCCTGGCTTTATATGTTTCACACAGGCTGAAGACTAGGTGATGCCAGGTTTAAGTAATTTGTGTCAATGCATGTTCACTTTCTTCACCAGACCACGAGGTAGTAGGGTGGCCATTTCCTTCACATCAAAAAGGAGGACACTCTGCATACACGGGACACAAGCAGGTATGTGTTTGGTATGATCCGGTTTTAAATTTGAATGTTTTTCCACCAGATTACATAAAGGTGCATACACATACCACATAGCTAATAATAAATATACAAGATACAGCTCATGACAATGTGCCCTTCCAATTCAGATTACATAGGTCTAATAAACATCATACAGAAACTGTTCTTAATGTTTTTATCTGGATAGATAAAGGGGGAAAAAATGCAGCACCTTCTGTTTCAGATGTATAGGCTTTGCCTAGCCTTTGCCTATATATATGAGTATGAGCATTTTCAGAATTTCAGTCCAACAACCAACGTTAGCTCACGTTACATTCTCTGTCGTTGAGAGCTTGATTGACAGCCTGGTGGTAGCAGCTGTAGTGATCGAGTGGCGAATAAACACATGGCTCATTTGAATATTAAAATGAGCCATGTGTTGAAAGGTCAGGACACGAAAATGTAACCAATGAAATTACTTATTTTGACACACATTTTTAGCGAATTAGTATTAAACTAACGAGGTAATGTGTCAAAAGGCGTAAAAAAGAAAACATGGCCACTGTAATAAAGAAGAGAAAGCATTGCGGACAAAAGCAGACCGATTGAATATGTAGATTTGTGTTGTTGTGTTAAATATTTTTTGTGGTATTGCCTTTAATCTATAGGGAAAGCTGAAGAGTGACAGAAAACGGGGGACAGAGAGAGGGGATGAATTAGATTTTTTGTTTTTTGAAGTGAGTTGGAACCAATCACTTATTTAGTGCAGCTTTAAAGCTGCAGTGGGTTATTTTTATAAAAACAACGTTTTGTCATATTATCTGAAACTTCCCCTATACCCTGACACGTATATATATATATATATATATATAAGGTAAATGGTAAATGGACTGTACTTATATAGGACCTTTCTAGTCTTTCGACCACTCAATGCGCTGTACACTACATGCCCAATGACCCCATTCGTGCACATTCATACACTGATGGCAGTGTCTACCATGCAAGGTGCCAACTGCTCACCAGAATGGAAACTAAGCTCTCACACACAGTCATACACTGACTATATGACTGGGAGCAATTTGGTTTTTAGTATCTTGCTCAAGGACACTTCGACATGCTGATTAGTGGACGACCTGCTCTACCTCTGAGCCACAGCCACAACATATATATATTCAGTACATGAAAAAATCTGGTTCCTTTGGCTCCCTCCTAGTGGCATTTGCAAGAATCCACCGGGCCTGAACAAAAACAACCAATCAGAGCCAAGAAAGATGGAAAGAACCTTCGGGCTGGTGGTTTGGAGATAGTTGATTGTTGAGTCTCATTCCCAGAGTCCCAAAGCCCAAAGAATGAGACTCAGCAATCAACTATCTATCTGATTTGTTGTTTTCGTCCAGGCAAATACTATTGGAGCGCTAAAACGAGCCTGAGGAAATTGATTTTTTCACAGATGATCTGTCTCATATAAAAAATTAAATCTTTTAAATTTTGATGTGATTCAGGATTTCCTTGAGCCAGAGGCGAGGAAGAGCGTGCTTCCACCTAAATAAAACGAGGGGTCTAGCTAATAGAGCTGTAAAGGCCAGAACACACAGTTTTATGAGTGGGAAATTGGGTGTTGCAAGTGGTGGGATTCCAAATAGAGCTGTTCAGGTTCTCATTCACAGTATGAGTATGGTTAGAGGGCAACCGTTTGCACCTATTGCAAATATCACTGCTATCTGTGTAAATGTTTGCTTGTTCTCTGAAATTAACTTTACACCACAATAAGCCATGCCTGGCAGTAACCCTTATTCATCTTTAAAAATGCTAACAAATGAAACCATAAAAGCTATTTTGTGGTACTCCACTTTGACTACAGGGTTACCAGTTCTAACCTGTTTAAACCAGTTGGTGAGGGCCTAGGATTCCCAGTGCAGACTGGTAGACCTGTGTGAGCTCATGTCTCCAGACACTTCACACCATCACAGCCTCCGTCTTCTGCTCATCTCCTGTTTTATCATGCGTGGGAGGACACTGACAGATCTGGATAAACTGCTTTGTTCATACACATGCAACAGCGCATAAAACAGGTGAACGTAGACTGAAACTGTAATTGAACCATGTCAGTACTGGCCTTTATTAGAAATTTGATATTTAATGTCAGCCTGTAAAGCCTGCAGTAACACTTGCCTCACCATGTCTTAAAATAATACCTCAAATAAGCTTTATCCAAAAGTGAGATGATGAAATGGATATCAATCTGTGTGTGTGTATATAGAGCTGGAGTCAGGACATTGTTGGCCTAGTTTAGCAAAAAAACTGGAAACGGGGGGACTGTTAGCCAAATGCTATCGAAAGTTTGAGAATACACCTACAAACACCATTAAAGCTGATTAATTAACATGTTATATCTTATTTATTTTACTTATACACAAACAGAAATAACAAGAACACTTGGTGGTTTGTGCTGTAACACCCTGGCACAGTGACTGTGTGCAGTGATGGTACCATCATGTCTGTATAAAGACAACACAAACCTGTGCTCACTGATTATATCCAGTGACATCCAGCCAGAGACACTGATCACAAGTGCTGGGCAGATGGATAAACGTACGTAAGTAAGTGGTAGGGACGGGTTGGTGGGGTCACCCCTTGGGTGTGTGCATACTGTACATACAGAAAATGGTCTGGTGGATTCTTGCAAATGCCATTAGGAACACTACGAGAAGCCAGAAGAGCCGGATTTTTTCAAAGTTTCAGGAAATATGACCAAAAAAAATGTACCTACTGTAGCTTTAAGTATAATGTTAGTAATGTAAATATTAATATAGTGGTCTTTCTATGAGTTGACAATAGCAGCAGCAAGCCAATTTGAGTTTGAGACCTCTAGTATAAAAGATATAGAAACCTGAATAGAAGCACAAATAAACATTTTGAAGTTTGAGTGAACACACGCAAATGCACACACGCTGACACGCAACACCTTTCCATTTTCTCTTTCAAGGTTAGAGGCTACTACATCTGCTGCCTGTTTCTCTTCCCTCAGCAGTGCCTTACTAGGCCAGTCCTGTTTTCCATTTTCATGCTGCAATTTTAAACGGATTATAAATGGATCAGCGTCATTATCGTGCGTATAAACATTGCTTTTCCACCATATTTAAGTGGGAAATGACGAGCCAAGCTTGACAAAGGGCATCCAGGCTGCTCTCCATCTTCAGAGCTGTCATCTGTCTCCTTCCCCATTTCCCATCAGCTTCTGTGTGACGGCTCCCTCCTCCATCATGTGTCACCTTCACCAACTAAGCCCTAAAATTACAGTCCATGGCCAATTTTTCCCATCTCAACTTGCACCCATCCCTCTTCAACTCGTGCACTATCACAATCAATTATCACATTTTCCTTCCCCTTTCACTTCTCATCTCTCCGTCTCATCTCTCTATGGGCTGTCTGGGTGTATTTATATCACTGCTGAATAACTGAAGGTGAGCAGAAGATAATTGTTTGTTATCTCTCTATTTTCTGACCATTAACCTCCCCCTACTCACAGAACAGTACTGATATAGTGGCGACACTTTTTGAACCACAACTCTCTTAGGAGCCACATTTGGCTCTTCGTGGACACGGACTGGAGAACTCTCTGTACATGAATCACAGGCTAAAAACAGATAGCCATCTGAAAAAGCTCGTAGTGGCTGTAGATTCACTGATTCTCAGTAAAAGTGAAGAAGTAGATTTGTTTTTAAATAAAGGTTACTGTGACTCAGAGAATGGTCTTGTCTCTCCTCCAGAACGTTTACCTTGGATGTGCAGTGGGAGTTTAGTTGTAGTTGGAATAGGCTCATCTCAGTCAGAAATAGTTCAGCATTTTGGGAAATACTATATATAGTGATTATTCAGAGCCAGGCTCACTGTTTCCTCACGCTTCCAGTGCCTATGCTACGCTAGTCTGACCATGTCCTGATTGAAGAATGATATACATCTGAAACAGGGGGGATTTAGAGAAATATTAATTGGCTGTCCAGAGGGTGGCATTGAGACTTTAAAGGGTGGCAGAAGTATATGTTGATTTAATCACAAACAATCACATATATCGATATTTCATTGGAAAAGCAAATTAAGATATTTGAACTCAAAAACATTACATTATTGTGGCACATTATAAAGCATTGAATAGAAATATCAAATAGTCTCTAAAAGTAGAACAGGAGCCAGAGCCTTCAGTTACCAAGCTCCTCTCCTGTGGAACCAGCTTCCAGTTGTGGTTCGAGAGGCACACACCCTCTCCACATGTAAGAGTAGTCTTAAGACGTTTCTCTTTGATAAAGCTTATAGTTAGGGCTGGCTCAGGTGAGTCCTGAACCATCCTTTAGTTATGCTGCTATAGAGCTAGACTGCCGGGGGATTTCCCATGATGCACTGAGCTCATCTCTTCCTCTCCCTCTCTTTCTGCACACATTCATGTCCCATTAATGCATGTTACTAACTTCACTTCTTCCCCGGAGTTCTTGTGCTTCCTCGTCTCGCAGGTTCTCATGGATCCTGGTGGTGCCTGCCGCCATGGTCCTGCTTGACTCCCGCTGCTAATATTACTAAGTGAGTCTCTAAGGTTTTTAGGGCCAAGTAGAAGAATTTCGTTTTTTTCTGAGTTTAACATCACAAAATTGCAGCTCATCCAGGATTTTATGTCCAAAGACATGTTTGTAATTTAGATAATTGATTAATTTCATCGGGCTTGATCGATAGATATAACTGCATATCATCTGCATAGCAATGAAAGTTAATGGTGTGATTCCTAATAATGTTGCCTAAAGGGAGCATATATAAAGTAAATAGTATTGGTCCAAGTACAGAACTCCATGACTAACGGTAGTAATTATTGAAGATTCCTTGTTAACATGTACAAACTGGGAACGATCTGATAAATATGACTTAAACCAGCTTAGTGCAGTTCCTTTAATGCCAATTTGGTGCTCAAGTCTTTGTAAAAGAATATTATGGTCAATGGTGTCAAATGCAGCACTAAGATCTAATAATACAAGTACAGAGACAAGTCCATTGTCAGAAGCAATCAAAAGGTCATTATTACCTTTAACCAGAGCTGTCTCTGTGCTGTGATGAACTCTAAATCCTGACTGAAAATCCTCAAATAAACTATTGTTATGTAGAAAGTCACACAACACTTTGGCGACTACTTTCTCCAGAATCTTAGAGAGGAAGGGGAGGTTAGAAATCGGTCTATAATTGGCTAAAACCCCTGGGTCAAGACTGGGCTTTTTAAGAAGGGGTTTAATTACAGCTACTTTAAAGGACTGTGGTACATATCCTGATAATGAAGAAAGATTAATCATATGTAGTAAAGAAGTACCAATTAAGGGTACGACTTCTTTAAGCAGCCTAGTTGGGATTGGGTCTAACAAACAGGTTGATGGCTTCGTTGAAGATATTATTGAAGTTAACTGATGAAGATTGATGGCAGAAAAACATTCTAAATATATATTTGAGTTTACATTAGTTAAAGTTCCTGAACTTGGAGAGCCACTGATAGCTGTTGGTGACTAATTCTCTCTCTAATAATAATAATAATAATTAAATCTGCAAGCAGCGATGGAGGGGACCTCGCACTCCACGCAACTCGGGGCGTGCTGCCGCGTCACGTACCATCGTAACACGTGCGGACCACGACATGAAAATCTCACGTAAATCAGCTCAAAATCGCCATGCAGCACTTACTTCCTGTTGCCACTAGGTGGCACTTTCACTATGTGTTCAGGGCGGGACTCTTATCAGACATGTGAAGTTTGGAGCCGATTGGACAATGTACACTCAAGTTATAGCAACTTTGTGTGTTCTGGCGGTACATCAAAGTTTGACGCCACGCCACGGACACGCCCTGTAACAAAAACTCACCACAATCAAGAAATATCATCAAGAACATGTTTTCCATTTTCTGACTAGATTTCAGCTTGATCTGATCATCCTACTAGGAATAGAACATGGAAGTATAAAAAAATGACATTTCCTTTCACCACTAGGTGGCGCTCTCACTTTTACTGTATATTATCACATAGACGTGTTCAGGGCGGGACTCTTATCAGACATGTGAAGTTTGGAGCCGATTGGACAATGTACACTCAAGTTATAGCAAATTCGTGTTTTGTGGCGATACATAAAAATTTCCCGCCACGCTACAGACACGCCCCCTCACCGCAGTCATCACATATCATCAACAATGTGTTTTGCATTTTATAAGTAAATTTCAGCTAGATCTGATCATCCTGGTAGGAGTAGAACATGAAAGTATAAAACATGATACTTCCTGTTGCCACTAGGTGGCGCTCTGACTATTACCGAATATTATCACATTGACGTGTTCAGGGCGGGACTCTTATCGAACATGTGAAGTTTCGTTGCAGTCGGATCATGTACCCAGAAGTTATGACGAATCCCTCTTTCATGGCGAAGGTTTGAAATTGGATGCCACGGGATGCCACGCCACGGGCACAATGTTGGACGAAAAAAACTGACTGCACTGACCAATTCTGAAGTAGATCCAGTAAAACCTGTAGGAGGAGTTCGTTAAAATAGAAGCCCTGAAATGCCAAAAATGACACAGTGTGACATTCGTTCAAAATGGCCAACTTTGACGGCACGCCACGGACACACCCTTCAACGTACAGTCAAAAAATTAACAGCGTTTATTCAGCACCATGTTTTGACTGTACTGACCAATTTTGAAGCAGATCCCAGAAATTCCCTAGGAGGAGTTCGTTCAAATACAAGCCCAAAAAGTCAAAATGACCACAAAATGATGAAAATTAAAAATTTAAATTGCAGACTTCCTGTGGGTTTTGGGGCATGGGTCCAAGAGGCTTTTCTGCTTCTTTTATCATGATACACATGCGTAGCAATTTTCGTACATGTGGGCCTTACGTGTCTTGGGGGCTGATTCTGGGGGGGGCGTGGCTTAGACGTTTGGCGGCGCCCGTGCACGGGGACAATGTCACATCGGTATTTTGCTATGTTTGAATTTTGTGCAAATTTTCATGGCATTTTGAGCATGTTGCGGGGGCCAAATATGCGGTCGAACTTCCAGACGTATAATAATAATTCCTAGAGGAACAATAGGGTCCTTGCACTTGTTAGTGCTTGGTCCCTAATAATTTTATTATAAAAGAAGCTCATGAAGTCTTTGCTACTTAAGGTTATGGGGATATGTGGCTCAATAGAGCTGTGACTCTCTGTCAGCCTGGCAACAGTGCTGAAGAGGAACCTAGGGTTGTTCTTATTTTCTTCTATTAGTGCTAAATAATAGGCTCCTCTGGCATTACGGAGGGCCTTTCTATAAGTTTTAAGATTATCATGCCAAATTGAGCGATATTCTAATAATTTCGAAGAGCGCCATTTCCTTTCCGATTTCCTTGTTTTTTGCTTTAATTGGCAGGTTTGGTGCTAGTTTCCTATGTTTTAATATTTTCCTTTTTATAGGAGCGATAGAATCTAATGTTAATCATAGTGAGCCTGCAGCACTATCAACAAGATTATCAATTTTGGAGGGATTAAAGTTGTTATAGGACTTTCTTATATTCAGACACGGCATTGAATTAAACACTGTTGGAATCTCCTCCTTAAATTTAGCTACAGCACTGTCAGATAGACATCTGCAGTTTTTTATTAAATAATGGTCAGATAGGAAAGGATGGTGTGGGAAGACTATTAAATGTTAAATGTAATATCAATGCCATATGATAGAACGAGGTCAAGAGTGTGATTAAAACAATGAGTTGGTTTTTTTACACTCTGACAGAAGCCAATTGAGTCTATTAATGAGATAAATGCGTTACTAAGGCTGTCAGTGGTAACATCCACATGAATATTAAAATCACCTACAATAATTACTTTATCTGATTTAAGGACTAAACTTGATAAAAACTCTGAGAATTCAGATATAAAATCGGAGTACGGTCCAGGAGCGCGGTACACTATAACAAATAGAACTGGCTGCAGTGTTTTCCAGTTTGGGTGAGAAAGACTAAGAACAAGACTTTCAAATGAATTATAATTTAGTTTAGGTTTAGGGTCCATGAAAACGCTCGAATCATATATGGCTGCTACTCCACCTCCTCGGCCAGTGCCTCGAGGAATGTGAGTATTAATATGACTGGGGGGGTGGATTTATTTAGGCTAACATACTCCTCGTGGGACAACCAGGTCTCAGTAAGACAAAGTAAATCAATATCATAATCTGATATTAATTCATTCACTAAAACAGCTTTAGAGGACAGAGACCTGATATTTAACAGCCCACATTTTATTATTTTATTTTGTGCTACTGAGGAGTTGGTTTTAATTTTTATTAGGTTTTTATTTCTTTAAATAATTTAGGTGGTCGGGGGACAGACACAGTCTCTATGGGGTTTTGGGTGGGTGACTGTTCTAATGGAAGTACAGAGAAGTGTGTAAGACAGCAGCTCTGCTTCCTGGTCCCAACTGAATTGAATTGAATAACAATCTTACTATATTTACGTTTATCTTTAGTCAGCAGTTTTAAATTTGATTCAATGTCGCCCGCTCTGGCCCCAGGGATACATTTAACTATGGCCGCTGGCTTTGCTAACTTCACGTTTCTGACTATCGAGCTGTCAATAACCAGAGTTGTTTCCTCAGCGGGTGTGTCGCTGAGTGGGGAAAATGTATTAGAAACGTCTATCTGTTTGTGGTGAACTGTGGGCTTCAGCGGCTTATCCTTCCTCCGTTCAGTCACCCACTCTCCCTGGCTTCCCAGCTGCTCGGGAACTACCAGGGGGCGGCTAACAGAAGCTACCTTCGGTCGGCCCGCATCAATTACTGGGGGCAGGCTAACTATAGCGGCTAAAGATAATTCTGTGGTGCGGTACCGTACTTCTAGATCACTGAGCCTCGCCTCCAGCGCAGTAAATAAACTACACTTAGGCTAATACATGTACCACTATCACTAAAGGAGGCTGAGGAATAGCTAAACATTATGTTAATTTCCTTTTTTCAACATGGTATTTTTTAAATCAATCTAAATGAATGTGTTAAATTTGACAGCATTTGACAAGAGGGTTCACTACCTGCTGCAACCTAGTATTCTTCTATGTGGCTTGCAGTTATGTACCACACATGCTCTGACACCTACTGGCTAGTGCAATATGTGTCTTACTCTGAAGCAAACCATAAACTCTTCAGGCTCTATTTTCATGAATTCAGAGGCATAGATGTGCCCTGCCCAGTGTGTTGGGACCACTGGTACTTCTGTGGCCAGGCCCGCCTGGTGCACTAGTGGCCCACATGGATACATTGGTGAGATCCGAAAGAATCCATTATCATACATTACATTAAACATTACGACATTACAAAAAACATTACAGGTAGACAATTAGTTGTCTCTTAATAGTTGAGACAATCATGGCCAATCACAGTCACAATTACAGGCCCCACACAGGGCTCTCCCTGTCATCCCTGACAATTTTGGAATCCTGTATAATAATAATAATAATAAATATATAAATAAATAATAAAGGATGGTTAATTGTTAAAGGACCAGTGTGTAGGTTTAGGTTAGGTTAGTCAGTTCTGGGATACTGTAGAAACATGGCGGTTCAACATGGTGAACTCTGTAGAGTATCAAATACTGACAATTTGACGCCGTGGGAACGAGACTTAACAATTAACTATCTTTCTTGGCTCTGACTGGTTGTTTTTGTTCAGGCACAATGGATTCTTGCAAATGCCATTAGTAGCGCTAGGAGGATCCAGAGGAACCGTTTTTTTTCACAGATGATCTGTCTCATGTACTACTATCAGAAACACAATGAACACAGCGATAATTACCTACTGCAGCTCTAAGTATTCTCAGGTTAGGCTTGGAGACTGTGACCCAATGAGGATCTGTCAGAACAACACTACTGAGTTGCATTATGGAAGTATAGGATTCAGTGTTTCGGGATATTTTATGTCATTTTAAGGGCCACAGGTTGGATTTAAAACCTGGGTCGCTGAAGTAAAGACTTCGTTCATGGGGCGCAGGCTCTACTTTTAGAATGTCCCATGAGATTGACCCATACTAAGGACTAAGAGCCAGGTTATGCTAGAAAATAACTGGTTTGTACGGTGAAAAGCTGACCCCCCCTCCAATCCAGAAAGGTATGGAGAAGGGGTTCCAGAGCTATTTGACCATCCAACATGGCAGCCAATGAGCTCAGGTCAGGTAAATGACTGGATTGTGTCACAGCTTTCCTGCTTGAGCCCATTTTCTATCAACAGGAAACAGGGGTCTATCACTCACTTCTGAAATCCATCTCTGTGTCTTTTCTCATTCACATCTCTCTATAAAAGCAAGAAATTTCTGTCTGTCTGTCTGTGTGTGTGCCTCAAATATCTCTGCAGATCAGGATCAGACTGATCTGAGAGTTTCAACATGGCTGCTGTGTGGTTTAAGGGTGTGCAACGTCGGCTTTGTTTGGACTACAAAGATACCATTAATAAATGATTTCATAAATTATTTACGAATTCCTCTAGCAACCAACCATTGTCAACCATAGCCACCATAGCCACCATAGCCACGTGCGCACCAGAGCCAATCACTGCAGAGCCCACCCCCATGACACACCTTAAGAAACACACTGATCTATACCTGCAGCGGCGTGAGTGGCTTTATACCTGCAGTGGATTTTGCCGGCTGTTCGGTCCCGTTCTGTGCATCTAAACTGACTGTGGTGGATTACTGAGACTGAACGAGTCCGGACTGAGTCTGTTCCGGTCTGAGGAGATCCGGATACGCGAGGACAACAAACTGGAATTGGAATCTGTGAATGTTCGTCTGTTGCTAGCTGCTACAACTTCAAACAACCTCATTTGGCCATCCATGAAAAAGCTACTTAACCTCCCACTTTCCTATAGCAATACATACTTCCTACGGGCACTGCACTAGTTTATTAAATACAGGGTAGCAAAGCTATAATGTTATATACACTTTATGTGTTTTTAAAAAGTGAATACCCAGGAAATTCAAACTGCACAGCTAAGACACTATATTGGCACTTGGCATCCCAACTTACATGCTTAAATGTTAACTGGCCTAAAAACTTAATATCGCCCCATAACAACATGGATGTAACTTTTTAATAATGAAGTACCATAACATAACATTTGCATGTTAAACAAGGTGCATATTTAATGCTCAGCAAGTCTATACATCTGTTACTCTCAAAACTGTACATTAAAGCTAAACAAACACAATGTTTTGTACAGAAGAGCTATAAACCAGGAGTTAGGATGAAGTCATTAAATAATCCTTAACAAAGAAATCAAGTGCAAACACGCAGCAGTATTGCAAACACACTTCTAAATGAAATCAAAACATGCACAAGTTCAAGTACTCTTAAGCTGTCACTGCCTCTACATGTAGTAACTAATGTAAATGTGTAAAGTCTAATGAGAGAACTTTAAAACACACACATTAGTAAAAACCCCTCATTTACATCCTGTTGGGTTACAACAAATATGTTCCTTTAAGAAATTACCTTAATTTCCTTAAATTAAATCAGTGCAGCATCAGTTCAAAATGTGCCTGTTGTGAAGGGGCCGATTGCTTTGCCTCCAGTGTTGATGCTTAAGGTTCCTTAATATCATTAACCTGCAGAGCCAGAGAGCCCCTGCAGTTCCAGACCCATGCATCAGTTTTTGTTTTCCTTTTTTAAACGATATTAATGGACGGTACTTATATAGCACCTTTCTGGCCACCCACCTAGAGGGGTCTGTCCTAGGTTTCTGCCTCTTTAAAGGAAATGTTTCCTTGTTGCTGTTGCCAAGTGCTTACTCATGGTAATAACTGTTGGGTCTCTGTAAATAATTTTATAGGGAGTACGGTCTAGACCTGCTCTATTTGAAAAGTGTCCTGAGCTCCTCCCTTCCTCATTCATGTTCCATTAATGCATGTTACTAACTTCACTTCTTCCCCGGAGTTCTTGTGCTTTCTCGTCTCGCAGGTTCTTATTGATCCTGGTGGAGCCTCCTGCCATGGTCCTGCTAGATTGCCATTGCCAATACTGTTGTTGCTGTGCACCTGTCTGTCTGTCTGTCTCTCTCTCTCTCTCTCTCGACCCCAACTGGTCGAGACAGACGACCACCCACCTAGAGCCGAAGGATCTGTCCTAGGTTTCTGCCTTTTAACAGGCAGTTTTTCCTTGCCCTTGTCGCCAAGTGCTTGCTCATGGTGGAACTGTTGGGTCTCCGTAATTAATGTTTTAAAGAGTTCGGTCTAGACCTGCTCTATTTGAAAAGTGTCCTGAGATAACTTCTGTTATGAATTGCCGCTATACAAAAAAAACTGAATTGAATTTCTAATCTTTCAACCACTCAAAGCAATTTACACTACATCACATTGACCTATTCACACACACACTGATGGCAGAGTCTGCCATGCAATGTGCCAACTGCTCACCCGAAACAGAAACTAAGGGCATTCACACACATTCATACTCTGATAGCAGAGCATCAAGAACAATTTGGGGTTCAATACACTGCATGCACAATTATTAGGCAAGTGAGTATCTTGACCTTATTGTCATTTTCATGCATATTTTCCAACTCCAAGCTACAGTGGGTACGGAAAGTATTCAGAGCCCTTTAAATTTTTCACTCTTTGTTTCATTGCAGCCATTTGCTAAAATCAAAAAAATCAAAATTTCTCATTAATGTACACTCAGCACCCCATCTTGACAGAAAAAAAAACAGAAATGTAATGTTTTTGCAAATTTATTAAAAAAGAAAAACTGAAATACCACATGGTCATAAGTATTCAGACCCTTTGCTCAGTATTGAGTAGAAGCACCCTTTTGAGCTACTACAGCCATGAGTCTTCTTGGGAATGATGCAACAAGTTTTTCACACCTGGATTTGGGGATCCTCTGCCATTCTTCCTTGCAGATCCTCTCCAGTTCTGTCAGGTTGGATGGTGAACGTTGGTGGACAGCCATTTTCAGGTCTCTCCAGAGATGCTCAATTGGGTTTAGGTCAGGGTTCTGGCTGGGCCAGTCAAGAATGGTCACAGAGTTGTTCCGAAGCCACTCCTTTGTTATTTTAGCTGTGTGCTTAGGGTTATTGTCTTGTTGGAAGGTGAACCTTCGGCCCAGTCTGAGGTCCTGAGCACTCTGGAAGAGGTTTTCTTCCAGGATATCTCTGTACTTGGCCGCATTTATCTTTCCTTCAATTGCAACCAGTCGTCCTGTCCCTGCAGCTGAAAAACATCCCCATAGCCTGATGCTGCCACCACCATGTTTCACTGTTGGGATTGTATTGGGCAGGTGATGAGCAGTGCCTGGTTTTCTCCACACATACCGCTTAGAATTAACGCCAAAAAGTTCAATCTTGGTCTCATCAGACCAGACAGACAATCTTATTTCTCATAGTCTGGGAGTCCTTCATGTGTTTTTTGGCAAACTCTATGCGGGCTTTCATATGTCTTGCACTGAGGAGAGGCTTCCATCGGGCCACTCTGCCATAATGCCCCGACTGGTGCAGGGCTGCAGTGATAGTTGACTTTGTGGAACTTTCTCCCATCTCCCTACTGCATCTCTGGAGCTCAGCCACAGTGATCTTTGGGTTCTTTTTTACCTCTCTCACCAAGGCTCTTCTCCCACGATTGCTCAGTTTGGCTGGACGGCCAGGTCTAGGAAGAGTTCTGGTCGTCCCAAACTTCTTCCATTTAAGGATTATGGAGGCCACTGTGCTCTTAGGAACCCTGAGTGCTGCAGAAATTCTTTTGTAACCTTGGCCAGATCTGTGCCTTGCCACAATTCTGTCTCTGAGCTCCTTGGGCAGTTCCTTCGACCTCATGATTCTCATTTGCTCTGACATGCACTGTGAGCTGTAAGGTCTTATATAGACAGGTGTGTGCCTTTCCTAATCAAGTCCAATCAGTTTAATTAAACACAGCTAGACTCCAATGAAGGAGCAGGACCATCTGAAGGAGGATCAGAAGATATGGACAGCATGTGAGTTAAATATGAGTGTCACAGCAAAGGGTCTGAATACTTATGACCATGTGATATTTCAGTTTTTCTTTTTTAATAAATTTGCAAAGAATTTCTACATTTCTGTTTTTTTCTGTCAAGATGGGGTGCTGAGTGTACATTAATGAGAAATAAAATGAACTTTTTTGATTTTAGCAAATGGTTGCAATGAAACAAAGAGTGAAAATTTTAAAGGGGTCTGAATACTTTCCGTACCCACTGTATATAAACTTGAATCCTAATTGGATTTAAGCATTATCAGGTGATGTGTATTTGTGTAATGAGGGTGGGTTGGCCTAAACAAGTGATCAACACCCTATATCAAGGTGTGCATAATTATTTGGCAGCTTCTTTACCTCAGACAAAATGGGCCAAAAAAGAGATTTCACAAACTCTGAAAGGTAAAAAAATGCTAAATTTCATTCCCTTTCAAAGGGATGCAGCACTCTTGAAGTAGCTAAGGTACTGAGACATGATCACTGAACAATGAAAGGTTTTGTTAGCAAATAGAAAAACCGCATGGAGAAAATAGACACAAATTAACTCCTAAAGACTTGAGAAGAATTAAATCTCAAGCTACCAGGAATCCATTAACCTCCAGTGTTGCCATATTCCAGAAATGCAACCTACCTGGAGTGTCCAGAAGTACAAGGTGCTCGGTGCTCAGAGACATGGCCCAGAAAGGCCTAAACACGACCACCCCTGAACAAGACACAAGCTGAAATGTCAAGACTGGCCCAAGAAATATTTTTCAAAGGTTTTATGGACGGATAAAATGAAAGTGACTCTTGACGGACCAGATGGATGGGCCTGTGGCTGGTTCACTAATGGGCACAGAGCTTCACTTCAAGTCTTGTATGGGCTGCCATTATTCAGGATAAGCTAGTTGGGCCTTCTCGGGTTGAAGATGGACTTCAAATCAACTCCCAAACCTACTGCCAGTTTTTAGAAGATACTTTCTTCCTGCAGTGGTACAGGAAAAAGTCTACATCATTCAAGAAGGCCATGATTTTAATGCAGGGCAATGCTCCATCACATGCATCCAAGTACTCCACTGCATGGCTAGCCAGCAAAGGCCTTAAAGATGACAGAATAATGACATGGCCCCCTTCCTCATCTGACCTAAACCCTATTGACAACTTGTGGGCCTTCTTAAATGTGAGATTTACAGTGAGGGAAGACAATACAACTCTTTGAACAGCATTTGGGAGGCTGTGGTTGCTGCTGCATGAAAAGTTGATCATCAACAGATCAAGAAACTAACAGACTCCATGAATGGAAGGGTCATGACAGTTATTTAAAAGAAGGGTGACTATATCGGTCACAGAATATTTGTTGAAATGTTTATTTGTAAATTTGGAGTTGTTTGTTTTTCTTACTCTAATAAATGAAATGTTATGGGAAAAGTTTAGTTTTTTTTTAGTTGCATAGTAATTTTGCACACTAATAGTTGCCTAAAAATTGTGCACACATAGATATTCTCCTTTCCTTTGTTTAATACTCAGGTTTGAGGTTTATTAACGTTTTGGATTGACTGAGAGCACTGTATTTGTTCAAAAATAAAATGAATCCTCAGGATTACAACTTGCCTAATAATTGTGCTCAAGGATCATTCTGGGCTACTGTAGAAATATGACTGTTCAACGTGGCTTATTCTAAGGTAACAAAAACAAAACGATTCTTCTTTATAAACTAATGAAAACATAACTATGAATATTCAATTAAATTTGATTTGTATGGTGCCAATTCATAACAGAAGTTATCTAAGGACACTTTTCAAATAGAGCAGGTCTAGACCGTACTCTTTATAAAATTATTTAGAGATCCAACAGTTCCCATTATGAGCAAGCACTTGGCGACGGAGGCAAGGAAAAACTTCCTTTTTAGAGGCAGAAACCTCGGACAGACCCTGGCTCTAGGTGGGTGGCCGCCTCGACCAGTTGGGGGGGGAGAGAGAGAGAGAGAGAGAGAGGGGGTAAAGACAGAAGACAAAGGTGCACAGCAACAACAGTAGCAAGAACTACCCTAATAGTAGTGACTGATGGTGATGATATTATATGTAGCCTAGAACTGCAGGGCAATGTTTCTCAGCTTGTCCGAGAAGGGCTGACATGCAGATAGACTCCTTCCATTTTGGATAGAGTTCAGTTACACATTAGCCTACAAAAATTAGGATTACACTGATTTATCGTTTTCCCAATATGTCAGGCTGATATTGGACTTTTATTGAAAGTCAGATACCCATTAGTATCGTCCTACTCTGTACTGATGGAAAATTCAAAACCTGCTGTGACTTTTCCTTTTTATGAGTGAGATGTTAAAATGGATATTAATCTCATGTCTGTATGGAACTGGAATCAGGATGTGGATACCCTAGCTTAGCATAAAGACTGTAAACATGGAGTAACAGCTAGCCTGACTGTTCAAAACACACAACACAAATCTCTTTTGCATAATTCATACACAAACATAAATGTGGAAATATTTCAAACATGAAACTGATAATCTTCCGGGAAAAACACTGAACTCTGGGAACTTTCTGTATTTGCATTTGAAGACAACGAATACAAAATATATCTCTATCATCAGTGTCAAACATTGCCGTTTAAATCATACAGCTTGGATTTACCTTAAACATAATAATTATTATAATAAATAATATACAACATAACACGACATAATATAAAAAAGAATTAATTACAGACTACAGCTGTCTCAGTTGAAACAGACTCTCCTGGTTTCACTTAAGCTCCTTTAAATAATTCTACATTATATTTTAATGTAACTGTATATATATATATATATATATGTAGCATCAACCTCTTAGATTTTTCAATAGTGTGATCATTTTTGGCTAACCGAACCCAATTATTAGGAGTCATAGGCACTTTAAATAAAAATAAAATAAATCACCAACTTATCAAATATTTGGCTATTTCCATCGGCATAACTTGGGATATGGCAATAGTTTGCAAATGTGCAATAGCAGAGACTTAGGCCTCTGGTTTCATGGCAGTAAACAGGAGGACATGGAACAGCAACCTAATGATGATGTCGGCTGATAGATAGGTTAGTTAATTAGTAAATTGGTTTTGTTTGACTTAAGTTTGTATCAGTGGAAATATTGGGCTGGCAGGTATGGCTGTTCCTTTTTCAAAAAATTAATTTCGAACAAACTTGAAATGGCATGCAATTCATTTGAACGAATAATCTCAAAACCCATAGTGCAACTGCATAACGCCATACAGGAAAACATAACATCAACATAAGTGGCACATTTGTTGTGGCTGTAGAGTTAGACAGCTGCTTTGTACAAAGTTGGCAGAAGCTTCTCAGAAGCTTTGGTGTCACGATTGTTCGCTCAGGACGGCTTTGCTCCATGCTTTGCTCGCTAGTGTCCTCCAGTTTTACAACAACATAAGATTATTAGCTTAGTTTACTGAGAGGCCAATAGGGCATGCCATAGATCAAGGAGATGATGAAGGGCCCTCGACAACGAGGCAAACTACTTCTAAGGGTCTTGCACTTATAGACTATACATTTTGTATAGCTGCCCGTTAACAGTCGTCTTAACTGTTAGTTGCTGAGAAGAGGCTTATTCAGACTGCCCAAGTCTGCGTGGTAGAACGTCTTGATTTTTATTTTGGCGCCCATGTTAACAAATTAGAGTGGTCATGTCTCATACGCACCTCAGCTGTGTCTGCAGCAAGGCTTCACTAGAGAGTCATGGTCTTGCCTATTTTTTACCGTGAGCCCAAGAGTACAGTGAAAGGATATGTTGGTAGTCATATCCATATATTTCAGTAGAGTTTCGATTGTTAAAAGTAAAAGCACTGTAGTAATCTTTTATTTAACACGACTTCACTTGAAAAGAATTTGTAGAAGAATTTCTGGAAGTGAGCCGGATGACGGGCAGTATCTTTCCACTGGCTGTCTCTCTCTCGCTCACTCTCTCGGGTAAACAAATCACACATGCTTTCTGGTTACCACATTAAAACTATATGGCATTGAAAATTTAATGATAGGAAATTTTAGATTTTTCATGGACATTATACAGGGAAAAGTGTATAGGGAAACACAGGCGTGGCAACATCGCACAACATGCTCTCGGTGTGAACACAGCGTGCGTGGGAGATGCAGCTGTCAAGCGCAGGAGGCACTACACGCTGTTCAGGCGGCATATGTGAACAGGGTGTTAGACAACCCACTTTGCATTAGTCAGATAGTCACAGAAAAACAAAATCGGGAGCTGCTCGTCACCAGGACCACAGTATCAGGAGACTGTTGCAAAATGGACCTTTCCTCTTGTAACACAGGGAGGCTCTTACCGGTGAACTGTTGCATGTGCTAACTGTACTAGCTAGTTAGCAGTTCTATAAACTGACTTTACCCGGACTTGGAGCTTGAAGGACAGGCGGAGTTTAAACACTACTAGCATAGGAGCACAGGGCCCAATGGGAAATACTGCTAAGGAGCGAGGCTGGAATGAGCGACAAATTAATACAAATTAATTAGTAAGTAACTGTTAATCATCCATCGTGTGGATAAGTCTGCCAGTATTTGTTTTAGAAAGGCTGGAAGTTATTTATTACGTGTTTTGAACAATGAAACCTGTGTTGCGTTTAAGAGACACCGTATTGGTACGATGCAAAGGAATACATTTATTAACAAAAAGACAAAGGAAGAGCAACACAAACAAAGGCTGTGATCTTGAGCCAGGGAGTTGAAAGAGAGGGAGGGCGGAGAAAGGATCCACTTTTATAGGCCATGCCCACAGCTTCATGCAGGTGCCCTCAATCATCACTGAGGACTGCACCTTGAACACAGAGACATAACAGACAGGCAAAAGGATAGAAAAAGTACAATGACACGTAACACCCCCTCCCTTAAGATGACAGCCATGCTGTCAGCATCAATATCCTAGATTACACGTGAGAGGGCTTCGGCCACAACATTATCACACCCCTTCTTATGCCGAATATCTATATTAAAGTTCTGGGCCATAAGAGCCCACCGCATGAGCCGTTGGTTGTTATTATACATGCGGTTAAGGAAGACTAAAGGGTTGTGATCAGTAAAAACCAACACCAGCTGTGGTGTTGAGCCAACATAAGCCTCAAAATGTTGGAGGGCCCAAAGCATGGCAAAAGTCTCTTTTTCGACAGTGCTATACCTGTGTTGGGCTCCAGAGAACTCCTTGGAAAAATAACAAACGGGATGATCGATACCTGAAGAAGCGTCCTGCAGCAATACAGCACCAGCACCAGTCCCGCTTGCATTAACCTCCAACTTAAACGGCATTGCAAAGTTAGGAGCCAACAAAACCAGAGAAAAGCTGAGAAGCGCTTTTACGGACTGAAAAGCTAGCTCACACTTGGTGTCCCAAAACAAATCCTTGGTGGGGCTAAGGAGGTCAGTCAAAGGAGACACAATTGCAGCAAAGTTACGGCAGAGCCCTCTATAATAACCAGCTAGTCCAAGAAAGCGACGCAGTTCCCGCTTACTGGTGGGAACAGGGAACTCAGCGATAGCTGTTATTTTGGCATCTACTGGCCGCACTTGACCCTGACCAACCTTCTTGCCAAGATAAGTGACGGTGGCCTTGGCAAACTCGCATTTTGCCAGATTCAGTGTGAGGGAAGCATCTTGCAAACACTGAAACACAACAGACAAGGTTTCCACGTGGGACTGCCAGTCAGCAGAATAGACTACCACATCATCAAGGTAGACCTCACAGTTTGCCACACCAGACAGCACCATTTTCATAAGGCGCTGGAAAGTGGCAGGGGCATTGCGCATACCAAATGCTATGACTGTATACTGCATGTACCTGTCTGGTGTCACAAATGCAGAGATCTCAGAAGCACGTGGTGTTAACGGTACTTGCCAGTAGCCCTTTAGCAGATCCAACTTGGTGACGTAGCGAGCAGCTCCAACTCTATCGATGCAATCCTCTACACGAGGAAGAGGAAAAGAATCTGGTTTAGTTACAGCATTAGGTTTCCTTTAATCAGTACAAAAGCGTGGTGTTCCATCAGACTTTGGCACTAATAAACACGGAGAGCTCCAGGCACCGAAGCTGGGAACAGCCAGGCCATGCTGTTGCAAATACTCAACCTCTATTTGCATTTGAGCTCTTTTTGTGGGATTCACGCAATAGGCATGCTGCTTAATAGGAAGACAGTCACCAACATCAATGTCATGCTGTAACACAGTGGTTTGGGTCGGTACATCTGAAAATAGCGAATGACGGCTTTCAATTAACTTGAGAATATTACTCTTATCTGTCCCAGAAAGATGAGACAGGTGATTGTCCAAATCGCCTAATACTTGGGAATTCGGCAGCCGAGCACACAGAACAGGAGCATCTTGCACCACTAGCTTATCATCCAGAGGAGAATAGCATGGCAGCAATGCTGTTACAGCTACAGGCAACACATAGCTGGAGGGGAGAGAGACGTTTCAGCGAACCTGTCAACATAAGGCTTGAGCATGTTCACATGACATACACAAGTCTTTCGTCTCCTATCAGGAGTACCAATAACATAATTGGTTTCACTCAGTTTCTTTTCGATCACATAAGGGCCAGTGAACTTAGCTTGAAGCACTGAACCAGGAATAGGAAGAAAAACCAACACAGAATCTCCAGGTTTAAAACTGCGTTCAATAGAACCCTTATCAAAGTGAGCCTTCATTTTAGATTGGGAGCCAGACAGTGCTTCTTTTGCTACCTCACAGGCATGATGAAGACGCTCTCTGAAAGAACTGACATAGTCCAGCACGTTTTGACTAGAAGCTGCTCACGCAACAACTTCAACGGTCCACGAACTGTGTGGCCAAATACCAGTTCCGCAGGACTGAAACCCAATGACTCCTGAACAGTCTCTCGAATAGCAAAAAGCAGGAATGGTATACCTTCGTCCCATTCCTTACCAGTTTCAAGACAATAAGCACGCAACATAGTCTTAAGGGTTTGGTGGAAGTGCTCTAGTGCCCCCTGGCTCTCTGGGTGGTAGGTGCTAGAGACCTGATGTTTCACAGCCAACACTTCTAAAACCTGAGAAAACACTTTTGACATAAAATTGGTACCCTGGTGAATTGGTGGTTGAATGACCTTTGGCAACCCAAAAGTGGTACAGAATTTCATCAATTCTTTCACTACCACCTTGGCTTTGAGGGAAGGCAGTGGAATTGCCTTTGGGTATCGAGTTGTAGCACACATTAAAGTCAGGAGAAACTGGTGACCAGATTTTGGCATCTTTAGGCAACACTGCTGCTACACACTTAGCCAAAGAAGGATCGGCCTTCTGAGCCTCTATCAGCTGCTCCCTGCCAACCTTTACTTGAGTCTCAGACTCATCAGACAAGGTGACAGGACTGGACAATGTAACCTCAAAAGTATCAGCTACAGTGCAATCAGTAAACTGCTTAGCTAAAGTTAACTCAGCAGTGGCAGAGGGACCATTAGACGCAGTCCCAACAGTTTCTTCACATGGAGCTATAAACATTTCTGAAAGGTCTACCACATCCTCAACCTTACGTGACTGAGCGCGAGTTACAACACAAGCAGGAAACACTTCAATCATCATGTCCACTCCTTCTACAGGAAGTTCAGGATGAATAGCCTCTGCCACAGGGCCTGTAACCAAACCAGACTGTAAGTACACAACATGCAATGGGACTTCAAACCAAGTCAGTCCACACCCACGCACCAAAGCATTTTCACCAGTAGAGGTTTCTTCAGAAAGGGGCAATATTCCCTCCACCAACAAAGACTGAGCGGCTGCTGTATCTCTTAGGATACGAACTGGGACAAACTCCTCTGACTCAGAGGTGGCCACCAACCCCTCCATACGGAAAGGTTCAGTGCTGTCCTCACTGGACTCACTCAGACCTTTCCCCACCCCAGGCCTGTCTTCACTGAAATGACTGAGACCGGCTCAAAGCCACAACACATTTAAGAGACACCATATTGGTACGATGCAAAGGAATACATTTATTACCAAAAAGACAAAGGAAGAGCAACACAAACAAAGGCTGTGATCTTGTGCCAGTGAGTTGAGAGAAAGAGGGAGGGTGGAGAAAGGATCCACTTTTATAGGCCACACCCACAGCTTCATGCAGGTGCCCTCAATCATCACTCAGGACTGCACCTTGAACACAGAGACATAACAGACACACAGGCAAAAGGATAGAAAAAGTACAATGACACGTAACAGATGTTATACTGTGTTGTAGTAAATTAACTAAATGTTCAGTCTTGGTTGTTCTGACACAGAATCATTACCACTTTTTCCGTTTCATTTAACAGGCGGCTGTTAAAATCTATATATTTGAATAATTTAATTAATATAATAAAAGTGCTATGACTAGGCGAATATTGCCTTTATCTAAAGACTACTAGTTAACGAGGACAATCTTTGGGCGGGTTAGGGTTGGGGTTAGATCACACCTTTGCTGAGGTGTGACATGGCTCCCGTCATGGATGTATGTTCCCAATGTGAAGAATGCACCTCCCCGATCAAAGTAATGGAACTGGTTAAAGTCACTGACAAATAAAAAAAAAAAAACAACAAAATGAGTTTTTCCTCCTGTATCTGTCAGCTACTGAGGGTAAATATTAGTTTGTCTGGAGGCTGACAGCTCATTATTTTATTTTGTTTAAGCTCGACGTTTTCAGTTTCATTACCAGCAGCTTTGCACATGCTACCACTGATGCAGCACATACTCCTCATAGCCATGAAATTAGAGGTTGTAGTAATTGTTAATGCAGATATCTTGCACCAGACAGTAAAGGTTTATCAAAATGATGCCTCCCATCCCCCCATGCTATAGCATACACAGAACGCAGAGACAATAGTTAGTCTGGGTTATGGAGAGTTGACCCTAACCTCACGACCCGGGCAAACAGAAAAGAGGTTTTCTCTCTACTTCCAACTGATTTCAGTAAGGATTTGACTACGTTGATTGGTTGAAGTTCGCCTGTGATAGTATTATGAGTGTTTTTTTTCGCAATACGCAATAATATAATTAGTCCCAACACTACATATTATACATACACACTGCAGTTGTGGGCAACAGTTTCACTGTGTAATAAGGGATTATTAACAACATTTCAGGTGAACTCACTTACAGTTGGACCACCAAATAAGGTTTAGGTGATAAACTTGTTTAGAACCCGTGTTCCCAGATCTCAGCAGTTACTTAAGTGAATCCAGTGTTATCAGAACTTAAAGTTGATACTATGCCAGCACAGTAGACGACTTGACTTGACGACAACTAGCATGTGTTTGCATTGCTTCTAAATTGCCTGTTGGTACTCGACAGGGATTAGTTTGCACAAAGAGCATGAAAACTTGTGTTGATGTTTCGGCATGTGGGGCAACAGACTGAGTACAAGCATGAGGGGAGGTCAGTGCTCTCTGCAGGACTGCTCTCTGTTTATTGCTGTCACATAGTGATTCATTAGTGTGCAGCCAATGTACCTGCCTGATATTCCTTAATGCAGTGTCAGCGCAGCGCTCTCAGTCAGTTTCTCTCTCTCCTCTAATTTCCTCTCTGATCACTTATCAAATGCTCGCCATGACCCTCACTCGTCATTATCCATCAGTTTCCTCCTACTGACAATCATAGACTAATGCTTCTGTGGTGCTGCTTTATGAAGCTCTCCTGCTTCTCTTTACTAACGGCTGCCTTCTCCTGATGGGCTTCCTCCTGCCGGGGCCCCTCGGTCACCACCCTACTGACTGGCCTCTCATTAGGCTTCCTGTCGCAGTCCCATTCTTCACCCAGCACACTCCCAGCATCACTCAGGTCACCCAGATGCTCCACTGAGTCACACTTTTCCAGGTCAGAGGCGATAGTCTGCAGGCTGATGACTGACATGCAGTCTGAGCTGGCCTGCTCCACCTCCAGCCGCTCCCTCTGGCCCCAGCCACTCTCTCTGTGCCTCTCTACCCACAGCCTGGTTTTCTCGCCGTCCGCCCAGTCGCTCTCTATCCCGCCGACTCCCATACAGCTGCTGACGTGGACCCCGATGGTGGCACGGACCTCTGCCTCGGCACCTACAGGGGAGCTCCGTCCCCCGCAGACTGCAGGACTTCCCCTGCTGACCCTGATTCGCCCCCTCTGCGCATGGATCTGCTCGCTGATCTGTTCCAGGTTCCGAAGGGCCACAGAGTAACGTGTTTTTACTTTTGCCACCTGTTCCTCCAGCTGTACTACTTTAGCCTTTTGTTCCTGAAAAACAATTAACACAGTTAGCAACGCTCTTTTGCCTCATTTCAACTGCATGGTACGGCTAATGTCCATGGAACTGTATGCATCCCTGTGTAAACACATTGCTAGCTTGACAAAACAGCGCAGAAATGTCCTTGTAAAAATGGATAAAAATGCCAAAAGTATTAGGGTTAGGGTATGTTATTTGGGTTGTGCTAAAGTACTGGCACCTACATTAAGGGGGTAATATCTGCAGTGGAGAATTAAATGGAGAAAGGTATCTGGTACCAAAAGCGATTTGTGTATAGTGATACATTGAACTTTCTCCTGGCACTTGACAGTTAAACCGGTTCAGATTTTTTAAAGTGTGGTTGCATGAGATACTTGTGTGTGTTACCTATAGTAGACGATGTAGAGGGGGTCAGCAGAAAAAAATTTTTGCCACGTAAAAAAACAGGCCTAACCTTTTGTTGTGGTGGGCCTTTTTTATGTAGCTAACGTATGTTTGTCTGCTGCCCCCATCCACAGCAGTGCATAGCTCTGCTTCTGTGCCATGATCCCTGTCTGCATAAGGCCATCTACTGCAGGTAATACACTATGGATAAGTACCTCATACAAGCCAACTTCAAAATACCCAAACTTGCTTTGATGGAGGAGCTGAGTAACTTTTAAGTTGGTCATTTTTACTTTAACTTATTTTGGTTTAAGCCTTCCACTTATAAAAACTGTTGGTCAAAGCGTTCTCATCAGTCGTTTACTTTATTATGCTATCCTATATTGACAATTAGTCATCCCATTTTACAGTCAAAAATTATGTCAAGGTGATTTTTAAAGCTGTATCAATTGATTTTGTGGCCACTTAGGAGCAGTAAGTTATTGTCATAATTGCTTCAAGTTTCACTGTTATGACAGCAGTACATGAGACAGATCATCTGCAAAAAAATCAGGTTCCTCTGGCACGTTATAGTGCTCCTAACGGCTTTTGCAAGAATGCACCAGGCCTGGATCATAACAACCAATCAGAACAGAGAAAGATATCAAGACACTTTGGGTTGGAAGCTTGAAGAAAGTCGATTGTTCCCAAAGTATGTGTATTTGACAGGAATGAAACTCAGCTATCAATTATCTTTGACTGGCCTCTCATTAGGCTTCCTGTCGCAGTCCCATTCTTCACCCAGCACACTCCCGGCATCACTCAGGTGCTTCACCGAGTCACACTTTTCCAGGTCAGAGGTGATGGTCTGCAGGCTGTTGACTGACATGCAGTCTGAGCTGGCCTGCTCCTGCTCCACCTCCAGCCACTCCCTCTGGCCCCAGCCACTCTCTATGTGCCTCTTTACCCACAGCCTGGTTTTCTCGCCGTCTGCCTAGTCACTCTTTATCCCGCCAACTCCCACACAGCTGCTGACATGGACCCTAACGGTGTCACAGACCTCTGCCTTGGCACCAATTATCTTTCTTGACTCTGATTGGTTGTCTTAGTTCAGGTCCGGTAGATTCTTGCAAATGCCATTAGGAGCACTAGGAGGAGCCGGAGGAACCACATTTTTTCCCCACAGGTTACTGGTCTCATGTACTACTGTCAGTAAATATAACAAAAACATTTTTATAAAAAGATACTATTGCAGGTTTAAATACAACATTGACATCACATTATAAAGTCACTATGGTGAACTTGTTAGCAAACAGTTGTTTATTTCTGTTTGTGTCCACAAACACGACAACAAATCTGAGAATTTACCTCTCAGCAATAAAAATGATAACTCTACCCAAAATCCTGGAGATCCGCCCATATTCAACACACAGAAGAGTAAGGTTTCTCCATACAATTACATAGGCATTGTTCTATTTAGTTAAAATCCATCATCAGTAGCAGTTTGGAAACAACAGCTAATAAATGCCAGCAATGTCACCTGATTGCATCAATTAGGTTGATGATGTAACATGCCAACACAGCTTGAAAGATAAAGGAATACAAATCAGTGTCACACATACATCAGCACATAGCTAGGGTTGCAAAATTCCTGGAATTTTCAAAGTTGGAAACTGGGAATTAACGAGAATATATGGGAATTAACGGGAATTAGCGGGAATAAACAGGAATTAATGGGAATAAACTGTATATATTTAATATTGCTTGCTCTAATACTGTTAGTCTATCACAGGGAACTTACGTGTAGTTGAAAAGAAACATCTTGCAGGATAATCTTGCTTAAAACAACCTGATTTAATGCAGCTTCAGTTGAATGTCCTCCCTATATTCGTCAATGACATGCACACACGCAGTAATCTGCATAGGCTACTACATACTTGCCAACATTTATTTTTTAAAATATGGGAGTTTTTTTCTTTTTTTGGGGGGGGGGTTAATACATAACCCATTGCTATTAACCTATTTGGGTTAATTGTATTGTACGCATATAACCATAACCATAGCCATAGCCATAGTAAATCAAAGGCAGCATGCTAGCTACCATCATATGTTAAGCTAAAGGTCAGTGGTTTGGGCTACTACTTATGGTGCTATCCATTTGTCTCGTAAATCCCCCGACCAAGTTGCTCTGACGCAAGAACATGACGTAAATGCCTCACTTGTACAACTTACAGCGTTCCATTTGTCTTTGGGCATTACGAGCCGGAAAGAACATGGACGCCACCAGTGCAGCAGCTGTCTTGTTTTTGCTTGTGGCTCATCTTAACAAGCTCAATGTGAAATAATAATGTTTTTCTACAGAAACACTAACATTTCAAGTAATTCCGTCATTGCAAGTCTTACATTTCAATAATATTTTGCCATTTTCGCCTATTTCAATTTCAACAAGTGCTGTGGCGTTTTTCTCGAGCCACCAGGGGTAGTGGCAGGCTAGTGTTATTGTTAGCTACATTAGCCTATTTAGCAAACCAGCTCGAAAAACAAAACTCTATTAAAGTTCTACTGACAAATAACTCAACTGGGTTTGTATTCACTGTATATGCCTGTCTGCTTATTACAAAACAAAATGTTTATATTTATGTTTGTATAAGATGGAGTTTGTATGAATTACCCAACTTTTCCAGTTAATTCTCCTAAATTCCCATTAATTCCCATAATTTCCCATTAATTCCCATAATTTCGATGAATTCCCATGAAAGTTTCCAAATTGGAAAGTTTCCGAAAAGTTTCCGGAAATTTACCGGAAAATGTCCACCCCTTTGCAACCTTACACATAGCATACAAAGTTTTCCAAAACCCACACTACTCTCAGTGTTTCCCATTCAACACATTCCATTTGGTTCAAATCTCTCAACTTGGCCTTCACAAAATTTGACTGGGAAAATAAAGCAACTCAAAGTGGCTGCACAGCTGCAGGCCAAAGTGGTATATTTTCCAAATTCCAATAAAAGTCACTGAAGGTTGAATGCTTTGACTAGCAGTTTGTGATGCCTCCAGGCTACAAATGTCTGCATGTAAGGTAACTCTCATACACATCAACAGACACATTGTGCACACTCTGCCATAACACTGCGGCTGAAACTAGCCACAGGTAAAGTACATCATCGAAAAAAGCTGCTAAATCATGTGGAGTGTCATTCAGAGAGGTGTCCCTGCTCCCTCTTGGTCACAAAAGCAAAATCATTCACTTGTGGTTTGCAGTATGAACACAATGTGTGTATTGTAATGTGTTACAAAATCTTAAAAAAATAAATAAATAACTGCCAGTACAAACCTCCAGAATATGATTGAATTGAGCTTTAAGTTCAAAGTATGGTTTGGATTTAAGGATGACCTTCTTCAGGGCTTTCTGGAGGGTCTGGACTCGAGCCTCTGCGTCCTGGCAGAGCTGTGTGACTCGCTGATGCTCCCGCTCACTGCGGAGGCGCTCCTCCTCTGCCTCGTTCACCTGACCAGCAAAGGAAATACGAGTGAGCGGAGGAACATAAGTCACACCTTCTGCCTATGCCGCAGCATGGTCTGATATTTAGGTGGACACAATCACCAGGCCTTTTTTCCCGGCACACACTTTGACTTGTCATGAAGATAAAGATAGAAGATATATACTTTATTAATCCCCTAAATTGTTCTTTACCCTCTTTTTTATTTTATACACTCACACACACACCCATTCTTGGGCACCTCGGGCACAGGAGGTGAAACTGGGTCTCTCCAGCTACCAGTCCACACTCCATATTGTGGTCTGTGGGACCCAAGCCAAGTCCCTACACACTGAGCTACTGCCGCCCCCTGATTGTCATTGTCCCCGTCGTTGTAGGAAAAGTAAAAGTGTTACTAATAACATTAACAGCAGCCCCATTCTATTCAAGTGTCAGTCTCAGTAAGCCATGGCAGTGTGACAGTGAGCCAGCATACACAATACCAAGACCCTGAAACTGAAGCAGCTAAATGGAGTTAAGCCATCATTTGATTATCTACACCAGTGCCATTGCTACTACGACCTGTCAACATGTCCTCCGTGAACATTTATTTATTAATTCATGTAGTAGTAGGTATATTTATAATAAATGCATTTCATGTATACATGGCCAAGTTCCTTGGCCAAGATTCATGTCATCAACTGGAGAAACAGTCTTGATGAAAACTGACACTGTTCTGTGAACTATGTGAGGGATAAGGCCAGACGAGGTGTACATTATCAGGAATTAATGGCCAGAACCATATTGGACGGTTGCCTTTGCGAAGTCCATTAATTTCTGCCAAAGAAAAAAAATAAGATAATTAGATTTTTAGATTTTATGTGTTTCGCAATCAAAATCTAAACTTTTTTAAAACCCATAACTCAATTTCCCTGGTAACATCTGAGGGTTAGACTTATACCTGGAAGAATCTTTACCTTCCCATAAATGTCTAATGCAATTGAAACATTGTTCACTACTTCAGAAAATAGGACGGACCATAGATACGACTAGGCAATGGGAGATGTTTCTAGTTGCCTCCACTCATAGAGCGCTACAGTACAGAGCTAACGTTATGCTAGCAACATTCAAAGTCAATAACACTGTACGGTTGACAAACGGTAAATACAATTTCACAGTATGTTTAACAAGACAAGCTAGCTTTTAGTCACGTCACTATCCTCAAATCAATATCAAGATTTTCACGAACAACAGGACTGACAGAAGCAGCATGAAGTAGTGAGCAGAATAGCAGATGGGATGTGAGATGATCACTTACACAAAATATCATTAAGTTCAGAGGGGCAGTATAGGGGCTTGTGTGTCACCATTGTGTGGATTCAGAGGATGAAGCAATAAAGGACTACACCCAGTGTTGTGAGATATGTTTAAGAGATATTTAGCTAGATTTTGTTTTCATTCAGTTTATTTAGGCTCATGAATTTAGAGCGGCAAACAGACAGTTCCACTGGAGCTCATAGCCATCAATAGCAATGTAGCTTGTTGCAACTTACACTATAATTTGCATCCCTCATCCCTTTTCCATCTTCCAACTCTTCCTACATAATTCTGGGTATCATTCAACTTTGGAATCCTAATAAAACAATTACTCACATTTTTCAACCATTTTTTAAGTCTTACCTGCTCATTCATACTTCCCTGGGCATTTTTTTTTTTAGTTTTTTATTTTAGAATGTTCAGGTTAATATGGGCAGCTGTGGCTCAAAGGCAGAGCAGGTCGTCCACTAATCGGAAGGTTGTTGGTTCGTTCGATCCCCAGCTCCTTCTGCCACGTGTCGAAATATCTTGGAGCAAGATACTGAACCCCGAATTGCTCCCAGTGCTGTGCAGTTAGTTTCTGTTCGATGGACTTTGCCATCACTGAGTGAATGTGTGTGAAAGGGTGAATGTCGCATGTAGTGTAAAAGCGCTTTGAGTGGTCGGAAGACTAGAAAGGCGCTATACAAGTACAGGTCCTTTTACCTTGTGTTGTAATAACAATGGAGCAATAGTGGCATGTTGATATTTGTGTTTATTCTTAATGACGCTGCCAATGTACCTCCATTTATACAGTAAGAAAAATTTGCAACAGAACAATGACCTTTAACGTTTTCTGCTCAGAGAAAAGGAGACTGGATCTCTTTAATCCATATTCAGACATACTCTGACTATCAACTGACTAACTGTGTGGCTGTAATGGAATACTGGATATTCATCCATGGAGTTGCTCGTTTTCGTGAGTGACCCAGCAGAGAATCTCTGAACATCATCACTTTATAACGTTTCAAATACTCCAATCTTCCAGCATTCCAATCAAGTGATTAATTAATTAATTAATTAATCAAGCTCTCTCTCTCTCTCTCTCTCTCTCTCTCTCTCTCTCTCTCTCTCTCCTTACCCCAACTGGTCGAGACAGACGACCACCCACCTAGAGCCGAAGGATCTGTCCTAGATTTCTGCCTTTTAACAGGCAGTTTTTCCTTGCCCTTGTCGCCAAGTGCTTGCTCATGGTGGTACTGTTGGGTCTCTGTAATTAATGTTTTAAAGAGTTCGGTCTAGACCTGCTCTATTTGTGTCCTGAGATAACTTCTGTTATGAATTGGCGCTATACAAATAAAATTGAATTGAATTGAATTGAATTGAATTAATCATAATGCACAGCAGATACACTGTTTGGGGCTGTGGCTCAGAGGTAGAGCGGGTCTTCCACTAATCAGAAGGCCGGTGGTTAAATCCCCTGCTCCTCTCACTGGATGTCGAAGTGTCCTTGAGCAAGATACTGCTCCCAATGCTGTGCATCAGTGTTTGAATGTACGGGAATGCTTAGTTTACATTCTGATGAGTTGGCACCTTGCACTGCCATTAGCGTGCAGATAGGTAAGTGTAGCATGTAGTGTACGGCGCTTTGAGTGGTTGAAAGGTTATTCAAATTTACCTTTTTTCTTTTTATTTCTGTGAAACAATAGAAGGAGTATGAAACAGCGATTTTCATTTATGCTACCTGCTAACCAGATGAACCTAGATGTTGGTCAAATCATTGCTTTATGATGGCGACGTTGTGTGACACCAGAAACATGAATATAAATTGACAACATTTTGCTGTCCTGATTACTTTTTACAACTTTTTGGATTACCTCAACACCAAATATGTAAATAAAGAGAAAAGGAATATCAATCTGTTCATGTATTATTAAAGAAAAAATATATATATTAAATGTGTAATACTGCTAAATAATCACAATTCTTACTAAATGTAAACGTAATCTGATTACACGAGAATAATGACCTCATCGGCTTTCCATAGATATCATTGTTTTCCATTGTTTTCTCCATCCACAGTGAGAAATCACTGTTTACAGATGTGTCCACTTTAGAGAGGTGTAAAAAAAAAAATACAGACTTGAGACATGAGTCCAAAAAGTAAAGAAAATAATGTATTTCCAAATTTAGCTTACTAATGTAACAAAGTTAAAAAACAATTCATTTATCAGTATTCAATAAACTACAGCTCTAGGACGAGTCGAGGTGGTTCCAAACTTCTTCTATTTATGGATGATGGAGGCCACTGTGCTCATTGGGACCTTCAATGTTGCAGACGTTTTTCTGTACCCTTCCTCAGATCTGTGCCTTGATACAATCCTGTCTCAGAGGTCTACAAACATATCCTTGGACTTCATGGCTTGGTTTATGCTTGGACATGCACTGTCAACTGTGGGACCTTATATGTCCTTACATGTCCAAAAAAAACAGGTGTGCCTTTCCAAATCATGTCCAAATGAATTTACCACATGTGGACTTCAAATTGTGGAAACATGTTAAGGATGATCAATGGAAACAGGATGCACTTGAGCTCAATTTTGAGTGTCATGGCAAAAGCTGTGATTGCTTATGTACAGTACATGTGTGTTTTTCGTTTTTCATTTTTAATAAATTTGTAAAAATTTCAAAAAAACTTTTTCACATCGTCATTATGGGGTATTGTGTGTAGACTTTTGAGGAAAACATTTATTTAATCTATTTTGGAATAAGGCTGTAAAATAACAAAATGTGGACAAAGTAAAGCGCTGTTACTTTCCGGATGCACTGTAAACGGTTCATGTCAACTTGGCTCAAAGACACCATCTATTGCATTAATGAATCAAACAAGTTCAAAAATTCCCCCAATTTTGCCTGTATAAAATACATTAAAGTTGCTGCGTGTGTACCTTGGAGGTGGCATGGTTGAGCATCTCCTGCCAGGTTGGGTCCATGGTGTTCCTGTCTGCCAAGAGGCCCTGCTCAGCCACATACACCATCTCTCTGGCAGCAGTGTGCATGGACACAGCCCTCTCATATCTCAGAGCTGCCTTCTGGGTCTCCTGTTGGGCCTGGGGGAAACAGACAGCGGCAGCTAAAAAAAACATTCTAACCGATCACAAAATGTTCTGCAACAATAAAATGGTGCACTCTTTTAAAGGCTGCAAGCAGAGAGGATCAACAAGCTGCCAGCATCTATTCAAATTGTTAATTTGCTGACTTAAAGATGATTTTCAAGACATGAAAATTATAGACTTATAATAGATTTTCATTGGTTTTCATTTTTGTTTTGTTTTTAAAATTTTGTTTTCAATTCAGTTCAGTTTCAGTTAGTTTCCAGAGAGGGTTATTGCTTGTTTCTGTTTAGTTTTTATTGTTTTTTTTATTAGTTTGAGTGTTAACTTTAGTTTTTGTATATTATAACATTGAGGTTATATATCAGGAGCAAGATTTAAAGTTCAGAATAGGTATTAGGTAGAAACACATTGACTCAATCATATAGACATTCCCGTCTCTTTGAACATATGTAACCAAAAAGATTAAAAAAGACATTTCCTGTATATTTTTATCTTATTTTAGTTCATTTTGTAAGTACACAAAATAGTTTTGTTTAGTTTTGGTTTATATTTCAGTACTTTATTTTAATTTTATAACTCCAAATTTTCATCACTCCTACTTCTAGTTTTTAGTTTTGTTTTTGTTAATTAGACCAATATTGTAATGACCACCGTCTACTGTAACTAATACACTGACTCTGAATAAGTCAAAAAATATTTATTGAAACCAAACCAGAGTTGGTGATTTTTGGGATGACTAATAAAGACAGTTTAATATAAATGGACCTGTACTTGTGTAGCACCTTTCTAGTCTTCCGACCACTCAAAGCGCTTTTACACTACATGCCACATTCGCCCTTTCACACACATTCAGTGATGGCAGAGTCCATCGTACAGACACTAACTCATTCATTCACATTCACGCACATGACACAGCATCGGGAGAAATTTGGGGTTCAGTAACTTGCTCAAGGATACTTCAACATGCAGCTGGAGGAGCCAGGGATCGAACCAACAACCTTCCGGTTGGACGACCCGCTCTACCTTTGAGCCACAGCTAAAAAGAAGGGGATTCAAACAAAACAAATTAAAATGGTTTTTCAAGTAAAATATTTCAATACTATACATTCAGAGGGAATTCTATATTACGTATTCAGTAGTGGTTAAATTTAACAGTTTAGTATTCAGTTACTTATCAGTAAAACCTCTAGTCTACTGAATTGTGTTTAATTGCCAATGACTTCCACTTTTTTTTATTTGTGAGAGAAAGATTGTGCTATTGCTTCCTTCAAACGTCATGTAATCTGACTTTAAAGTATGTAATTTTTATAAAAATAACTTATAACTTCAAATCATATTTGCTGAAACCTTCACTATATCCTGACAGTGGTACATGAGACAGATCATCTGTGAAAAAGATTAGCTGCTTCCTCTGGCTCCTCCTAGTGCTCCTGATGGCATTTGCAAGAATCCACCAGGCTGATTGGTGGTTTTCGTCCAGGTCTGGTGGATTCTTGCCATTTGAGCTTTAGGAGGAGCAGAGGAACCAGATTTTTTCACAGATTATCAGTCTCATGTACTACTGTCAGATCACAGTGAAAATGTCCACACTAATGACAAAAAAGTTATTTTCAGATAAGTTATCTACTGCAGCTTTAAGGCTGTTAGTTACTGTATGTAGTTTAGGTCTCCCTTCAAAATCAAACCTCAGTGTCACTGGTGTTTAAATTAAAGAACAAAGTCATTCCAGACAAGCAGCTCAGGGAGCTCTGTCAAAGCCTGGTGGAAGGTGCAGCTGTGTTCGTTTGGGAGAAAACTGTTAAAGTCAAGGTTACTTTGATCACATGGGAAGGTCTCGTCAACATCTCTGCATGAGAAAGCAGCAGGAAGGCTCGGCTGGATGGAGAAGGATAACAGAAAAAATGTAAGGTCGCTGGTGAAAGATTAATGACTCCATCACTGTTTACGATGACAGTTTTTATCATATGGAGTCTTTATGTGACAGGCTTGTCAAGCATGTTGTGGTTTAAGTGATAAAAAATGCAAAGCCGGCTGAAATCTGTATATGAACACCACTGATGTGATACTAATGACATGTTCCCTATTTTCCAATTTGCATTTTTATAACTACAACAAACTAACAAGTGACAGTGCTTAACAGTTCAGATTAATAATCTATTATTTGCTTTATTACTATCAATTAGACCTCTGCTCTTTCTCCACACGATTTCCATTAGTTCAATTATAGTTTCAAATGAATCCTCAGCATGTTGATCAAACATGACTGCCACTCGTGCTCCAGTCCTTCAACGGTTAAACGTTTTACGTAATCAATTAGGTTTCATTACAGACCAACCCTTCAATCTCAGCTATCCCTGCTGACATTTAAGAGACTATAGACTGGGATACCTGGTAGCTCACCTGGTAGAGCTGGCACCCCATGGCTGACTACTTGTAGCAATTCAATTCAATTCAGTTTTATTAGTTATCTCAGTTTTCAAATTGGGGGGGGGTAAAGAGAGAAGAACAGAGACAGAGACAAAGGTGCACAGCAATAAAAGGGAGGGTATCTCCCTCCCAAAGTTTGGGATAATTTCAAGCAGCTGATGAACGACATCTGCAGCATCCTCATCTAGTGATCTCAGGATCAGCACCATGGACAGTGACTGTCAAACCTTCTCTGTTCTACAAGATCCTCCTCGATAGCACTGGAAGAAGACCAGTATTAAATTCTGCCCCCGATGTAGTTTAAGTGTTTTTTTTTTGTATATTTGTCACATTTTTTTTTTTGTCCCTCAGTAAATCCAGTCATCATTTCAAAACTCTGGCTGTTTGTACAGTGCCACACTTCCTCCATCGTTCCTGCTCACCTAGAGTTAACACCATGTGCCTGTTCTCTCCACTGCAGAACAGCTGAGCATCTAATTCATTAATATACTATTCACTCGAAAGTACTAAAACTCATTCCTTCTGATGGCAACATGAATGACAACCAACTGAAAGTAGCGTTATGGTTACATTAGGGCTGGGCGAGAAATCGATTTTATCGATTAATTCGAATTTGTAGTTAAACACGATTTATTTTTAGTAAAAATCGGTTTTCTCTTGAACTTCCACAACACCGGCGCTCCCTTTGGGCTCCCGGAGGTCAGAGTGCGCTGACCCCTCCCCCCGCCTCTCCACAGATACACACAACATGGCAGCAAGCCAGGATGAGCTCGTCCCCAAAAAAGGCACAGTGTCGTCGGTTTTATGGAACTGGTTTGGTTTTGTGGCGTCTGACAGCAAACAAACCACGACCCACTGCAAAGTTTGTTTGAAAGCTGTTGCAACCAAAGGTAGCAGTACGACCAATTTATTCCAGCACCTCAAGCAGAGGCATGCAGCCGAGTGGGAGAAATGTTGCTCTCTGCGAGATATACAGGACCGCAGCCCACAAACACCCGCTAAAAAACAGTCTACAAAAAAATCGATTAAAATCGTAAATCGGGTTTTGTGTGAAAAAATCTGAGATTTTATTTTTAAGACATATCGCCCAGCCCTAGGTTACATCCACAACCACAGCAGCTAGGCTACAGTGTCCACAAGCAGGTCATTGAATAAGATAAGAATATTTTTCATCACAGTTTTCATTGATTAAATTAACACTGCTGTGGACCTTCCCCAATGGAATCAACCAATACATAATACACTCCCACTACAAAAGTTAAATTGTGAATCATACACACATAATAGGCTTCTTTTTAGACAAATTAACTGCGTACTTTTCAAATGCAGGATGAGGCTGTTTCTCAGAGAGTGAAGACTCTGTGTGTTCAGGTCTTAAAAGTATACAATAATAATATTCTAAACTTAAAAAACAAAAACAATTTCATTTGGTTTTCGTAACAGTAATGACTGAAATGCATGAAAAGTTTTTTCACATTAAAGTCAAGAAACTCTAGCGACCTCTAGTGGGGGTCAGGAGATTGGGAACCACTGCTTTATGTCAGTCTCTATGTTACTCCGTGCATGGTTATACTGATATTTTGTCTACCTCAATTATATCACTATGGGTAGAATAAAAACATGACAATCACCTCTCGAAATAACAGTACAATTCAACAACAGCACAAACTGCATCAACAAGGAGGATTTATTGCAGTACTAGTTTACACCAAGGAAACTAAACATAACACCATCATTCTGATGCAGTTTGGTGCCAGTTCTATTGAAGCCCATGGGAGATGCATGGATAGGCACAATGACACTCAACATATCTACAGTGTATAGCCTCTGATGAAAAGATGCCTACATGAAAGGAGTTCGGTCTTGACCTGCTCGTTTACAACTACTATTAACATGTGTCTTGGGTGATCTGATCACAAGTGGACAGCTATATGTATGTCAGTTTACACGTTGCATTAGAATGTGTCTCGAGTGACCACTTATGATTGGATCTCACTTCCTCGCTCTATAGGGCTGTACCCTACTCAGATTTTTGTCAGTCAATGTCCATTACTACTGTCCTTGTTTTCAATTAAGTTGTTTCTACCTACTCTTTCAACAGTCCCACAGGAGAGGCGCTAGTGCATTGTGGGATTTTAAAACAGAACTTTATGAGCAGGACACACTTTAGTTTTTTCAACTGTGTGGAAATCTGATGTTTTCACATCTCATATGACGAAGAAAGACATTAATGCCAAAGAAGTTTGCCTCTCCCACCACCGGGCTGCTGACAGGCTGTCAGTCCAACAGTCACTCACAGTGGATGGCAGAAGAGGAGGTTGGGCCACCATCACCACTATCCAACAAGCTGGAAAATTAAATAAAAATAAAAAAAAACTAAATGTGTAATGTTTCCCTTACTACAGAAAGGCCCATATAATGACCAATCTGCTGTAGATAATGTTTCACAAAGTTGATGACATTTTTCCTCACGCAATAACCCAAAATTGTGCAATTATTGAAGGAAGATATAGTGATTACTAGTTCAGTGGTCAAATAAGTTGAAACAGACAATGTGTTCACAAACATCTGCTGCTTATCTCAAGTTACAGGACGTCAGATGATTAGGCAGTCCTTCTATGTGGCCCATGATGCATTAGTGTTTATGTAGCAGTATACATGTGCTATCTGTCATTCAGTGCTGCTGTTGTGTATTTAGCACCACAGGTGGCCGTTATGAGGTGGGCTAGTATAAAAGCCACCACCCTTCACTGGCTATTCCTTTTGCGCTTCTGGCATCACTGGTGCGTCACTTTCGGGTCATAGGTTGTTGACCCGACAGGTATGGCTGCCCGCTGTTTTACCACACTGGTCGCTCGGTCCTTTCTGTGTGCTCACGGCATTTGTGTTTGTTTGTAGGACAGCGGCTTTGTGTGTCCCGTATGTGCGGCATAGTTTGTGCGTGGTAAGTGTCCTCCCTTTCTTGCCATTGTAGCTGATGCTGTCTGAGGGCTAACGTTAGTGTGGTCACAGGTAAATGCCAGCAGTAGCCAATCTTCTCTCTCCCTCCCTCCTCCGGTGCGAATGGGTGGGTGTCCCTACACAGGTATGTGTGTTAGTACAGTAATCGACCGCAGTATTTACGGTTAAACGTAGTGACGCTAATGGTATGTATTCTATCATAAGGTGTAACGTGCGATCAGCTGATTGGGGTCGCTGCTGCTTTGTCCTATTTCAAACGCTGCTGCTTTGCTTTGCCTAGTCTCAACGCTGCTGGTCTGAGACGGTCTCCACGTTGCTTGGCTGCGGGGCTGTTCTTCGCTCTGTTTGGCTTCGTCTGGCGGTCGCCTCGGCTTGGTGTCTGCGGCCCACGCCGTGCCCCAGAGCAGCTCTGTCATACTCACGCCTGTGTGTTTTAACTGGGCCTGGCCTCCATGTGTGCGTGTGTGAATGAGTGTTGGGTTATTTGAGTAATTTTGTTATTTTGGATTGATTACTTATTTAAATTTGTTTTGTTGTCCTTAGTTTACTTTCCCTTTCTTAAAGTGGGCGTTTATTGATATTGGTTAAGATTATTTGCCCTTTTGTTTTGTTTTGTGATTGGCCCATTAATTTGTTTATTTCTCTTTTTAGTTGCTGGAGACTGGTGGTGGCGGCGCTGGTGCCTGGGTGGTGGGTCCGTGATGTTTTGGTCATTGGATTTTCCTTTCAGAAACGGGTATTAAAAGACAGAAAACAGTGGTTATTTGATTTTCGTTTTAAAATACAAAAATTAAAATTGAAATACAAAGCGTTTTCTTTTCATGGCAGAAAGGGAGTAAAAAAATATTCGATTTTCATTTTCTATTTCATATAACAAAAAATAAAATCACTAGAAAACAGAAACGGAAAAAGGCCTGTTGTTTCATATTCTGAGACCGGATGTTGTCATTTACAGGACAGTGCTGTGGAGAATAAACAGTAGGCTAAGACGCGGTCAATCCAGCCGTGAGTCCGATCTCCGTGGTCAAATCAGCCGCACTTAAATTTAGAGTGTACAAGTATTCTCAGCATTATGGTAAATGCGGAGAAACAGCGTATTACTTCCGGTTTTCAAAATAAAGGTATTTAGAACAGTAAGCTATAATTAAAATATGTTACATTAAAGTGTTTCATGCGCCCCTGATGAATAAAAAACACTTTATATCAAGTATCTTACGCACCAGTGTGGAGAAATGCCAAAATAAAAGTCTCATATTTATGCCTCCAGAGTGCATATTTTCATTTATTTGAGGTACTGTAAAAACATATTGCTCAGTGTTTCCTGGCTACTGACTTTTACACATATGAGACTACAAACATACTTAATATCAAGCATTTTACTGTACCAATTTGGAGAAATTCAACAATAAAAGCCCATATTTGTACCTCCAAGTGGTATTTTCATATATTTGAGCTACTGTAAAAACACTTTGCTCAATAATTCCTGGCTATGGATGGTATATTTGACTTACACATCTAAGACTACAAGTATACTTAATATCGAGCATTTTTACTGTACCAATGTGGAGAAATTGAAGAATAAAAGTCCCATATTTATACTTCCAGATTCCATATTTTCTTATATTTGAGCTACTGTAAAAATATAAACTGTATGTGGAACCACCTGCAACAGCTGTCACACTGAATAATATAAAAAATAATATGTGATGAAGAGACAGTAGGTACAATGGTGTTTGAAGTTAAAACTAATTATTTTTCCCTTTTACCTACAAATGGACACAGCAGAGCTGCAAAATAAGAAGAATGTGGACTGGCATTGCATTTTGTGTGAAAAGTAAACAAATTAAATTGTGTAGGATTTTGTGTTTAGTGTTTATATTATCAAGATGTTATTAAACATTTGTGTGAAATTTTGTCATGATTACTGCAGCATTATTGAAGTATAATGAAAATGCTTCACCCATAGCCAGGAAATATTGAGCAATATGTTTTACAGTAGCTCAAAAATATAAGAAAATATGGAATCTGGAAGTATAAATATGGGACTTTTATTCTTCAATTTCTCCAAATGGTAAGAAAAACTGATATTCTTGTAGTCTAGATGTGTAGAAGTCAAATATACCATCCATAGCCAGGAATTATGAGCAAGTGTTACAGTAATTTTATTTTAATCTCATTGTTTTCCCCAACAAATGCTTGATATTAAGTATGTTTGTAGTCTCATATGTGTAAAGTCAAATATACCATCAGTAGCCAGGAAACACTGAGCAATATGTTTTACAGTACCTCAAATATGGTCAAATATGCAATCTCTGGAGGCATAAATATGAGACGTTTATTTTGGCATTTCTCCACACTGGTGCAGTAAAGATACTTGATATAAAGTGTTTTTTTATTCATCAGGGCGCAGAAACACTTTAATGTAACATATTTTAATTATAGCTTACTGTTCTAAAACCTTTATTGAAAACCATTTTCTCCGCATTTACCATAATGCTGAGAATGACACTCTAAATTTAAGTGCTGATTTGACCACGGAGATCGGACTCACCCCAGCTACTGTTTCTTCTAACAGCACCGTCCTGTAAATGACAACATCCGTCTCAGAAAAAAACCTTTTTTCTGTTTCTGTTTTCTAGTGATTTTAATTTTTGTTTATGAAATAGAAAATGAAAATCGAATAATTTTTAATTTCGCTCATCCCTTTCTGACCATGAAAAGAAACGCTTTGTATTTCAATTTTAATTTTTGTATTTTAAAACGAAAATCAAATAACCACTCGTTTTCTGTTTTTAATACCCGTTTCTGAAAGAAAATCAATGACAAAACAACACGGACCGTGGTGGTATCCCCTTCTGTCTGCTGTGTCCGGGGAAGCGGGTTGCACTTCACTGAGTGTGTGTCAGTGATTGTTTTTGAGTTGATTTCTTATTTTGGGTGAGTCGCCCCCCTCGCACTAAGCCCCTGTCCATACACTCGGCTCCAGCCCCGCCCTTTTTGTTTGATTCCCCTGTTTAGATTTGCTTTTGTATGAATGAAACTGAAATATTTTTAACTAATTATTTAACAATAAAATTGTATATTTTTCTATGAATACCTGAACCACGTCTCATGCCTTACTGAGTAAACTTACCTGTGTGCTTTCCAAATTAATTCTCTGGGGGAAATTCCCAGGGTGGCGTTGTCGGTTCCTTTACCTAATTTGGTTGTTGGTCAAAGTATTAGGTTTATTTTCACTTTATCCTCGCCACAACATTTACACCACAAAAGATATTTTGTATTCTGTGTCAAATGTGTCCCAGAATTGAGATGAGAAAAGAGTATTTAGAACTGCCCACCTGTGATCGGATCACCTTGGATGCATGTTAATACCAGCTGTAAACAGGAACTTAGTTTCCTTGGTTTACACTAGGTGGACCTGCCGACTGAGTACATCGCTCTCATAGCAGTCCACACACGTACCCTGTAGACTCACGTGCAGCAACAACGTACCTCTTTGGCAAGTCTGCGGGATTCATAGTAGGGTCTTGCTTTATCAATGCAGGCACCGAGCTGGGAGCCCTGAGCGTTGAGCTTCCTTGCAGAATCAGTGAGAATCCTCCTGTAGCTGGACCTGGCATCCTAAAAGGAGCACACAAATGGGACAAAACATGGCAGTTCACACTCACTGAGCCCTGCCATGACACTGTGTGAAAGCATGAAGCTGTGATAACAGGACAAGTGAACAGTCTGTGAACTTTCTTACATCCAGCTGCAACTCCAGTTTGTTGATCTCATCACTGGCCTGGTTGAGGTGCTCTAGCTCCTCCTGGAAACACATGGGAAGGATGTTAACAGCCGAATATGCACTGGAAAACTGGAAAGATGCTGGAAATAAAACAATGAAACAGTGTTCAGCGGGGGGACATTTGCAGCCCAGAGATGCAAGCGTGAGGCTGCCCATGCCAGGTACCAGTCTGTGGAAGGAGCAGACAGTGCCATGTATATGTTTATGTTTATTACAACTTTGCTTAGTAAATATCTCATATGCACTTATACAAAACTGGATTGTGTAAACACATCATCTATTGAATACTTAAGTAATAATGATAACATGCCTGAATTCTGGGGTCCAGTTCCTCCTCGTGTTTTCCAGCATCTTCCTCCTCGGTTTTAATCCGGTTCTCAGCATCATCACCACAATCCTCCTCACACGCTTCCACCTCCATCTCCGCCGCGGTGTCTTCGTCTGCTCTCCGCTTAAACATCCCGGTGCTGCCTTCTCCTCCTGTCGCCTCTTCCCCCGGGGTCTCCTCCCGCACACCGGTCGGTACAGGGCACTCCGCGGCGCTCAGGATTTCACGCGAGGTCCCCAGCTCCATTTGCGGCCTGTCGTTCGGCTGACGTTTTTATTACGTTAGTCTCCCGGGACAGCGCGGTGTCAGTGTCTACGTTACGGGCAAACTGCTATTGGAAAACACTTACTACTTCAAATGTTAAAATGTCGCACTGTGCCTGCAATACAGACAACAGTGTGTGGCTAATGCTAACTGCTACGTAGCCGGACTGCTACGGTCATTTACCGCACATGACACTAGTGGCACTCCGCAATACTCTTCCTTGCTCTGGTTTTCTTTTTATCTTCATACAAATCTACTGATTTGTTTAGTTTTTTATGTATTTATTTTGCAATTTACCCAACAATAAACGTAGTCTATGGCCAGGGTTAACAAGCAAAAGTCCATGTTTTTTTTTAAAGTATTTTTTGGGTCTTTTATTGGTAGTAGTGATAGTGACAGCTGAAGACAGACAGGAAAGGGGGACTGCTGCTGCTGCTGCTCGCTGCTACTGCAGCAAGGACTCAGCCTCGGTACATTGGACGCCAGCTCTACAAACCGGGGTAACCGGGCCATGTCCATGTTTAGAGGTAGATTCAAGGTGCTGTACAAAACAACACTATTCAAACAAAAAAAACACACATTTCAAAGACAAAACAATACAATTCAAATATAAAATAATACAATTCAAAGACAAAACAAAACAATTCAAACAAAAAATAACAATTTAAAGACAAAACAATACAATTCAAATATAAAACAGCAAAATTCAAAGATAAAACAACACAATTCAAAGACAAAACAACAAAAACAATACAAGTATTGGTTAAAACAACATAATTAAAATATAAGAACATGATTCAAAGTTTTAAAAACACAATTCAAAGATAAAACAATGCAATTCGAAGATAAAACGACACAATTCAAAGATAAAACAATGCAATTCGAAGATAAAACAATGCAATTCGAAGATAAAACAATACTTAATAGAAATAAGATAAAAGAGAACCCTATTCAGAATTAAATGAATGTATTGTCATTATTTTTATTTTTATTTTTGGAAATTACGAGAATAAAGTCATAATATTAGGTCTACGAGAATAAAGTCGTAACCAGGGACGGTTGGTATATATGGGCCGACAGGGCTAAGCCCTCCCTATCTTTTACAGTAAAGTTGAAAAACTTATTAAAAACTTCAGAACATATTGTTTTGAATTTTGGTAGAACCAAGAGCAGCAACAGCACCAAAGTGACAGGAAAAACCCAGGATATATGATATATCTTGGGTTTTTCCTATGAATGGGCTTAATTTTTACAGGCCAAGCACAGTAGCATAAGCTTCCATTCAATTTTGATTGACAGGTGTCGTGGCACGCCCCCTTCATGTGCTGCCCATTTGGGCTAAATTCATTCAGCCCAAAGGCCAGTGACCTTCGACCAATCACAGCACAGTAGCCACAGTACAGTACAGTGAGGCTAGTTCGTAGTAGAACATGGAGAGAGGGATGTGAGCAACTGTGGTAATGGTCGGGCGTTAGCATGAACATGAACGAGGTGGATTATTTACTTTCTAATCAATTTTCTTTAAAGTCTTTGGAGGAAAAATTGGAAGTACAGAGATTGGGGAAACATCATCCAAACAATGTTCAAATAACACAAAAGGACAAATGACAAAATCGTAACTTTTGTGTTACGTGGTTTCAGCGAAAGGACTGGCTAACGGCAAGTGTAGCTAGGAATTCACTTTTCTGTTTCCCATGTTTGCTTTTTAGAGGAGATACGGCTTGGACCCAACAAGGAATTGTGGATTTGAAACATTTATCCGACAAAATTAGGAAACATGAATGCAGCATGAGTCACATTGAAAATAGCGTAAAGCTGTCATTGCTGGGCAGTGTTGCCACAGTTACTTTGAAAAAGTAATCTGATTACAGATTACTTGATTTTAAAAGTAACTAAATTAGATTACAAGTTACTTTATTAGTTACATTTAGCAGCTGCCGACAACACCCCCGCCGCCTCAACATAAATGACAACCGGTTTTGCCAACACTCACTTTATTGGAAGTGCATTTTTAACAGAAACGTCAACAATGTATCTCCTGACATTTGAAGTCTACAACATACTGCCCAACCAACTTCTTCAACTCTCCCCCACTTACTGGTTTCGCACCGAAGTCCAGCTTTTATTATTTGGGTGGTGGGGGACCTCCTGCTCTCTGCTTCGTACCACCTGGTGGGACTTGCTCTGTAAGTTTGACTGTGCAGTGCTGCAACTCCAAATGTTTCTTCAAATTTGACGTAGTGTTTTTGTAGCTAGATAGCACTTTGTCGCCACCAGCACAGAGTGTACAACGAACCTTAATAGTACCATCTTTAGCTGACGCAAACTCAAAATAGTGACTGTATTTCCAGCTAGCAAGCGCACATCTCTCTCCTCCCTCCATTGTTGTTTATGTTTGTGTCTGCGTAGCCTACACGTGAACTGTCCTCATGCTGAAAATGTGACTTGTCGCATAGGCTACATGACTTCACTCCCAGAGACAGAAAGCAAATATATTTTTATTGAGGAAAATGACAAACATAGTAACGCACAGTGACTTGGATAAGTAATTTTAATCTGATAACCGATTTGGAAATAGTAACGCGTTAGATTACTCGTTACTGAAAAAAACGGTCGAATGGAGTAACGCGTTACTGGCATCACTGTTGCTGGGTAAAGTGAACATTGTCTGTCAGCTTGATGAGGGTCACCGCATCACTGTACAGAGACACAACAAGCTGGTAAAGAGAAACAGGGCATTCACTATCATGGATTGTGGACTGTATTAAATTTTGTGGGGGACATGAGCTTGCCCTGCGGGGGTCCGATGAATCTCCCACTTCACTCCAGCGATCAATCAAGGTCAATTAGCCTATCACCTGTCAAACACACAGGTTGCAAAGGACACGTCTAAGACCACAGATTCTCTCAAAACGAGACAGGTCCTGGAGAATTTTTTGTGCTCCATAGCTGAACTGAAGGACAAGCTGACCACAGATGACAAGCTGACCACAGATGACAAGCTGACCACAGATGACAATCAGCCACATCCAGACGCGGACCCAGCTGCAGCCGCTGCAGCCGTGCAGGATGCAGCGCTCAGATAATGTGTCAGTAGCCGCACAGTGCTGTGACATAATGGTCGAGCAGTCAAAGGCTCGCTTTGAGAAAGCCAGGCACTTGGTGTCTTTCGAACTTATTAACCCTGAATTCTTTCCGCTGTTTAAGAACACTTTCCCGCAGAAGCAGCTGGACATTGCATGTGAACATTACCCAATGATCTGCAGAGAGAAACTGAAAGGTGAGCTAATGGTGATGTACAGCAGTGTGGAGTTTGGGGGCCTAATGTCCACAATGTCACTTTTGAAGATGCTGACTGAGAACAATCTTCAGAGAACTTTTTCTGAAACACTGAAAGTAACCCAAATAGCCATCACAGCCCCCATGACATCTGCAGAGTCAGAAAGGGGTTTCAGTACACTGAAAAGAATTCCTTCTTAGAAGTACAATGCAGGACAGGACAGGACAGGCGAAACGCACTGGCTATGCTGTCCATTAAGCAGAACTTCATCCAAAAACCACTTTAATGACATGGTGATTAACCTGTTTGCGTCACAGAAAGGCCGTCGATGTGAGTTGCTTCTTAAATAAGGTATGTCCAGCTCTGAAACAACTCTCTTATACAAATACTGTTATTTTTGCTTTGGTTTTGTAGATAGTTTTATTTTTTTGTACATGGTGTTGCAAATTGTTGCTGGCACTTTTCTATAATGTTGTTGTAGCACAATTGACGTGTGCTGATGTGTACAGAGGGGAGAGAGAGAGACAGAGAGAGAGAAAGAAAACAGAGAGGTTTTTTTTGGCATCAGGTCATTCTTTTGGGTATGTCTCGTGTTGCCGTAGAGCACTTGCTATAACAAAGTATACAATGTTGTTACTGTAACTTGGTGTGATGCTACTGTTGTTGCTGTTGCTGCTGTGTGACGTATTGATGAGTGAAATGCATTTGTTAGCCCACCCACCCAAAATCACCACCAGCCGTCACTGGTCTTAACATTACGAGAATAAAGTTGTAATATTACGAGAATAAAGTCGTAACATTGCGAGAATAAAGTCGTAACATTGCGGGAATAAAGTCGTAACATTGCGGGAATAAAGTCGTAACATTACGAGAATAAAGTCGTAACATTACGAGAATAAAGTCGTAACATTACGAGAATAAAGTCATAACATTGCGAGAATAAAGTCATAATATTACGAGAATAAAGTAGTTATTTTCTGAGAACGGTCAGCCTGTTGGCTCAGCCAGCAAAACTGATTAAAGACGAAATTATTAAATTATCAATTCGTTAGCTTACCTGTTGACTGTACAGTACGACTGAGACAAACAGCGGCTGCTGGGCTCAGGCTGAGGCTGCTGTTTGGTTGAGCTGGTCACGTCGGATCTTGATAACTCTATCAAAGCTTTTTTCTCATTAAAACAACTTTTTCTTGTATTATTATTACACCATTCTCGTAATATTACGCCTTTATTCTCGTAACATTACGCCTTTATTCTCATAACATTACGACTTTATTCTCGTAATTTCCCAAAAAATAAAATGATTTTTTTCTCAGTCTGGCCCTAATACTCCGTCGTATATATGTTATCCGATATGTGCCAATATTTTATTCCTGTTAATGCAAAAAAACAAAATAAATGCTTGTAGTAATATATTGGTGTCACAAAGCATCCAGAGTGCACTGTGATTTACTATTATGTGGCAAGCACCACAAAGCAAAAGAGAAGAAGCAGCTCTCAGCAGTGTCAACTAGAATTGGTTGACAATGAATGTTAAATTATTTAACATGTCGGGACGCCCAGTAAGTCACCTGGTAGAGCACACGACCCATGTAGGTTGAGTACTTACTACAGTGGCCACTCCCGCTGCATGTCGAGGTGTCCTTGAGCAAGATACTGAACCCCAAATTGCTCCTGATGCTGTGCATTGCAGGATGAATGTGTATGAATGTTTCTATTTGAGATGTTTATGATCTGTCACTGTGTAAATGTGGCATGTAGTGTAAAAGCGATTTGAGTGGTCGGAAGACTAGAAAGGCGCTATACAACTACAGGTCCATTTACCATTTAAATAACATACAGTTTGAAATTAATTAAAATGAACACATTTGTACATAAACGGTGGTGTTGATGAAGGTGTACCTGAGTTGATGGGACTGGGCTGTGGATGTACGTCTTACAAAACAATTTGGGGACCAATGCTTTATTATTATAAGGTAACCAGATTTTATTTAAATGCAACTTTCCCACGCTAAGTAAAGACTAATAGAAAGCTAAAGTTTCACAGTTCTTATGGTTTATGCAATACTCGCCTTACACCGGCTTAAGCCAGTTAGTTTTAAGTAGTTTCCCAGTCTTTGTTGAAGCTGCTTTTCCTTATCTCTGTGGTAGTTTCTATTATATTCTGCCTAAATCTGCATAGCTTGTGACTTTGCGTTGACTCCTAATTTTCCCTGTTAGGTTAACCTGCACTTTACCCACGTGTGCACAGTTTGAGTGACATCAAATAGCCACTTTTCTGCTCTCTTCACAGTCTGTCCTGCAATGGTTTGACTTTAGAAAACTAGAACCATTTAAAATATGGGACATTGACTCAGTATGTGGGACGTGGGACAAGGGATAAAAATATCAGTCCCACATGAAGTGGCAAACGTGTTCACCCTATGATCTAATCAACTGCCCTTTTTTTTACTAAAGCAACCTCAGATGGGGTGGGGTCCTCAAACAGCCAAGTCAGGTCACCTGTTCACTCACTGACTGACTCAAGACCTCACTCATTCCATTGATTATGGATGCATAAAGATTTTTTTAAGGACCAGTGTCAAAGATTTAGTTGCATCTAACAGTGTAGTTGCAGATTGCAACTCCCTTGCTTCACCCTCCATTCCCTTACGCAAAATTGGCAAAAACTGTGAACAGCCCTATCTAGAGCCTGTGTTTGGTTTGTCCCTGCTGTGGAAACATAGTGACCTCCATAGCGCTGGGGTCTGTTTTTCAAACAGTTTTTCAGGTGTTTATACACTAATGAAAACTATTATACTACTATTATGTGTTGTGATGTCACAAAGTTCTGCTCGTACACACAACAGAGTTTTAAGGTGAGCTCAGAAAAACTTCAGCAGATGACTATGTAGATGGTGTACATGTTGTGTATTTGGCCTGTGCATATTGTGTACGTGGAGGACAGATTGGAAGAGGAAATCGTGGGGAGCTCCGGGAACCACAGACTGGACAAGAGGAGCAAGGACATGGCACAGACACTGGAGCTTCAGGAGGAGTCACAGGCACTGAGGGTGAACACAGCAGAGAACCAATGCTGGTGGACATAGCTGACATTCTCCATGCCCACATGGCCCAGCAGAAGCCCGGGATGCTCGACTGAGGAGTCTGCACGCCAAGAGCAGCGGTTTAAGGCACTCCAACATCAGTTCCAATTGCTCGAGGTGAAGGCTCGCACTTCCCCAAACCCCGGAGCACACATCAACTGCCCTTGACTGGGAAGTGGATCGCTGTGTGGGTGAAATGATTATCTTGGAGCAGTATCTGCGAACGCTATCTCCTGAGCTTCAGGTATGGATAAGGGAACATGACCATTCAACGACGGCAGAGGCTGCTTTGCTGGCTGATCTCCCTGGAAAGCTACAAAAGATACCCGCAGGTCCACATCCTCTCAACACTATCAGAGGGCAGCACCTGGTGTGGGTAAAGGCCCGGACACACCAACCTGATTATCGGCCGTCGGACAGTCAGGCAAGGTCAGTGACTCGAGTCGGTTTGGTGTGTCCCGTGCCGTCGTCAGTCGGCCGATTCTACATGTCGAATCGGCCATTGGCCGTCGGCCTCAATGACCAATCTGATTGGTGGAGTGCTAGCCCTTGACTAGCGAATCAGTGAGTGCACGAGAAAACCGGAAGTGACGATGGTAAACATACTATGCCAATGCCAGTATCTTGTTATTATTAGCCATCGTATTTTCCGTTCAGCGACTAACGACAATAACAATCCTTCTTGACTACTATCAACAATCTCTGATGAAAACAATGCCTGACGACAGCGTGCTCTGTGTTTACTAGGTCTAGAGTGATCCGTCATTTCCGGTTTTAATTTTTTTTGGGCGACAACACAGATTAGCACTGCCTGCTGTTATGGGGACGTATTACGCCTCGTGCACGCGCAGAACGTACGCTCCAGTCGGCGTCGGTTTGGTGTTGTCGGAGGCACTTTTTTTGACCGACTCGGGGAGACGGGAGCCGACTGATCAGTCCGACTGCTTTTCTGCCGGTTGGTGTGTCCTGGCCTTTAGGCTCCTATGAGGAAGAACCAGCCATTAAATTCTTACTTTCAAAGTGCCCATTTGTTACCTGTGCGGACAAAAAGGTTACACAAAATCCATGTGCCCCAAGAACCCTGCTAAGCTCACTCAAATGTGTTTTGTGTCCCATCAAAATGACCTTACACCTAAAAATGATCAGTCCATGAAGATAATAACTATGTCTAAATTAACGGTAAAGCTCTAAAGGCCCTTACTGATTCTGGTAGTGATCAGACACTGGTACACAGGCAGTTTGTCCCCTCTAATGTTATCCGCACCCTTGAAACTATTCCCATCTGCTGTGTGCACAGGGATAAAAAGCCCTACCCAGTTTAGTTTTTGCAGTGGCTGACATTTACATTCAAGTGCAAGAGCAACCCTACCTTCTAAACATTAGAGTGGCTGACAATCTTCCCTTCCAAGTAGTGTTGGGTAGCGACCTGCCAGTTTTGTTAGATTTGTTAAACCAACCTACTAGGTGCAATATTGCTGTCACCAGAGCCCAGGCCAAGTTGGTAGATGAACCCTCTGTAGCCAGGGAAGTCCCAGAAGTCACGCAGACGAAGGGAGACAGGAAAGATTCCAGCACACTGTCCATCAGATACGGTAGCTCCAGATTTCCCACTAGTTTTTAAAATGCCTTCGGAAATAGTTCAGATGCACCAAGATGACCCCAGTTTAGTAAAGAGTTCTAAAGAGAGAGACCAGCTAGTGGTTCCCAAAGCAGCCTGAGACACAGTACTTGTACTACACAGCCAGCCTCTCCCCATTGTTGGTACCCCCTTTGAACATCTTGGTATGGACATTGTTGGTTGTGGTGGCAATTTTTTTAATAAAGCAAGTATGATCTTGTCTTTCTGTAAGGTTTTATTCAAGTCATCCGTGAATGGTCTCAACACAACAGTCACACACTCTCGTATGTGAACGTCCGAAAGAGCTGAGATTGGAAGAAGCAGTATGGTTTTATCCCTGTTGGAGCGTCACTCTAACACAGTTACACATTCCTAAGTTCTAGGACAGTAAACAGACAGTGTGGTGAGATAATCATGTCCTTGGCTTCTTAGTGAAGTCTCAACATCCCGCTGTTTACTTGGACATAGAGTGTATATAGAAACAGGGCTAAAGGTTATATGCATATAATAGCCTCTTTTCAATGACCAGGTCAAAAGGGTTGTATAGGTTCTTAAAAATTGCCATTACATGGTCCAGTCTGTCGAGGCAGCGAAAATCAGCTTTTCTGTTAACATTTGATCACTCTTTGGGGGGCTAAACATGCCCAAAAACTCATGAAACTTTGCACAAAATTCAGTCGTGGCTAACGCTATGGAATTAGATTTGTGCCAAAAGAAACAAACAAAAATAGGAATTTGAGAGAATAAAAAACTTGTAACTTACAATCAGATAATTTGTCAAATAGTGTAAAATATTGACATTATTTTGTTCACGGTTCCCTCTCCTTCTCTCTCTAAGCTCAGACTTTTGCGCTGACACTCGACTTTGCGGTCTCTCTGATGCTCTCTCTCGTTTGCGCTCCCTGATTTTTTGTTTGCAGTTTTGGCACAAACCTCTCGGGTGGGCGGGCTTTATCAGCAGAGCGTCCCCATTGGCTAATCAGTTTTTGACTGACAGCACAGTAGGCTCAGTGCCCCGTAAATTATGTGTAGGTAGCTGGCGCGCTAACGGAGAGAAGAATAAGAAGAATCCACAACAAGAAAAACTAATTAAATGTAAGTATTTATTACATACATATATTGTCTGTGAGTAACATTTTGTTGTGTTATAAGTAAAGTAAAGCAAGGTTTCGGAGAGGAAAGAGGAAAGAGGGATTTAATTTAGCTTTCCTGTCAGAAAAGGCTGTATAACTGCAAGGTAAAGCACTGAGTGAGTGACATTAGTTGAGATACTTGATTGCAAGTTTATAAGTTTTATTTTTGAAATTAGTTTTATGTTCTCTCAAATTCCTATTTTTGTTTGTTTCTTTTGGCACAAATCTAATTCCATATAACACTAACGTATTGTCTTGGTCCCACAGATGGGCATCGCAAAATGGCTTAGCCACTCTTCCCAGTGCGTTTAGGCTAATAACTTCCGCATTGCTTGTCGCACATTCAAAGACCTTATATCAATGCGTTCGGTGAATAGAGCTCCATCTCCCCAAATAGGCCCCGCTCACTCCCGCCTATAATTTCTTTAGCGCTTGTCTTCCTTAGGCATCGTGCACAATTTCAGGCCGCTCTTTAAAATTAAGAAGTTATTATTTCCACATCGGCACGTGTGATTAAAACGAAACTTGGTACAATTTCAGCGTTTTTTTGCCTTGTATTTGAACGAACTCCTACTAGGGAATTTATCGGATCAACTTCAAAATTGGTCAGTACAGTAAAAAAATATTGCTGATCAAAAGTTGTGCTATTGCGCGTGACGACGTGTCAACTTCCGCCGACTGGCCATAAAACCGATAGAACTCATAACTTCAGTGTACACAGTCCAATCTTACTGAAACTTCACGTTTAATAAGAGTCCTGAACACGTCTACATGACAATATTCAGATATAGTGATAGCGCCACCTACTGGCAACAGGAAGTAAGCACTGCGATGCGATTTTGATCTGATTTCCATGAAATTTTCATGTTGTGGTCCACACGTGTTATGACAGCACGTGACGCAGCCGCAGCACACCCCGAGTTGCGTGGAGTGCGAGGGCCCGTTCATTGCTACTTGCAGCTTTAATTGGTAATGATGTTGATACATATTGCTAATGTTTCATTGACCGCTCTTTTATGTACAGTATAAAAGACAGTATTTCATCACTTGCTTAACTGAAAATTACATAACTACTTAAAAGGAAAGAGGAGTGAGCAGATATATTTTCTCCATTTAATCCAAAATACATGGAAGTCAACATTTTGTCATTCCTCTCCATTCTCCTACAGCAGTGAACAACTGTAGCAGCAGGAAAATCCTGACACTGGAGCAATAACTGTCATCAGGTGTGATATCACTGCGCCTTCTTCTCTTCCTTCCATTACGTGTGGGACTTCTGTCGCTTCCAGAACCTCTTGACCTCGCTATGTCCCTGCGGCGTCACCACCATCACCCTGTGAGCCACGTCCTGCCACACCAGGCAGCCCAGACCCTGCACCACAACAGCTACGTTAAACAGCAGCAGGCTACTGGACGAACGGACAGTCTGAGGCCCTCAACAGCAGAGAATTGATTTAAAAAAGGGAAAAGATCATGTTGACCTATAGCTCCGTCTAAGTTATTTTGTGTAATAGTACTAAGTGTATATACATATAAATGTATAATCATGATTACAAAACATAACATTATTCAGTTGTGGAGATAAAATCCTACCTGAGCTCTGTCTCGCAGCACCTCAAAGTCAGCCTGGGAGAGGAACTGGTTATAGAGCACTCCTGAAGACAGACAGGATTAATGAGGTTAAAGGCCAGCACAGCATCGATACTCATCCTCTCTATTACAGTGTACAGCAGCTCAGACAGCTCTACTGACTGAGCTCTATTAACAAGCATAAAGTTCAGACAGGACAAATGAAGATGGACTGAGAAATCAATCTCAGGCTCCACTACATTCACTTTCCCACTTCCTGTCAGTCAAGTGTTTCTAGATTCCAGTTTTTTTTGTAATGTTAATGAAGCTGAAAATACAAAAAAATGTTGCAAATTAAAGCCAGTACTTAAATAATTCACCAGTTATTTCCAGCCATTTCCAGTATTTGCCATTTTAAAAACATTTTTAAGCTTTTAAGCTACTGTCAACAGGAATGCCGGCCAGGAAGAGTTTGCAGGGTTCCCACTCTTTAAGAAATCATTTTCTGGGACTTTTTCAGGACATTTTCCAGGAGTTTTTCTCCTTTCTCTGAAAATACAGGACAGCACTTGCTCACAATCAGTGTCAGTGTTTATGGGACACTCAAGCTTGCTTTCGTGGCACGCTTGGATGTTCTCACTACAGCCAATTTTTCCAGTGGAGCATAAATAAGAGTTCAAAGCAAGTAGAATTTATTTTACAGAAAATTAATCTTCTCATCCTTTAGCCTATTAAAATAAATTTAGAAAATATTCGTTGCATGTAGAAATAACAATCAACTACAACAACAAATGTGATTGAGGGGCTAAAATACAATTAAACTTTTCCAAAACAACATTATGGTGAAAAATTATTTCCAGGATATTTGGTAATTATTTTATTTCAAACTGAAGAGCAGACAAAGAGAGAGAGAGAGTGAGGACGAACCAGCTGCTGCAAAGACTGCAAAGCTCGTAAGACTGCTGGTGTTCCTTTTGGTGTTGTGACCCTAGGTTGTGGTCACTGTTCTACAGTAGATGTCCTGGGAATATTTTACAGTAGGTCTCTATGTCTTTTAGGTCAGACAAACAACTGAACATTTTAAATTAAAGTTTAACAGGGAGATTTAGCTGAAATTGTAGTGACACCATCAATTTGATTTGATTCAGTTCCAGACTCATCGCTCTGCTCATCTTGTTGGACTACAAACATATAAAGTCTGCACATACATTCTACAAGTTTTTCTTTTAATGTCGATACTTATTTTCTTCACTTGTTACTTACAATGACTTCTAAAACTCAGCCCTTCCTACCGATGTTTCATAGTTACAGTCTACCAGGACAGCTAGGAATTTTGCCCTTTGAACCACTAGTAGTTTTTAGAAAGGGGAAAGGGGGACAGAGAGGGGGGATGACACGCAGCAAAGGGCCGCAAGTCGGATTTGAGCCCTGGGCCGCTGCAGCAAAGGCCTCGGTACATGGGTCGCCAGCTCTACCCACTGAGCTAACCAGGCGCCCCACTAGTAGGCTTTTAATGTAAAACATGACAAAAGTGGAACAAACAGCAATTAATTAGTCATTGAAAACAGTATTTGCGTTAAAAAGAGGAGTGGTGAGTAGGATATGATTCTGTTGTACTGATAGAATTAGTACTGTGGAAAGATTAGAACAGAAAGCAGATTAGAACAGGAGCAGACCAGAAAACAAGGAGATGTGTTACTTAAATACTAGCAATTAGATCAAAATGACCTGTCATCCATGAACATCAATGAATTCCAGACTATTCCTTAGGCTTGTACACACACACACACACACACACACACACACACACACACACACACACACACACACACACACACACACACACACACACACACACACACACACACACACACACACACACACACACACACACACACACAAATAAGCATGCTTACCCTCTGTGAACTGCAGTCGATCTCTCTCTAGCTCCCACAGTCTAATCTGATCTGTTATGGTTGGAGGCAGGACTGGGGTCTGAAGCACAGAGATGAAGGAGAACCAGTCATTATTATTAGAGTTATGTGTGAGAATGGAGAGTCGGACAGACAGGGTCGGAGTTGGTACAGTACCTGTTTGAGCATGACAGGGTGAGCTCTGGTCCTTAGAAAGTGAATAATCTTGAGGGTAAGAGAGACTTATTACAAATCAGGGCTTTTTTAAATGCAGTTCAACTGATTACATTGACTAATCACTGCAGCTATAATTTACAGAACAATTACTGTATCATAATATATACAGTTATCGTGATATAAAATGACATATCGTCATAGAAGATTTTGGCCATATTGCCTTCCCATGCGTCAGGATTTCTCCCTTTGAATACCCTATATTCCCCTGTGGTAGAAGAGTGCGTACAGTAGTTGAGTACCTGTTGTGCAGTGATGCCATTGGCGATGGCCTGTTGCACTGACTCCCTTGTAACCTGAGCCACCACTACATTAGGGAAGCGATACAGCATTTCACTGAAGAGAGCCACCAGGGCGATTTGAAGTTCTGAGTCTGGGAAGTACACACAAAGGAGTCAGTACAGGTTCCGTGAAGTAATGCCATAATTTGAATAGATGGACAATTGTCAAAGGCTGCAGATGTAAAGCATCTTCAAACAACGAAATAGGATCAATGAGCTGAGAAACGGAATTATGGTTAGAGGTGTTGGTAGGTGTATCTTTACGCTAAGCTAGGCTAACCACATCCTGACTTCAGTTCTGTACTTAACACACAGACATGAGATTGATCTGAACAGCTCTCAGAAAGAACACCAATAAGCAGTTTTCCAGAAAAAAAAGGGTGGTAGTCACTGGTTTTAATGATCTGTGGTGCAATGTGGTGTTGTTCAGTTATGTGCAATGCATCAGAACAGACAGGAGAAAACCACAGCCAGCTGGTGTGGCCATAATCCAATATACAAGTCTTCCAGCCATCACAACAATGGTCTCATATGAACAGAGACTTCCACTGTGTAAAATGTATTTATTAGTGTTACCATGCAGAACAAAAGCTTCCAGTGATAAGACATACTTGTGTAGGCGTAGATACGATAATTGGTTTCTACCACAATGAAGCCTGCATCTCCAGTGGCAGGAGTGGAAGCCAAGTTAGAGGAGGAAGAGGAGGAGGAGGAGGTTGAGCTGGTAGTCACTCCTGCAGCCAGAGTGATGGCCAGTCTGGTGGGATAGTACCGCCTAGATTTTCTCTGATGACAAAAGACAGAAGAATTACAGAAAAGGAACATATTACTATATTTACTTATCGTAACTATATCAGAATCAGAATCAGAATATATGCAGTATATTTAAAGCTGCAGTTTCTATAAAAATACATTTTGGTCATGTTTGCTGAAACTTTCACTACATCCTGACAGTAGTAAATGAAACAGATAAAATCTGGTTCCTCTTGGCTCCTCCTAGTGCTCCTGATGGCATTTGCAAGAATCCACCGGGCCTGAACAAAAACAACCAATCAGAGCCAGGAAAGATAATTGATTGTTGAGTCTCATTCCCAGGGCGATGACCTGGATTTAACAATCAATTCTCTTCAAGCCACCAACCAAAGCGTTGGTATTTGAATTTTATCAAATTGTATTAATTTTGAGCCCATTATTGCTTACTAGAGCTCCAAACGATTAGTTGATTGATAGATTAGTTGTCAATATATAGATAATCGATTAATCATTTTGAGTCATTAAGAAAAAAATTCCAAATTCTCTGATTTCAGCTATGACGGTAAAATGAATATTTTTGGGTTGTGAACAAAACAAAACAAAACAAGACATTTGAGGATGTCATCTTGGGCTTTGGGAAACAGTGATCAACAATTTTCTCTATTTTGTTTACATTTTATGAACCAAACAACTAATTAACTAATGGAGAAAATGATCAACAGATAGATAATGAAAATAATCATTAGCTTACATATAATTATATACATTTGCTCACTTTTTATTTCAATTCAATATATCTTTTTTGATTAATTTTCTAGTTGCAATGGAAGTACTGTCTGCAGTGACCCATGAGGATCAATACAGTTTCTTCTAATGTGAAGGAGCTAAGAAAGTGGTGTTAGTGGATCTTTCCTCTCCTTCTCAGTGCATCACCTTCCTCTGGAAGACCAGTCCAAACTCCCGCAGGTGCTGCAGGAAGGTGAGTAGTGACTCGCTCATGCCCTCCACTGAGTAATCCTGAGGCACACAGGCAACACGTGATCAATAATAACAAAGAAACTCAGACTAAGCAGTAATTTTTAAAACCTCAGACCACTGATGTTGCTATGTTGCTTTCTAGCACGCACAAAGAATCAAACAGATGAAAACTGCTGTGCACTCACTCTGCCAAGAGTAGAAAAACTGAGCTGGAATAAGAATGACAAGATCTCCACCAGGTCCATCCCTCTGGACTGCAAGAGACAAAGCATGAAATATATATATGTATGGAGACATTCTCAATTAAAAGTGGTTATTCAAATAATAATCTGCATGAACAAATAAATGTTATTCACTAATAATTCTGGGCAAAAAACATTGTGGGGAGAGTGGTATTGCCTGAACAAGCTCACATGGTAAATTCAGCCTACTTTTCCACAGTATGTCATATCATATTCACTATTCTGCTTCTTTGAACAGAAAAAGATTATTTCATATGTTGAGTTAGCATAGTCAACCATAGTGTAAAAACTACTACTACATATGTGATATGTGAATTTATCTTTTTCATTTAGTATCTCCAAAGCTGAATGAAGTGTAACACATTTCCTTAAGTGATGTCACTTAAGTCTGCATTGTTTAGGCTTAAATCTAGGGGTGTGGAGTTATAAAGAAGTGAGTTTACTTGACCTCTGTAGCCTGTTACTCATCGCTGCTTGAGGCTCCATGCTACTAGAATAAGACACCCTATTCTACACCCAACTGTTGCTGGTAAAATTGCATTGTGGGTAATGTAGTTGCAGGTTTTGATAAGGAAGAATCCAAGGTATAAAACCGTGATACTTCTTTTTCCGCTCCATCAATTTTGATCCTTTTTAACTTTATATTATGAACAGTGTAAGGAGTTCAATGCTAAATCCTGGAAAATACTCTTTGTAATTCAATTGTAATTGAAGAAATTCTTCTTTTTCTTTTTCCTCCTAAACAAACGCATATTTGGAGGCTTTCCCGTGCTCGAAAACTCATGAAACGCAGCGCATATGTCAGTCGTGGCGATAATTTCCGTATTTTGTAGGGGTCCACTATGAGCAGGGCAAAATGGCCCATAAACTGTACCACCCAGGACCCCTTTCAACGATATGCATAAAAATCAGCACACGTGTAGATCTTATCTAGACAAACAAAAAATCCAGTGGGCGCCATATCCCAAACCCAACAGGAAGTCAGCCATTTTGGATTTAGCGGCCATTTCCAGCGATTTGCACACGTTGTATTTGAACAAACTCCTCCTAGGGAATTGATCGGATCGACTTCAGATTTGGACACACCCATCTAAAGACATTCACAATTAGAAGTTGTGCTATTTATGTTATTCCGTCAAACAGCGTACACGTGTCGTGGTGTCTAATTTCGAACCTTCGCCATGAAAGAGGGGTTTGTCATAAATTCTGCATACATGATCCGATTGCAACAAAAGTTCACGTTTGATAAGTCCTGAACATGTCTATGTCATAATATTCAGTAATAGTGAGAGCAGCACCTGCCATTTTTTATACTTCCATGTTCTACTCCTAGCAGGATGATCAGATCCAGCTGAAATGTACTTATAAAATGCAAAACACATTGTTGATGATATGTGATGAATGTGGTGAGTGAGCGTGTCTGTGGCGTGGCATGAAATTGCCACAAAAACTGCCACAAAACATGAGTTTGCTATAACTTGAATGTACATTGTCCACTGCGCTCCAAACTTCACTTGTCTGATAACAGTCCCGCCCTGAACACATCTATGTGATAATATTCAGATATAGTGATAGCGCCACCTACTGGCAACAGGATGTAAGCTCTGCATGGCAACTTTGATCTGATTTACGTGAAATTTTCATGTGATGGTCTGCACGTGTTACGACAGCACGTGACGCGGCCGCAGCACACCCAGAGTTGCGTGGAGTGCAAAGTCCCGTCCAATGCTGCTTGCAGCTTTAATTATTATTATTATACATTGGTGTGTATTCTACTGTACAGCACATTGCTTTCATTGTATGAATCTTAGTATTTCAGAGCTCTTTGGATTTTTCCTTCTGTTCATGTCCGCTATTTGATGGAAGTGGAGCATGACATGATTAGTAATTATATTTAAAAGGGACTAATCAGAGGAAGAGAATCAAGTGTGATTGGGTCAGCTGGAAAAAAGGTTCTGTATTACCATTTTCTACTTTACTGGGATATTATGGATTATTCAGAGCTGACAGAACAAAGAGGACTGGGATGAATTTACCTGCTGCTGTAGAAACGTCTCTCAGTCAGAATTAGTTTCTTTGTGTTGCAGTTTCATAGCGGTTCATGGTTAGTTAGGCCCACTTTACTTTACTTAGCATTCATTCCACTCCCGGCGATAGACATTTTTTTCCACAAATAGGGCACTGATTAGGCTTACACGGGCCATTAACCAGAGTCTGGCAGGAAGCAGAAATCCTAGAAATGGATCACTGTAGCTTAAGAGTCTTGAGTTTTCATGCCAGCAAATATCTGCAGCAGCTCATGTCACTGATTAGAGCTCCCTCTGCTTGACAATGCTTTAATCACAGTAATGAGTGGTTGATAACCACTGTTTCAACTTATTTTAAGGTCCAGTGTGTAACATTAAGGAGGATCTATTATTAGAAATGGAATATAATATTCAGTGGTATGTTTTCATTAGTGTATAATCATCTGAAAATAAGAATCATTGTGTTTTTGTTACCTTAAGCCCTGTGCAGTGAAAATAGTCTTTTTTTTTTTTTTTTAATTAAGGACGAGTTTTCTGAGCTTTTGCAGCCCAAATAAAGGTATCAAACAATCACATTGTACAGAACAGACATCAACAAGACTGTTGATAGTTTATGTTTCTCATCACTCTGTATTATATGTGTGTTGGTATAGTGATTTTCCCCTCTGCACAGACTCCTATGTGGGACTGAAGCTGTTATATCTTTTATGCTCTCTTCAAAGCCCACAAAAATTTCATAAAATATTTTTTTCTCCAGAAAGAGTTTCTGCTCTACCACTGACTCTAGTAGTCTGTTTGTGACAACGTATTAATAGTGTCATTTGTCACGTGTCCGCTGTGTAAAGGCCTTTAGAATGAGCTATGTACATTTACAGTTGCAATCCAACTGGATCTTCAAACTTTATCAGGTCAAAGTAGCAGATGATACACAAGTACCTGAGCAGTTTTGAGGTACTGCAGGGTGAAGTACCACAGCTGAGAGGCTGTGTCCAGTAAGAGGAACTGGAAACCAGCTGATGTGATGTAGGGCGCCTCTCCTGCCTCACTGACAAGCAGAGAAGAAGACAGGACAACATGTGGTACAGCATTAGTGTGTCACGGCTGATCAACCTATAGAGTAAGTTCTCTGAGAGTCCACATTCATTTTCATTCCTCTTTGATGACCTTCCCTGTGATGAATTTTGCTCATGCACAGACTTGGATACTAAAGAAGTTGCATACTGCACCAAGAATGACTTTGTGATGTCACAAATTGTGGGTTTCCCATAATTGTACATACATTGAAAATGTGCGCTATAGAATGATCGGGTTTTTGGCTGGATTTTGCCATAACAGATGTAAGTTAAATGTGCAATATGCAATGTTTGATGATATGGTGTGTAGTGTGGGATCATGGGAGTTGTTGTTTTCACCACCATTGCCGTCACTGCCGTCAGCGTCTCCCGGTTAGAATTCCTTCAGTGCTCATGGTTCAGGAGATTTCTACTGGGAGCCCAATTATCCACAGAGGTCTCCTCTTCTCCAAAACAAACTGATTAAAGTTAAAAACACTGAACAAAGCAGTTCCACCTTAAAAAGCACTGCTTCTCCCACACTTTTGGGCAGACAAAGGACATCCCGGAAGGGGCTGCGAGCTGAGCTGCTGCTAACATTAGCTCAGTTTGTGTCTTTCATCCAGTTCAAATCTAAAGTTAAAAAGCACCAAGATCTAAACAGTGGATGGTAAAAATGTGGCTTCAGACTGGATAAAAAGTCAATGTATGACAGCTTCTGGCAGACAACCACAACACTGACACATGCACAAAGGGGATATGACGCCATTGACAGGCGACCGGTGAAACGCAGCGTTACCTGAATAAAATGACTCTGATTTCTCTGAGTTTGAACATTGTTGGAAACATTTGGGATAATGGAAGTACACAACTGAACTACATGTTACATACATGACACTACAAAACATATTTGATGAGTATTATTGAAATGTGTGTGTAAAAATAAACTGATCTGTGCTCTTACTACTGTTTACCTTTTCATGAGGCCTGCTTGAACCAGCAGCTGAGCCAGGTCCTGACTTACAGCGGCACAGGGAGAACCCACCATGAAATGCAGGATGACCTCCCAGCGCTCCATAGCATAGCGGTCAAGACTGTCAATGTCCCGTGCGTGGCGATCCGGACCCAGAGTGCTACCCTCATCTGCCCAGGCTCTGCCCCTGTGCATCAACACAGCAGTGTCTTTCACTTAAAACAACAGATGATAACCGTAGCTACTGTACTGCAAATAGTCTCATTAGCTTATAAGCTGCATCGGGTAACTTTTATAAGAATAACCATTTGTCATTATTGCTGACATTTTCACTGAATTCTGACAGTAGTACATGAGACAGATAATCTGTGAAAAAATCAGGTTCCCCTGGCTGGTTCTAGTGCTCCTAATGGCATTTGCAAGAATCCACCAGGCTTAAATGAAAACAACCAATCAGAAAGATATGAGGACGCTTTGGGTTGGAAACATGAAGATAGTGAGTATTGTGGAGTCTCATTCCCAAGGTCCCAAAGCATCTGTATTTGACGCCCTGGGAATGAGACTCAACATCAAATATCTTTCTTGGCCCCGGTGGAAGTTTCAGCAAATATGGCTAAAAATGACTGTAACAAAAATAACCTACTGCAGCTTTAAAATAAAACATTAAAATATTAGAGTTCACAAAATTTGCTTTATACTGTAGGAGTTATATTTTTGCAACATTTTGGATCCTTTTTAATAACTAACCAACCATGCCCTTGGCTGCGCAAGGCTCAAATGGAAGTGTAAGGATGTAAAACCAAGGATGTAGCAGGTGTGTTTGCTATTGAACAAACAGTTGTGTGCACAGCAGCTGCATTTTCATTGTGGAATCAACAGTTTCTAACAACAGAGTGACAGAGAAGAGTGCTGCAGCGCTGTGATAAAACGCTGTGTTCACAGAGAGAAGACCTACCCGCCGAGCAGAGCTATCCTCAGGTTGTCTTTGAACACTGGATTTAAAATGTATCCCTGCAGACCACCCTGCAGCTGCTGACAGTGCCAAAGGCGGAGTCCTGCCAACACTGAGACACATTCATCATGATCCCTGCAGAAAGACAAAAAACTAACAATGAACTGAAAGGGTTATCACTCTAAAATGTGTAGTTTTTGTTTGGTTTTGTTTTCGTCCCAGTTAATAGGTGACAAAAGAGCCTCTAACCCTGAAGGGGTTATTTAATGTTCAAGCCACAGTTACCTTAACATTAAAGGCCCATTGTGTAACATTTAGGAAAATCTATTGTCAGAAATGGAATAGATATTCATATCTATGTTTTCATTGTGTATAATCTCCTGAAAATAAGAATCGTTATCTTAGCAGTTTTTATCAACAGACGGAGTGGGTCCTCTTCTACTGTTGAACCACCATGTTTCTACAGTAGCCAAGAATGTACAAACCAAACACTGGCTCTTGATGGTAACTTTGCAAGAAGCTGGACTCGTAAGAACATGAAATTACGTGAGAATTCATCTAGCTCGACTTATATGGTTCATTGACCTGATTGGTTGAAGTTTGCTCGTGAGAGATAGTGATAGACAGATGGTTCATCCAATCACCTGGCCTGTATTTTTTGTATTTTTACAAACAGTTTCCAACAACGACTTTCCAGATGGTTCTGTGTAACAATCTAACTAACTGTCCAGCAATGCAGATGTATATAAAGAAAAAGGTACCATAGGTGAATTCTGAGATGATGCGGCACACATGGCTAAATCGCAGATATTCCAGAAGGTTAAATCCAAGCACATTAAGGACCTCTTTATTGCTCAGTAAATCCAAGCACTTTCCAAACCTGTGCCAACCCTAGTTCATGTTCTGGCCGACACCTGATCCACATAATAAGGTCAGTGTCAGCACCGATACTGATCTGGTATATCAGATGAAGCATCTCTACACTGACCTTTAGATTGAACCAGCAAACATAGCTGTTCCCAGTAAATATGGTTTATCTGTCAGTACCATTATAAAATAAAAATTTTACAATATCAGTTACATTAATTTGGTCAAAGTAGTCTGGTGACTCCCGCAGCAATCCCTGGCCTCATTTTACCTTATACAAAATGATCCCAACGAGTTCCACACAGTGAGGCATATAGATTTTAAATTTGGGAGAAAAAGAGAGCACCAGGATGCATTCATTACGGAGATCTTTAGATATCATCATATGGATGTAGATGAAACAAAATGTATGTGCATAAATAAAACTCCCTAGTAGCAGGTCAGTAAGGGAAATGTTACACAGTGGTACAGGCAATCAAAGTAGTTCACCCCACTTACAATGCTCTTACTAGCATAATAGTGACATGACAAAGCAAGGGACTCACTTCTGACTGTCTTTTTTCACCCATAATGCCACTGCTGCCTGGGGGAGAGGCTGATCCAGGAACAGCATACGCATCACATAATTCTTGGCCAGAGAGGGCAGTTCCCTGTAGAACATCAAACACAAATTACACAATGAAATTCACAAGTTTCCTTTATTTGTACCTGTATTTGGTTTGCAGTAAAAGACAAGGCATTCCTCTTGACACAAATATAAAGACAACAAACAACTCAGACAAACATGATAAAAGATAAAAGTGCTCCAGGCTCTAAAAATCAGGACTTACACAGGGAGAACAATAAAAATAAAAATAATAGAATAAATAAAACAGGAAGAACTCTGTGCAATGTTAGTCCAACTTGTTCATTTGAATGATAGCTGCTGGAGCAAAGCAAATTTTACAAATTGATACACATGTCACAGACCCATATTTGATATGATGTAGTCTCAGGGATCCCCACCTGATCACATTTAGTTATTCCCTAGCTGTCTGTGGATTGACAGATTAACAGTGAAGAGTGTGAATCCTGTAAACAGAATAGTTATTTGTATACATTCTCTAATTGGGATCATTTACAGTCAATGAAAAATAGTGAAATTAACATATTCCCCATTTTCTGGGCACAAGGACCCCTGGGGGTACCTGGACCCCAGATTATGAACCACTTTCAGCCATCATACCTGTAGACAGCCAGACATGTTGCTGGATGGTTATACAGTCTGTCCAGAATCTCAGGACTCAGCTCTCTCAGATATTCATGTAGGTTCTTACACTGCAGCTGGACCCGCAGCTTCATTGTCTATCAAAATAAAGAGGAATGTCATGGAATGCACCGTCACTGTAAACTGCACAAGTAACGTTAGGTCCTCCTGATAACATCCTTCACACCCACGAAAGCAGAACGTTGCACCATTTCCCCTTTAAAAATGTAGTGATTATTATTGCTTTGGTTAGTGATCTTATAACAAGTGACTACGGAATATGTATTCTGTGACTCCACCGATAAATTCGGCATAGGTATATTCAGCATATAACTTTATTTGACTGTAGCAACAGCTTATTCTGAAATGATGTTACATTCATGACAGTCACTCACAATAAAGCCAAGAAGGTAAAGGTCCTGAAATAATCTTATTAGCGTAATCATATAAAAGGAAAATTTTACCGTGAAGATGAATATAAAATTTCGACTAATTCCCGACTTTAAAGTTATGTTATACTACAATAAACGGCATTGTTGTCATTCGGCAGTTCCCTGTCACTAAACGGCCATGTTTTCAGCTCACATGACCTCACTACGAGGGTTCTTATTGGTCTTGTGCTCTTCAGTATCTTTAATGGCGGTCGCTGAGCAACTTAAACGGCAGTACCGCCGTCTGTTGGACGGAGACTAGAACGCGTGGGCTGGAATTTATGGTCTGAATAAATAGCAGTGTTCATCACTATATTTAAGACTAAAGATGATCATGTCTCAGAAGTACACACGTTAAAAATGATACAGTTTAAATGGGAATTTGTGGTGTGTAATACTCACACTTAAAGCTAATCCAGTCTAAACAATAAATGCTATCACTAATCAGAGAATGGAAAGAGGAGTGATAACATGAAGTGACAAAATAAAAAATAAAAAAATAAAAAAAACTTTTATGTAGTTTCACATCATCTAATCTTGTAAATAATTATATTAATAATGATAATAATTATTATTATTATTATTATTATTATTAATAAAAAATACAGTATTTATTTTTTGGTAACATTTAGTAATATTATTAATAGTAATGCCTTACTGCCAAACACTGCAACCACCTTAACACAAACAGCACTGTCTTTTCACTGGACCTGTCTCAAATTATTTAAAAATGTTAGTGGAGAGTTATGTAACTGCAAAAGTAACATGTAAAAAGAGCCAATTGAGAGTCCTGCCTGAGTTGTAACCGGTGGATTGTCTGTATTTCCAGCCCATTAATATATATGGATTGAAATACAGTTAAACAACTCTCTATTTGTAAATAGTTTGCTACAATAACGGTCCCATACATTGCCCACTCTCATCTCTTTGATTACTGGAATGCTTTACTGCATCTCAATGTTGCCACCAACACTCTCTCTGGGTAATTTAAAGCATTTAGCCTGTAATTCTCGAGTCTTGTCACTTACAAGCCTTCTTTTCCCCAGAGTTGTCTGCATTAGCAGTCAACACAATACAGAGGAATGCTGTTTTTTGACTTACAGACAGAATTATTATATTCAAACCATTTGGCCATTAAATGCAAATTAATTAATCCGTGAATGCTCAGAACCAGACTGTGAGTCATTTACTACATTGCTTTCTTCAGTCATGAATAAAGGTGCTATATTTCACCCAGTGAAAGTGAAAAGCTGATTTGTCAGCCTGTCTACAAAGGCGTCCAGTCTTTACTGTATGAGAAAGAAGAGATGTCTTTTCATGATCAAGGAGCCAGGGTTTGAACCACCAACATTCTGATTAGTGGACAACCCGCTCTACCCCCTAAGCTACAGTCATACAAAAAATGCATAATATCCCAGCAGATGAATTTGATTATCTTCCTTATTTGAAGAGAATCAGAATCAGAATCAGATTTATTGCCAGGAAGATTTTTACACATACGAGGAATTCGTCTTGGTGCAGTGGTGCATAAATTATACAATCACACAAAAATATACAAATCACACAACAATCACACAAAAGATAGAGTACTTTTAAAATATAAATAAATAAAGATAAGAAAGAGTGCATTTATGTTGCATATATACAGGGTGGGTATAAAGTTTGTTTGTTTTTTGCCTTTTATGCCTTTATTGACAGAGATGGCTAAAGAGAGACAGGAAAGGGGGGCAGAGAGAAGAGATGACATGCAGCAAAGGGCCACAGGTCAGATTCAAAACCGGGCTGCTGTGTATATGGGTCGCCAGCTCTACCAACTGAGCTAACCAGGTGCCCCAGGGTGGGTTTAAGAGTCAGTATCATTGGGGGATCCGGGCCTTGTTAATGAGGCCAGCTGCAGACAGAAAGAAACTGTTTTTGTGGCGTGAGGTTTTGGTCCTGATGGACCGCAGCCTCCTGCCAGAGGGAAGAGTTTCAAAGAGTTTGTGACCAGGATGGTAGGGGTCAGCCACAATATTGCCTGCACGCCTCAGGGTCCTGGGGGCATGGCAGATTGCAGCCAATCACCTTCTCAGCAGATCGAATGATACGCTGCAGTCTGCCCTTGTCCATGGCAGCGGCTGCAGCGTACCAGATGGTGATAGATCAGGGGAGGATGGACGGTGTAGAAGTGCACCATCATTGACTTTGGCAGGCTGAACTTCCTCAGCTGGCGCAGGAAGTACATCCTCTGCTGGACTTTCTTGGTGAGGGAGCTGATGTTGAGGTCCTGGGTGATGATGGTACCCAGGAAGCGGAAGGACTCCACAGAGTCAGCTGGGGAGTCACACAGGATGATGGGGGCGGGTGGTCCACAACCATCTCCACTGTTTTCAGACTGTTTAGCTCCAGGTTGTTCTGGCTGCACCAGGTCACCAGATGGTCAGTCTCCCATCTGTAGGTGGACTCATCTCCACCAGAGATGAGCTCAATGAGGGAGGTGTCATCTGTGAACTTTAGGAGTCTGACAGACTGGCAACTGGAGGTGCAGCTGTTGGTGTACAGGGAGAAGAGCAGAGGAGAAAGAATGCAGCCCTGGGGGGATCCAGTGCTGATGGTCTGAGAGACATTTTTCCCAGCTTCACGTGCTGTTTCCTGTCAGACAGGAAGTCTGTGATCCACCTGCAGGTGGAGTCAGGCACAGTGAGCTGGGAGAGCTTGTCTTGTAACAGAGCTGGGATGATGATGTTGAAAGCAGAGCAGATGCTGGAGGGTGAAGAGTAGGGCCATGTGTACTGCATCGTATACAGACCTGTTGGCTCTGTAAGCGAACTGCAGGGGATCCAGCAGTGGGTCTGTAATGGCTTTGGGGTGGGAGAGAACAAGGCGCTCAAAGGACTTCATGACCACAGAGGTGAGGGCAACAGGTCTGTAGTCATTGAGTCCTGTGGTCCTTGCTTTTTTGGGGACAGGGATGATGGTGGATGACTTGAAGCAGGCTGGCACATGACATGTCTCCAGTGAGGTGTTGAAGATGTCAGTGAACACCGGAGACAGCTGGTCAGCACAGTGCTTCAGGGTGGATGGAGAGACAGACTCTGGTCCGGCCGCTTTGCGGGGGTACTGCCTCTTAAAGAGTCTGTTGAAGTCCCTCTCTTGGAGGCAGAGAGTCGTCTCTGTGGTGGAGGAGGAGGGATTCACGGAGGTGTGGAGTTGTGAAGTGGCCCCGGCTCCTGCTGAACTGGGGGAGGGGGAACTGGTGAGGGGTGTCACAGGGGATGGTGTCAGGACTGCTCCTTTGTCTGTCGAAGCGACAATAGAACTCATTCAGCTCATTTGCCAGGCGCAAGTCGTTGATGGAGTGGGGGGTTTTAAGTTTGTAGTTTGTTATCTGTCTGAGCCCCTTCCAGACAGAACCAGAGTCATTGGCTGAGAACTGATGTTGAAGTTTCTACTGTTAGTACTGTCATTTAGCTTCTCCCACCGCCTTGCTAAGCTTGTACTTTGACTCCTTAAACTTGTCCCTGTCCCCACGCCTGAACGCTTGCTCCTTCATAAATAAGAGAAGGAATTTATTTTTCTAATTTTAAAGCCCATTACAATCTTTCAGTGGCTGGATTATTGTTAGTTTTAAGAATTCTAACCAAGCAAAGTTACACGACTGGCAATGATTTTTGGTCATTACAAGAAAATTTGATACTATTTAAGAATATTTGGCTTGTTTGTAGAAGGGCTGTTTTTGTAGTGTATGTCACTCTGTTTCTGTTGGATGTGTGAATAGTAAATTGTTTGCTAACACATTCACCATAACAACTATCTAAGTTGATAGTGTGTTTACAGCCCCCCTCCCTCCAAAAAAATAATTATGCAGCAATTACATTTTGTTATTATATTTTGTTTTATTTAACAATTTCAGTTGTATAACTGTCACATTATAAATAAAAATACATTTGTTCAGCATTAAAGTTCATTTTTGACTTGAAAAAAATCCTCAAACAAGCTTTCTTCAGCTTTCAACTGTATCATCAGTAGAAGATCTTAAAGACCTCCATAAACTTCAACTGGTTCAGAACTCGAATCATCACCAGAACCCCCTCCATCCACCACATCACCCCTGTTCTGCAGCAACTCCACTGGCTCCCGGTCAAACTCCGCATAAACTTTAAAACCCTCCTGTTTACGTTCAAGGCCATCCACATCCTTCCCCCTCCTTATCTGTCCGAACTCCTCCACATCGCCACCCCTTCCCGTTCCCTCAGATCTGCCTCCTCTGTCCACCTCTCTGTCCCTCATGCCTGCCTCGTCACCATGGGGAGCAGGGCTTTCAGCCGCTCCGCCCCCCGACTCTGGAACTCACTCCCACCGGACATCAAGAACCTGGACTCTCTCCCCCTCTTCAAATCAAGACTAAAAACTCACCTATTCAGAACTGCATACCCCACTTAACTATCTACATTGTCTTTTCTTATTTGTTTCTTATTTCTTACTGTTTTAATTTTTTATGCGTTGTACGGTGTCCTCGAGTGCCCAGAGAAATAAAATGTATTATTATTATTACAAGACACAAATGAAATATCTGGATAAAAATCTAGGAAGTTTATTTTGAAGTGAAGAGTGTGAATGTTAACAATTCAACGATCTGCAACCAGCACTGGCACACACAAGATCACACACATGGAGAGGAATGAAGACGATGAGTTGGATGTCTTCTCAGGAGTCCTCCTTCTCTTGATACCTGGAACACCAAAATCAAAGAGGTCAGCTAAAGATCACACTGCACGAAATGAATGCAGTTCCACAACATACAATGTTGATTACCTGCAGTGTGTACAGGTGAAGAAAACAGTCTGTCCTTCATCTGCAGATCTCATCTGCCTGGTGTGGTAAACCATCCCCTCTTTATTACAACGAGAGCAGCGTCTGTCAATCTATTGGGAACAGGGAGCCTCATTATTCAGTGTGCGATTGTTATCATCACACGCAGCAGTCAGTGAGTAGCAGTCTGTTCTTACCACAGGTCCCTTCAGTTCAGAGTCCTCTTCGTCTTCTAGAGCCACGGACAACTGCTCCACAGGGTTGAAGATGACTGTAGAGTGGATCTCTTGGCCGGAGAACTCTGGACAATAAATAAATTATAATTTGAGTGGCGGCAAAATTACTCTTGCAGGTTTTGTTCTGGAAGACAGAGATCTGACCTCAATATGGATAACAAGAGTGCATTAAAAATACCAGGTGTGAAAGCAAAGGCAAGATCGGATTGTATATTATCAGCATAACGTGGAAAACATTAAACCTACACAGGCTGTCAGCATCAACGCAACTGTTTTTTTTATATCTAAACCTGTACACAGTGTAGAAACAGAGGAAAAGGCATGACTGTGACTCCGGTCTGCAAAAGCTCCACCGTTTAACCCTTTCATTTACATTTCCTTAATCAAAGAAAAAATCAGCTAAGTCGCACTAATATTATTATAACATAAGACATTCACCTTAGGTAACAGACATGCTGCTCGGCTGGGAAGCAATGACACTCATTCATAGAGTGTAAAATACACTGTAAAAAGTTGTTTCAGCAAACTACTGCAAGATTTAGAATACCACGGTTGAAGTGCAAAAGGAGTAAAAACGCCTTTGTTCCTAATGCAATAACCCTGCTTAAATTGCACATGTAATTTTAATTTTAGCATCTTGCACAGGTAAATTTAGCATTTTGTTAAATGGAATAATTTACTTTTTGTCTGTACTTCTGTTGTTTTTTTATGTTTTTATGCCCCTGACTGCAAGACAAGATTCCTATCCTGGATAATAAAATTACTGAACTGAACTGCTGGTGTTTCCACCCTTACTTTATTCACAACTAAATAGTAAATGGACTGTACATGTTTTTCTAGTCACCACATGCCACATTTGCCCTTTCACACACATTCAGAGTGATGGCAAAGCTCATCGAACAGAAACTAACTCACTCATTCACATTCACAAAGGAAGCAATTCGGGGTTCAGTATCTTGCTTAAGAATACTTCGACATGCAGCCAGAGGAGCCGGGTATCAACCCAACAACGTTCCGATCAGTAGACGACCACCTCTACCTCTGAGCCACAGCCGCCCAACTAACACTGTTGTCACTTTTCTACGTGAAATGAAGCCATGCATTGGACCGTTTTTTCCCCTCTGCCATCACTCCTTCTTGACGTCATTGTTTTGCAGGAATACATGCCGGCATTGATAAAAGGAATTGATATGCTCGGAAGCTTCCAATTCCGATGGATCAGACAATTTGGAACGGGTACTAAACTGGAACCGATTCTCTGTTCTCTTCCCTAGATGACGTGTCCTGATACAGATTGGTGTGAAGGGCTGTAAGAGGCATATCAATTCTGTTTCTTGAGACATTTGAAAGATAAAGAAGAACATGTTCCCTTAGAGGTCCATTCCAAAATGGTCAGACTGAAAATCAGTGTACTGTACTAATGTACACCTTGTGCAAGGTATACATAATAGAATAGAATGATCTTTTCTTCACATTCACACTCATGGACTGTGAGTGGGCGTTTGGAGAGGACATGACAGAGTTGGTACCTGCTACAGGGATGCAGAAGGAGCAGCGGGGGCAGCACACTGTGTTCTGTATTCCTGGGAGAGGAAGAATATTTCCACATTCTGGGCAGAAATTGGGATTACCACCAAAACATGACATCTCTGTTCAAAGAAAAAAACATCAGTACAGTATTTAAAGCTGCAGTATGCAATTTTTATAACAATAATTTTGAAAGAATCATCTTTATATATTTCTTGGAGGTTTTTTTTTAGGCCTGGTGGATTATCTGTCTCATGAACTACTGTCAGGATATAGTGAAAGTTTCAGAAAATGTGACCAGAAATTATTTTTATAAGGGGAAGACAGACTTATGGAAATACTTAATGACATAATTACTGTTAAGTACAATATACACAAAGTTTTTTACAATGTAAGTAAATGTAAGTTTGCATATTTTACATATTAGCCATAATTAAAACTTTAAGCTGTTTTCTAGTGTTAGTAAGTTTTAAGACTAAATACCTTCCAAATAGAGTTAGACCGTATTAACACTAGATCGCATGTCCATAAGAGTTTCAAGCACAAACATTGTACAACGTTTAAGGGATCACCCCACTTGTATTGGAAACAGTTAACGTCAGCTAACGTTACATTCAACTGTATTGAGACCATAAGTAGTGACTTACCTGTTTAGTGTGTAAATGATGTTACTACACACAAATAATACGAAACTTTCACTGAAAAGAGCAACCGTCGCTGTCTCTGATGTCACTGGAAGTTTGGCGTCTGCATGGTTACACCGAGAGGTCCTTCAACTGCTCACCGTCGCATGTTGAGACGTCATTTAGGTACCCTTCCTACATCCATGACGTTATACTTGAGCAGACGTTTAATCTCTCGTAGGTAAGGTATGTTGATTGCTAAAAGTCATTTTAAAATTAAAGCATTAACACTACACGCAGTAGTATATCTGTTCATTTTTTAACGTTCTTATTTGAACCTTGAACTAGTTTAGCAGGCGCTTGTTAGCCGTCGAGCTAACTGCAGCTAGCTATTAAAATACTTAGGTTTGGTTTATTACAGTAACTTATCTACATTGTCCATTAACGTCCCTCCATTCACAGAAGCTAACCAGATATCACACACTGCCTTGAATTACTCTATCAACTTCCTTTGATTTAATATAGTTTGTTATTTACAGTAAGGCTAAATTAAAAAAAGAAGAGATTTTTTTTGTCAAGATGCCAAAACAATAATATATATATATTACATATACATTTTCTGTTCATTAGAATTAGAACCAGGGGTGTATCTAGAGAAATAGTCCAGAGGGTGGCAGAAATATATGCTGATTTAAACACAATCACAGAAATCAATATTTGATTGGAAACACTATTGTGGCACATTAGTTAATCACCAAATAGGCATTAGAAATAAATATATTGTTTTATTTCCAAATTGACATTTCTTCATTGAACTTGGTCTAAAATGTGGCCATAGCCGATCATTAAATGTCCTTTTTTTTCAACACTTTATTTTTAAAATGCGGGGTGGCCAGGCATTTTTTAGAGGAGGCAGCTGCCACCCTATGGTGTCCCTTCAGATCCGCCCCTGTAGAGAACCACACAACCACTAAATTCCCTCTGTCTTGCTTGCTGACTTTACAACTGACCCTCAAAGATGATAATACAAGGCTTCTGGCCTATTCCTATAAAATAAAAGCACATCATTTTACAATAATTCCCCATACTTAACATTGGGGCTGTATGTTAATGTAAAAAAAATCATATTGCCATTATTTTGACAGATTTTTCAATATGATTCACGATTAGTGGGAATTATCATATTTGCATCACAGATTTAATTTTCAGAAAAAAACTTAAAATCATGATGTGACATTTGTTGGGGTCTGTACCAAACAAACATGTTTTGTCACACATTGTACCTTTATCAAAAAATTGCAGTTTTTGCAATTTGGATATTTGTCAATTACAAAAAAATAAAATTGTATTGCTATTCACTGGGAAAAATGAAGGGCCAACCATGATTAACTGTATCCACAGACATTCCAAGATAAATGAGGATACTAAATGCATTATTTGGAAATGAAGATACCAAATCAATCTTAATACAATCAATACATTTTGATTAAAAAAAACAGTCTTTGTTGGGCAGTGAACTAAAGCTGCTGCTAAGAATTATTTTCATGAAATTCTTATTTAAAATAAAAATATTTTCATATTAACATGTATTCACAGTTTTATAAAGCCTTATAAATGCATTGTAAGGAATGTGCTTATAATGCATAGATCTGACCTTCATAAGTTGCTGAATTTTGTTTTCCTGAGACATACGGTTCAAAGGTTACTGGCCAAAATGTAAATATGTGTTGTTATAGCACCATTGTCTGACCAAATTGCACCAGATTCAACACTGCACTAGTACATGAGACAGATGATCTGTTAAAAAATCAGGTTCCTCTGGTTCCTCCTAGTGCTCCTGTGGATTCTTGCAAATACCATTAGGAGCACTAGGAGGAGCCAGAGGAGAGGATTTTTGCAGCAGCTCTAAGGAGCAGGGCATTGGTTTTCTGTTTTTTTTCATTGTGTCTCTGAATGAGAAATCAATTAATTCAGTTCCATTTTGTTTATATAGCAGGAGGCTGTGGGGGTCGAAGGTGCAAGTGACATGTCCAAGAGGAAGGAGGGAGTGAAGGGCTCCTATGTGTCCATCCACTCCTCTGGATTCAGAGACTTCCTGCTAAAACCTGAACTGTAACTGTTGTTGTCATACTTATGTACTCTTCGTGATAAGCAGCAATGGGGTTTGTTGGCTGTTTATCTGCCGTGAAGGTGTAATTGATTATTGTGTTTATATGTGTCATTTTTGGTTTATTCAATCAAACTGTAAAGTGTCGAGCTGTATATATGCTTGGTTATAGCACAAGTTGTATGAGACAGGCATACAGCATTATTTTTGTTAATTTATTTTTTCTTTCTTTAACCAGTTCTCACGGGTTGACCAGTAATAAAGGCCTGTATTTTAATCAAGACCTCTTGCCTCATGCCTGTCACTGGAGGTGCTACATGTGTTGTTGCTAATTTGACAGTGCAGCTAATAGCTAATTTGTATTTATGAAATAGGAAGAAACCACTAGCGTCTTTAGACACGTTTCTCTTCTGGCTTTATTTTGAAAGTGTAACCGGACGTTGCTTATTTATTTTCCTAATTCAGTCCACCCGGACGTGGGTAAATGTGTTGTTGCTAACTTGACAGTGCCACGGTCTCATATCAATCAAACATCCCTGCGCGTCAAAAAGTGACGCCTGAAGTGTACCTACAGCGTCACTGCAGTTTTTGACATGTTGGGAATGAGAACGTGTTGCCATTACAACATGAAGGCAGACCCAAAAATTACTGATTTTCCCAGAAATAGAAATTTTGCTCTATTGATTTTATTTTGCCCCAACTCATCAGTAGCAAATAGCATATTTGTATTATGTCATTTTCATTTGACACAACCTTTGGTAGACCTTGAATGAAGAGGGTTGGACATCGAGAGAGCCTACACTACAACCCACTTTTCATTTATACCTTGTTTTTAAAATCAGTGTGACCCCTCTTCCTGAGTGCCTGGGTTATCGCAGATCATACCCCACCTTATTAAGAAGTGAGAGGGTGATAGAAAAATCAGGTCTCACATGAGATTTGTTGAGATTGATAAAAATGTGCAATATCAACAGACTGGCCCTTAAACAAAAAAGACAAAAAACACAAAGCTGACCAAGGAGTCTGTTATCAGGAGACAATAAGCTGAATGTAAATGCAATGTATCACATTGCTTTACCCAGACTGAATAATGAGGACAGCTGCACTGGTAGCAGCAAGTACAAATAAGGTGTATGTTGTTGCAGGTTGCCTGGGCAGGCAGGTTTGGCACAAAGTGACTGGCTATCACGTTTGTGTCTGACGAAAGCAATGACGTCCAGGACCGCTTCAAGGTGAACATCAGTGAGCTGTCTGACGAAATCGACATCTCCTCTTACAGTAAGTTCTCATTCATTCTTTGGATTTATTCAAACTTCATTCAAAGTTCCCTGCCACTAACGTTTCCTGTGTCTTTGTGTGTCCGTGTCCCTGCAGTTGAACCAGCACAATAGATGAGCTGGATGCTCCCCTGGGGCTTACAGACACTTTGTATTTCGTCACACTGTTAAAATAATCGCCCAAGTCATTTTTTGTCAAAATTGTTTTTTTTTTTTGCCTAAATCATCTCCTCATGACGCCGGCCACCTATGGTAAAATTGCCTACATCCTTAGTTGATCAGATCATGTGATTTTTACCCCTTTAAGATAATGGCCTATGTCAAGTGTGCTACACTTTTGGTGAAGTTTTTTGTGTTTCCTGAAAAACTTGAAAAAATTAGTTAGGCGATTATTTTAACAGGGTGACGATTTGCAGTTTCACTCTGATGGTAGATGCAGACTATCTTTATATAAACCTCAGCATGTCAGACAGCAGAAATTTTCCTAACCCTGTGACATTTGCTTTTTGAAAGAATAAATGCAATACAGTGGTGGTGCAGCTCCCTCTGCAGGTAGAAATCAGGACGGACTTTGTTTAATAATCTGTTTTATTTTAGTTTCTAATCTCAGTGTTTGTTTGTGGATATTTCATTTTGATATTGAGTTGTTTTGTGAAGGACTGCTAGTTTTTTAAATGTGATAAGTTGACCTGCAGTTCTAGGACTGATAGCAGAGACATGACTGAATGCTGTTAACTGCTGTGTGAGTTGATAAATCTGCTTTTTGCCTGGTAAAGTCTCTCCCATTCTTCATCCACCCATGAATTCTATATTTTTCTTCTGATACCACAGCAATGTGTTGTTTGTCTGTGGCTCTCATCCTCAAACCCATTGGTTTCTATCACTGATTTCAAGACATAAATATTTTAAAATCCCTCACAGACGTATAGTTTTTGTTTTTTTTCCTGGAAACTATAGCTTTCATGAGATGCTACTCAAACAACAGGAAATAATGCATTTATTGGGGACTATTTTCAGCAGTGGATTATTACACATTTGATGCTCTAGTGACAGTACCCCTAGCTTTATCCTGCAGAAGAGAGGTAAAGCTGGTGAGTTCAAGATGTCCCCCATAGGTTTGTGGAGAGCCATTGTGAAGCTCAGTGTGGTTGGCTCCATCTTGGTAGTCCCGACGCCGCCAGCTCCCAGCTAATCCAAAAATGGACAAAAAGGTCTGACAATCAGACTAATGTCTGGAGCTAGGCTAACCTGTGAGCTTGTCACTCAGCGTTTTTACACCAAATTAGCTCTGGATCATGAACCAGTTCTGTTGAACCATGGTGCTATCTTGCAAACCATCCCATGTTTCCACCAGTTTTGAGTGGAACCATAGTAAGCAGATGCATCATCAACAGAGGGCACTGCACAACGCACAACGACCTGTAGCATATGACATGACCACTTTGGTTTACCGGGGAAAGGTAGGAGTGGAAAAAGCCTAGGAATGGGCTCTCCTAATATGAAACATCAATCGTGCAACACAGTTGAGTAGGAAAACATGTTGGGTTCATATGGATTGGGTTCAAATGAATTTAAACCATGCACATTTTTCATTCATTCCAACTAACTCATAAAAAGTTTAAGAAGTATAGATTAGAAATTGAATGAGTCACCATGTTAACTAGTGACTAACTGTGAAAAAATATTGAGGTGTTTCCCACATTATAAGAATGTTATGAGGGTGAATGAGTCTTGCAGGGCACAACTTAAAGCTCCAGTAGGTAACCTTTATAAAAAAAAAATGCTTAAAATGTCATATTTACTGAAACTTTCACTAAATTCTGACACAAATGAGGTTCCTCTGGCTGATTCTAGTGCTCCTCTAGTGATCTTTCTCTGCTCTGATTGGTTGTTTTTGTTTAGGCCTGGTGGATTCTTGCAAATGACATTAGGAGCACTAGGAGGAGCCTTTTTTTTTTTTTTTTTTTTACATTATCTGTCTCATGTACTGTCAGGATATAGTGTTATAGTTTCAGAAAATGTAACAAAGTTATTTTAATCAGAATTACCTACTGCAGCTTTAACCAAGCCAGATGTCTTAATGATCCACTGTTGGGGCGGCAATAGCTCAGTGTGTAGGGACTTGGCTTGGGAACTGGAGGGTTGCCGGTTCAAGTCCCACAGACCACAAAATATGGAGTGTGGACTTGTAGCTGGAGAGGTGCCAGTTTCACCTCCTGTGCTGAGGTGCCTTTGAGCAAGGCAAGTGTGTATTTCAGCCTCTGTGTATAAAAAAAAAGAGTGAAAAAAACAATTTCCCCAAGGGGATCAATAAAGTCTTCTTCACAATGGATGAATATGACACGAGACAATGTTCAACATAGCTGGATGACTGCTGTCAATGAAAGAGTGACTTAAGCATATTGACAATATCAAAATAGTTTTATTTTATTCATACTGTATTAAAGTTATAAACACTCAGGCAGTGGTTGTTCACATCACCATACAGACATGGGAATCAATCAATCTTGTGGATAATCTCCCAATGCTAATTACAGTACAGTGATAATCATTTATCCACTTCCCAGCCTTCTTGTTGCAGAAACAAATCAAGCTATCTGTGGTTTTTCAACAAACCTAAGCTGACCAAACCATGGTTTGGATGTCATATAATTACAACTCGACCATATCGGGGCTTCAGGATGATCGACAGTAAAATGTCAGGCTCGTCATGTTTCAATCTCATTTGCAGCTTGGACATCTTGTTAGAATTTCAAGTTGAAGACATTTACATACTTTCAAAAATAGCCTTATCATTGTAGTTCAATCCTTCATATTAACAATTACCTTCTACACATTTAGATACCAAGTTCACTCACATGAGAGAGGTGGAAATCCAGATTATGTAGCCCTCTGAAAGCAGAAGGGAGTTGCAGAATTAATAATATCCTTCATTAAAGCAATTCTCCTTAACCATCTCATTGATGGAGTTTGAACTCAGCTACACAAACATTCAAAAAAAAAAAAAAAAAATTAAAGGCCTTGTGAGACCAGCATGAGCAGGAAATCAACAATAAAGGCCTCAGTATGCTTTAAACAAGGTGTTGTCTGAAAACCTTTTCCAAAGAGGAATTGAAGGAGCTGCGTCTGACAGTTTAGTAAAACAGTCAATCACACCGCTTTACATAGTGATCTGGCAGGTGCATGGAGTGAAAGTCAGTGGGGTTTGAACTTCTCAAGCTCTTTTTTCATTCTTTACATTCGAACAACTTGTGCCACCAAGTGCAACACCACAAATGTTTTTAAGATGGTAAACATTAGCTATCAGATGTAACTAGCTAGGTAACGACTAATGTAGATTAGCTAGTGTTTTGCTAAAATTTGCTAACTTTAGATGTGACAATATGTCGCTTATATCTTTATGCCATCCTCAAAATGTGGTTCTTTTCAACATAGATATGCTATGTGCTACAGGAAAGGGTGAAAGATGACCATGCTTCCCGAGCTTTGCTCAACTGTTATTGGAGCACAGAACAAAGATGGGCCGGACTTAGGAAAGGTCAATTTTGTTGAGACTACAAAGACAAGGCAGTTTTTTCACGTGTCCTTGAGTGTACTCCCTTTGGAATAGGTTGAGTATGTAACATGTAGGAGGATCTATTGTCAGAAATGAAATTTAATATTCATAAGTATGTTTTCATTAGTGTATAATTACCTGAATATCAGTGTTGCTGTGTTTCCCTTACCTTTGAATAAACTGTTTTTATCTACAGAGGAAGCGGGTCCTCTTCTACACAGTCCGTCACAAACACTGGCTCTAGATAGGGATTTTCATATTTTTCACAGCCACTGTAGTTTCTCCTACTTGCTTGGAAGGTTGAGCAGTATTAAGATGTTTGCAATCTGCAACTTCAACACCAGATGCCACTAAATCCAACACGCTGGTCCTTTTAAACCATTGCCTTTAAATGTGGTCTGACCTACTTAATACAAAGCACACAGAGGCCTTATCACTGATATCCTCTCTCTGCTTCGATTTAGTGTTGTGCGTCGCAATGCTTTCAAGGCCATGTTTATAAACTGATCTAAGAACAGCGACCCTGATTATTAAAGAAAAACTCCACCCTTGCTCCTCCCACACTGTTACACTTATTAAGTTCTTGGTGTTCTTTTCTGGCAACTTCAAACTAATCTTGAGCAACAACAAGCGTTTGTAAAGTAAGAAAAAACATGATATGCTTCAACCAAGAAAGGTCTCTTCCGTTACAGTCAATACTAACTATGTAAAGTCAAAGATGGGTTTTCTTGCTCATCAATTGGAGTACTAATCAGCAGCAGTATTCTCAGTGCTATCACTGGTAGATGGAAGGTATTTTACATTAACATAAAATTGTTCCGTCAGTGAGAGACAAGGAAATTCTACATGGTTTGTTCTGACTTCAATAGATGAGACCATTCTTGGTCAAATTGTGTTTTTGGTTATTGAACCCGCCTAACATCATCGGTCCCCACCTAATAAGTCTCTCACGATCTGGTTAATTATTTTCGACTTTCATCCTGTTACAAATTTTATGAGATGCTGAAAATGAAATGTTCCAGGAGATAGCAAAGCAGGACTGATACATACTTTGTTGGTCCTGGATCAGGGCTACTGTAGTTTGTGAGGTATCTCTGCTTCCTCTGCAAATCCTTCTCTCTGTATCATTGCTGAAGAGGCCTTTCATCTTTAATGTCAACCATCAGGGCTTCATATAATGACTTTGTTTACCACCTAAAACACTGTAGAATGTCTTTGCATACAGCTCTGCTTCTGGTTAGTTTTATAAACAAAAAGCAACATGATCTGCAGAGCTGGATCAATTTCAGCAGCTTCTTTCAAAAACTTTGCTAAATGAGAAAAAAAAAAAAACATGGCCCAAGATTTTATAAATAACACTGTTTTTTCTCCCAAGCTCTAGAGAAGATCACAGTGCTTGTGTTTGGCTTCCAGTGTATTATCACAAACACTGAAACATGCTCTTGCTGTTGACAATTCACATTTTTTTCTGCTCCCAAACTCCATTTACATCGGCTGCAAACATCTTAATGTGATGTTAAGTCTACGTTTGGCCAGTTATTCACAGGAATAAAAAAATACACCAAACAAAATGGGACCAGAAAGCAAGGCACGTTGCCACTAGCTGCTTTGAAACAGTGTTTGAGGGTGGAATTTTCCTTTCAGAACTCTCTGTAAAGTCTGTGTGGTCGTTGAACTTGCTGATCCAATCAGCACCCTATTTTCCCCTAACAAACAGGCTTGCAGCCCCATCTGTGCTGCTTTCATTCCTTCATGAATCACTGTGTCTGCTGATATTCTTTGGTCTTAGAGGGTGTTCCTCTAAGTAAGGCTCTCTCCCCTCTTCAACACCATTCACACTGTCCAGTCTAGATCAGTCTCTCAGCTCCAGCTGGTGTCATACTGCGTCCAGCCCTCTGGTGGAGCCAAGAACAGTCTTCGACCCCGGTACAGGAAACTGACTATGCCCCTGTAACCTGTACGAGGAACTCCAGATTTCAGGTCGTCCATCACCCCAAGATTTCGAGCAAAGACTTTAAAACTGTCCCGGCTGGAGTACTGAACCCTGTACGGTCCAGGGCCTCTTAAGCTGCCCCCTTGCTGTAGGTCCTCAATCTTCACCAGTGGGGCACTGTAAACCTCCTTGATAAACTTTTCATCATACTTCTCTTTTAGCAAAAAAGACAAATCCTGTTTGGTAAAAGGCACAAAATCAGTGTTTAGCTTAATATAGCGAAGGTACTGGTCAAAGAATTGACCTAAACTGACACCTTTTCGGCCAAAGGTAATAGTCCGGGAGATTTCCGGCCGGATGCAGGAGCGGTCCTTGCGCTGCTCCGGTTGACGCATCCAATCGTCCCAGAAGGCGGAGGGCCACTTGACTTCCAGTTCGTCCCACATCTCTTTCAGTAGCATCCAGCCCAGACCGGGGAAAAAGTCTGTTCTGTAGAGGAGCTCGGCTTTGGATGGATCCACCAAGGCATCTCTGCCATTATCGTTCCAGGCAGAGACACACCACAGGGTGGGGTCAGAGCTCAAGATCGGGTAGAGGGCTCGGAAATACTCAAAGAAGTCTGGTGCCACCTAGAGGAGGGAGATGCACAGGAGTGAGATGGTGCTGCTTCACAGGTACTGTCCAAATTAACAAATCTGCTTACCACAGAACCTACAAGCCTTTAAAGAACTATTCCACTCATTACAATATGGCTATTATTTTCATAGTTTTGGCCATTATTTCTACAAATTTCTTTTAAGAATATTGTACTCACCAAGTTAATAGCTTAAACCACAGCAATGTGGACAAAAGCAGTAAGTACAGTAGCTCAAAGATGAAGCAGGAAGTTGGTCTGCAAACTGTGACTTACTGTCTTTAAAAACAGTTACTCATTTTACTGTTTTCTCTTGACTAACCTGGAGTTTTGTTTCCAACCTGCCACACACATGTATGGCTGCCTGTGTTCCTTGATCTATCACACTTCTTTTTAGCAATGCAATCATGTTCCCCTTGATTAACTTGGTGAGTACAGTGTTATTACTAATGGCCAGAACAAAAAAAAAACCACAAAAGAAAATACAGTACTTTGGTAATTGTACTCTGTAATTTTGCGCCACTACAGCCTGTCCAACACAAAATACCCTCTATCTTTTAATGGGGCGTCCTAGTGGAAATAGAGAGGTGTGTGTCATTGCATCATCCCCCACCTTTTTCTCCCCCCATTTCCTGTAATCCCTCAACTGCCAGCAACCAAAATATTCAAAATGTTGTGCTTTTGAATATAATGAGTCTGTATGATGAGTCCACTGGTGTCCATCAACTTAAAGACAGATTAGCCAAAACAAACAGAGAGGGTTTGTCCCTAAATTGTCAGTAATAAAACAGAGAAAGCCAGTGGAGAACAGTTACATAAGTAAACCCAGATTTTCCTTGCTCACTGGCAAAATAATTGCTGATTTACAGGGCACAGTTTCTCCCTCAAGCTGCTGGTGTAAGTCGAAGTTACTTTGAATTTCCTGTTACCTTTCTCCTTATTTCCTGCCACAGAGGCGCTCTTCTACCAGCCAAATGTTCACTCTGATGTTTTTATTAGCTTTGTGACAACACACTAAAATGGGTACTGGGTAGAATGCAAACCTATCTGAATAAGCTGCTGCTGCAAATTTTGAGTTAACTGTCTTTAGTAATGAAGACTTAATGTGGAACCAGTGAGATCAGCTCCAGTCATCATAACCCACATATTAACATATTTAACAATTAAAAAGGCTATCCAGCCTCTTCAAATCTGCCAGTGAGAGCATAATAACAGACTCATGAAGCATCTCCAGGTAACGGGAGATGGAGGTAATGTACTGTGAGTTGGGCGGGTCTCATTGGCTGTGCAATTTTGACTCGTCCGTGGAAGGAAACAATGGCGGCACGCCTCATCACACAGTCTCATATGCAGTAACAGAATCTTGATTCATCTTTGATCAGCACTGCAGTGTCATTTCTCCATGAGACTGCATGTGATCTGTCTTTTATTACAGCCAATTGAGTTGTCCCCTGCTGGCCATTACATAGAATGCAGGTTTAAGACTTCCTTGTGTGTTTCAGTTCACAGACCTGGAAGCTCTATCCAGTATATATATTGTCAATGGGCATAGTTCACCTTAACTGGACTCAGGACGTGGTTAGTTTAGCTTATCATAAAGCTAAACTAACCACCAGCTCTCCAGAGTCTTGTCTTCATAGTAGTAGTCTTCATGCCGAGCCAATCGTGAATCGTATCGTTTGAAGCCTTGAGTTTGGTCGTCGCCATTACAGGTTGTTGGAGCCAGCTTAGGTGACGTGCTGCAAGGCTGTGCAGTTTTGACTTGTCTGTCACACACAATCTCATATTACAAATTGAACAGTACACTAAATTATGTTTGTAAAATGATTTTGGGTGAAAAAATAAACAAAGCAACAATAGAATCTTGCTTTGTATTTGATTAGCACTGCTAGTTTGAGCTGGGTTTCGTGCGGTGTGCGCTGGACAGACTCAATGAAAATTAAAACTGCAAGCAGTGACATTTGACATTAAACTGTTTTTTTTTACAACAATTCCTATATCGTGGGTAAATGTAATTTCACGCCACACCATTTCATTAATATTCATGAGGAGCACAATCTTTAATCCTGGAGGTCTTTAGAATGTGCACACCAATTTGTAAGTCATTCTGATTAATTCCCTACAAGGAGTTAGTTAAAATACAAGGCCTAGAAATGGCATCAGAGTTTGACATTCGATCCAAAATGGCCAACTTTGATGGCAAGCCACGAACATGCCCTTCAACGTACAGTCACAAATAGCACAACTTTTAATCAGCAATGTTTTTTGACTGTACTGACCAATTTTGAAGTAGATCCGATAAATTCCCTAGGAGGAGTTTGTTCAAATACTACGCAAAAAAATCACCGAAAATGACCACGGAATTCAAAATGGCTGACTTACTATTGGGTTTGGGTTATGGGTACAAAGCCCTTTTGGCTTGCCCAATCAGGGTACACATGCGTACAAATTTAGCCATGGTACAAACAGGCCATCTATTATTCTTAAGACATAATAGTTCCATGAAACACAGCAGGCTGAGAGGGGCATACTGTTGTGGATTGTTAAAAGGTTTTTGAGTTGAGGGCAGGGATTTAAAATTCTTTGTTAATTGTGTCGTCTAGACTGAGCTTATGTCCATTCACCAAAATCAGAGTCACAGAGACAGTTAAAGCACCATCTGAACAATGTCTTTAAGCTAACATTGAAGGGAGATGAGTTTCAATTTGCAACAACACTGCCAACACTGTCAACAGCTCTGCCCGAGGCTCAAACATAAAAGGCCCAATGCCCAGGATGGGATGCAGCCAGCAGTGTCCATGTCAGTCCTCACCCCCTCAACTCAAGAAATCAACACCCTCTTGATTTTGGGGAATGATACAAGACGAACACCAATAGAAATCTATCAAAATATGACTAAAGCAAGTGGCTAAAGCAAGCCACTACCAATTTCATATGTGGAATATGCTAAAACATCTTTCTACGTAACATGGTTTTTAATTCCATGAATGCCATTTTACACTCTACACAAATGTCACTGCCAGGGACAAAAAAACACTGAAATTGTCAAAATGATTAAAAAAACAATACAGGCAGATAATTGTATAAAAAGTTACCTTAACAGGAAATAATCAGCTCAAAATTCATCCAAATTACTCGTAAATTCTTGCAGTTACGGAGTTCACCATTTGGGTTTATTGTAAATCTTTATGAAATAAGAAATATTAGGGATGTCCGATATTCACTAAAAAATTTAATATCGGGAAATATCGGTATTGGGTTTTTATAACCGATGTTTGTTCTGTAGGCTTCAGCATTTCCGAGCCTGCATGAACGCAGCATGGGACGTTTACTGGCGCGCGCTAGATGATGTATGACAACAACAACTACGCTAGACTGGTTGGTTGCTAACCGTGGCTAACAAGCAAACAATTTAAAGCTGAATGATTTTAATATTAACTCAAAATAAGTGCAATGCACCTTAAATATTTGACCCTGCTATGAGCTGTTCCTTAACCAAACTAACAATTGGCTTAGAATTTACATTAGCACTCCTTCAGGTGCATAATACAATTAAACACATTAACCAAAGCTAGCGCTTAGCTAGCGATTAGCTTTAGCGCTCTTTTCAGTATTAATACAATGGAAGCTGAAGTTGTTCTCTTATTTTGCACAGACAGTGTTTACATTTGGAAAGCCATGTTGCATTTATACATGCATCCAGTGTAGGGTGTCCATTCGTCCGGTTTTAGGCTGGACAGTCCGGCTTTTAAATGCCCTGTCCGGCTACAGGCGCAGCCTTAAGCCTGACACTCATTTGTCCTCCTTTTGAGAAAATAACTAAAAAGGTCGCCTTTTGACACATTACCAAGTTAGTTTAATACTTTTTGGCTAAAAATGTGTGTCAAAATAAGTAATTTCATTGGTTACATTCAACACATGGCTAATTTTAATATTCAAATGAGCCATGTGTTGATTGCCAAGCCATCACCACAGTTGCTACCACCAGGCTGTCAATCAAGCTCTCAGCAACAGAGAACGTTACGTGTGCTAGTCGGTTGTTGGACTGAAATTCTGAAAATGCTCATACCAAAATGCAGCAACTTCTGTTTCATATGTATAGGCTTTGCCTGCATTTTTTCCCCCTTTATCTATCCAGATAAAAACATTAAGAACAGTTTCTGTATGATGTTTATTAGACCTATGTAATCTGAATTGGAAGGGCACGTTGTCATGAGCTGTATCTTGTATATTTATTATTAGCTATGTGGTTTGTGTATGAACCCTTATGTGATCTGGTGGAAAAACATTACAATTTAAAACCGGATCATACCAAACAAATATCTGCTTGCGTGTCCCCGTATATGCAAAGTGTCCTCCTTTTTGATGTGAAGGAAATGGCCACCCTACCAGTGAGGCATCACAATAAAATTAGGCATAATGTGTTAATTCCACAATAGGAGATATGTTGTTACCTAACAGTTTGGTGTAAAAAGCCTGCATATATCGATATCGGAAATTGAGAGTTGGACAATATCGGAATATCGGATATAGGCAGAAAAGCCAATATCGAGAATCCCTATGAAATATCCATAAAATATGTCTTAGTCAGGGGTCAGCAATTCACTAAATTATAGAAAAGGGGATCCCTTTAGGAAAAAGGTTGGAAAACACTGTAATAAGGGAATTGATAAGGAATCGGGCCGATAATGGCATTGATAAATAAAAACTTATCAATTCCCATCCCTATTCATGATATTATACCAATAATCATCAAAACATGATTAAAACTCATAAAATATCACTAAAATGCACTGGAATCACTTTTATTGCGATCCGTGGTAATATCGTATATCGTCCCATTCCTAGTTGCAGCCCATGTTAATTTTTTCCTGTCTTTTGACGTCTACCAAGATTTCAAGTACTTGTCGCTGCTTAGCCATCTGTCTCTTCTCTTTCTCAACTTCTCTCCGCTATACTTAAGGATGCCTGCTGGTACCTGCACTCTACCATAGTGACACGTAATTTACAGATGCCAGTAACAACCAAATGCCACAAAAAACAAGGTATCACGATGATTGCCTACCGTAATGAGTGGTAATGTGAACAGGCAGAAGACAGCACTCACCTCTAGGTCATCCTCCACTATGACCACAGTAGACTGGGAGAATGTGTTAAACACTTGGTTGAGTGCCCAGCGGTAATGTCGGGCGATTTTGTAGTAGCCCTGGAACTTCCTGTGCTCTGGCCGGACTCTGATGTCCGAGAGGTCCGGTTGACTTATGTGCGTCACTTGATCTCCATATGAGCCAATCACACGAGCTGTCTCCGCATGGCTACAGTCCTGACTGACAATTATTGGATATAGCTCACGAGAAGGGCGGTACTGTATCAGTTTGTCAAGGCTCCGTTTTACCGTCACTCTGTCACAAGCAATGACTAGAATTGGAATGATGACATCTGGGCTGGCAACGGAAGCAGCCAATATATTGTTCTTAACAATCTCTTTCTTTATTTCAACTGCCTGGTGCTGGTCTAACTTAGAGTCTGAAGCAACTGTATGAACAGGATTCTGTGTATCTTTTACTTCACTTTGGCCCCTGACATCCACACCGTCTTTGAGAGGAATTGGAAGCTTTGGTGGCTGGTGCACAACCTCTTCTCTGACTTCTTTTGTATCGTCCGTTTCTCTTTTACCAATGTCTTTCTGCCGAGCCCACACTGCCCTGTGACTTTCAATCTGCTTCAGTAGCTTTTTTTGGGTCTCGAGCTGAACTTCAACCTCCTCTGCCAGCCGGATCACCTCTCCAGCCAGGTTGATCTGACCTCCTTTCCCTCTGCCCACGTCCCACTCCTCCTTTCCTCCTGGTTCGGCTCCTCCGCCTTCTCTGAGGCGGCCGATGGGAGGGCGACCCCAAAGATAAAGTAGAAGCAAAGCATTCCAGGCGACAAACAGGAAAGCACCACATAATATAAGAGAACCTTTCTTGCGAACCATGGCCCAATGACACTAGATAATTGGGGGGAACAAGTGAAGGAACCAGAGTGAGAATCCTACAGACCACAGTGGCAATATCAGATGGGCAGGTCACATTATAATTCTTTCAAATTTCAGGGTCATCCTGTCTTTTGGTCAGGAGGGTGTCAGGAGGAGGATTATCTAATTAAATGAATTTACATGATCCTACTGTGAAATGCATGCATTCCATGAAATCCCATAGAAACAGGGCACTGCGCTGAAGCAGGACTCCCAGTAGTTCAGCAAGGGGAGGTTTCAAAAGTGCAGATGAAAGTAAAATAAGGGGAAAGTGGGGTCACTTTAGGTTGAGGGAACGGAAGTCCTTGGATGTTATCCTTCAGCCATTATTCTGAAAACAGCAAGAAAACAAATGATCAGCAGAATGAATGCAGCTCATTAGAACTTAATAATTTTATACAAGTGTGAATAAAAGCAGTCACACTGTTAGTAAAAGCACTCACAAGATTATCACATTCTAATGTCTGACATCGTTGTGTAGGATGTCCAAACTAGAAAGTAGGGCTGAATTATTTGAGGAAAATGTCTGATTGAAATTTTTCTGATTATTATTGCAATAGGGCTGCACAATTAATCGCAATTTTATCAAAATTGCAATATGGCCAAGGCCAATATGCAAATTGCAGAAGCAGCAATTAGTCAACACAAAAGGTCAAATTTGTGACAAACAGCAGTATAATGAATTACTGTAGTGCTGAAGAGATGCCCTGGCCTACAAATCTTGTTTTCCAGATGTAAGAATACAATGTTTGGTACAGACCCCAAAAATCATCAAAAATCATTTAATTTGTGATGCAGAAATCCACATTTACACTCAAGCCCTCTACAGGAAGGGCCAAAGCCATCTCTATTTTCTATATATTTACAGTGACTTTTTGGAGTGGAGCAGTGGCAGAGAGGAGAATGCTATTTAGGGACAGAGCCAGTGTCAACACTGGGAGGACCCCATTGTAATTGCTCAGTTTATTAGGGACCGAGCCAGTATCAAGGTGTTTTCCCTTAGAATATTACAACAGTTCAGATTGCTTTTGTGGTCATTCACTGTCCTCCGCTGGAGCCAACAATGGGAGATTACTGCTATCTTTTCCTGCCCAACAAGTACTTGGATGGATTTGAGGTAGGACCAGAATTCAAGTCACTGAAAGTATGCTGACATTGATACCATTAAGGAGAGCAATATTGAAGACAACACACATGTGGGATATCTAAAAACTTTAACTCAGCAGTACACAGAATCCAGATGACTAAATAAGGTATTGACAGAACTGGTTGTAAAAGACCTAGGAACTATATTTGTGTACTGAGGTCTCAAACTGCCAAGATTTTGTAGTTACCAATAGTAGTAGTAGTAGTAGTAGTAGTAGTAGTAACAGCATTTGAACCACTGGACACTAAAACTCATAACTATAATACATTCAGTAATCCAAATGTCAAGTCAAGAAGTCAAACTAGTGCTGAAAGAATTAGTCATATGTCAGTCAATTGATTACGAAGTCTGTGAAAAGGACTAGTGTGTAAGATTAAGAGGCCTCTAGCGATGAGAGTGCAGATTGGAACCAACTGAAAACTTGACTTAACTTGACTCAACCAAGTGTGTAGGAGAAACTATGGTGGCCACAAAACTTGCCAAAACTGTGAAAGGTCCCATCTAGAGTCAGTGTTTGGTTTGTCTGTTCAGGGCTACTGTAGAAACATGGAGGTTCAACATGGTGGACTCCGTAGAAGAAAACACAATTCTTATTTTCAGGTGATCATACACTAATGAAAACATAGCTATGAATATTATGTAATATTTCTGACAATAGATCTTCCTAAATGTTACACACCTTTAAGTAATTCATTATTAAAGTAATTCTACTTTAATAATTCTATTCTATTCTGCAACTTCTCCAGCTGTTTTATATGACTGTAAACTGAATATTTGATCTGTTGATCAGACATCTGAAGATATCCTGTGCTCTGGGAACCAAACTCTTGTGTGTTCCTGTACCAAAACCAAAACATGTTGCAGATGGGCCAAACAAAAGAAATCCAAGTACACGTCAAATATATGGTTTCTGTCATTTAAGGTATCATGCTGCTGTTCAAACGTAATTTTTCTGATAAGTTTGGTTTTTAATTAGTACTTTGGAGCTATAAAATTGGAGTTTCACGTCATGATTGACAGCTGATCCCTGCTCGTAACTGAGTCAGCTGGCTGTATGGGTGGGACCTCGATACCACAGCCGTATCCAGGATGTTTTGGCCTTATTTTTGTACAGTGGGAGAAGTGGTCTAGAGCCAAGAACTGCTTACAAAAGGAGGCTGGGGGTGCCTTGTGGCCAGCCAGCTATGTATTTATTAGCCCTTTAATTTACAAATGTAACATTGAGCTAGCTGGCTAGCTAGCTAGCTGTTGGTCAGATAACATTACCCAAGCCAGCATAGCACTACTTCTTCAGTTACAACAGCTAGCAAGCGAGCCAGCTAGTGTAACCTTGGTACCAAAGCAAACGTTGAAGTGATGCAATGATGTGGCTCTCTAGCCAGTGGAAAAGCAAAACAGTTCTTTGAAGGATCTCAAATTGTACCTCGAACTAGCACCAGCACAGAGCTGGTGGAAAGGGGGTATCAGGGACCAAGATCTGGGCTACATGAAAGACTAGATACCACCATTGACAATATATATAATGGACAGAGCTTCCGGATCTGAAAAGTGAAGCCAATTGGAAGTGTCTTAAAACCTGCATTCTATGTAAAGACCAGCAGGGGGAGCTCCGCTGCAATAACAACCTGATACCATTCACTCTAATGGTGAATGAGTTTATGGTCTCAATTGCTAGTTTCACGTCTTCTTCATTACAACGCACCAAACTGAGATCAAACTGTCAAACTAGGCAGTGCAGATCATATACGAAGCAAAATTCTGTTACTGCAGTAACAGGTAGAATATCTACAATATCTGCAAATTCCAATTTCTGACACGTCAAATATGAGGAGAGTCGAGTCCCTTGCATCGGACGTTTGAGACACTTTTGAACAAGCTGAGGAAGGCCAAGTTAATGTCTTTGGCCTTGGATGAGTCGACTGATAACAGTGATGTTGCACATGAATGTTTTCGTGAGGATCTGCTTGGACTAATTCCAATGGTGTTGACTGACATGTCTGCTAAATATAAAGATTTGCTCCTTCACAATGACATTAGATGGCTTAGCAAAGAAAACGCTTTGAAACGTTTTTGTCAACTAAGAGAGGAGATTCTGGTGTTTCTCCGGTTTTCAGCTAGCAAGTTTCTGTCTCTGATGGAAAATTATGAGTTTAATGCCGCTGTTTGCTTTTTGAGCGACGTTTTCCATCATTTGAACCAACTCAACATGGAGTTGCAGGGCAGAGAAAACATTCACAGAACTTGTGGAGAAACTTAATGCTTTTCAAAGAAAGCTCTCACTCTTCTCTGCTGATCTTTGTCCTGGCAAGATGCTCCACTTCCCCACACATGCAAATTACCGAGGTGATGTCAGGCTTTATTGACTCATTGAAAAATAACTTTGCCTCTAGGTTTGAGGATTTCAGCATCTCCAGTGAAGTGATGAGATTTGTGAAGGACCCTTTCTGTGTGAATGTTGAGGCAGACTTTGCATTGAAAGGGAAGGAGCTGGTATCGTCATTGGATGAGGGGTCTTTACAACTGGAACTCACTGACATTCAGTCGTCAGATGACTTGCGACAGTCATTGCAGCAGGCAGGTTTTGAAAAATTCTGGACCCATGAAGTTAGACGAGAGAAATTTCCACATTGCACTTTTTCTTCTGACAATGTTTGGCTCAACATACACTTGTGAGTTGTCATTCTCACACATGAATGCCATTAAAACTCACAATCGCATATCCCTCACTCACCAGCATCGGCAATGGACAAAAGTGAGTACAGTAGTAGTCCATGTGTGGATATATGGGGCAGTCTATATTATTTTTTTTAGAAGGAAAAAAGTGTGAGTTGTATTCAGTTACCAATTAGCTACATTTCTGTTTTTAGCCAGTGGAGAAGGGGGACAGTTTGATGTTTCTGAGAATTATTTCCCTCATTACTTGTAACACTGAAATTTATCTCCTCATTGTCAATTGAGGATAACAAGCTGTAAAGTTATGTGCGATTAAGTGGATGTTTTCTGTTAGTTAATTGCATTTCTCTTATTGTCTGTGTCTCTGATTTTTCAACATTGTATTGCCATTTGAATGTAACAATGCCTTAGGCCTATCACAATGTGCATACGTTGTTCTGCGTTTACAAAATAGAATATATTGACTCCTTCAGTATGTTGTTGTTATTTCTTTATTTGTTACCATAATTACTCATATTAGTTTCACGAACTGGCCCCAATTCCAAATTAATTGAATAGCCCTGAACTAGGGGATTCAAAACAGTACTCCACAAACCAATGGGTGACGTCATGATAGGTTCACACTTGAATACTACTAGAGGAAATTTCTTTTCAATTTGGCTTGAATGACCCTTTAACTTAGTGTCTCTCAGTACCTGATTTTGTTGAACAGTCAAAGTCCAATTTGAACAAACATGGCCAAGTACAAATGTTGAAATGCTTACACTGATTTCAACTCAAATAAAACTACGACTGAGTGTTAACAGTGTGGATGTGTGCATATCAGTAAAGGTCTTTCTTTGTTGTTGTTAACTGGTGAAGGGATGAAAAAAGTGAGTCGGTGAAGGAGGATGAAGAAGGTCACGAAATCTCCACAGGAGCTCCTCAGCATTAGAAAACCCTAAACCAATTAGTGCTGATAAATATAGTCCTACAATAATCTTATAAGGATGGATGTTTGACTACAAGGAACAAACGCTCTGATTAGTAATGGATGTCTGGCTGTGCTCCACTGCTCTGGGACAGGATAGCGAACAGACCTGTTTATCTACATATCAACATAACAGCACCTTACAAAGAACCCCCCGACCCACCCATAATGAAATAATAAATGGTTCTGGTTAGGGTTGGGGGAAGAGGGGCTTATGCAAGTTGTGGAAAGATACTGGTTACAACACTCTTCAGAATTATGCAATCCATTATTGTGATTATTAATTGATCTGCTGAGTAAGTTTTCAATTAATTAATCAATCAATGTAACGTGCTCAAATGTCTTGTTTTGTCCAACCAACAGTCCCAAATCATCAAATAAGACAAAGGAAAGCAGCAAATCTTCACATGAGAGAAGCTGGAACAAGCAACTGTACAAATAATCGATAATGGAAATAGTTGCCGATTATCAAATTTTCTGTTAATTTACCTGTCAATAATTGATTAATCGACAGGCCATTCTAGCTCTACTTTGACTTGACTTACAAAAAGTAATGTAAAAGGAATCTGATTGAGAGATATAAAAGGTGTTCTCTTTACAGAAGAGATGTAGTCAAGTAAGTTTATTAATAATTATTCAGTAGCCAGTTTATTAGGTACGCCTAGCTAAAGCTAATGCAGTCTAATTCAATAGTCCTTAAATAAATCCTACCATCATGAAGCTTCTAATGTTCAGTATTTGTGATATCGATGAGGTTAAATAACAGAAACACCTCTGTGTAATGCAATATAATCTAACAGCACTAAAAATTACACCCTCTTAAATGATCATTAAACATACAATGTGTAATTTCTGCCACAGGTCTCTCACATAAAAATAACAACAAAAGACAAGGACTGATGACATTGTGAAGTAACATAGTATCATGGGAGTTTTCACCACCACAGTTAAGATTTCTTCAGTGTTCATCGTTCAGGAGGTTTCTACCTGGGGCCCAATTATGCACAGAGGTCTCCTCCTCTCTAAAATAAATGGACCCGCTGATTAAAACCGCTAAAAATACTGAATAAGGCAATTCCGCCTTAAAAATCACTGTTTCTCTGACACGTTGGGCAGACAAAGGACGTCCTGGAGCTGCTGCTAACATTTGCTCAGCTTGTTTCTCTAACTACTTAAGAACCTGACTAAAATCCTTCATACGGTTCAAATATAGAGGTAATAATGTGGCTTAAAACTGGATAAAAAGTCAATGTATGACAGCTTCTGGCAGACAACCACAACACTGACGCATGCTCAAAGGGTATATGACACCATTGACAAGCGACCGGTAACACAGCGTTACCTGAATAAAATGACATATTTCTCTGAGTTTGAACATTGTTGGAAACATTTGAGATAATGTAAGTACACAACTGAACTACATATAGAACATAGCTTGTGTTTAGACAATTTAATGCTGAAATGTTACATAGTGTCGCTCTGAGTTGAATCAACAGCTCTGAAAACAGCTGTCTACATTAGAATCTCCATGAAGGAAGGATTTATTGCTTTATTATTAGTTTTAGCAATAGGTGTGCCTAATAAACAACTGAGTGGCTGTACACTTTGTAGCAGACTATCTGTACCTTGAAAACACAAAAAAACTGACACACAGTAACTTTGGGCAACAATGGATCAATTAAAGGAAAAAAGGAAAAATATGAGGGAAAGAAAAAAAAGAAATCAGGCAGTCAAAAAAGTGTCAGGGACATACATTTAGAAAGTCAGAAAGTATGCACCCGACAACAAGTGAACTCCAGGGTTAAGGAATAAAACGTGTAAAATGAACCTTACCTGAACTCAGAGGAGCCTACACTGTCATGCCTGCCTTTCAATACTGTAGTAAGCTTTGCTGACAAGACGAGCCGATAGTGAACAGTGAGGGAGGATGGGCAGGGGGAGGGAACTGTTGCTCCTCTCACAAACTGTAGCAGCTGAAACTCTATTCTTCTTAAACCCCCTCCTCCCACCGTCAGACAACGTGGAGCTGACTGGTAGGATCATACAGCCTGCGACAGGAACCAACTGGGACATCAGACAGTGTACCATCCGGCAAATGGTTCACATGACTACACTGTGGAAAAACAATGAGGGCTGTCTTAGTGTGCTCATACTAAATACTATTTACTTTCAACTGACACAGAGCGCAGGTGGTGCAGCTGCCTGTAGCATTGTGTTGAGAGCTTTCATGCCTCAGATACTTATGTGAAGCTATGAAGTTAGCTTATACCGAGCTACCGGCTAGTTCAGTTAAAATACAGGTCATCATGGATGTTAAATGCAGCAAGGACGAAGCCAGTGTTTTGTCGACCCTATAATGATTTCTGAGCATCAGGACATTGCCGAATGTCTTAACATCAAGCAAGCTAAGAGCTGACAGTTGCAGTTAGCTTAGCAGGGAAGGTTTTTTCATTCATCAACCGTACTGATCGAAAACATGGTTGTATCAGCCGGAGCAAGTATCACTCACCTCTCACATGTCGTTCTGAATCAGTCGATGCGGCGTGCATCTTAAAGGAAATGAGGTTCACATCAAGCTGCAGCACTGATAGTAGTAGCTAGTTAGCTAGCTAGCTAACGTTTGCTAGTCGAGCCACCGTTGTTTCTTTTGGTGTGACATTCACAGAACATCTCTGTGTCGGTACACAGCAGACCCAGTGTTGCTTGCACCTCCACCTATTCTTTCCATTATTCCCCCGGCTTCTCTCATTTATCAAACACCAGTAGCTGCTAATGTTAGCAGGCTAACAGTGTTTGCTCTGCTACAAATGTTCCACTGCCACCGGCTTGTGTATCCACAGTGACAGTTTGCAGCCTTTCAGTCCTTTCCTCTGCCCTGGTTCAGGTTCTTGTACTACAGCAGGGTAGGTTACAGGCTGCCCCTCTGATGTATGACGACGGCATTTTTCATTTAGCAATATAAAACTACACTTCCGGATGATTGACTCCTTTAGGACCGAGTTGACCCGACCCGCAGTCCTACCCGAACAATTTAATTATCTGTAAAACGGTAAAAAATAAAAATAAAATAAAAAGCGGTCACAATAATAATAATAATAATAATAATAATAAAATACAATAAAATAAAACAATGTATAAGCTGCAGTATGTAATATGTACCATGTAAGAGTACAAATAAGTTTTTGTCATATTTGCTTAAACCTTCACTTTTTGCTGATAGTAGTACATGAGACAGATAATCTGTGAAAAAAGCAGGTTCCTCTGGCTCCTCCTAGTTCTTCTAATGGCATTTGAAAGAATCTATTGATCTGAACAAAAACAACCAATCAGAGCAGAGGAAGACAGAATGAGCTTTGGGTCAGTGGCTTGAAGATAGTTGATCTTGATTCTCATTCCCAGCATCAATATTTGATGACCTGAGAATGAGAAAACTATCTTTTAGGCTCTGGATTGGGGAGTTCTCAGTTTCAGCTGAGAAGTGGTTCCAAATGGTCCAATCCATAGATAGGGTCTTTCACATTTTGTTTTGTGGCAACTGTAGTTTCTCCTGCATGCTTGGAAGAGGAAGGTGAATTGAGCGGTATTCTTTTGGTTGCAATCTGCAACTTTACTACTACAGGCCATTAAATCCTACACACTTTAAATAGATGTCTGGATAAATAATGTTTGGCCACTGTTGGGTCCATTTGGACCATCATTGGTTTTCTTTCTCCCAAATGGATGGTGTGACGTTAAGTGAAGTAACCATTATGTGGCAGTCTGATGTATTAAAACCCCCTTTGTGGGTTAATTGTATTCTAATAACAGTCTATTGAGTATAGAGTATATACAGTATATACAGTATCAATAATGTAATAATAACACAACACAATATTTACCTGTTGGTAAACATATAAAATGAACAGTTATATCTATTATAACATCTACTTCATTAATTAATACAATTTTCTTTCTCTAAACTCTCTCTCTCTCTATCTATGACTGGCACACATCTTTTCTGTTATCTTAGATTACCAACATGGAGGGATTTGGTGCCTTGTTTACTGCCTGTGTTGACACCGCCAAGTCCAATATGCAACATAATCCACCAGACTGATATGACAGTTTCAACATAACTAGGCTTTTTATTTACAGCAAATTAAACCTGATATCTTACATATTCTGACACCCCCAAGGATTCACCTTTAATCAAGTTAAAGAAAAACTAATCATCAATAAAGTTTGTTAAAATGGCAAAAAAGACATTTTGTGATCTTAAAAGGCCAAGACAGGACACAAATACTTGCTGATCAGGAGCAACCAACGACCTGCTGAAAATTCCCATCTTGCCATCTGTGCATTCACTTTCAATGGATTCCTGCAGTCTGCCACGACTCCATCTGCAGGTGAGTTGTTAATTACACAGTGCAGTATCTCACAGGGATACTGCATTATATAAACAACAAAATGCTGATATTATGCAACGTCTCCTTCATTCAAGCAGTGTAGAGATCTTGGGCTCAGACGAAATTATAAATAGTTGATCAAGTTCATCAGTTCTGATGTCCAGCAGTCCATACAGTTATTGGCTGTAGTTATCCTGTTGTTTGTGTCTCCTGCAGGACCCTTAGCTGCTCCTCAATAGTCTTCAGTTCCTGCTGCAAAGCTGACATCTGAATACAGCAGGAGGAAGGAACACAGGAAGGGTAAAAAATATTGATCACGTCAACAGTTATATGAATTTATTGAATGAAAAACTCATGGTCAAATTTTATTTCATCATTCACTTTTTTAGAAAAAGGATTTTTCTACAAACTACACTAACTACAGCTTTCTGCTAGCTCCCTCCCTCTCATCAAATAAAAAAAAAAATAATAATAATTGAAGCTGCAAGCAGCTTTGGGCGGGACCTCGCCCTCCACGCAACTGGGGGCGTGCTGCGGCCACGTCACGTGCCATCGTTACAGTTGCGGACCAAAACATGAAATTTCACGTAAATCAGCTCAAAATTGCCACGCAGCGCTTACTTCCTGTTGCCAGTAGGTGGCGCTATCACTATGTCTGAATATTGTCATGCAGACATGTTCAAGGCGAGAGTGTTATCAAACACGTGAAGTTTCATTGAGATTGGACCACGTACGCTGAAGTTATGAGGACGTGTTCAGGGCAAAACTGTTTCAGAATATATGAAGTTTATTGGAGATTGGACATTGCACACTGAAGTTATGAGTACTATTTTATGGCGAATCTGCTGAAATCGACAAGTTGTCACTGGCACGCGGTTTAATGTACAGTCACAAATAGCTCAACTTTTCAATCAGTTTGTATGACCACAGAATTCAAAATGGCCAACTTTGACGGTACGACACAGACACGCCCTTCAACGTACAGTCTCAAATAGAACAACCTTTGATAACCAATGTGTCTAGATTGCAGTGATTGAATTTGAAGTCAATCTGATAAAATCTGTAGGAGGAGTTAGTTAAAACAGAAGCCCTTAAATTCCGGAAATGGCATCACAGTTTGACATTCGATTTAACCTGGCCAACTTTGAGGGCACGCCATATCACGTCATATCCACAAAATCACTGAGACACTGTCCAACATTTTGTACCAATCCATCTTATAGTTGTTGAGATATTAGTCTGGACTAAGCCATTTCAATTTGTAGGTAGATCAAAAATCAAGGTAGTTTGTGGCAGGTTAGACACTAAACCCTAAAATTGAAAAATGTAATCATAGCATTTTAAACAAAAACCTACCAAACCAAGACCAATTATAAACCATTATAAATAACCATCCACCTTACTGCTCAGTGCTCACCTTACTGTCCATCTTCAGCCTGACATGAGCAGGAACCTTGGTCAGGTAGTCTGGAGACTGGACTCTGCAGAGGATTTCCTTCAGCTTTGGAACAAGCTTGTCTTTGCGCTGGGAGAGCTGTCTCATCTGTTTGTCAATGTTTGTTCTACTCTGAGAGAGGAAATCATACACTACTGTATGTTAGACATGATCAAGATCCTAAAATAGTGGAACACACCAGCACACTGATGTGTTTGCACAAATGTGGTGGTGGATAATATAAGGCTACATCAGTGTCATTGCAGTTTGCATTTTGATACACTTACATAGCAAAGTCAATACAAAATCAACTTCACATTAACTTAGTAATAATAAGTAGGGTTTGTTAATTGAACTAGATCTTAAGTAGATCCATAAACTTGAAGGCCCTTGACTTGCAACATTATGTAACTTTTCTACCTTAAAATAACAGCTTCAAAGTCATTTTGATGCTGTTGTAATAGGGTAAACAGTGCCTCCGTCATTCCCACTCTGCGCCCCACACGCCTGTCTGGAACTACGTCACTTTGGTCTCTGGGTCGGAACAAGTATGTAACGCTTTACAGCAGTAAGTCACACACACCATCAACTATGTCACTGATTTTGGTGAAACTGGATTATATTTTATGGAGACAATATTTTTTGGTTTTCTCTCTGATGTCTTCCAGCTGCCCCATATCAACTCTCTGTGATTTACAAAGTTTTGTGATGGACAGTAAAGTAACTGCTGCCAAATGTAGCAGCTGTTAGCTAGTTAGCTTACAGGGAGCAGCACTGGTGTCATGCCAGAACAGGAGCTGGGCGAGCGGGGAATGTAACTGGGCTCAGCAGCTTCTATGGGCATAGCTAATGGTAGACGAGAAGAGACCTAAGAGGGAGGACTTTGATGGAGGCTGTGACGGACTAGTCAGTAATACTAGCTGCTTGCTATGTCTTGTGTTGATGCACTTGCTTGATGTCTGGATGTGTTAGCAAAGTTGTCAACTCGCTAGTTTTTGATCATAAGTAATGGAATCCTAACAAATTACAGCTGTCCATATTTACTACAGTAGGACACCAAATCGCAACAATTACCAAATTTGATTTTGTTGATGTGTATCAAAATGTATTTTTGTCATCCACTAATCGTTTCAGAATCAGAATTAGAACCAGAATTGATCCCGGGATGAAATATGCACTTCGTTAGGGGGCCTGCAACAGCTCTGCAAATCAGTACAGTTGTGCTCATGCCTGAAGGGCTGCAGCAGAACAAAGTAAAGTACCTGAATGTGAAGGTGTAGCTGACATTCATGGTTCACCACACCAATGAGGCCTCCCTCAGGTGGAGGAGTGGAGTGGACAGAGAGGAGGTCATTTCCTCTATGAGGACAGTAGATATGGAGGTTGGAGATACGGCTTAAAGTCCAAACAGCTGACCCAAAGTGAAGCAGGACTTTGGCTTGGCTGGGTGAACACACTGCCCACACTGAAACATACAAGCAACATGAATGCATTTATTAATTTATCAATAAGGTTCATCAATTTTTGTTTTTGTAGTTTTTATGGCTCAGGAGGTAGAGTGGGTCATCCACTAATCAAAAGGCTCCACGACTTCCCTGCCTCTCCCACTAAATATCAAAGTATCCTTGAGCAAGATACTGAATCCCAAATTTTTACTTGTATAGTGGAATGAGCATTTGTTTCCGTTTGTGAGGGACTTTTCCGTCACTCTATGAATGTGTGTGAATGGGTGAATTTGACATGGTGTTAAGCGCTTTGAGTGGTAGAAAGACTAGAAAGGTGCTATATAAGTACAGTCCATTTACCATTTAATAAAACATAACTGGATTTATATGTACGAGTCTTTGAGCATTCATCAGTGTAGTTTCTTTTGTGTTATTATTGAAATTGTTGTTTTCAGGTGCTATATAACTTACTGGCTGGCTTTTCTTTGGTCATGCCGCACTGAGCTCGTATTGAGCGGGCCACTCGGATCACTTCCTGGACCAGCATGAAATCTCTTTCCTCCTTAGGGAAATGCCAGTGTTCCTGACAGGATGGAGAGATTCAAAAAAAGAACACATCAGCTAAAATACATGGAAAGTTAAAAATCCTGCCAAACATAACAGAACATATTTAGAAGTGTACAAGAGCAAAATAGCAGAGGGAAAGTTCACTGTTTGTTTCACCTGTAAAGCAGACCAGTGTATACAATTGCTAATGCAGATATGCAGAATGTTGTACAATACTGACTACAGCTACACCTTAGCATGGCTGGATTAAGCCGTTAGTGGGTCCCTAAAGAGACGATATCATGCGTGTAACCAAAGTATAGCAGTCCCACAGGAAAAAATACCTGCGCACACTGCCAGAAAATGTGAAACACATTCACAAGATGAATGCTGTTCATCCCTCCAGTAGAGTTTCACGCAGTTGAAGAATCTATGACAAGCACCACTGAAGCTGAGCTTAGGAGACTCATGGTGGAACAGCACTTTACTGACACACTTTATGTTGCTTTTTCCTTTCATTTGTCACCAATCTGTATACTTGACCAAGAAATCAGGTTTCTCCAGCAGAGATCCAGAAGGGTTATACCCGCTTTTCACACTAACATTCACAGCTACAGGCAATTAACAGTCTCCAGTTCACCTAACCTGCCTGTGTCTGAACTGTGTGATGAAACCAGAGCATCTTAAGGAAAGCCATACAGACAGAACATACACAGGTTTTGACTGATGATTTGCTTTCTGAAATACTAGTGAGGTTGAAATGCAAGATAGCTGTTATCTGCAGCTTCAATCCAGAATACAAGCGACCTGTATGAGATGACAGAGAGTACGAGATCCCCCTCAGCTCAGTTTCCTTTTTGTTTCTCTGTGCAATGTTCCACTTTCTATTATATTTCTGTACTATCTTTCTTTTCTAGCTTTGTTTAGCAGTGCAAACTGCTGTAGGTACAGGTTGAACTATACATTCTGACAGATGATGATCAGACAGCATGGGTATTGCCTTATGCTGGCCACAATAAAAGGCCACTCGAAAATGTGCAGTTCCATCACACAGCACAATGCCACAGATGTCACAAGTTTTGCGGGAGCATGCAATTGGCATGCTGACTGCAGGAATGTCCACCAGAGCTGTTGCCCGTGAATTGAATGTTCATTTCTCTACCATAAGCCGTCTCCAAAGGCGTTTCAGAGAATTTGGCAATACATCCAACCGGCCTCACAAACGCAGACCACGTGTAACCACACCAGCCCAGGACCTCCACATCCAGCATCTTCACCTCCAAGATCATCTGAGACCAGCCACCCAGACAGCTGCTGCAACAATTGGTTTGCATAACCAAAGAATTTCTGCACAAACTGTCAGGAACCGTCTCAGGGAAGCTCATCTGCATGCTCGTCGTCCTCATGGGGGTCTCGACAGTTCGTTGTCATAACCGAGTGGGCAAATGCTCACATTCGTAATGAGCAATTCCACAGACTACATAAAGGAAAAGTAGCTGAATGAACTGGATGTTGAAATCCCCCCAAAGGAATGGACTCTCATCATCCAAACCTAGGTGACAACTTCAAGAAGAACTGTATGAGGTTTTTTTATAACCCTAAATATAAAACCGTATTTCAATACTGGAGAGAATGTTCAAGATGCATTAAGAGTATAAAAGGATTTGATATTGAGTTCACCTGTCTCTCTCTTTACTTACGACATACACCTAAGTATGTGTATACCATCCAATGTAGCTGAGTGACCTAGTGTAAAAAAGTAAAAAATAAATAAATAAATTAAAGCTGCAAGCAGCGTTGGGCGGGACCTCGCACTCCACACAACTCGGGGCGTGCTGCGGCCGCATCGCATGCCGTCATAACACGTGCGGACCTCAACATGAAAATCTGCCGTTAATCAGCTCAAAATCGCCATGCAGCGCTTACTTCCTATTGCCAGTAGGTGGCACTATCACTATGTCTGAATATTGTCATGTACACGTGTTCAGGGCGGGACTGTTATCAAGCATTTGAAGTGTGGAGCCGATTGGACAATGTACACTCAAGTTATAGCAAATTCGTGTTTTGTGGCGGTCCATCAAAATTTCCCGCCACCCCACAGACACGCCCCCTCACCACAGTCAACACATATCATCAACAATGTGTTTTCAATTCATAAGTAAATTTCAGATGGATCTGATCATCCTGCGAGGAGTAGAACATGAAAGTATAAAACGTGATACTTCCTGTTACCAATATATACCCTTAAATGCCGGAAATAGCATCACAGTTTGACATTCAATTCAACCTGGCCAACTTTGAGGGGAACAACCTGTACAGTCACAAATAGCACAACTTTTAATCAGCACCATTTTTTGACTGTACTGACAATTTTGAAGCAGACCGATAAATTCCTAGGAGGAGTTCGGAAAAATCACAGAAAATGCAGAATCACTACCGGCCAACTTTGAGGGCACGCCACGGACGCGCCCTTCAACGTACATGCACAAATAGCACAACTTTTAATCAGCACCATTTTTTGACTGTACTCACAAATTTTGAAGCAGATCTGATAAAATCCCTAGGAGGAGTTCGTTCAAATACAACGCGAAAAGTTCGCCGAAAGTGAAACTTTAAATCAAAATGGCCGACTTCCTGTGGGGTTTCGGGTATGGGTCCAAGAGGCTTTTTTTTTACGTCCCGGCATGTTACACGTGCCTACCGAGTTTCGTACATATCGGTGAAACGTGGCGCCGGGGCTGCTGTTTTTTTATCCTGTAGGGGGCGCTACACACACGACAAACACGATTTTTGGTATGTGAGCTTCAGGCACTACTCTACATGTGCCCTGTGAATTTCATATTCATAACTATTACGGTCTCCGCACAGTGATTTATCATGCCAAAAGAGTGCCACCTAGTGGCGTATTTTTTTTGTCCTTTTTAAGTGAGCCTCAGGGAGCCATTGGGAAGCATCGTACAAAGTTGCATCTTAATCACACATACCGTTGTAGAGATATAAACTTCTTAATTCTATAGAGCGCCACCTAGTGGCGATGGCCTGAAATTGTGCACGATGCTTAAGTAAGACATCTGGAACTATGGACCCCAGTTTGGTGTCAATCGGACATACCAATGTGGAGAAATGGTCCACTTCCTTTTTTGACGAAAAATCCACAGGAAGTGCTAATTTTATAGCGTGCTTATTGTTTGAAATTTCAAAAATGTTCAAATAACTTTTTTTGCCAGGGCGGTCCGCAGGTGCTAGGTGAAAATTTTTGTGCGAATCGGACAAAGCGTGTAGGAGGAACACGAAAAAGTAGTTTAAAGACATTTCGCGCTCTAACAAAAAAAAATTATAGGCGGAAGTGGGCGGGGCCTATATGGGAGATTCAGCTCTATTCACCGAACGCGTGGATACCAGTTTTTTGAATGTGCGACAAACTATGCAGAAGTTATTAGCCTAAACGCATTTTTTATGATAGTAGCGCCGCCTACTGGTCAACCTGAAAGCGACGCATAGAATATAAAATTTTTCACCAGGCCTGACCACTTTGCCAAATAAAATTGACTTTTCGTATATGTTCAGGGGGGCAAAAACGCAATCAAAAGTGCTAAAAATAATAATAAGTAAGAAGAAACATAGCAAAAACAATAGGGACCTCCAGCGGTCGCTTGCGAGGTCCCTAATAAAAAAACATACATGAAATACATACCCTAGCTCCAACACGGATACTGCCTCTGTTAAGACACACTGATATTATATACTGTTTTAAGCAAAACAAATGAAATACCATTCAATTTAATTGGGCTCACATCTGATATATGAAAACCTGAACAAATAAAACCCAAACCATCTGCATGGCTAGATTCCACTTGAGGTAAGTGAGGAAAGTAAGTTAACCGGGCATGAATGAAAAATGAGTCAATAGATGGTTGATTGCATCGGTTTGTGACAACTTGGGAATGAGACTCAACAGTTATCTTTCTTGGCTCTGACTGGTTGTTTTTGTTCAGGTCCGGTTGACGACTGTCAGGATATAGTGAAAGTTACAGCGCAAAAACTTACTTTTTACAAAAGTTACCTACTGGAGCTTTAAACATGGTGATGAACCCCAGTATCGTTACTTCCATTATGTAAATCTGGTCAAGTTAAACTCTTGTGGTTGTGAGGAGGTTTGATGGTTGTAGTCCTACCAGCTGAGAGGAGCAGGGGTACAGCTGTAAACACAGGCTGGTCTGGGCTGCAGCTCCAGGTCTAACTGGCTGGAGTCTTTGCCACAGCTCCTCAGTGATGAAGGGCATGAAGGGAGAGAGCAGGGCCAGGGACGTAGATACACAATGATAGAGGACACTGCCCGCCATATGCCTTGATCTGCCACTGTGCTCTGTGTCAGTCTGGACAACGGTCCCCTCACCCTGCTGGACCAGCAAAGACTTCACGTACTCCTACAGGTGAAGATGATGAAAAACACTGGTTACACTTCCATAATGTGGTAGCTACTCTCTGGTTTTATTTAGAAGAATCTGTTTACATCAATCTTTGATGTACTGTGACTGAGCTTCATGAATAAATCAGGTAAAAATATCAGCCTGAGCAGTAAGTAGATTACTGCTAATTCAAATGAACAAAGCAAGGATCTCATTTCGAATCTGTGCTGTTTTTGATGACATCAAAGTGTACCCATAATGCTGTGTGAAAATGATGCTCCTCACCATGTAGACATCACACAGGCTGTGGACCCAGAAGGAGTACAGGACAGATGTGACAATATGCAGCTCAAAGGCTTCAAAGGCCTGCTCGCACTGTTTTACTGTGCTGTAGAGTCTGGAGCAGATCCAGCGGTCCATGCTGCTCAGAGGAGTCGTCTGGAAATTGGAAACAGCGAGACATTTATATAGTATATTCTTTTATAACACTTCTTTTATTTTTGCCTTTGCATACACTTCCATATTAAAGGTGGGGTAAGTGATTCTCAGTAATGCGATTGTAATCCAACTCCTTACGGTCCGCTAGCTTTCTGTACTGTGTGTGCGCTGAAAATAATCCAATGTTTATACAGCCCTGGCTCTGTAAAACAGGATTGGATTGGAACAAGCTACACAAAACTAACTTGTTATTCCAGTCAGGATTTGTGTGTCAGGTAATGTTACTGACTTGCCCAGAGACATTCAGCTTACTTTCTAATTAACCAAGATATGCAGTTGTGATGTTAGCTATAGTAGCAGGAGAGTTGTGAGTGTTGCTGTCTGGAGCTGACTCTGGCAACTGGGAACTGCAACTCTGGCAACAGTTTGCTAGCCAACAACATAGCTAACATTAGCTACATTGTGTGCTGTGTCGTTGTTCACTCTATACCATGCTATTTGTCATGGTGTTGGTTTTCTCCAGAAGTTTCCCAGTTATAACTTTGATGTTGACGTTAGCAGTATTTACAAGTTGGAAACTGGTAACTGCTGTGTAACATATAGTATGAATACAGCATTACTGCAATGCTGTAATTCTTGTAATCTCACTCTCACAGAGAAACACTATTTTTACATCTAAGCTAGCCACCATCTGTTGCTGCAGGACACTAAAAGCTGCTGCTTTGTGCAAAAGGAACAGCTCTGTCTTCCTGTTTTGCAACATAAAGTGATATGTTGGTGATAAAGCAATTCAGCAGATTTTCATTCAAATCCGCCACAGTGGCACACAGACATTTACTGTGTCTCTGTCAGTGATGGTTGTGGAAATCATAACAAGTTTTGAAAACTGTTCTAATATCCCATATTTAACGTGAAGCCAAGCTTTTTGTCTATCAACAATATAGTATAGCTATAAGTAACAGTATAACTATATACATGAAAAAAGGAATACAAATGCAGTCCAACAGGTAGTTCCTTTGGTGTACCTCTTCCAGTGCTCCCACTGGTGTTGTGTTGTTACCCAGCACTCCAAGTGTGAATCTCAGTGTCTGCCACATTTTATTACAGAACTTTCTGCAGCTAAGGACCTGAGAGATAGACAGACTGATGTCTTCTCCTGAAAAACAGGCAGAAAAAAAGAGTCAGACACACCTTGAGCAACGTCTGTGAGGGTTCATACCAGTATATGGTTTCATTTACTTCAACTTCATCAGTCCTCGGAACTTCTTTCCAAAACACATTAGGTTTCTGTAGATGTTCTGTTGCATACTTCTGACATTAGATTTTATGATGTGGACACAGGTAAGGTTTTCTTGTACTGACTCTTGCATAAATGTCTTGTTTGTGAAAACATTGCTGTTTTTTTGCATTCACATTGTGATTTGCCTTTCTGACCAGCATATGAGCAGTCCACTCAAATGTGTTATTTGTCAAGGGGTGGCCAAACTTTTGCGTACGACTGTACCAGGGTGTCCCAAATTGTGAAAACATTTCTGGCAATAATACGAAATACTCACAATGAAAATGTGTTTTATTCAATTTGTGGTCAAACAAATCCACTCTAATCAGTTATAATTTTTAATGCGGTACTAGTAATTTATCCAATAATAATCTGCAATTCTCAGATTTAGTGAGTACAGAATAGATTTTTATTTGCACAGATGAAATAATTTTGTGCTTGTGTGCGTTTGCAAAATACATTTTCTTTTTTTGCTTGCTCAGGAATGAGGCACAAATATAACGCCATAGCCCTAGTCTATAATTACATTTTGCTGAACTTATCCAAAGTATTCCTAATCCTTCCAGGCACAAGCATGGGAAAGTGGACTAACCAGAGAGACATGTCACTTAGGACACTTTTAAGTACCTCATGGAAGAATGAGAACATGTAGCATTCCCGCAGTGCAGCTATATTTCTTTGTCACAGAATGCAAAAAATAGTTCAACTTTTAAGGAAAGGCAGAGCAGATCACTTGACAAACTGGAACAGGCAACCAATGAGCCAAAGTTCTGTGAAAAGCAAACTGTAGTCCTGTCAGTTTTTCACTGCAGTCCCTCACAACTCATCTCTCTCTTAATCTTGTTTAAGTGCACCCCCTCTTCTTTTCCTGCAACACTGTGTTTTACATTCACACAGCTCAACACATTTATAGAGTCTGATAAAAGAGGTGAGAGTCACTCACCCTGCATCTTGTGAGAGCAAAGGGCAAATCTCAGAGCGTCAGTCCCACACTGAGGGATTCCCTTGGGGAAGTCTTTCCTCTGTGGGGAAGCAGATGGAGCACATAGATAAGAGAGGAAGTAATGAGCGTGCTCAGTTAGCCAAAAAGAAACAGATAGGAGACAAGGGAGCTGACCTGTGCTTCCATGGCAACCAGTTGCTCCCTGGGGTCAAGGTTCCCCTCCTTTACCTTCTCTTGAAGTCTCTAGGAGGAAAAAGAAAAACAAGGGACAGAGAGTATTACAACAAAAAGTCTTTTGAGAGAATTAAAACAGACGACTGTCTCAGTGGGCTATTTCCTACTTACTACTATGATCTGTAACTACACAACAGAAAAAAGCATTATGTTCTCTGACATCATTATTCTTTTCATAACTCCTACTTCTATGTATGGAAGTCACAAATGTATTCTATGTGACAATCCAGTGTTGGTTTTATGCATATCTTTGTGGAAGAAACTAATTCCCTTAATAATTAACATTTTATAAGCAACTTTTATAAGCAAGATTTTATACCAAATTGTGAAATGACTTTCTCTTTTAAAAATGGGAGGGAGCTTTACTGACTTTGATTGCTTAAAGGTGTACTGTATATTGATGAATGATGATGCTCAGATTATAATATTTCTAACAACCACTTTAAAAAGCATCGGAGTCCTTCCCCATCATTCAGATAGATATATGGTAGATATCATGTCATTACCAGTAATATGCCTCCTGGACCAAGTCCACATTCTACCTACCTCCAAAGAGACCCCATGTATAACATCTAATGGGTCGATGACATTTCCCAGAGATTTACTCATTTTCCTGCCATGTTTGTCTCTCACCAGAGAGTGAAATAGAACCTGAGTCATGATGGGAACAAAAAAGGGAGAGAGAAAAACAACAGAATGGGCTGACACAGTGTTTCATCCATACTGTATGTATGCATTTGGGGTTTCTCATTATCTAAGTACCTTTTTAAAGGGCAGCTGTCCGGTCAGCTCTGTGCCCAGCATCACCATCCTTGCAACCCAGAAGAAGATTAGGTCACTGCCTGTCTCTAGAATTGAGTTGGGGTAGAAGCGTTGAAGGTCGGTGGTCTGTGGGAGGTGAGGGTATGGTTATAATACAGAGGGATAGGGCTGTATGCTGAGGACTATGCTGAGATGGAGGAAGTGCAGTACCTGTTCAGGCCAGCCCAGCATGGCAAAGGGAAACAGCCCAGAGGAGAACCATGTATCCAGGACATCAGGGTCTGAAACAGGAAATATGCAGATGTGAGGAAAAAAAAGAAAGAACGCCAATTACAGCAGATCAGCACTACAATAACTTAACTATTAATGTAGGCTTTTAACTAGATTGTTTTTAACCTATTTACCCATAAAGTTGCTTTTGACTTTATTGGTTCTAAAACTACTTATTAAAAGCCCATGTTTTAAGATAAATACATAACATTAATACAATTTTTTGAAAGGCTCCCTTAAAAGGATCCCTTGAAATGATCCCTGCACCACCATTACCATGGCATGCATAATGCAGCGGCCAGTAGCTTCCTCAAACTTTGCTATGTTTGTTTTTATTTTATTACAGAAGCACGTTATACTTATGACAAAAAAACACTAAACATTGGAAAAGGAAAGGCAGGGATTGCATTAAGTGAAGTGGACCTTGAGATGATCACTGCCCACATCATCTTCCGACCTCCCAGCCAGATGAGCCAGACCAATTGCCAACGCAATCGGTGCAACTGCACCATGGGAGCTCAGAGCTAAGAGCTAAGCTAACAGAGCTTGGACCTAACCACTCCCTCCAGAAGTTGCGATGTTGCAACGGCAACAGTTAAAAATTCAACCAATTCCTGACATTGCAATTTTGTACAATCACTGCAACTTTTCTGCAAACTTGATCAATCATTGTAGTTTCCTATGAGTTTCACCAATCGTAGCAGTCCCCGAGCAAAACAATGAGCCTTACATCACCAAACTACAAGCGATGTCATTCTCACTGGAACAAGTTGCCTTTCATTTTTAATGATTTATGCCAAAAAAACGGTAACTATCTTTGCAATTTCCAATTTATCCCGCAATTCCATGTCAAATAAATACCTAAAAACATTGCAACATGCATCGCAATTTTTTAGAAAAGCTCAAGCATTGCAGGCTGCAACAATCCCCTAAAGATGGATGGACTGCCTAAGGCTGCTGCACTACCCAGGCTACTCCTGGCTAATGTCCTGGTCGCAGGAAAATGGACAAAATACGACTCAGGCCAAAACAGCTACGGGAGACTGCTGTGCCGTCAGCTTTACTGATACCTTGCTGCACCACACCATCCAGGATCGTTTGATCATACTGTACTCAATGGAAGGAGCATGACGAGCTCAAATACAGTCTAAGTTGAGGGACAATGTATATGAGATGTCATTCATGAGATATTGCATTTCCAAGAATGTACATATGGAAAGAATAGAATGCCTTCAGCTACTGCTACCGGCAGAGCCATAAAAATATTGCTGATCAAGGATAAATGAGCTTTGCCCTGTGTAAATATGATGGCTGATGAAGAGCAGCAAGTTAAGGGGTAAGATGGAGGTAAGTCACCCTGAGTCAAAGTGATGTCTTCTGGCTTCAATCCATATTTGATAGCTGCTCTCTGTCGGGCCTCGCCCTTGCTCCGTCCCCAAACCCACTGCTCCTGCCACACACAACACAGAGACACACTGAAACTTGCACCCCAGTCTAGGACAAACTGACACTGGTATACATATAGCGTAGACAGCAGCTAGTTAATTCATTAATACAACCACTCATCCATTTCTATACCAGTTTTCCTCTATTCAGGTATGACAGGGCCTGAACAAACAGTCCAACATGGGGACATATATGATCATAACATATAGTATTATTGTTATATATATGGTATTTACATCCACAGACCCAACCTCTTGTTTGTCAGTAGAGTTAGGAAGCTCCACTTGGTAAGCAGGGATCTGATGACCCCACCAAAGCTGCCTGGAAATGCACCAATCACTGCAAGACCAACAGAGGTACATTGTTGACCACCCATACGTTGAAACAAGAGCTCATTCATCATCATTGTGGTGTCATTTCAAGCACATGTCACACCAGTAACAACGACACATTGTTTCTCCTCACACCATTGTTAAAATACATTCATTTTGTCCACATGTAAGGTCAGGACAGTCTACCTGATGTTGGACAGCCAGTTCTTCCATGTCTTGGTGTAGAAGTGAGGGATGATTTCCAGCTGTCCGTCCTCCACAGCCTGACAGGAAAATAAATGGTTTAACAAATGTTTTCAAAGGGTTCAAAGATGAGATGATATTACTTGACTACTGTATGACATGGTTACTAATCAATATCAATATCTCACAGCCACCAACCCACCTGTGTAGCCTTTTTAGCCATTTCATCACAGTGGATGTACCACTGCTTCTTTAGAAGAGGTTCAATGATATCTCCTGAGCGACTGAGACCAGGAGGAAGGAGGAAGAAGAGAAGAGAGAAACCACAGATGTATAAGAATATTACACATTACACATTGCAGCCTCTACTGTCTTATTTATAAAATATATGAATATATCTATCATTACATAGTTTATGGATTTCCCAACAGCAAAAATATACCCAAAAATACTAGATAGTAGATATGTATTTGCATCTTTACTAGAAGGAGCTCTGTGCTTTACTGCAAAAACTCTGGTGTCTGTTGTGGACTGGGTCAGTGTACTTTGCAGCGAATGGATTTTTGTATCGAAATGCGAAAACCAAAACCAAAACAGCTTGTTTCCCGTCTAGCACTTACAAATAGGGGAACAAAAAAAGAGTTTGGGGCTTTTATTTAGAAAAAAAAACGAAAACGGGCTGTTTTCTGTTTATTGCTCCCCTATTTATAAATGGTAGTTTCCTGATTTTAGTTTTCTCATTTCAAAACGAAAATCCAAAACGCAAGTACACTGACCAGCTAGACTGACTGACATGGGAGCTGAAATGAAACCAATCTGCTTTGCAACTGGTAAACCCAGTTTAAAGTGTCACACTGTGCAGATTATCTTACAAACATTTGAGCCTCAAACAAAATACATACCCAGGTTTACATAGGCGATCTGAGTGAGGGTTTAAAATACAATTAAAAACGTCCCAGATAATTGGTCATTTTAATCAATTTGCTGGCATAACTGGAAAACTACCCACTTTCTGTGTTTAAGTCAGAATGAGCCTGGTGTTGTGAGCGCCTTTGTGTGTGCATGTTCCACTACCTGCAGACAGGTAAGGTCATGGCGTGACTCTTCTTTCCTCTGAACAGTTTCTTCTCAAACAAGGCATCCACAACGAACTGTCTAGCATCAAATCGCTTCACCCCCTTAGAAGAGACAAACAGCTGCGATGAAAATACACCAAACCCTGAGCTGTTTTACAAGGCCCGTTAACTTCTTGTGTTGCAACCTGAGACAGCTGACATATCAAGATAAAAGACTCTTCAACATTCTGTATACAATGTTTACAGATAGTGACAGACATGCACCTCGAGCCATTGCCCACAGGGGGGCCTCATGGTGCCATCTCCTCCAATCACAGTGAGTCGTGGCAGTGAGTGTCTCTGTGACAGCAGGAAGTCAGTGTGGTCATGAGCAGGAGTCACCTTCACTGCACCTGCAAAACACAAACACAGGGAACTGATCAACACAAGTAGTTCACATACACCGATCAGCCATAACATTCTGAGCACTGACAGGTGAAGTGAATAACACTGATTATCTGGTTATCATGGCACCTGTCAGTGAGTGGGATATATCAGGCAGCAAGTGAACATTTTGTCCTCAAAGGTGATGTGTTTGAAGCAGGAAAAATGGGCAGCGAGGATTTGAGCGACTTTGACAAGGGCCAAATTGTGATGGCTAGACGACTGGGTCAGAGCATCTCCAAAACTGCAGCTCTTTTCTCTGCAATAAACAAGCTGTGAGGCTTTTGATGTTGATATTTTGATGAGACTGTGTCAGATGGTGTTGCTCTCACCGGTTCCTAGCTCCATGTCCACCATTGAATCTGTGATGATGGGCAGGAGTCTGTCTGTGAAGGGGTGTCTGCACAGCTTCCCATGAACAGCCTGAAACAATGTGGATAAAGTAGAAAGATATGAGCACTGCTATCTTAACAAATGCCCTGTTATAATCAGTTATCATTTGTTTCTACTATTCAGATTTGGTCTGCATTTACTTGGCTACTTCCTGCTTTGGGAGATATAACAATTTATACCATGAGACAGTAGAAATGCATCAACAGCTACACCATCTTCAAAGTTCTTTATTTCCTGGGTGTATACACCAATCAGCCATAACATTATGACCACCTGGGCACCCTGGTGGTCATAATGTTATGCAGCCACATACGCAACAGACTGTACACACTGTGTTCTGACACCTTTCCAACAGAACCAGCATTAACTGTTTCAGCAGTTTGAGCTACGGGCCAGCCTTCACTCCCCCCATGCATCAGTGAGCCTTAGCTACCCTGTCTCCAGTTCACCACTTTTTTTCTGCGCAGGTTTGGAGATGCTCTGACACAGTCGTATAGCCATCACAATTTGGCCCTGGTCAAAGACACTCAAATCCTTAGGCTTCCCATTTTCCTGCTTCTAACACATCAACTTGAGGCAAAATGTTCACTTGCTGCCTGATATATCCCACCCACTGACAGGTGCCATAATAACCAGATAATCAATGTTATTAACTTCATCAGTCAGTGCTCAGAATGTAATGGCTGATCGGTGTTTGTGTGTATGTTTATATGTATAAAAGACCAATAGATAGACCAGTTAATCAGTCGGCTGATTATCTGGCATTTTGGGATAATTGAGATAATGTCTGTGGTCACAAGTTTGATAAACATAAATGTTTCCCCACACATATGCAGACAGCCTTATTAGTGTGGCTGCTGTGGTATGATGTTAGTGCTCCTCTTTGTGAGTTTTGGGAAGGTGGTGAAAAGGTTGGTCTTAATCCCTGTACTGTAAGTCTCATGCACCCTGCTGTAAACATATGCCCAAATTTCCTATATAATAGAATTATACGTTACTTTTCTTGGTTTTAATATCAGCATTATTTATTGGCTATTGGCATTCCTGCTCTCTAAAAATCGTCATCGGCCATTGAAAAACCAATAATGGTCAACCACTGATTTATTGTACAGGCCCTTTTAGTGCTGACATTACGACGGTGTTAGCTGGAGGCAAAACTGGAGGCAGCCAACACAAAACACCCCAAAGTCGGCTACATAACCTACCAAAATCATAATTTTGCTGTGTCATGATGTTTATTGAAAAGACTTCCTTGATCCTTGATCTACAATTGTTTTTTCAGCATGTTAATGTTTATAGGTTGGTCCAATTGGGCTGAAATAGGCTCATGCAATGAATATGTAAAACATGTCAAACTGATCTATCAATATTCATATTCTCTAACTACTGTAGGTAACTTCAACAACAATACTAGCCTGATATCGAGGATCATCAGGGTGAACAGCTACAGCCACATCTCCCAGCATAGTCTCAGGACGGGTGGTGGACACTGCCACCTCTGCTTCTAAAATACAGTACAATCATAATATAACATGATAACCAAGCACAACATGTATCATATTCTCAGACAGTCACAAACACTCACCTTGGCCTTCTATAGGGTACGCAAAAGTAAGCATTGTTCCAAACTCCACCTTGTTTTCATAACCAGGAACAGACAACATGGTCTGCCCAGACAGCTGCTTTGAGTCAACCTACAGCAAATCCACAATTTTAAAGTTGACATACACATTCACTACAATTTTTTCAATACAGCAAAGGAATACATTACAAAATGAATGACGATCATGTCTAAAACATGTACAATAAGTGGACAAAATAGGGGAAAGGCTGTCTGTTTTTTGAAGGGTGCTAGGAACGGGCAGAATGGGGGTAGCTTCTGTCTTACACACTTCTCTGCGCTTTCTTTAGAACAGTCACCCACCCAAAACCCCATAGAGACTGTGTCTGTCCCCCAACCACCTAAATTATTTAAAGAAATAAAAACAAGAGGAGTTCAACATAAAAATCTAATAAAATTAAAACCAACTCCTCAGTAGCACAAAATAAGAGAATGAAATGTGGGCTGTTAAATATCAGGTCTCTGTCCTCTAAAGCTGTTTTAGTGAATGAATTAATATCAGACTATGATATTGATTTACTTTGTCTTACTGAGACCTGGTTGTCTCACGAGGAGTATGTTAGCCTAAATGAATCCACCCCCCCCAGTCATATTAATACTCACATTCCTCGAGGCACTGGCCGAGGAGGTGGACTAGCAGCCATATATGATTTGAGCGTTTTAATGGACCCTAAACCTAAACTAAATTATAATTCATTTGAAAGCCTTGTTCTTAGTCTTTCTCACCCAACTGGAAAACACTGCAGCCAGTTCTATTTGTTATAGTGTACCGCGCTCCTGGACCATACTCTGATTTTATATCTGAATTCTCAGAGTTTCTATCAAGTTTAGTCCTTAAATCAGATAAAGTAATTATTGTAGGTGATTTTAATATTCATGTGAATGTTGACAATGACAGCCTTAGTAACACATTTATATCATTAATAGACTCAATTGGCTTCTGTCAGAGTGTAAATAAACCAACTCATTGTTTTAATCACACTCTTGACCTTGTTCTATCATATGGTCTTCCCACATAATCCTTTCCTATCTGACCATTATTTAATAACTTTTGAATTCATACTATTAGATTATAAGCCATTAGGCAAAACTTCCTACAGCAGATGTCTATCTGACAGTGCTGTAGCTGAATTTAAGGAGGAGATTCCTTCAGTGTTTAATTCAATGCCATGTCTGAATTTAACAGAGTCCTATAACGACTTTAGTCCCTCTGAAATTGATAATCGTCGATAGTGCTACAGGCTCACTACGATCAACATTAGACTCTATCGCTCCTATAAAAAGGAAATTATTAAAACATAGGAGACTAGCACCGTGGTATAACCACCAAACCCGCCAGTTAAAACAAATAGCTAGGAAATCTGAAAGGAAATGGCACTCTTCCAAATTATCAGAATATCGCTCAATTTGGCATAATAATCTTAAAACTTATAGAAAGGCCCTCCGTAATGCCAGAGGAGCCTATTACTCAGCACTAATAGAAGAAAATAAGAATAACGCTAGGTTCCTCTTCAGCACTGTAGCCAGGCTGACAGAGAGTCACAGCTCTATTGAGCCACATATCCCCATAAACTTAAGTAGCAATGACTTCATGAGCTTCTTCTATAATAAAATTATTACTATTAGAGAGAAAATTAATCACCAACTGCCATCAACAGTTATCAGTGGCTCTCCAAGTTCAGGGACTTCTGCCAATGTAAACTTAGATATATATTTAGACTGTTTTTCTGCTATCGATCTTCATCAGTTAACTTCAATCATTTCTTCATCGAAGCCATCAACCTGTCTATTAGACCCGATCCCAACTAGGCTGCTTAAAGAAGTTGTTCCCTTAATTGGCACTTTTTTACTGGATATGATTAATCTTTCTTTATTATCAGGATATGTACCACAGTCCTTTAAAGTAGCTGTAATTAAACCCCTTCTTAAAAAGCCCAGTCTTGACCCAGGGGTTTTAGCCAACTATAGACCGATTTCTAACCTCCCCTTCCTCTCTAAGATTCTGGAGAAAGTAGTCGCCAAAGAGTTGTGTGACTTTCTACATAACAATAGTTTATTTGAGGATTTTCAGTCAGGATTTAGAGTTCATCACAGCAAAGAGACAGCTCTGGTTGAAGTTAATAATGACCTTCTGATTGCTTCTGACAATGGACTTGTCTCTGTACTTGTATTATTAGATCTTAGTGCTGCATTTGACACCATTGACCATAATATTCTTTTACAGAGACTTGAGCATCAAATTGGCATTAAAGGAACCGCACTAAGCTGGTTTAAGTCATATTTATCAGATCGCTCGCAGTTTGTACATGTTAACGATGAATCTTCAATAAATACTACAGTTAGTCATGGAGTTCCACAAGGTTCTGTACTTGGACCAATACTATTTACTTTATATATGCTCCCTTTAGGCAACATTATTAGGAATCACTCCATTAACTTTCAGTGTTATGCAGATGATACGCAGTTATATCTATCAATCAAGCCCAATGAAATTAATCAATTATCTAAATTACAAACATGTCTTAAGGACATAAAATCCTGGATGACCTGCAATTTTCTGATGTTAAACTCAGAAAAAAACGAAATTCTTGTTCTTGGCCCCAAAAACCTTAGAGACTCACTGTCTAAAGATATAGTTACTCTAGATGGCATTAACTTGGCCTCTAGCACCACTGTCAGGAATCTTGGAGTTATCTTTGATCAGGATTTGTCATTTAACTCCCACATAAAGCAGACCTCTAGGACTGCCTTCTTTCATTTACGTAATATTACAAAAATTAGACACATACTATCACAGACAGATGCAGAAAAACTAATCCATGCATTTGTTACTTCAAGGCTGGATTACTGCAACTCTTTATTATCAGGTTGCCCCAATAAGTCCATTAAAACGCTCCAATTAATTCAGAACGCTGCAGCACGAGTACTGACAGGAACTAGAAAAAGAGATCACATCTCTCCTGTATTAGCTTCTCTGCATTGGCTCCCTGTAAAATGTAGAATAGAATTTAAAATCCTTCTCCTCACCTATAAAGCTCTTCATGGTCAGGCCCCTTCGTATCTTAAAGAGCTCATAGTACCCTATTACCCCACTAGAACACTACGTTCTCTGAATGCTGGGCTACTTGTGGTTCCTATAGTCTCTAAAAGTAGAACAGGAGCCAGAGCCTTCATTTACCAAGCTCCTCTCCTGTGGAACCAGCTTCCAGTCGTGGTTCGGGAGGCAGACACCCTCACCCCATTCAAGAGTAGGCTTAAGACATTCCTCTTTGATAAAGCTTATAGTTAGGGCTGGATCAGGTGAGTCCTGAACCATCCCTTAGTTATGCTGCTATAGGCCTAGACTATCGGGGGATTTCCCATGGTGCACTGAGCTCCTCCCTTCCTCTCTCTTTCTGCACTCATTCATGTCCCATTAATGCATGTTACTAACTTCACTTCTTCCCCGGAGTTCTTGTGCTTTCTCGTCTCGCAGGTTCTTGTCGATCCTGGTGGAGCCTCCTGCCATGGTCCTGCTAGATTGCCATTGCCAATACTGTTGTTGCTGTGCACCTGTCTGTCTGTCTGTCTGTCTGTCTGTCTGTCTGTCTCTCGCTCTCTCTCTCTCTGCCTCTCTCTCTCTCTCTCTCTCTCACCCCAACTGGTCGAGACAGACGACCACCCACCTAGAGCTGAAGGATCTGTCCTAGGTTTCTGCCTTTTAACAGGCAGTTTTTCCTTGCCCTTGTCGCCAAGTGCTTGCTCATGGTGGTACTGTTGGGTCTCTGTAATTAATGTTTTAAAGAGTTCGGTCTAGACCTGCTCTATTTGAAAAGTGTCCTGAGATAACTTCTGTTATGAATTGGCGCTATACAAATAAAATTGAATTGAATTGAATTGAATTGGCTCCAGCTCCGAATTTCTTCTCAAAAGCCCCAAATCTTTTAGGCTTTCAAAATACCTTAAACTTTGTGTCATTCCCCCTCAATCTCTCTGACAAATCAATGGAGCACAGGTTCTATCACTGGGGAGATATTGCCATCTACAGGTACTCTGGATAAAGATTATAATAACATAGTATAGTTATAAGAAAATATATCTAACTTTGACTTAATAAGATATTACAGCTAATATTGAACTAAGTAATAGTTACAAGTTTTAGAGAAAGTAGTCTAGTCCCAGTGTTGTAAATGAAGCAGCTGTTTAGTTTTTCACTGTTTAAATAAAAAATGCTAATAATAAGAATGCTGCTGGTGCATTCTTAGGAAAATCTATCCTAAATAACTAAGTTGTCATTGCTTGTAATAAGCATAACTTGTTTACCTTTTCTGCATTTTGTCTCCTTTTAAGGTCCATTACAATCTTTCGACTGACTTGACTTACCCCACTGACAGATTGTTTTGCTCAATCCAAGAAAATTTGATTATATTTAAGAATATTTGAATATAAGGGCTGTTTTTGCAGTGCATAGTGCATCTGGAGGTTCAGTACCAGGCACAGTCCAGGAGCTGACTGTATAATAAGCTGCTACCTTAGTAAATCAGGCGCTGAATACAGACAGATTCAGCAAACTCGAGCAAACAAAATGTAAACAAACATGAAAACCACAGCCATTTTCTTAGTAAATCTGACCCTATTTAGATTAATTCATTTATAGAGATTTTGTTTGACACTGAAAGTAAAATCTGTTTTTGGTGATCAGTGCCAAACCAACGATGACTGGTTTACAGAAGGTTGTTTTAAACCCTATATCTAATGGACTATCTTTAGAAATTGATACATATATATATAATATTTTAAGTGAGCGATTAATCAAATATAAAACTCCTTTTCAAAGTATGACATGTAGTCCTGATCATTGGCTAGAAAGACGAGAAAACAGGTGATCGAAGGGGAGTCACTGCTGGCAGCCATGGAAAAGGAGGAGCCTAACTTATGTTAAAGTTTAACATCGCCTACATGTGATAAGCATTATTCTGTCCACCTGTAGTATTTACTGTATATACATGTGAAGCTGTTTCACCTCTATGTCAGAGATAGCAGATTCCAGAGCACAGCTCCAGTTGACCAAACCTTCTGAGCGATAAATCAGACCACAATCACACAGCCTGACGAAGGCCTCAGTCACAGCCCTGCTGAAACCCTGAAATATCACAAAAACAACAAAAATCATATTTTAAATACTTCCAAAGTGCTACTTTTTACATTTGTTTAACATTACTATAAAAGCCTACTTATCACCTCTAATAGCCAGTGGTATACTTCAGTATAATGAAGCATACAAGAAGGGAGCTTACACTTATGCTCTCTCTAAGCTGTGGGCCCCACTGGTTCCTTTAACTAGCTGAAGAAAAGGGCACTTTTTAGGAGCCAATTCTGCAGTCTCAAGTCTACTTATACAGAAGGTGACACCAAGGTGGGGCCCACGTAGTAAGAGGGTATAGACTAAACCTTAAGTGCTGCATGAGCGAGAGATGAACCCACAAGATCTGGAGTTACGATACGTTACTGACATTCAGGCCTATTAATTTTGAAAGAGCAACAGTCAATGGGGAAACTACTACATTCCACTGATCAATGGTGTAATCTCATCACTATAACATAACATATGTGACTGGAGTCTTACTGGATCCATAGTGAAACACGCTCTGCTCCAGTCCAGAGAAGCACCGAGCCTTCTCAGCTGGTGGTAGATCTCTTCTCCTTTCCTGGGACACACAAGGACAAAATACTTAAATTTAACTTAAATGCACATGTACAGTTTAGTTTTTTTAGTCAAGCTACTTAAAATATTTTGCACACCGTTGTACTTGCACATTGCATATAATGTATATATTTTTCATTTATGGTTCTATATTTTCTATTATATTTTGTAATAATCTTATTGTGATAAGATTGTATGGACACTGCACTCTTTTTACTGCACTATATTTCCCAATGCTGCTGTGTAACTAGAATTTCTCCTACGGGGATTAATAAAGGTATATCTTATCTTATCTTAAAAGTACTCATCTCAACAAAGCAAACATGCGTGGAACAAACAGTAGATGAAAAGTTACGATGTGAATGAGACAGGTAAATACAGTATACTGTTTTACTGTATACTGCTTATACTGGCTGCTATTTATTTACTACTATACTGTTTAAACTGTTATATACTGTTTATACTGTTTTTTACTGACTGTTCTTTTTGCAATGTTAATGTTAAAATTATATGCTACATAATCTTTCTGCTGCTATTACCATCTGCCTTTTTTGCATTATCACAAGTATTGTATTGTACATTTTATATTATTGTATATTTTATATTTTATTGTCTGTTGTGTGTAATTTTAGTATTAGGAAATGTCTTTTCTTATCCGTTGTGCCTGTGCACTTTATCTGTTTCACCGCAGGTGAATGAGAAACGTTCTCTCGATTCCTTGTATGTCTGGTGCATGTAAAGAATTGACATTAAAGCTGACTTTGACTTTGACTTTGAAATACACTTCCTCACCTCATGTTCCAAATACCAGGCTCTGAAATTAACATTTTCCTTCTTTTGTAAAAAAAACAAAAAACCACTGAAAACATAACAGACATAGAGAGACTATCATATTTACTTTCGGAAATGCTCAAATGTCAGATTATTGCTGCAAAATGTATCACCTCCTGTCATAACCTGAGGACAATCAGTTGAACCTGAGAAAAGACTGTTTAATTTTAATTGTAGTTATTGTTACTATTATTATTGCATATATCAGTCAACCTGGTTTGTAAATCTGTAAATAATTTAATCAATATATTGCTATGCTATGCCACATACACACATACACACATGCACACATACAGAGCAAAGTGTTCATTGTTTTCTGATATTTTCTTAATTTTATGAATTATTTTTTAGTACTTATTTTTTATTTATATTGTCTTTGTTACACTCAACACTGCCAATAAAACATATTGAACTGAATTTAATTAAATATGAAGACTCACTCGTTCTTCCATTTCCACACCTCCTGTAGAAACTCTTGCCTGGTGAAGTCCTGTCTGCGCTTCCCTTCTTCCCTCAGCAGCCTCCTCTCCACCACTGTCTGACACACACATAAATGACTCTGTGAAATGGGAGGCCACATTCTAGAGCATTGTTTAGCAAATACAGTCAAATGTAGCTAGTACAATTGCTTTGCAAGGAAGTTTTCTCAGTAAATCTGTTAGATATATATATAAAGTCGGTGTATATCCTGATGAGAATGAACTTAATTTACCACCTAATAATCATATAAGTTATATGCTTTTTTCACACATTCAACACATACATAGAATAGACAAGGGTTGCAAACAAACAATATTCAACACAGCTGATTTTTCCTCTTTTCAAGCTGAGTATAGTTTGCCTCTAACTGTAACATTAAAGCTTCTATAGGTAACGTTTATAAAATAACTTTTTATCATATTTGCTGACACTTTCCCTATATTCTGACACAAATCTGGTTCCACTGGCTCCTTCAAGTGCTCAGAGCTAAGAAAGAGGGTTGATTGTTGAGTTTCATTCCCAAGTCCTAGGAATGAAACTCATCAATCAACTATCTTCAATCCACCAAACCAACATGTCTTTATATCTTTCTCAGCTCTGATTGGTTGTTTTCATTCAGGTCCAGTGGATTCTGGAAGCTGGTTTAAGTCATATTTATCAGATCGCTCGCAGTTTGTACATGTTAACGATGAATCTTCAATAAATACTACAGTTAGTCATGGAGTTCCACAAGGTTCTGTACTTGGACCAATACTATTTACTTTATATATGCTCCCTTTAGGCAACATTATTAGGAATCACTCCATTAACTTTCAGTGTTATGCAGATGATACGCAGTTATATCTATCAATCAAGCCCAATGAAATTAATCAATTATCTAAATTACAAACATGTCTTAAGGACATAAAATCCTGGATGACCTGCAATTTTCTGATGTTAAACTCAGAAAAAAACGAAATTCTTGTTCTTGGCCCCAAAAACCTTAGAGACTCACTGTCTAAAGATATAGTTACTCTAGATGGCATTAACTTGGCCTCTAGCACCACTGTCAGGAATCTTGGAGTTATCTTTGATCAGGATTTGTCATTTAACTCCCACATAAAGCAGACCTCTAGGACTGCCTTCTTTCATTTACGTAATATTACAAAAATTAGACACATACTATCACAGACAGATGCAGAAAAACTAATCCATGCATTTGTTACTTCAAGGCTGGATTACTGCAACTCTTTATTATCAGGTTGCCCCAATAAGTCCATTAAAACGCTCCAATTAATTCAGAACGCTGCAGCACGAGTACTGACAGGAACTAGAAAAAGAGATCACATCTCTCCTGTACTAGCTTCTCTGCACTGGCTCCCTGTAAAATGTAGAATAGAATTTAAAATCCTTCTCCTCACCTATAAAGCTCTTCATGGTCAGGCCCCTTCGTATCTTAAAGAGCTCATAGTACCCTATTACCCCACTAGAACACTACGTTCTCTGAATGCTGGGCTACTTGTGGTTCCTATAGTCTCTAAAAAGTAGAACAGGAGCCAGAGCCTTCAGTTACCAAGCTCCTCTCCTGTGGAACCAGCTTCCAGTTGTGCTTCGGGAGGCAGACACCCTCACCACATTCAAGAGTAGGCTTAAGACATTCCTCTTTGATAAAGCTTATAGTTAGGGCTGGATCAGGTGAGTCCTGAACCATCCCTTAGTTATGCTGCTATAGGCCTAGACTATCGGGGGATTTCCCATGGTGCACTGAGCTCCTCCCTTCCTCTCTCTTTCTGCACTCATTCATGTCCCATTAATGCATGTTACTAACTTCACTTCTTCCCCGGAGTTCTTGTGCTTTCTCGTCTCGCAGGTTCTTGTCGATCCTGGTGGAGCCTCCTGCCATGGTCCTGCTAGATTGCCATTGCCAATACTGTTGTTGCTGTGCACCTGTCTGTCTGTCTGTCTGTCTGTCTGTCTGTCTGTCTCTCGCTCTCTCTCTCTCTGCCTCTCTCTCTCTCTCTCTCTCTCTCACCCCAACTGGTCGAGACAGACGACCACCCACCTAGAGCCGGAGGATCTGTCCTAGGTTTCTGCCTTTTAACAGGCAGTTTTTCCTTGCCCTTGTCGCCAAGTGCTTGCTCATGGTGGTACTGTTGGGTCTCTGTAATTAATGTTTTAAAGAGTTCGGTCTAGACCTGCTCTATTTGAAAAGTGTCCTGAGATAACTTCTGTTATGAATTGGCGCTATACAAATAAAATTGAATTGAATTGACTTGAATTGAATTGAATTGAATTGAATTCTGCCATTAGGAGCACTAGGAGGAGGCTGATAACTTCAAGTGACTTATTGAACCACAGCCTTCCTTTGAGTTGGCAACACTGATCTTCACCGTTTGCAGAAGAAGAGGGTCATACTTGTGCAAGTAAAGTGATCAACTCAAGTAGCCTAACTGTCATCAGCTGGAACAGTATGTTCTGATGAAATAAACTGTTCACTGTAATCATACCTGCTGTCCATAGTGGCTGTGAAAAGATCTCCTTCCAGTTTCGAAGTAAGGGATGGTGGTCTTCATGAAGCTAATATGAAACTTCAGCAGAGGTAATCAACTGGGTATCCATTGTGGATTTTATCCCCATCAATTACACTGAAACTGCATACGGAAGAGATCTCTTCCAGGACAGTATGAACAGCAGGAACATTTAAAGCAACTGACAAGTCTTTCTTAAATATGATCATGTAAAAATAGCTTTAGGTGAGAATTGAGAGCCTATCCTTTAAAATCAAAACTGTCATGAAAGAGGAGGACAAGAGGAAGTTGAGTTACCTGTGTTGCAATTCCTGCATGGTCACATCCAGGGACCCACAACACTCTGTAGCCCTGCATCCTTCTCCTGATGGATTACAAATAGATATATTATTGCTCCATCAACAAGTACGGCTTCTCAATCCAACTCAATTCTTAACTAGTGACATCTGATACTTCACATAACATGCTACATATGTTGTTGGGAGTTACCATCGAACCAGCGCGTCTTCTACAGCTACAGTCAGAGCATGGCCCAGGTGCAGAGAGCCGGTCACATTTGGTGGAGGAATACACAGAGAGAAGGTCTGGTCCACAATGTGAGGTAACCTCTCCTGAAGACATGACAATATGAAATAAAGTTAGTAGGCAAAAATATGTTTTTACACTCAAAAATCATGTCAAAGTAATTTTCGAATATAGATATTTCCGAAAAAAAAAAAAAACATTAAACTCTTAAAAAGAAATCTACTCCTTCTACCTCATTAACAATTCCAGAATCTATGAATATGCAGTTCAATTAAAATGTTCATTTCTAAAGTTGTCCTGCTGGACACAAGATGTCTCCTACTTCATTCAGTGTATGTGCACTGGTGGCTTCAAGTTTCTACATCACACTGTAGAAAAGTTGCATACTGGACTAGGATTGACTGCTAAACTATTTGTGATGTCACAACTCATGGATGTAGGCCCCGCCCTTTAAAATTAGATTTTCAGTGAGCACAGAGAAACTTTCCACTTTCAGCAAGAATGTGAAAACATTCTTCTTCTCGTGTCAAACTGCACAAAAATCATTCATACAGCACACTGTAGGAACAAGAAAGAAAAATTTACTGGAGGGGCACTTTAATATTTTCTTAATAATTTAAAGTAATTATAATACCTTTATTTGTAATAAAGATAAATTACATAAAATAATAAATGATACCATATTGTCCTTGAGATATAATTATACAAGTCAGTTAGCTGATGTTTGAAAGGAAATACAAAACAGTACAGTGACAGTACAGATTGTGAACGGTGATTCATTCCACATTTCAGGTGCCATGGCAGAAAATGCAGTCATCCTTGGTTGCAACCAAGGAACTTTGAGAGGAGCTTGGAAGTAATCCATTTATGGCTGTGTAGGTGATTAACAGAATCTTGAACGGCTTTTTGGTGGCAATGGGAAGCCTCTTTTTCTGGTTCCAGTAAAAGCTGAGTAAACGAATTCCAAAAAGTTCTCTACCCCATGACATCCAACTGTCAATGACTGTCACATCTCATACTAACGATACGAACCACCTCCATCACTCTCCCCCCTAAAGCATGCACATAACAAATCCTATTCAACACAGTATGCATAACCACCGCTTGCGTTTATGATTTTCTTGTTACATTGTATGTATTTCTTCTTTACATGTTTATTTTGTATGTTGTTGTTTTTTTGTATTGTATTACTTTATTAATCCCACAACAGGGAAATTCCCTTGTCACACCCCTCTACCTATTACTACAAAACACACATACACATTGCCAAGAAGGAAAAAGTTAAACACCTCACTATGAATAGACCTCTTTAAAGCTGCAGTAGGTAATTTTTTATAAAAAACATTTTTGTCATATTTGCTGAAACTTTCACTATATCCTGACAGTAGTACACGAGACAGACAATTTGAAAAACTCTGGTTCTTCTCATTCCCAGGGTCCCAATGTGTCTGTATTTGACACCCTGGGAATGAGACTTTTGCCTCTGATTGGTTGTTTTTGGATTCAGGCCCAGGGGATTCTTGCAAATGCCACTTACTTCAAGCTTCCAACCAAAAGCATCTTCATATCTTTCTTGGCTCTGACTGGTTGTTTTTGTTCAGGCCCGGTGGATTCTTGAAAATGCCATTAGGAGCGCCAGAACAAGCAAGGACAACCCGATCTTCTGGCTTACTAGATTTTTCATCTACTACTGTCAGGATGTAGTGAAAATTTCAGCAAATATGACAAAAGGCTATTTTTAGATAAGTTACCTACTGCAGCTTTAAAGAGGACATAACAATAGAGAAACTGACCGCATCCATTAATCATAACATACATCAGTTCCACAAAGTGTGGGAGGTACTGCAATGCTTCCATAGTGAAATACACAGCACAATAATCAACAACAGCTAAGGTATCCTCCTCCTGGCACGTAACGTATGCATCTACTAAAAGGTCTTTGATTCATTGTGGAACAATGAAGAACCAGTTAAGTTTGGGCAATGTTTAACTTGGATTTCATTTGAGAAACTAGTGAAAAACATGTAGTTCATGTTCTTCAATGGTATTTCTACAACATTCTACTTGGCTCCTTATATTAATAGTATTTTTACCTGCTAATAAAAATACAATTTATTTCTATGGTGGGTTTATGGCGTAAAAACTACCAAAGGGAGACAGAACAGAACAAGAATTACTGTCCCACAGTTGTGACCCTCCGCCAACCAGTCCAGTTGCAGTTTACATCCATGTCTGTCCAGACTCATATAGAATATGTAGTGAATACTTGGTGGAATGAATAAAAGTGTACTTTTTGGATAAAATGGAAGTTATCACTATATTGATAATACATATGTATGAATGCAGTGAATATACATTACACATGTACTTGATTACTATGTAAAAATGGATTCTTACATAGCATCTTTCATTCTTAATTATGGCTAAAAGGCTATTTTGAGGTCACAATGACCCTTGACCTTTGAGTGTTACCAGTTCAATGTCCGACCAACTGTGAAATATGGTCACAATCTCCCCTCTGTTCCTGAGTTATGGAGTTGAATAACGGCCAAAAAAGTGTTTTCCTAAGACATTATGATGTCAAAGTGAAGCTGACCTTTAACCTTTTGGATAAAACATGCCATGACTTCATTTTTGTATAGCATTAAACATCTGTGTGAAATTCTGTCATCTTTTAGGAAGTTGTTACATTGAATTCTGTTCTAAAATGCTCACATGTTGCTCTGGACTAAAGAATCCCTCTTTCTCCCACCACTGATACCAGCTGGACTCCACATACTCCGGATTGTACGCGGATGGGAACAGCAAGCTGGTGTCTGCAAAAAAAACCCAGCTTTTTTAAGTTTGCAGAAAGACACAACAGACAAGATGGTGCTGGAAAAGTCCATAACATATGACAGGAAGTCAGTCACCTTTCTTTGTCCCAGGAGGTGTCTTAGTGGTGTATGCTATCTTCTGCTTCTCACTCCATTTCAGTTCTTCATCTGCAGTAGTCTGGAAACACAAATTTCAGCATTCAAACTGGGTTGGGTCTACTGTGTTTTTTCTATACCTTATATTTCATTGTAATTACCACTTTAAAACTGCTAATTCTTGTGAAAATATTTGCTGAAACTTTGACTATATCAGTAGTACATAATACAGATTATCTGTGAAAAAATCAGGATCCCCTGGCTCGTTCTAGCACTCCTAAGAGCATTAGCAAGAATCAACCGGGCCTGAACATAAAAAAACAATCAGACCCAAGAAAGATAGTGGATTGTTGGGTCTCATACCCAGGGCGTCAAATACAGATGCTTTGAGACCCTGGGAATGAGACTCAACACACATCAAGTTGTTGCATTATGGGATCAGTAGGATCCAGTACTTTTGGTGCTTCACCCACACCAGTGGCTAAAAGTCAGGCTATCTCAGCCTTTTCTACACAGATTTTGACATTTTTTTAATCTGTATGTTACAATACTAAATTGTTGGAGTACCCCTTTATTAATGGATAAAGCACTGACCTAACATTACCATATGATTGATCCTGAACACAAGGCTTTTCTGTTTAGTGACACATCAGCTTTGACAGGTCATTAATGAGTAGATTAAAGTATAGTAGTCTCTACATTTGGAGAAAAAAAAATTACTGATTGGTAATTTCACCTTTAGCTATTTCTATTCAATGTTCATTATTGTGCCATAATAATGAGTGAGAATAAATTAGCATATATTTCTGTCACCCCTTAAAGTCTCCATGTCACCTTCTGGAAACCTTGTGACTATTTCTCTTGATCTGCCCTTATATCTCGCCATCATAGTGTTACTTTGACTAGAATATTCTTTCCTTATGAGCCTGTTGGATGTAACATCAGAACTGTAGACTCCATGTTAGCTTTGGATTTTTTCCGGATGCTTCTTTGCTACTTACTATGTGTTGACTTGACAGTATGGCCTCCTCTCTCTCTCGTCTGCGCCTCTGTTTCTCTGCTTGGGGTCGTGGAGAAGACTTTGACTGAGATGAAGAGGGGGGTGAAGGTTTCGGTGGGTTGCTGGAACAGAGTCTGGCTGCTTCTCTCCCTGCCAGCCTCAAATTCAGGACACGACCTGTCCTCCACATACTCAACAACGCACTGCGCAAATAACACACACAGAAAACCAGTCAAATAATGGAAGAACCGGCTGTTGACTCAGATAAGTTAGCTAGACCTGAAATAAACGTATCTATGTTGACAGTTAGTATTTCGATTAACTTAGCTAACGTTAAGTCTACTTACTGTGCTTCAATAACACGGAGTACTCAGACATGCCAGCCTTAGCTAACGTTAGCTACTTTGTCATTGTAAACCCGACAGAGTGCATTTCTGTAACGCTGCGAATCATATGTAAACCTGGCATCATTGTATAGCCTCGTAGAACAATTCTTTCATTTCATAGTACTCTGTTATTTATATATACTTATTTGATTCTCAACATGAGGATGGCGTTTGTTGACGGATCGTTAAAACTTCGCGGACAACAGGAAACAATCCCTGCCCGTCTGGAAATGTCTTCCCCACCACACTTCCACTGTCAAGCTAAAACGAAAAAGAAACAAAGGATTCTGGCTCAATTTCAAAATAAAACGATGTAGGGAAACAGTGTTCACCAAAATTAATATTAATGTACTGAATGTTGTTTTATTGCAGACATAATATTGTTACAGTGGTTTCATGTGAATCTTGCTTATTTGTGCGACAGCACGATTCACATAATCCAGCCGTTGGTTGACAATCGTTTCAAGTCTGTTTTGACTTGAAGACATTAAACTTCCGTTTTGAGTCAGGGTAAATCACTTTGCAGCTTGACTCTGTGTTAGCCACATCTCAGCAAAGTGGTCAACAGCTCATAATCATCAGGTCGACAACCTTCAATTTGAATACACTTTTAAAGAACCAAGGTCAGTCATTGTAGCTATCGTTACGTTAACGTTATATAACAGACAGTGTCTATCACTGACGGTCGACTCCGGGCCCTTTAACGTTACATCTTACAACTAATAGCTAACGTTAACGGTAGCGTTAGCAAAGTAGGTCCAGGTATGGCGGAGGTTCCCGGGACATCGAGTGAGACGATAACGGAGACTGTTGAGACCAGCACACCGCCGCCGCCCCAGCAGGTAAATACTGGCTGAAAACGTGTAACGTTAGATTGTAATGAGCGCTAAAGGAGAGCGCAGAGGCGTTAGACTGGACTGCACTAATGAGGCCGCACTACTTGTACACAGCGTTTATTATAGCTTATTATAGAGACAGTGAGTGCTCAATGATGCTTACAAACAGTGCTCGCTTGGATGTTAGCTGTTACTATTGACATTACTGCAGCTATATATCGTGATATGTGCTAAATGTTGTCATGTAACGTTAACTCTTACGTCATATTAACGGATCATATTAACTCTGGTACGGTTTCGGGGCGTATGAAATATCGAAAAATATTGTATTGCATTGTTTTGTTTTGTGATATTGTGTCAATTCTCAAAGACAATGCACTTATGTCTAAACCCCCAACCACAAGACAAATAATAAGTATTTTATATATAAAGCACTTAAGATTAAAAAGATCAGAATCATAATCACTTTTAGTGGTAGGAATTTGACTCCGGGTTTACAGGCTCTCAACGTACATACTGTTTTTTTTATATGCATGAGGTAGGTAGATATGACTGTATAAATAATATGTACAGCATGCATAAATGGGTTTTGAGTGATATATATGCATAACATTAATGCACTTCTGTTTTCTGTACAGTTTCTTATCTTTATTTATTTATGTTTTAAAAGTACTCTACTACTACTATTTTTTGTGTGTGATTGTGGTGTGATTTGTATATTATTATAATACTACTACTAATAATAATAATATACAAATATTGAAGAGTGCATATTAGCTTTTCCTATGTCAGTCTGGTGGTCTTTGAATGTATATCTGGATAAGTATTGAATATAAAAAAAAAAAATGTTTCTAGAGCAGCAACAGTAATGTTTACAACAGCACAGTCACTGTAAAAACTCAATAATATCTCACTCGAAAAACAAATCAAACATGAAACATCAAAATACTGAGTTAAGTTTAGAGTATCAGTCAATCGTCCTTTCCTCTGATGTGACTGTGTCTGCAGGTAACGCTAGTAGAGAGGGGAGAGGCTGCGTTGTCTAAGCCAGCAGTTCAGTTTAAAACAAGAATTAGATTTTAAAATATGTTTCAAACTAAACTAAACAGACTACATACGTTTTTTTTTGGTACCATTTGCTATTAGCTGAGCAAGCGTGAGTGGATGAGAGAAAGCTGACAGAGCAGATATCACTTCTACAGGTTTACATGTTGATGCTTTTTGAACAGTGTATTAATAGTTTTTTTACTAGCAACGGTTTTATTGCACTTACTTACAGTAACAAACGTAGTTGTCTGCACGGACTCATTTTAATTCAATTCAATTTGCTTTATTGGCATGAGTGTAACAAAGACAATATTGCGTTAATAAATTATAGAGAAAAAAGACAAAGAAAACCTTAGAATTCATGTATGTTTGACCGAGATTGTGGGATTGTGTGTTGAAGTAGTTAGTGGTGCAGGTGTGTGTGTGGTGTGTGTGTGTGTGTGTGTCTACCCTGACAGAGAGTCGACACCATAATAAATACTCCAGTCTGTAACTCCAGGGTCCGTTTAATACCCTAATAATAATAATAATAATAAATGTTAAAATGATGATGAAAGTAAGATTTATCGGTCAGCCATAGCCTGTGGGTAGAAACTGTTTTTGTGTCTGTTCATTTTGGTGTACAGTGCTTTGTAGCACCTACCAAAAATTTTAATAAGAAACCGATTTCCAACCCGTTTCCATTTGATGCCCAGTACCTCACAGCTGACCTCTCATGTTACAGGAGGGACGGAGCCTGACAATCAAGCTGAGGAAGAGGAAGACTGAGAAGAAGGTGGAGTGGTCCAGTGATACTGTTGACAATGAGCACCTGGGAAGAAGGTCTTCAAAATGTGAGCTCACCTTCCTTGTCAGCACACACTCCTACATTGTGTGATTTTGGGCCGTAGGTTTGGGTGATCGTTTCTATTTCCATATTGTCCAATCAAACATTTACCCATTCACACAGTGATGTGCACAAAGTCCATAACGGATTCATTCATACACATTCATCTACCAATGCATAGCATCAGGTTCAGTATCTTGCTCAAGGATACTTCGACATGCAGCGGGAGGAGCTGCGCTCTACCACAGCTGCCCTGCTAGAGATTGCTGATATGATCCTATCGTCAGGGTTGAGGGGAGTGGGACAGGCAGATTTAGAGACAACTAAATCCAACAGCCACTTCGCTAATGGTCAAAACTATTAACCAGCACAAAAGTGACAATTATTAACATAGACCAGCATGTTCTGAACACCTTACAAACATAAAAGTAACGTTAACATTGTGGAACATGGAGAAAACAGATGCAGGTTGTCAGGTCTATGGAAGAGAGACGGCTTTGTAATTAAGGATAAAATACGTGCTAATTAACGGGCTCAGCAAGCAGACATGCCGCTACACCAGAAATCTCTCTAAATGCACAGTAGGTCACAGATTCTAGAGATTGTGACTTCTTAGTTCTGGTAGTAAAGTCATTAAATTGGCTTTATATCAGTGTAGGAGAACCAATCATCAATCATTCCTTCCATCGTCAATATAAGATCCGATTTGGTAAGAAAAGTTAAGAGACCGTCCCTTCTAAACAGTGGTCAAAAGTTTTAAAGTTTTGGAGACTAAATACAGCCTACGTCGGATGTCCACTGTAGATAAATGTTCTTGAAAATACAGAATAAAATACAGTCCTAATAATTTGAGATCATGCTTCATAATCATCAGGTTTAGGTGTTTTCTTTAGTATTTAATTAACCCAGTGATGGTTGTCTGTACCTTGGTTAGAGTGCAAATGCTAATGCAGCACTAGCTTTTATGGTGAAGATTTTAAAAAATGGCTCTGGTGTAGCCCACAGGTAACTGACCGACCGTATAGCAAACATTATACTTATGGTTTGTATCACCCGAAGAATGATGGGAATTAAAGTTACAATACTCTACAAAACAAAAACAAAAAAAATAGAAATAGGGATGAGAATCATGAACCAGGTCCAAATTGTGGACTTGAATGCCTCCCAGCTTATCACTTATTTTCTGACAGTTGCTCATTGCAAAACAATGTTGTCATACTCATCCGTCTATGCTGCTGGAAACAAGGACAGTGGAGCTTTCGCACACCTGAGTCATGTGAAAAAAGAATCAGACGACAAGTAGGGATGCATGAAATGGATTTTTTTCATAGCCGATACGATAACCGTTACTACTTATATTACCTGCTTCTCATGTCCGATACAGATAATATAGCTGATAATTTCACATTTTTATATTTTAAAATAAATGTTATAACCTGCAGGTAATGCACACCTGATGGTAAGAGAGGCTGAGATGTAATTCAATTCAATTCAATTCAATTCAATTTTATTTGTATAGCGCCAATTCATAACAGAAGTTATCTCAGGACACTTTTCAAATAGAGCAGGTCTAGACCGAACTCTTTAAACATTAATTACAGAGACCCAACAGTACCACCATGAGCAAGCACTTGGCGACAAGGGCAAGGAAAAACTGCCTGTTAAAAGGCAGAAACCTAGGACAGATCCTTCGGCTCTAGGTGGGTGGTCGTCTGTCTCGACCAGTTGGGGTGAGAGAGAGAGAGAGACAGAGAGAGACAGAGAGACAGACAGACAGGTGCACAGCAACAACAGTATTGGCAATGGCAATCTAGCAGGACCATGGCAGGAGGCTCCACCAGGATCGATAAGAACCTGCGAGACGAGAAAGCACAAGAACTCCGGGGAAGAAGTGAAGTTAGTAACATGCATTAATGGAAGTAGTGAGCAAAGATGGGTGAATATTCCATAGCTCTGAGCTGACCAAATCTAACTGACAACACAACAACAACAACAACATTTGTTCCAGTAAAGTTAATCAAAAACTACACAAACTAGGGATGCACCGATCCACATTTTTCACTTCCGATCCAATACCTGAATTTGGATATCAGCCGATACCGATACTATTCCGATACCAGAGCTCTGTTTGCTTTAATATTATTATTATCATCATTATTGTTGATTTTATATGAGGCTGAATAAACTCCTCTCAACAGGCAAGTATGATATGTACGTATGTATGCATGTATGTCCCAAAAGGCAACTTGAGGTAAGTATAAAGTCAGAAAAGGAAGTCAGAAAAACAGGAAATCCTGTTAACAGGAAAAATCCCATCCTGAAAACAAATATGCAACTGTAAGGGTTTCAAATTGATTGTCATGTCAATATTTATTAAATTCCCAAAATGTCAAATAATTGAAATATAAGAAAAGTGCAATAAGTGTAAACATCTTACGCACACACACACACACACACACACACACACACACACACACACTAATCCCTTTAGCTTTCACGTTGTCTGCCTGGAGTTTTCCTTGTTTTTGGAATGTCTCCAGAAGTGATTCCTGACAGCTCCTTTTGTCTTTCTGCCCCTGCTCTTCTTCTTCTTCATATGGATTTCCGGCAGTTTAGACGCTTCTAAGCGTATTACTGCCCTCCTCAGGAAGTCACTCTAAGGATAATGTTACTGCTTCAAATTTTCATATATAGCCCTGTATCGTGTAAGAACTGTAATACTACTTTAACAATCAAGTGGTGGTTCTCATTTTGACCCAGTAATCCTCGTGCTCTTTCGTGTGGTGCTTTTTTAAATGTTTGATTGCGTTTGTAGTGTTGTACGACGCGAGGGAGCTTCCGTCTGTCTGTCTAGTTGGCTGCAAACTGCGGAATGGATTTCCTTCGCGGGGGCGTGTCTCGTAACTCTGTGTCTCATTGAGCCGCGCCTCCGTTCAGGAAATCCATTCCACAGTTTGCAGCCAGCTAGAAGACTGGCCGGCAGGAATCACCTGTAGAGTCATTTCAGCAGACAACGTTAAAACGCAGACATGGCTCATGGATATCGGATATCACCGCAGGTTGGATCGGGAAAATCCTATACATGAATTACGCTGGTATCGGTTCCGATACCGATACTGGATCGGACCCGCCCCATCCCTAACACAAACATACTTATGCTGTCATAGAACATAACGCCTATCAATTGTTTTGCATAAGAATTCAAAAGAAATGATTATTAATATCAACCTATAATTTCTCAGCTATATTTTAGTTATTGGAATAATACACAATCAATTTCCTATTATTGACTGATATATATAGTAAGTATTTATCGTTTATCTTTACTGATAAGCAGAATAGACAAAAGTCATGTCTAATTCCAATATCCTATGCACATTACAATCTAATATACATAGTTATCTTAGCCAGTAACATGTTTTTTATTAATTAATTAAACTGAAAAATACATTGGGTTATGCTGTAGATTTCAGAATGTGGCCTAAGGGAGAGTGGGGTACAGTCATTCAACTGCATTATTTGAACATAATACAACTGCAACGTCAGCTAGTGAGATTATATTTGCTGTCATTTTGGAGAAACATGTTAACGTTAGAAAAAACGGTAACACTTTATAATGAGTACACACTATTAAGCATTAGTTAAGCATGAATAAATATTGAATTCGTCATTTAGAACGCATTTTTCTGACATGAATACACATTAGTGTGTAGTTTATAAACACAGTTAAAAATATTTTATTCATCATTGATAAGCACATTAGTTATGGATTAGTAAATACTGAATTCATCATTTATAAAGCATGTTCCTGCCGTAAATACTCATTACTATGTGGTTTATAATCACAGTTATAAATGTTTTACTCTTCATTAATAAGCTCGTCTATAACGTGCTAATGATTGCATTTTCATATTTTATGTATGATGGATTCAGCATTTCTAAATCAAGTATTACATCACTTACTAACCAATTATTTAGGATTTGTCAGTGGTTTGTAATACCATTTAGAAAGTGTATGTAAATGATGAACAAACTATTTAGATACATTTATACATGCACTTGCACATCCACTATTCAGACATGTATTAATGATTAGTGACTGTGTTAGTAGATGTTCCATAAAAAACTCACAAATTCATCTTCAATGGATGTCCTATAAACAGTTATTAATGCAGGAATTCATGAATTGAGGCAGTTACGAAGCACTTACTACTCGTTAATTAAGTATTTTTTCACGAGCCCATCTAAAGTGAGCACTATCTATGGCTTATTAAGCATTTACAAATGAGATATAAAGGCTGACAATGCCTCAAGACTCACAAAATGTTCAGTTATCTTAACAGACGAAGGAGAGACACAACACAAAGGGATATTGTATTAATATTTATTGCAACTTCCCAACATATTGTATGAAGACGATCAAGGGTGGTTTATGAAGACATGCTATTGTTGTGATCTTATCTGTTTGGGACGTGTACGTTGAGCTTGCAAACGGAGGCGGCAACATTTTACATTCATATTTATGTAACTGTGATATAACTGATTATAAACTACATAGTAATGAGTATTTAGGGCAGGAACATGCTTTATAAATAATGAATTCAGTATTTACTAATCCATAACTAATGTGCTTATCAATGATGAATAAAACATTTTTAACTGTGTTTATAAACTACATATTAATGTGTATTCATGTCAGAAAAATGCGTTATAAATGATGAATTCAGTATTTATTAATGCTTAACTAATGCTTAATAGTGTGTACTCATTATAAAGTGTTACTGAAAAAACTATGGTGACTGAGGAAATTCAGGCAAACGTTTACAGGAAGAGTTATAGTACAGGGCTCCAAACGAACTTTTTCAAAATGAGTTTTTTCTCACACTCAAATTTCCACTTTAGTAGCACACACCAAACCTTTTATTCCTATCTTTATTCTGAAGGTTTGTTCAAATGTCATTCATAGCCTCAATAAATATCACATTTTATTCCTAATGGATTTTTATGGATATTTTCTGATTTAAAGTGTGATTAAGAGTTTAAAAATTTCCCTCTGTAAAAACGTTTGACTCTTAATATTTCAATAAATTATTTCCATGGAATATCTATGTACATCAGTGCATTTTAATTAGATAATGCCTCATTTGCATATTTAAACATATCATTTCAGAACACTGAAATACAAAAACTAATTGTCTTGATGTAGGTAGAAGTTTCTTAGTGATATCTATGAGTTAAAGTGTACCTGTAGTGTCTAAGAAAGCCTAGGGTTGTTTAAGGTGTTGTATGCTGGAATCTTAAAAAATGTTTACCACTGAATTGTGATAAATTTTTCAGGCCATACTCATACATAGACTTGGTGCATATTGAAATGCAAATAACTTGTACACAACTGTGCTGTTCCACCCTCCTGCTGCTACATTTATCAAATCAAACAGGAAAGCTATTTTTAGCAGATATTGCCTGTAGTTACTATTTCTGACTGTACATGTTTGAACAAGGTGTCATGCTGTATTTTTGATGTTCCAACTGAGAATCAAGAGCTCACGGTGAGTCAGTGAGGGCATCAGCTGTAGATTTAGATGATCTGGATCAATCCTAATCCTTTACATTGTGTTCCAGGCTGCTGTATTTATGAGAAGCCCCGACAGTTTGGAGAGTCGTCCTCTGAAAGCGAGGGAGACGACGACGACGAAGGGTGCGGCAGTGCTCACTGTATCCTGGGCCACGGCAGGAGAGACCATGGACAGAGGGGGGGTGGGGGTACCACAGTGCCCCCAAACTCTGGAGGGTCACACACCCACTAATGAGCACTGCAGGCTTATTGTGGGGTCTGAGGGGTTTCTAAGCACGACAAAACTGCACTCTTTTTTTTTTTTTTTAAAGTTTAGTTCCATCACTGAGGTACAGGCAGGCCTGGTGCTGTGTTCCAGTCATGAGTCAGAAAGTCCCAGCTGCTGGAGAAGGGTTACAGCCCCTGTACTGCTGAATACTAAAAGACACAGAGCAACAGGGATTATTGAATTAGCCTAATGGAAAATGCTGCTCTCCTTTCAATAGCTAAAAGAGTGTTCAGTATTGTGCCACCTTAACATGGAATGATAACTACTAAGTTCACATTTTAAATGTCTTTTAATCTCAAAGGAGACATGATGATGATAATAAAATTTAAAGGGCATTACCAGTCTTGTTGCATGTTTTAGCCTTTTACTACAAATCACACATAGTATGCATTATTACAACACTGCTGAGCATGTTCCAAATAATGTTGTAGGGTGGTAGAATTTTAAATTCTTTATTATTTTCCAGGTGCTAGTTTGTTTCATTTCATGCAATGAAAATTCACTTGCAACTAAAGATTATTCTCTGCATCAATTAATCTGCTTAATATTTTCTTTTTTATCAAAAATCCTGGAGATATTCACTTTACAAATATATGCCACGGTATAAATATATTGACTCCTATGACTAAAATGGTTATCAATTTTTTTTCTTTTTTTAATGCACCATCAGCCTGCACTTACACCTGCATTACCACCTAGTGGTAACTAAACTTTTAAACAATAAAACAACATAAATTGTGGATTACATAAAAAAAAGCAACTTTTTTTTTTTTTTTTTTCTACAAGCATGATTTTGATACTGCCTGGAAGTTAAGACAAAAAAATCATTCAAAAAATAAAAAGAGCGCAGTATGCTTTGGTCAGCAGAAATGTACACAATATGTGATCTGTCATAAATTAGCTAAAACATGTAAAAACACCAGTTGCGTACCAATATGGTGTATTTTGTGTAATGAGACCAACATGGATTATTGTATTAGCCTAATTGAAAATCTTGTTCCCCTTTCAACACCTAAAATACATTCGATACTGTTCAAACTGACATCATTAGCATGAAATGGCAGCCACTGCAAGGGTTAAACCCTCGAGCATACAGATTTTAGGACATGCTGTACTGATAACTGAATTGATCCTTCCTAAGTCCCGCCCGTTTTTGCTCTGGTCCAATGACAGTTGAGCAAGGCTCGGTCCGAACCTCAGCCAACTTTCTCCTTTCCTGTACTTAGATATGCTATGTGCTAGGCTGATCTGTGTTGAATAGACAACCACATTTTGACGATGGTCGAAAGATGAAAGCAACATATATAGTCACATTTTAAGTTGGCTAACGTTACTGAAGTGCTAGCTAACTAGGTAGCCAATCTACATTAATCGTTAGCTAGCCATTTGGCTAATTAGCTAGCTAACAATTGATGTAGATAAGTTAGTTAGCTAGCTAGCATTCTGCTAACATTCGCTAACTTAAGATGTGACTATATATTTGGCATTTCTATCTTTAAAATGTGATTGTATTTTCAACATGGATGACCCTAGTACATAGCATTTCTGAGTACAGGAAAGGAGGAAGTTGACACAATCAGAACAATCTGAGTTGAGAAACCTTTGACCAGACTCCATGCTTGTAATTCCAACAGGAAATGCAGTCACGTTGCACTTTCCCCAGCTGACTGTGATGTGTCTCTGGAACGCAGCATACAGTATGTTAGGAGCTTTGAAGAGACGGTCATAGAGACCACAAAATGCTGTCTGGCTGTGTTTTTTTTTTTTTTCATTTTTACAAAGTGGCAGAGATAATTGTATATAATACAGCACATTGTGATTTTTTTTATTTATTTGCTGGTCTTAATTCAGAATTTGTTCATATTTGACATGCAGTCGGCCACAGTCTGTGTAATGACATTGCAATTACAAACCAGTATGTGATGATTTGAATTAAAAAAGACTGAAGATTGGACACCGACAATGATCTCACTGTTATATTTAGTATTTAGTTTAGTATTATATTTGTTGTTTTTAGACCAGATTTAGTTAATGCCAGTTGCAGCTTTGTGACGATTGCTGTCAGAACATATTACACAAGACTGTAATTACATTATAACCACACGTTTTTATCGGTACCATCGGTATGATCCGTAATAATCCTTAACCCAGTACTGGTACCCGTTCTTCATATGTCGATAAATTAATTAACTTGATTTAACTGTAGATGCTTTCTCAGTTCCTCAACCCCGTTTCAAAGTGTATCTGAAGCTGAAAAAAAACATATTCCTTTCCTTAAGGACAATACAGATACTCTGATGTGTTTATCATTTTAGATGTCAAATATTAAGAAAATTCACAATTTAAACTTTCACAAGAATAGAAATAAAATGCCTATATAAATGGTCAATTACACTATATCGTAAAATAAATAAGTTCAGGTAAAAAATCAGACCTCTATCTGTGTCTGAAAGTTAGTATTTTGCTGGAACTTAAACTATATCCTGACAGTAGTGCACAAGACAGATGATCTGAAAAAATCAGGTTCTTCTGGCTCTTCCTACTTCTCTTAATGACATTTGGAAGAATTCACCAGGCCTAAACAAAAACAACCAATCAGAGACACTTCCAAAAGATCACTGTTTCTCCCACACTGTTGGGCAAACAAAGAACGTCCCGGAGGGGCTGCGAGCTGAGCTGCTGCTAACGTTAGCTCAGCTTGTTTCTCTGAACTTAAGATCCAGACTAAAATCCTTCATCCAGTTCAAATCTAGACTTAAAAAGCACCAAGATCTAAACGGGATGGTAAAATGTGGCTTCAAACTGGATAAAAAGTCAATGAGAGAGAGAGAGAGAGAGAGAGAGAGAGAGAGAGAGAGAGAAGAGAGCGAGAGACAGACAGACAGACAGACAGACAGACAGGTGCACAGTAACAACAGTATTGGCAATGGCAATCTAGCAGGACCATGGCAGGAGGCTCCACCAGGATCGACAATTCGTTCAACTACTTATGAAGAATGGGGGAGGTCTGGGTTTGCGCTATTACTGTGGCTTGAAATAAAACATGAGTCAAGAAAGACTTCTAGTTGCCAGAACAGTTCTCACCTCCTCGGCCAAAACTTTTGACATTAAATATTTGTCTTTGCAGAGCTATAATTGTCAGTTTGCTGTAATGACTGATTACAGATTATTATTATATTTGTTGTGTTTTAATTTTCTGACAGCATTAGTTTTGATGAGTTAACAGAAGAGTGTTGTTATTTTTGACCTTCTGCATCCTCTGCTGGTTTTCATTTGCTTTATTGATTTTCAGATAAATCCAATGTATCCACTGGACAATCCTTTGTATTGGAAGAATTGGTTTGTAGAGTTGTTTCTTTGCATATGATTTAATGAGTGAAGTCAGAATGGAGGATGGTTAAATTGACTGTTAATACACTCATTCACTTAACTCCTTGGACTCCTTAGGTACCCATTAAATTCAGCTGCACGTTGGCCGTTAAAGAAGCCAAATTTGACGCTATGAACTTAAATGGAAAATTCATGTTTTATGTGGATTTACAATCAGTGTTGATGATAAATGTAGTCAATTGAAGCAATAAATTCCTCCCTGCGTGCTGTATTTACTAAGAAACAGCTGCAAAATCTGTTCTTCCAGCACTATCACCGTCATTTGACAGTGCAGTGATGTAGTTGGTGTCAAGGAAGAACTACAGGCTGTAAAATGTAAAGATATAGCTACATGTGGAAAAAGAAACAGTCAAACTGCAGGAACTCATGTGCTTGGCAACGTTGTGTAACTTAGCTCCCAGTAGCTAACCTAGCTTGCTCAGTGGACGTGGGTATCAAACGTTTGCACACTTGAAATATATATCCAAAAAATAAAGTTTGCATGCAGTGCATCCTGTTACATGTAGGCACTGCCGACATGGCTCAGCGAGCAGGAGAACTCAGCTTTCTCGGTCAATAAAGCACTCACTGGAAACTTGATTGCTTCAATGGACTACATTTACCATCAACACTGATTGGACATCCACATAAAAGGTGGCTTTTTTCCCCCTTTAAAGACAATGGGTGTTTGTGCTTGTCCAGTTGTGCTCTGCAGTGACTGACATGTTTTATTGATGAGGTAAAACTGGTAAAAACAGCGTTCTATGATTGGAGGTCCATTCCAGACCAGTCAGTACATATGAAACTGGATCACAGCTAACATAGCATACAGGAAAGCAGAGGTGACTGCCAGCCCAGGGTTTACTCTCATGTTTCAGCTATGACCAAATCTTACCTAATACAGGTTCCATCACCATCATCTTCATCCAATTTTAGACCACGTTTGATATGTGACAGTAGTGTGGATTACACTTTCATTAATGCCAACACTTTATGTACTATCTATACATTGTTACATATGTACATTGTTCTCGTACTGGTAATGCACCTTCCTGTATATACTTTAAAGCATAATGAGAGATTTAATGTGAATTAAAGTTTTGAACTGTGATTAAACTCGCTAACAAATGTGTCTTATATATTACATATATACATACACCAATCAGCAATGACATTATGACCACTGACAGGTGGAGTGAGTAACACTGATTACCTGGTTATCATGGCTCCTGTCAGTGGGTTGGATATATTAGGCAAGTGAATATTTTGTCCTCAAAGTTGATGTGTTAGAAGCAGGAAAAATGGGCAGTGTGAGGATTTGAGAGACTTTGACAAGGGCCACATTGTGATAGCTAGACAACTGGGACAGAGCATCCCCAAAACTGCAGCTCTTGTGGGGTGTTCCTGGTCTACAATGGTTTAGGACTAGTACAAATTATAGCTGTCTACAACATGTAAAAACACCAGTACATTCCTTGAAACTACCACACTGTTAGGACTCTTTTTTGGCTCTTTTTACACTTTCATTTCATGTGGGATTTTAAAAAGTGCAGGAAACCAAAACCAAGACAAGCAGTAATAAAAGTTTTATTTAGCCAGTGGGAGTGTTTAACCTCAGTGTAGTGTTGGATTCAGAGTGGCTATAAATTAGACATACACTTATAGATCACAGCAGATAGTTCCTTTACTTCTTCCAAGTAAAAATGACACCACGGCTATTGGTGGGGTCCTTCCTCCTTATTTAGGGAGTTTCTTTAAAGTGATCCTGCACCTGTTAGGTGTGTTGGCTCCTCATATAAAAATAGCTTTCCTTACAAGGGATTATCAGTGTTAATATCACTGCAATACAACTTCATATAAGCAAACAATGGATGAAAGAGTTGTAGACATTGTGTCACTTTCTTGGGACTCCAAACCATTAAAAATTTTAATTTAATTTACCATTTGTGTGCAATTCAAAGTACAATTTCAAAATTCAGTTTTAATGTTTGAAAATGTATCAGTACTGACTAAATGGAAACTACAATGACAAAATGATAAATTTCAGTATAATCCTTAGTAAAGCACCAAAATAACAATGAAATTAGAAATGAAAGACTTTCAAATAGGCAGACAACATGACCGCTTAACTTGGAAATGAAACAGCATTTCCAGTTTTAGCTCATTACAAATTATAATTAGAACTTGTCAGCCTCTTTCATGAATCTGTCAACTGTGAAATGAAGATTACAGTTTACATCTTATTTTCAGTAGAGGCAATGTACATAAAAACGTGACTCAAGTTCATATAGGGCTGCAAATAATGATTATTTTATTAAATCAGTTTCCTGAAACCCAAGGAGTTGTCTTCAAATGATATGCAGCAAACTCACCACTAAGAACGAGGGAATGTTTGTTTGTTTTGGACAATCAAACACAAAACAATCAAGATTTATTTTCTATTAATCAAATAATCGATTGTCTCAAGTTTGCTAATTAATTGTCATGTTCAGGTTGCACATTGTCTGCCAATTTTAAAATGAGAAGACCATTTCACATTAAATTTTATGTCAGTTACACCTAAAAGCACTTTCACTGAAGAATTTGTATGAGTGTGAATTAACCTGTTTTATTCTAATTGTATCATGCATCACATGCACACAAATGGACAATTGCATTAAAAGACCAGTGTGTATGATTTAGTGTCATCTAGTTGTGTAGTTGCTGATTGCAACGCTCTCACGTCACCTTCTCTAACAAGTCTGTAGGAGAAACTATGGTGACCACAAAACTCACCAAAGGCCCTATATCTAGAGCCAGTATTTGGTTTGTCTCTTCTGGGCTACAGTAGAAACATTCTGGTTCAACATGGCGGACTCCAGGTAACGAAAACACGACGATTCTTATATTCAGATGATTATACACTAATGAAAACATAGCTATGAATATTATATTCCATTTCTGACAATAGATCCTCCTAAATGTTACACACAGGACCTTTCAGTATCACATCTTACAGGCTGTGATATGGGTAAGGAGTGTTGTAAATCTAAAGCATAACAGTAAAAATCTATAAAAACACATACCTGTGGACAAGGAGTGTGGCCTACATTCCCAATAAAAAATAGTTTCAAACAAGCAATATCACGGCACAGAAAATTACATAAGGCAAAAAAACAGAACATATTACAATGTGCAGCTTGTATTGTGTCAACTGATAACTCCTACAACAAACAACAAGGATGTTCTTGAAGAGTTCATATTTGTGGAATCTCAATGTAATTATTCTATGTGGTAAGGTTTTCAGGAAGTTTCAAACAGATTCATTAGAGGTAATGACTTAAGTTTGATGGTTTACAGTAAACAAGCAGCAACCATCACAGCTGAGTGCTGAACACACTTTCTTTTTGGCTATTGATGATTATTTGACCAAAAAGAAAGAAAAAAAAACTCAATTCAATTTGGTCTCTAAATAGATTTAATCTTGAGGAATCAAAATTTGAGGTCAGCGCAGAGTTGAGGAGGTCTCATGGCTTCCACACAGTATATTTTGTAGTGTGTGAGCTTGATGTATAAATGTCTAAACCTATAGGTCAGCAGTGATGGTTGCTTCTTGCTCGTCCCTCCTCCCAGGCTGCCTCCCCTTTGGCCAAATTTGGATTTTCGCTCCAGTAAAGGCACGCAACAAAATTACCTTACACCCAGAAAGGAATGTGATCCCACAGGTCTGATGTAATAAATATTATTAAGTAAGCAGCACAATCACAGATTGTAAGCAGCGCGATACTGCAGCTAGTACTCCACAAGCATGCAATTGTAGAAAACTTGGTGATGACACAGGGGAGACGTGTAATGTGACTATACCACAATAAAGTCTGACCAATATTAAATTTAGAGGGGGGAAAATGTACAGATTACTGATACTGGTGGCTTTATATACTGGGTTTTTGAGCTGAAATGACAATAGAACTGATTATGCACTGATATTACTGCAAAGGAACTCATGCTGCTTTCTTAAACAATTAACTTTAAGGAATATTTATGTTAATTATTCTTGCAAAGCTTATCCAGCCGAATCTTAAGTTACATATTCTTGTTAACATGTTAAAAGAACATTATGTAATTTTTGTACCTTAAAATAAGTTGTAACAGGATGAATGGTGCCTCTGTCATTCCCACTCTGCGCTCTGTACTCCTGTATCTTGCACTATGTCATTGATTTTAGTGAAACTGGATTATTTCTTTCATTTTATGGAGAAAATGTTTTCTCTGATGTCCTCTGGCTGCTCTGCCTAAATTCTCTGCAATTAACAGTTTACTGGTGGACAGTAAAGAAACTGCTGCCAAATGTAGCTTCTGTTAGCTTAGCTGTACTGCCCTGGACGCCAGGACTGTCTCTTAGTCGTTAACGAGAGCTTAGTGAAATAAAAGGCTGCAGACAGACAGCAAACTGGCCTTCTTGCTGTTGGAAGAGTCAGTAATATTAGCAATAGTTGATATCAGCAATGTAACGTTTACAGCTGTCCATATTTTCCAGCTATATATTCCAGCTAGGGGCAAAAATCACAAGAAATACCAAATCTTCTATAATTGCCTTAATTAATTTAACATATATATTGTCAACCAATTCTAGTTGACATTACTGAGAGCTGCTTCTTCTCTCTTACTCTGTGCTGCTTGCCACAGTATTGTAAATCACAGTGCACTCTGCTGGATAGACTTTGCAGTGACACCAATTTATTGCCAACAGCAACAAAACCAATTTCATATCGGTGTAAATTGGAAAACATGTACACCCATACCATACTGATATATCTGCGATAATATCAGCCGACTGATCAATCGGTTGCACTCTAACCTTAAGTGAGAAAGATGGTGGTGAAACAGATCAACTCCACAGTTAGCAATTCCACCACATTAAAAACAAGTGAGGGCAAACCTCTATAAAATGCAGATCAATAGTGTTAAACATAAAGTGACAAAAGTAAAACTATGCGCTGGTAATGTGTGCAATACAATTCAATAGTCACCCTGCAGAACACAGTGGTGCAGTGAAACAGTCTCTGTGTAGTCCCACTGCTGTGATGTTAAACACTTGGAGGAAGTCTGATACAAGAGGACTGATGTTGGTAGACTCCTGAATAGACAGCTGCTTCTCCCAGTCTGTGGAAAAGACACACATCTCTTAATAAACACACTACTCTGACCAGTGGTAGCGTACAGATATTGATGCAGTGCCACTGAATGTCTGGAAAACTGAGCACCCTGCACTATGTTAAAAATAGATCATTGCTCAGCTAAACTACAAACAGGGTAGGTATTCTCTTTCTCCACACACGCTTTGGATTTGGATTTTAATTCACTTTTTAAGATTTGAACAGTACGAGTCTTTATGGTTTGTCCCTTCTTGGCTAATGTGGAAACATAGCAGACTCCATGAAAGGTGACCCACAGCTCATTCTAAGATAACAAAAACACAATAATTCTTATTATCAGGTGATTGTTAATATTATATTCAATTTCTGACAATAGATCCTCCTAAATGTTAAATTATAATTAAAAAAAGTAAATCAAACACGTTTTTTGCTATTATTTACTATCATTTTGCAGTCTACACAGCGTTTAATTGTTCCATAACTGTCTATACTGTAGATGGGAACCAGTGAATTAGTGGTATGGGTTATAAACAGCCACAGCCATGTGTAATGGTCGATCATAATGACAGCTGTTATATTGGAGAACCTTGCTGATGCAACACAATCAGTCAAACTGCACCTTTCTTTTGCGCTTTTACGTCTGATCCTTTTGAAATTGATTAACTTCATGGTTTTGTTAACTTCAGGTGAGGTCTGTTGGTCATAGCACTGCTGTTAATTGGTACACTGTGTTATTATTATTTTTTTTTATCTCTGATGTCAGACCTTCACTTCACTTCATCAAAGTCAAGATGTACACTTAACTTGGTTAAAGCCTAACTGAGCTAAACTAAACTACCTGCAGTGACAATGCTACAACTTCAACTGCCTATCTTATCATTTTTGCATCCCAATTTCCATTTTCAATTTTACTTAAAATACTACTAGAATCATGATGATGTGACCAAAGAAAAACGTTTTCTTACATCTTTAGAACAAGATTTGTAGGTCAGGGCATCTCTGCAGTACTATAGTACTACATTATAATGCTGCTCTCACACATTTTACCTTTATCAAAACATTGCAGTGTCTTGCAATTTGGCTTTTTGATAATATTTTAATTAATTGTGCAGCCCTAATAGGCAGTCCTAAAAAAACCCACTAATATAAACCGTTGGAGATGTAACCTAAACCTCACATGAGAGGAATGAAGAAACTTACCTTAAATTTAACTGGTCTTCACTTTGTCCTTCATAGACACAAGCTGTTCTTCATGTTCCCTACTGTCTTTCACTTCATCAGTCTCCTTGCCCTCCTCATCCTCATCTTCTTTTTCTTCCTCTATGCCGAGGATCACACTTTGTCGAACGCTGACAGAGATGACTAGTGCCTGTATGATGCCATAGATCAGAGCAAACTGAGGGAGATACTCCTGGACCAACCACAGTAATCCTGCCATTCCAACCGTGGAAACAAAAAACATGGCCATACCATGAAACCACAGCCTCAGTGCTCCCTGGACTCCCAACACCTCCAAGATCAGTTTTGTAGGGGGGGACACAGTCCACAGGAAGCCAACTACAAACAGGTCAAACAAGTGGCGGAGGAAGTTGAAACAGATCTCATGGTGCTCTGGGAGGATTTCCACCTTCCAGCTGTGCGCAAAGAGTCGAAAAGGAGAAGTCAGCGGACAGGAGGGAGGTGTAGGAGATGGAGGAGGGGTTCCATAGTCAGAAATGTCCCCATCAATATCACAGTCCCACACATCTCCACTGCGACCATCACGTTTCCTTCGTCTTAGTCCACCTTTCTCTGCCTTTCTTGGCCACGAAAGGTAAGAAGTTGGCAGATATTCCCACCATCTAGAAACTTGCTCTGTCTCCTGTTTTCCTGCGCCCAGATCTTCAACCTCTATCGGTTGAAGCTTTTCCTGCGCCTCCCAGAACTCCTCTGCTAAACTACTTTGGTCACTTTGACGTCTCCACCCTCCCCAGATCCAAGAGGTCCACCACTTGATGCCCCGGCCTCTACAGCCGTGGTCCTGGCCCTTGGCTATCACAGTTGTGGTATTCTCTGACACTGGACTCCTGCCCCACGAGCACAACCACCCCCAAGCTCTGCCCACCACAGCTGTCATGCTTTCTCACTGAGCCTTCTGGAGTTGAATTAAAAACTAAAAATTAAATGACACTGGATTCTCAACTCCTCTTGCTTAAGTTGTCCAGGCTGCGCTGTGCGCTTACTGTAAAAGCATGCATGTACTGCCAATTCAGTTGTAATGTTGTAATACTTGTTCACAAGGACTCAGGCCTGGGCAAAGTGACGTCCTCAGTCCATAGACACACCTTTGGGTGTGTTTGAGCAGTTAAAAAAAAGAACCCTCCTAACAATGCCCTTGATAAAATGAAAACATTTATAAGTCAATCTTATCTTCTACATGCCTCTGGTTTAAACTGTAAACATTTGGAGGTTGCTTTTAAAACATTATCTTCAGATATGCTTATAAGCAAATTAGCACCGGCTAACTACAAGTGAGCAGGTTGAGTTGACCAAGGTTTCAGCTCGGTGACAAACTTCTTTAATTATTCCAGTCTCCTGAAACACTCTGCTTCACTCACCAAACCTGCAAATGAAAGGAAACAGTTGGTTTAAACATTACACCTTCCTTCCAAATTCCACGTCAACGTCAATGCAAGTTGGCTAATGTTACACAGGGCTTCATAGTTGTCTCAGCTAGCTAACCTGCAGGTTTTTACTAGGAACTAAGATTGGATAGAACGTCAGCTTAAACAAATGTATAGAAAACACATAGTGTCTGTAATTACCTTAACGGGCGGTTGTTAGTCTGATAATTGATAATAAATGATCACCTACAGCGACGTTAGCTTGAGTTTGTCGGGCCATAGCTAGCCCGCTTTGTTAGCATCAAATAACTCGACACACAGACAACTTCTTAAACTTTTTGACGCCGTGTTATAAACACACCAACGTGTTAATCAAGGCAGCTTCCAGTTGGAGCTAACTGGCTAACAGCATTGCTAACCAGCAAAAAAAAAAAAAAATAGGGACAGGTCCGCTTGCCAGCTCGACTCAAACGTCTACCTGACTACGAGAACAAAAGATCACGGACTACCGGTTCAGTTGTACCCTTCAAAATAAAACCACGGATGACCACCTGCAGTTCATGCTAATATAATATTATAAGGGTCGTGTACTGGGATTTGTCCTTTAAACATAACACTTGTTACACACAAAGACTACTAACAGTTAGCATTTATTCCGAGCGTAGAAAGTAATAATAAACTTAACGTTATAATAATACAATTTATACAGTACTTTTGCTGTACCTTACATGGCCGGAACCAGGGTGAATCAGACAATTCAAATCATATAGTAGGGAGGTAGAATAAAAAGATCCCCATCAGGAAAAATAAATACTAAGAATGAAACTAATACAGTTAACAACATGTTGTAAATGAACTGTACTGGGGAAAATACATTTAACAAAATGATACAAAATTTAAAAAATAAATACCAATGGATCCACCGGGCCTGAACAAAAACAACCAATCAGAGCCAAGACAGATAATTGATAGTTAAGTTTCATTCCCAGGTTGTCAAATACTGACTCTGGGAATGAGACTCAGCAATCAGACACCAACTTAAAGCCTCTTTCTATCTTTCTTGTCTCTGATTGGTTGTTTTCGTTCAGGCCTGGTGGATTCTTCCAAATACCATTAGGAGCACTAGGAGGAGCCAGAGGAACCTGATTTTTTCACAGATTATCTGTCTTACTGTCAGGATATAGTGAAAGTTTCGGTGAATATGACAAAAAGTTGTTTTTATAAAAATTGAGAAGTGATTTAAAAGATGTCATGATGAACCGTAGTGGAGGAAGTATTAGTAAAAGTTAATAGTAAAAATACTATACTATATACTACAATTAAAGGTCCTACATGAGTATATTACTTGGTAAAATTACACACGAAATATCAGGAAAACATACTTACAGTATACTCAAAGTAAAAAAAACTCAATGCAGAAGAGAAATGACCACTATGAGCATCTGTCTATCATTAGATTATTCATTCATTAATGTTTAAGCTGCATTGTTATCTTGTATTTGGTTGAGGTGGATGTTAATTATTTTTTTTTAAATTATGGATTCATCTGCTGGTTGTTCTTCTATGGAGACTTAAAGGGGTGGGAGAAATATATGCTGATTTAATCACAATTACATGTAAATATTTGCTTGGCAAAGCCCCCAAATTAAGATATCAAGATAATCAAACTCTGTGGCACATTAGCACATTGAGTCTAAATGTATCTAAAAGTGGCATTAGAAATTGATACATGGTTTTACTTTTTATTTTCAGACTTTTTTGCACTGAACATAAAGATCTATGTTAATGTGGTCATAAGAATTTAAGTTAATTTGTTTTTTGAACACCACAGATACCTCAGATTTGTAAATGTATACTACATTTCACCACCTGTATTACCTACTTTACCTCTGCAGCACAGTCAAATGATCAAGTACAGTATGTCTATCACATGGCTGTAGTTTCAAACTGTATGCATAGGTTAAGCTCATGGAAACATGGTTACAGTGAAGAAGGCCATGTGTAAAAGCAGGCTTACATTTAGTTTATCAAGCAAGCCACTTTATGCAACTGTTCTGGCTTAAACTACAAATCAGTAAAGTTTCATGCAGACAAACCAGTAGTTACCCACATAATCTCTCATACTAAATAGTACCATAAACAATACACCAACTCCATTTCAAAGTAGTATTATGTACATTAGATGCATTATATACAGCTACAGAAATGTATATTTAGGCAAACTTCTTTCCAACAGCTTTCTCATTTAATCTGCAGAAATTATTGATCATTTGATCAAAATCTACAATGCAATGAGCAGTGATAATGTAAATCACTTCCCACCAGAAAGTGCAACACATTGTCCTAAAGCTGCATTAGCTTCTTGTGAAGATATTTTAGTCAAACTTCCACCACTGAAGACACCTGGAGTCTTTGTCAACCATTTATTTGACATTTCCTTAAATACATTTGCATTTCAATGGTAAACTATTTGAACAGCTTTGCACAAATACAGGAAACTCCTCTTCAAGTGCCGTTCCCCACAGGCCAACTTATTTAAATGACCGATTTACGAACGCATCCATTTCCTGGAAGACTTCATGTTAGTCTTTGTAGTCCCAACTCAAGTTGCAGCACCTGTGAAAGTATATTAAATTTGAGGGTTACGGTCTCAGCACTTTAGAATCATTCACAAGTCATAGTCTGTAAGGAGAAACTGTTCTATCAGTACCAACCGGGTCCTTCTGTTGTGTCCAGATGTAATCCAGGTTGGGCTTCCACAGGCTTCTCTGACAAGATAGAAATGGTGATTAATTTCATAATCAGTATTTGGCTTCCACAAATTCTTCAAACAGTCTGAGGTCTCAGTGCGCTGCGAGTAAACTTCAGTTAACATCAGTCGAACCGAATAACTGAATCATCATTGACCACACAGACAGTGGAGCTGCAGGATAAAAAGGTCTTTATTCATCTACCATGCTACATTAACCACTACACCATTCAAAATGAACTGGGCTTCACTTTCAGAGGTTGACTTACAGCTGTGGGAACCTCATGCAGACTGCTTCCTTCTTTCAGAGTGTGGATAAGCTGCAAGAAAGTTAAATCATTACCACCACATGTCAAAACACAGACAAGTTCAGAGACCACACACACCAGTTAAGTCAGATGTTTCAGCCCATTTACTGCAGTCACTTTGAAAAACAGCAGGTGAAGCTTTGGAACACAAAGCTATTTTTCAATTTTATAGCGCCAATTCATAAAAGTTCTCAGGACACTTTTCAAATAGAGCAGGTCTAGACCAAACTAACATTTACAGAGACCCAACAGTACCACCACGAGCAAGCACTTGGATAGTGGCAAGGAAAAACTGCCTGTTAAAAAGGCAGAAACCTAGGACAGATCCTTAGACCCCAGGTGGGTGGTCGTCTGTCTCGACTACTACTAGTGGTCCTATTAGACTCTACCCAAACGGGGAGCTTGAAGGACAGGGGAGGTTTGTTTATACTACTAGCACAGAAAAATGAGGACCAGAGCCAGGTAAGCAGGCAATGGCACCTCATTCAGCATCAGAGCCATGAACAGCAGAGGAGGCAATTTGTAGTAACTGGTAAATTTGTAAATTAAAAAAAAAAAAAAGATGTATAAGTATTTGTGAAGTTATTCTGTTTCACAACAAGACTTGTTTGATGCGACACTGTTGAAATAAATTCTTAAATTAGTTTCCCTGGTTCTGACACATTCAGAATCATTACTGCTTTTCCTTTTGGCATTTAACAAAACGGCTGTTAAAATGTATGCATTTAAATTGATAAACATTCAACAACTAGTTGACTGGAAAATATTTTCCTAGATGCTGCTTTAGTAAAAGCAGACCAAATAAAGCAAGTTTTGTTCCAAAAGATTTCAATGTGATGTTGAATGTTAGACAGCCTTGTCAGAGTCAAACTAGAGTGCTTTGAAAACTCATTGTATTATAAGAGCTACATGATTTGCAGTAAATGGGTTTCAACATACCAGATCACTGGTTATGTGGTCAGTGCACTGTGAAAACAACTTCATGCTTTTATCAGAGACTCTAGTCTATGAAATCATCATTCCACATAAAAAAAAAAAAAAAAACACACACACAGAACAGAGGACCTTTGATGCCAGGCTTACCTAGCAGGCCAGTCTTCAACTAAGTCACCCCACTTTAAACACCTGTAAATACAGAGAACAGCATCATAACCAGTTCTAATCTTTGCGATTTGTATTCAGAATAAGTAAGCATACTCAGTGCACTGTGAAAGAGCTTCATGGTATAATCAGAGACTCTAGTCTTGTGAATCATCATTGTAGCATATTGGTTTTCACAGCATATTCTGCAGCATCCACCATGTGGCACTCACCATTGGCTCATGGCTTCAGTCCCAACTGCTCACTCCACCACAGTCAAGTTTTTGTATGCTGTAATAAAAAAAAATGCACACTTGTGTTAGTTCCCTTTAGGTCTAATGAACACATTTAACAGCTACATTGGCACCAGTTTAAAACAACTCAAACATCTTTGGGAAGATACTCCACACAGATGTAGCTATAGTAACCAGTGAAGTCAAGAAATTTTTCTGGTCATGAGGGAGAGATCAGTGATCTGAGGAGGACATTAAAAATTATCACTGCCATTTCTCATGAGATTTTTAAAAGAAACTTGTTAAAATACTAACTATTCATTATTGGGGTGGGATTGCACAATGACTGTATATCCTTAACATTTCTCCCTAAACATCAGTTAAGAAAGTGCCACAACTCTTGCAAATAGTGTCTACATTCTGGGACAGTGGTTCTAAGCTTTGTATAAAGGTAAGCCAAATTGACACATACAAGGCAACAGACCAGTATCTTTTTTTAAGAGTCACATACTTTACTGTAGAATAGATTAACAGTGAAGGGTATGGACCGTTTGAACAGAATAGTCACTTAGACATTCTCATTGGGCTAACTTATCACTGAAATTGCTAAATCATAACTGGGGACCCCTTGGAACCCCTCAGAGTCTCCAGACGGAAGCTTGAATTTTTATATTGATTTATTTTTGATTATTGCATTCTGTTTAAACTGCAGCACTGCTCATCCCTATTAGTTATACTACAATTAACATACAACTATGTATACTTACCAAAAACTGCAGCAGTTAAAATTGAACCTCTCTGCCAAAAATGTATCTTAAACCCTGACTGTCTAATAACCACTCACTTATTCATCCATCTGCAAACTCTGCTCTTCAGGACAGTCTCTGGGAGATCTCACCGGTTGTAGCCTGGTTCTTTCGTCTCTATTACAGCATGGCGTTGACGCCATACCACGTGCTGAGTATGAGCACGAGCTGCAGACGATCCTCTACATCCCATTCCGCCCACTAATTACTTCTTACGTCTCAATAGCTCTTTAGGAAGAGTCTCACGCTCCATTAGATTCATCTTCCATTATTTGCTATGCGATATTAGACAACAAATCCTGACGATTTACTGCACACATCCTAACACGAGGAGAGCAGCCAACAAGAGACTGAACTGTGGTCCGCTCATGCTTTATATAGGCGGTCCTTCACAGCATAGCGGGCTTTTAGTGTTCTGATTACTGCCTGTTTCTGCCGTTCACCAAAATTGACGGTACAACAATTTAAACAGCAAATACCATAAATTAAATTTATGGAAAAGGAAATGTTCAGGAACACCTTAAATACACAATGGTCATTAATTATATTATTCACATGGATATATTTTGTCCTTTTCAGGCACTGATATTGGATTGTTTTGTACAAGTTATAATAGCGGTAGATGATGTGTCAGTTAACTTATTGTACATTTTAGGACGATTTCATATCAATAGAACGCTATGGTCAAGAAGTAAGTCAGAAGTAAGAAAAAAGTCGGGAATTTCAAAAGTGGTTTGCAGGTTTTTGTATGTCATACAAAGGGCGGATTTAGAGGGGTGGCATGGGGTAGCAGCTGCCACCCTGAAAGGTCCAGTGTGTAGGATTTAGAGGCATCTAGCGGTGTTGTTGCAGACCCAAACTCTGTTGCTTCACCCTCCCTTTCCAGGCTCAAAGGAGCAATCAACAGGATGTGTCTAATTTTTGTAATATTACGTAAATGAAAAAAGGCAGTCTAGAGGTCTGCTTTATGTGGAAATAAAAGGACATACCCTGATCAAATATAACTCCAAGATTCCTGACAGTGGTGCTAGAGGCCAAGGTAATAGTCTAGAGTAACTATATCTTTAGACAGTGAGTCTCTGAGGTTTTTGGGGTACAAGAATTTCGTTTTTTTCTGAGTTTAACATCAGAAAAATGCATTCATTCATTTTCAGGTGAATGAAGACGAATGAAGACATACCTAGGAATATTATATTACATTTGTGCCAATAGATCCTCCAAAATGTTCTACACTACACCAAGTTTCAACCTATCGTGATATAACCCATCGCTTTGTGGAGTACTATTTTGAAGCCTTGAGTTTGACGGAGCCAGTGGAGGTGACTTACTGCAGTTGACCTACGCTCATTGACTGTGCAGTTTAGACTCATAGCATGAAACAATGGCGGCTCGCCTGGTAACACGTGATCTTGGATTACAGATTACAGTACACTAAAAAATGTTTGTGATTTTAGGTAAGAAACATGAACGCAGTAACAGACTCAGTAACAGTGACAACCCACAAGCCTAAGCTCTGTCCATTATATATACTGTCTATGGTCTACATTGCCAGATGCTACTAAATTGTAAACATTAAACCTTTAATACATGCCTGGCCACCCCAGCCACCACTCCAGTTTGGTGTCAAATTTAACACATTTATTTAAAAATAGAATTTTAAAAAACAAAGAAAATAATTTAATGATCTGTTATGGCCACATTTTGGACTATGTGATGAATTTCAATGGGCAAATATCTGAAGATTTCTTGATAATACTATTTATTGATTTCCATCCAATGCATCCAATTTATTGATGTGCCACAAAAATGTAATGAGTTCAAATATCTTCATTTTGGTCTTTTACAAGCCAATATCAATATATGTGATTGTTTGTGATTAAATCAACATATATGTCTGCCACCCAGTCTCCATGCCACCCTCTGGACACCTTATGAATATTTCTGTAAATCCACCCCGATACAGAGAACATAGCTTACAGGGTACTCAACCTTAACGCTGAATCAAGATATTAGCTTATATCTAATGATTCAGTTTTCAGTATTAATTAAGACTAGAAAAACCCTGAACTAATTCCAGTATTTGAATTATTATACCACATGCAAAACACTAGATGCCATAGTTGCAGCTATACTACATACTAGTTAAACTACAAGTACCACCCAACCTCACCCCTTTCATGGGTGCCAGGTTCTCTTGGGTTGGAAGAGGAAGCTGTATATTCAGCACTACGCCTTCTACTGGTTGCGATTTGTCCCCCAGGATGGCGAAGGCATAACCCGCCCTCTGCCTCTGATTGGCTTACCCTGACATTCTTACCCTAATCCTAACCAATCTCACTCCTTATGCCTAAACCTAACCAGCTCAACCAATAAAGCCAACGAGTAGTAGCCAATCAGAGCCAGAGTAGGTCGGGCCATGACTTCGCCACCCTGAGAAAAAAACATTTGTCTGCTGCTTGCACTCTTATCTGGCAACACACACAACACGGAACCTACTGCTGTCGTCACTGAGGTCAGGTAGACGGAGCGAAGATGGCGACCGCCTACGAGAGATATAATTTGTAAGTACATAGAATATAGTTAATCGTTTCTGCATTCCCTCTTCTTATTGCTAAGTCTGTTAAAAGCCAAACAAGGGGGAAAGCTCGCGGCTGCGGTAAATAGCAGCTGCAGTTGAGAAGTAGCGTCCGGTTAGCTGGATGACAAAGCGGCTGAAGTTCGCTGACAGGCTGTGCTGGTGGAGCAGGAACCAGTCAAGTTTCACTCCACACTCATTCATTATGAACAGTATATATTGCCACCTTTATATAGGCCTGGCAGGAGGTGTTTAAAGCTTCATGATGAGGGGTTGGTCGTTTGGTTCGAACTTAGATGTATAAAGTTAGTTAACCTAGCTAGCAGCACAGGGTTATTCATGGTTTAATCAATTTTATATCGTGCTGTGTTGTCAGTTCCATTCAGGGGTGGCAATGTGACAGTTCCTTCATGACGCACATTTCTTTGAAAACGTTGCTACACTCTCACGCTCATTCTCACTCTTCACTCGCTGTCTGTGAAGAGGACGCTGTTATTTCTACTGTGGAAGTTGACAGAGTTCTCTGTACTTTTCCAGACACACCCTTGTTCAAACAGGTCAACTATCTCAAACTGGGAGCAAGTCCTACCTGTCTTTCCTACTGTCAGTACTGTGTCAGGTTTACCTAGACAGGTTTAGTCGGTAAGGATGGGGAGTGTTCCTCAGACACTGAGGATGTTTAGACTGTTATGCATGTTAAGCTACGTTCAGCCCCAGTATTAAACCCCAGAGTTTAAAGGTGCAGTGTTTAACATTCAGGAGGATCTATTGTCAGAAATGGAATATAATTTTCATAGGTGTTTCTTATCTACAAAGGCCGCCATGTTTATACAGTAGCCCAGAGCGGACAAACCAAACAGGGGCTCCAGGGAAGGTCTTTTGCGTTGTTGGTAACTGTGACCCTTTAAATGTGAGAGTGAGGTGAGGGGGTTGTAATCTGCTATTACACCGCACCGCTAGATCCAGCACACACTGGACGAATATCTGCGATAGGCAGTCTATGGCAGGTTGTTTTTTTGTGCGTTTTGTATTTTCCCTATTTAATGTTTTGCCTCTGAAGAATTATAGCTGCTTCTCAGCAGTGCAGTACACACACTCAGCCAAAAAAGGAGTGAGAGGAAAAACAGCTATAGAGACAGAATATTTACTTATCAAACTGCAGTGAATTAAGATGATCAACAAGTTGATTCACAGAGGCTCCAACCAGGACTGAAGATGAGAACACGATAGGGATAGGCAGGGACAGACAGGGACAGACAGGGACAGAAGAGGGACTGAGAGGAGTGGAAGAGGTGTAGAGCCATAATATTTTCACAGCACAGGCATGTGCAAATATATCGGCAGTGACCGGGTGTTGGATTGATGGTGGCCGGTTGGAAAATTTCAACATATCACCCAACACTCTTCTTCACATTCCTGGCAGCAATTGTTTTTTTTACTCATTTTATAATGGTGTGTTCATCATTTTGAGAAATCTTAATTCCAGTGAATGTCATGTCTTGTTTGTTATTTTCAAGCTTATGTTATTATGACATGATGATGCATTGCAGAGGTAAGAGTTTTATTCAGTCCACATTACCACAGCAAGGGAATTATTATGTTTACTATGATGAAGTTTAAAGTCTCTGCAAGTTGTTTTTTAACCTGTACTGAAATAAATTGGAAGAACTAGTTCTAGTTCTAGAAAATCTGAAGCACTTGGGTATGCTTTGGAAAATGGTCAGCACAGCTGTAAAGCTTAAATAGTTAGTGTCTCAGTCATATTATTTTGTGTTTCTGTAGCACAGCCATGTTTAGTGTGATCTAGATTATGGAAGGCCAACAATGGGCTGTTTGTGTGATTGTCTCACTGCAGCAACTGAGTGTTTCACTACATCACCCTGAGCTCCAAACGTCACTGCAGCTAAACAGGAGGCCACATTTTCTCCTGCAGGGATTTAAAACTGTGTGTTAATGCAAGCTGTTGCTAATATCCCAAGCTCAACATTTTTCTCTCAATTGACTTATATGTTCAAGCACTTACTTTTAGTTTTTTGCTTTTATTCAGCAGTTTGATTGCAGAGACAGACAGGAAACATGGGGGAAAAGTAAGAGGATAACATGAAAAAAAGGTCCTCAGTTGGAATCATTCTGGGCCTGTTGTGATGGGGCTGTTGTGACTGTGCTGTGGCTCAGGAGGTAGAGCAGGTCGTTCATGGATCAGAATGTTGGTGGTTTGATCCACAGCTCCTCTCACTGCATGTCAAAGTGTCCTTGAGCAAGATACTGAACAGGAATATCTAGAAAACCTGGATATTTAGAGACTAGTTTTCAAGTCATGGAAACATTGATTAAAATGACCAAATAAACTGGAAAGTAACTATGTTAATTTTTATTTTAGCCCCTCACTCAGATTATGTAAACCTGGGTATGTATTTTGTTTGAAACTCAACTGTTGGCAGAATGAGCTGCGTGCTATGACACTTCAAAGTGGGTTTATTAGATGCAAAGCATAACAGAAAATTGTCCTTTTTCATTTCTGCTCCCATGTCAGTTAAGAGCTGTTCACACAACTTGCAGCTAACTTTTGGCATTCTATTTGGGAAAGGCTGTAGAAGGTCATATTTATACATGCATGAAGCCTATTAATGATTAAATTGTATTTGCAGCAAATATGTCCTACCTCTTCTTTTAATAGGCTAGTAGGTGAGAAGATACATTTTCTGTAAAATAAAATAAATTCTACTTGATTTGATTTATGTATGCACTTTTACGTAAAGTAAAATTGTAGTCAGTTTGCCAGATACTGCAACTCTGCTCTGCTGATGCCACAGCAAAAAGGTCGACTGTGGTTAGAGCAGCCAAGCATAGCAAGAAACCAAGCTAACACATAGTGTAACGGTGTCCATAAATGCTGACCACCGTTGTAAGCAAGTGCTGTCCTGTATTGGCAAGAAAGACTGAATTTTTCAAGACAACAGATAAACCTGAAGGAAGTGTTGCGTTTGCATTAACAGCAAATCAAATTGTGAACACATGAGGAAATGAGGAATAATGAGGAAATATACTTTTAAGAAGAGAAATCAGAAATAAGTGGCCAAATGTGTAATTGGCCAAATTTCACACTGCAAAACAGCCGAAATGATAAAATGCCCCTTTCAGCATTTGACCTCTTGCTGTCTGTGCTTCTGCCACACTATAAGTTGGCCATATTTTTGGAGGAGAACATTAACATCCCAGGGCCTTATTCTGTAACACATTGCTTGGTGAACCTCACTTAACATTTCCACGCTGGAATTTTATCCCCAGATGAAAAACCCTTTAACATCTCCCTTGTTCTCTCCCAGGCACACAACCCCAGAGAAATTCTTCATTGAGGCCTGCGATGAGGGGGCTGATGCTGTGCTGGCAATCGACAGGGTCTCCAATGAGATGACCCTCACAGGTAAAAAGTCTTTGAAAGTTGAATGACTCTTACTGACACTACAAAGAAAAAACAGTTTTAGCTATGGTTGACATGCACATATCGGTGCCTCTCTTAGCTTTGAACCCTAGGTTTTCTTTGCATGTATTAGCAAGGCATGCCCTATATCAGACACCACAACCATGCAACTGGGTTCTAAATATTTAGGAAACCTGTTTTTCTTTGGTCCCTCTGCAGTCTAGTGGTCATATTGAACAGGTTTAAACTGTGATCTGTCAGTCTATAGGGAGTTCAGCTGATAGTGCTATAACCCTACACCAAACTTCTGTTTCTATTTTGAGGTTTTAAGAATAGATTTTCTAAGCTGTTTGACCAATGACTGCTGATTTCTTTATATTCTTATTTAACCCATAATCAAAACTCCCCATGCACTGCAAACAACAGGAGGACCATGTCGTAAAAAAATCTGAATTAACATCCGCACACTTATTTAAGAGCGAACAGCACGTTACGCTTGCACCTTCCTCAGGTTTGCTACAGCTGTAATATCCTGTAGGTCCTGCCAATGTCCTTCTACACCACTAAATGGGATGGCCAGGGGACCTATGTCTCATCTCTCCCTAAAGGTCAAAATCACATGTACACAAATTCTGTGCTTCATTAAGTCATAAGCTTCAGTTGTGTTCAGTTTTTAAATCCAAAATGCCTCCCACATTAAGAGCTGGTTAATCAAAATTTTTTCAAGACTGTATTCCATAGTGAAATACAAAGTGGGATAAGTGCTAATAATCTAGTCACTAATTGCCCTAGGTTCATCCTCAGAACATTAAACCCCATAAGGATGTTATCAATGTACCTTCTTAAAAACAAGATGTTATTTGCAAAGGGGTTATTGAAGAAAATATAACTGTCTTCCCAGAAACTCATTTGGCATAGTTAGGGGCCAAAGGTGAACCCATACTCGTAGCCTAAGATTGCAGGTACTACTTGTTATCAAACATAAAGTAATTTAATTTTAGGATAAACTTAGTAAGTGACATTAGCAGTTCTACTGGGAGTGCATCTTTCCTGGGTACAAGATAAAAGTCCATAGCTTCTAATCCACCATCATGTGGGATGTTGGTGTACAAACTCTCAAGTCAAAACATACCAAATAGGAGTTGTCAAGCATAGAGATGTCTGCCACCAATTTCAAAACATCCTTATCTGACAACTGCTTCAATAACATTTTCCACTAGTTTACTGCATCAAGTATGGAGTTGAGTGAACTTGCTCAGCAGGTCTGCTACTCCCCCTGTATTAACATTTGCCTTGCTATGAATTATTATTTTTTTTTTTTAAATGTAGCTGTCTAAAGAATTTATATGAATCAACTTTTAATTTAAATGCATTGACTTTATTAGTGGGGACAAATTATAATCTGCAACTCAAAACATTAAGGTGGTATTAAGAGGTAGTCAGGGTGTGATCAGAGATGTCAATTACCAATAGTTCCTGTTCCGTATTATTATTCCCCTGGTGGGATTGGTGTCTCCTCTTTCCCCTCCTGGTTTTCTTTTTTGTGGACGGCTTTTCCCCCCTAAAAAACATTCATTAGTGGAGGACGCACTTATTTCCTCCTCGCTGGTGAGAAGAAGCTCCTTGCACTGTGTGGGGCGGCTATGGTCCAGGTGCACCCTTAAAGTACGTATCCATCCTAGTCCTTGGCTGTGCCAAGCATATTTTTTTTTTTATCAGAGTCCTGTTTTAAACAGCTCCTCTTCTAAAATCCTCCATTTCTCTTTCAAACTTCTTTTTTATGTATGCCTTCAATGCATCCTGAGAGTTCTTCTTTCAATTAATTTTCCATCTTGGTTGAAATTAGTGTTCTAATAGATGTTTTTCAAAGTTAAATTCTTGTAACTCAAAGCGTTCAATTATCAGTAAAGTCAAATCTAACGAGCACTTATTAAGAATTTGTTCCCACTTCTTTTGAAATCCGGGGTCTTGGTTAGCCAGTTTGGGTTTCTTTTTCATTCTGAGTCCTCTGGGAATCTGTTGTTCTGCCAATATTCAGACTGAAATTGCCATTTCAGGCGAATATCTGTTTTCTCTAGATATTTCAGAGAATTCTTGACTTCTAGTCATTCATACTCAGTCTTATTGAACTGTTGCTCAGAGGGATCTTTGTCTCTCTCTTCACTTTCAGTCTGGTTGAACCATTGTACAGTGTTTTGTTCTTTGTGTACAAAGTATTACTTTTTTTACAAACCCTTTACAAACAAAGAAAATAACTTTTTGGAAAGTAATTCGTCATCATTCCATCAATCATTAATCATTATCAGGGTATACATAGAAGTATGTGTCTCATCTAATTGTTGCAGCACACAGGAATATGTTGAGATTAAATAGAAGGTTAAATGATTTGTTCTAACTTTTTAAGCATTGTGGTGCTTTCACAGGTAAAAAAGATGTTCCTCCCTCAGCAGTCACCAGGCCTATATGTGGCATCATGGGAACCATTCGCCTGGTAGCAGGTAAGTACCATGGTGATACAGCATTATGTTTGTCAGTGCTCTGTTGAGCGTGTACAATAAAACAACTCTGACTGACCCCTTACACCACACAGGGATGTACCTGATCGTCATAACTAGGAAGAGGAACGTGGGCAGCCTCCTTGGCCACGCAGTGTGGAAGGCTGTGGATTTTGACGTGATCTCTTATAAGAAGACAGTGCTGCATCTCTCAGAGATTCAGGTCAGCAAGACCATTCACTCAAAATCTGCATTTTCATTCTGCACATAAAAAATGGCAAAATGCAAAAAACTCAGAATGCAATTATATTGCAATATTGCATTTTTCTGCAAGCCACGTGTGGTTCCCAACAAAAAAGCGGTCTGTTCATAGTCATATCAACATTATTATATCTGTTCATAGTCATATCAACATTATACCAGCAACATATTCACCTTTCACTACAGTTTCAATGTCTATATCTGTAGAATATGTCACAGACATATCAAATATGTGTAGCACTGTGTGGTCACTTAAGTAAGCAGTTCAGTGAGACAGTCATCAAGTCTATGTGGACCAACCGAAGAATAAGAATATAGAGCTTGGAGATGAGCATAATAGGTCCACTTAAAATATTCAAACTATGTCTTCAATCCATTTCAGATTGTTGTTGCCTGATTAGGTTAAGTGATAGTAGGCTGTGAATACTGGTGTTACTGTTAAATTGTCCAGCAGACAATCACTCTGTTCTGTTGAGTGGTTTGGAAATTCAGACAGCTTCTATGGGTGTCTGACATATGTCCAGACTCTCTCTGACTGAGACCTCATATTTCAGGATTAGTCATTCTTTGCAGTCTGGAATCACACTGTGCTATCTAATTTCAGTGAAGCAGGTAGTACATTATTAATCTGCTGCTGCTCCTATTCTTAGGAGGTATACTAATTGAGAGGGGAGCCGTGGCTGAAAACTATGTGGTTCATAAAACTGTACACAGTTTAAAAATAGCAATGGAAAACAATAAACTGTTGGTTGTTGTAGATTAGAGTGTATGGGATTTAGATTTTTTTGTTTTTTATTTTAATTTTATTTTTTTACAAATACCAGTGATTGTTTAATTATGGTAGTAACAAGTGGTCTAGAAGTATAATCCCTGGTAAAGCAGGAAGAGAAGAATGTAAGAAAGCTGTGCAAGATTGGAGGGGTAACGTCAGGCTTCACTCTCTGTGCTAACTGGCTTAGCAGCCAGATCCTATTAGCTCAGCAGAGATGCACAAAGCTCAAAAAGCATGAAACTCAGCCCTGTTGGTTTCCTCTTCACAAGACTGAATGGAATGGTGCAGTGGTACACTAGGCTTCCCCAGCAGCACATCAGTTTAAACATCTGAACAAGGTCTAAATTGACCCTTCACTAAGCCCCTTAGTTACTGTTGCTATGCCTGTCAAAAAATTGTATCTAGCATGGCACATATGCAGTTTACTGTGATGATGGTTTAAGATTTAACATTGATATATATGTATAATTTTTTTTTAAACAATGATTCCTTGATTTTAGATTATTTTAGGTCCAGTTTTATCAGCTAATATGACAAAATATTGTATCAGCTGTAGCTAATTCTATGAGTTGGTTAAAAATGCAGTCTCTGGCTTACTTTTGAATGTTTCCAGCTGACCAATTTTCAAATGGACACTTATAAAAAGGTCTTAAATATGCTCACGATTGCTACATACATGATATCAAGATAGAGAAGAGGAAGATAAGATATATATACTTTATTAATCCCCTATCGGGGAAATTCTTCTTTTCCCTCTTTTTTTTATTCTTACACACACACAGGCTGAAAAAAGTCAGCATCCTCACCTGTTGATGACTCATGTAGAATATGCTGACATAATGAAGTATATTGTTGTGGTATTGCAGCATAGAGCTAGTTAGTCCTGGTGTTATATTACAGTATTAAAATTCAAAATTGAATTATTATTATTTATTTAATTATGAATAAGAAAGTTGAGGTATTCCACACCAAAAGCAGGTAGTTAAATGTGAATGTATTATTATTATTATTATTATTATTATTATTATGTATTAATGACTCTTTATTGCTAATGTGTTTAAAGGGTTGCAATGTAAGGTAAAAAATTTGAACTTCCCTGACTTTCTCGGCTATTATAGACACACACACACACACACACACACACACATACATACATATATATATATATATATATATATATATGTATATGTTGTGTTATATGTTATATTTAGTTGTACCAGTACCACATATACATTTGGATTTTCTTGTATATCATCATGAGTTTTCCTGAAAACTTAAAGTCTGTTTTCTTTCCTCTTCTAGTCTCAGGAAAATAAGACTTTCCTGTCCATGCTTAACAATGTGCTGACTACAGATGGCTTCTACTTTTGCACTGACTTCGACTTGACACACACTCTTCAACGGCTGGCCAACACTAGCCCTGACTTCCAGGAGATGAGTCTGCTGGAGAGGGTGAGATATCCAATAAAGTGCCTTACAGAAGGCCACACTATACTTATCATATCATAAACACCAACGCATTCAAGTGGTTTTGGTCAGAAATGTCAAAATACACCCTGGAACATAAGTGGTGTTTTCATACTGGCAATCTGTATCACGTCACCCCATGTATTTGTGGTATTTATGTGTGTCCTTGTGCACATTCTGGTAGAGCTACTAGTGGTCATCATCAATGATTAGTAATAAATCAGGAATATGGTGATTGTGCTTTTTTTTGTTTTTATTCTGAGCAAATCCCATACGCAGACGCAAACCAACACTGAATGTGTCTACTGATAAGTCTTGTGTGTTTCTCAAAGCCTGATACGTATATCTCCTTCCTCTGTGCCACAGTGATTCATTGTTGTCCAAAAACTATTAAAAACACATCAGTGAGCCACACTACTATTGTACTGGGTAACATGTTCATTCATTACCATGAAAACTGTAGTGTACTTTGATTCAGTTCCACATACACCGTCCTGCTGCTCCAAACACTCACTAGAGCATCAAATGTTGATTAATCTGCTGTTGAATATAGTCTCCAACCAATACAGGTTTTCCACCTGTTTGATTTGACCTGTTTAATGCACTCTGAAACAATAAATCCACCCTCCATGAAGGTTATAATGTTCTGACTGTTTTAGCAAGGTGTTGATTCAACTAGGTCACTGTGACTAGTAGGTAGAGAAGGTTATCCACTTATCAGAAGGTTGGCGGTTAGATTGCTTCCAATGCTGTGTCATCGGCGTGTGAATGAATTTGTTACTGCTTCTGATGAGCCTTTGCCATCACTGTATGAACGTGGGTGAATGTGGCATGTTGTGTAAAGTACTTTGAGTGGCCGGAAGACTAGAAAGGTGCTACATAAGTGCAATCCATTTAACATTTACTAAATGATCATATGCAAGGCTGCAGTTTGTGGATCAAGTTGAATCCACACTAAAGCAGTTTCCGAGCTCATGCTGTAGCTGCCAGTAGTTCCTCATAGGACATTGATTGGTACAAACCAATGCGGTTGGACACAAGTGCATAGCTTGAAGCCTAGAAAAATGGATGAACTTGATATTGCAAGTGCTTTGCAAGGTTAGGGAAGTCAAAAAATATTGAGAGATGGACTAATACATTAATGGGTTGGTCTTTTTTTTGGATTTGTTGACAGCAAGAAAAATATAGAAACTTGCCATCCTTAAAGATGTTTATAGTTATCTTAAGCTTATGAATGATTTGTAAAGGATCATAATGTAGTGGGGTTTTTTTATTACAAATATGGGACAATTGCATTCACTTGCCTAAATTGCTGTTCAAATGATTCCCATAATAGTAACTATATCTATAAATAATTTGTGTATAACATAAGCATTTTTTAGTTATAGTTACATTAGCTGATGACTTAAGAATAATCAAAGTGCTACCTTATGCTTTTGTTCTTCGACTGATGGATAATGTTACTCAGTCAATCATGTTGCTTGTGCTTTTCAGGCAGATCAGAGGTTTGTGTGGAATGGGAACCTCCTGAGAGAACTGGCTGCGCAGCCAGAGGTAACACACTTTTAACCTGTGTTCTGTCATGCTGGTCTGTGTTTTTGTTTTTTATTTGTGAATTTATTTAAAGATCCCTGCAGATGCAGATGTATTAAGACATATACACAATAATCTGCTTGGAACAATAATGTGTGTCTGATATGTTTTTACCACAAAAAAGTAATTTCCACATGAAAATCCTTTAAAAATTATCCTCAAAATCTCTTAATATATGCTAGTTTACGTGTCTCCTACTTCACTGTAAAGACCATTCTCAGTGGATGTGCACTGGTGGCTTCAAGTTTCTACGTCACACTGTACAAGTTGCATACTGGACCAGGATGACTGTCAAACTATTTGTGATGTCACAAATCATGCTGGTAGGCCCCGCCCCTTAACATCAGATTTTCAATGAGCACAGAGAAACTTTCAGCAGATGATTGTGAGAACATCCGTCTAGTGTCAAACTCTGCACAGACATCATTCAAACATCACACTGTAAGGAGAAGAAGAAACACTGATTTCTGACTGGATTGGCACTTTTTAATAACTATCACTTTTTCCTCATAGCTTCATAAGTTTGCGCTTCCTGTTGTCCATGGATGTATCCTTTTTTTCCACTGAATGTTTTAATAGTTAGCCTATTGTAATCCATAATGGAGCATTTCGTCTTACCTAAAACACACTGTAGATGAGATGAGATACGTAAGTTCCTGAGCCAAGCCTTTCCTTGACCCTCCTTGTCCAGTCATCGTTATGAAGCCATGTCGTATAAACGGGAAGATCTTTGAGTGGATCCTCATATCCAGGAGAAGCTGTTTCCGGGCTGGCGTCAGATACTACGTTAGAGGTAAAACTGTTTAGTTTTTTAGTTTTTCAGTTAAGCTGCTTAAAATATTTTAAATTGCACACCATTGTACTTGCACATTGCTTATTGCTCATAGTGTATATATTTTTCAGTTATAGTTTTATATTCTGTTATATTTTGTAATATTCTTATCTGTGATAAGATTGTACTTGTACACTGCACTCTTTTTGCACTATATTCCCCAATGCTGATGTGTGTACCTTGAATTTCTCCTACGGGGGATTAATAAAGGTATATTTTATCTTATCTTATCTTATCTTATCTGAAGACACTGAAGCGTTGTCTTTGCTAAACTGTGATACTGAGTAGCATTGCCTTTCAGACAGCGCTTCTGCTGTGTCGAGTCTCTTCAGTCTCGCCACTCTGGGACGCCTCAAAAAGAAAATACTACTAACAATACATACAATACAATAATACATCCCTACTACTAACTGCTTATGGATTTCCTGGTTCGGTTATCTCCACAGGTATCGACTCTGAAGGCCATGCTGCTAACTTTGTGGAGACTGAGCAGATAGTTTTGTACGAGGGAGCAAAGGCTTCATTTGTACAGGCAAGTATACTGTTGAAAAAGATTTTAAAAAAGACATTTTGAAAGATTATTAGAATTGCGTTTTACTTGGCTGTTTCTATATCTCTCTGTGCAATTTTTAGTTCTTGTTAAAACATTTAAGTTTGAGAAGTGCAAGATTTCAGAAATTACTTCTCAAGACAAACTTTTTTTTTCCTCCCCAGACACGAGGCTCCATGCCTTTTTACTGGAGTCAGAGGCCCAACCTCAAATACAAACCTAAACCTATAATCAGCAAAACCACCAATCACGTAAGAGGAGACGCTTTATGTTTCTGTGTACTTTTCTGTGTCAGTATGAAAATAACGCTAACCACTTGAAAACTTTGTATAGATGGATGGTTTCCAGAGGCATTTTGATTCTCAGCTCCTCATCTATGGGAAGCAGAGTATTCTAAACCTGGTGAAAACCTTTTTTAAGCTCTGTTCATTTTTTATTTAAAAGCAAATATAAGCAGAATTATTACACTAGTTTGTGTTTTCTTGTTTTTCCAGGTGAATCAGAAGGGCTCTGAGAAGCCACTAGAGCAGGCCTTTGCCAAGATGGTGTCAGGCATGAACAATGGTATGCTCAAGTAAGTGTCACTCAATGCCTCCTCCAGTTCTTTTCACTGACTACACAGTCACTTATGGTGCCAATAAGTGCATTTACATACACTGTAGTATCCCGGAGACCGTAAATCCATGTGTACATGCCAGTGAGTAATCAGATCTCAGAGGTGATTTATGATCCAATGGAGGCATTATGTGTTCTTGTTGTCCATCTGGAAATTGATTAATGTGACCAAATATCCTGGAAATGATCTATGTCTGTGCCGTGGCCAAAAAGATGTTATGTTTAGAAGAAAACTGTAGTCAATTCAGAAAAGTCCACCACGAAAGTGAGCTTACAGCTTAAGTGGGTGTCCCTTAAACATTCTGTGATCAAGTGCTGTCCTATTGTCAAGAATGACCAAAAATAAAAATCTGATATTACAATGTCCTTTTTGGCCGTTATTCAACTCCATATCTCAGGAACAGAAGGGGAGACCCTATTACAGTTGGATGGACTGGTGACACTTTTGACTCAAAGGTCAAAGGTCCTCAAAAAAGGTTTTAGCCATAATTTAAGATAATTTTATGTCATTTTAAAACACAGGGTTGTATAAAGAAATTCAGGTTGTAATAAGCGGTCTTACAGCCTAAGGTAAGAAGTTGTCTTTAAGTCTGGTGGTACAGCAGCGGAAGCTTCTGTAACTCTTCTTAGATGGCAGTAGGGTGAACAGGCTGGGGTTGATCCTGTCTTTTAGTATCCTTCTGGCTCTGCACAGGCACCTCACCTCACCAATATCACTGATGCTGGCTGGCAGAGTATCAATGATCTGGGCGGTTTTAATCACCAGCTGCAGAGTCCACCTGTCCTGGGCCGTGCACATGCCAGTTTTTGATGTCTGGGTGCTTTCTATCTGTGTAAAAGTGTCATCGGAATCAATATACTCAAGTGTGACTAGCTAATGTTGATCCTGTGAGTGAGTGAGTGAGTGAGTGAGTGAGTGAGTGAGTGAGTGAGTGAGTGAGTGAGTGAGTGAGTGAGTGAGTGAGTGAGTGAGTGAGTGAGTGAGTGAGTGAGTGAGTGAGTGACACCTTCAGTTCACAGAGAGGCTTCACATCTGAGAATACCAGGAGAAAACCGACAGTGCCCACTTTAGAGACAGGAAGTGTTTACCATTTCATACCATTGCCGAAGCTTCTAATGCAGCATCCTTTGTTATAGAGCCTTTTTGTTTAAGTGCATTTAGACATATTGATTGTATTACTATGCAGGTGGTTTTTCCCCCACTTACTCTAATGACTACATACATAGGGGCGGCTGTGGCTCAGAGGTAGAGCAGGTCATCCACTTATCGGAAGGTTGGCAGTTCGATTCCCGGCTGCATGTCAAAGTCTTAGTGCTTAGTTTCCGTTCTGGTGAGCAGTTGGCACCTTGCACCACAGCCACTGCCATCAGTGTATGAATGTGTGTGAATGGGGTGAGGGTGGCATGTAGTGTAGAGCACATTGAGTGGTTGAAAAGACTAGAAATATGCTTAATAAATAAGAATAAATAGTCCAAAATAAATACATTTACCATTTACTATTTTACTACTATGTCTGCCACCTCTGTAAAAAAGAATTGCTGTTGGATTAAAAAAGCTTGATCAAGAAATCTCCACTTAACCTGCCGATTGGACTCTGTCTTGCATTGTCTCCTCTGTCTTCAGTTACATAGCCTTTGACTTCCACAAAGAGTGCAGCCACATGAGATGGGACCGTCTCCAGATCTTGGTGGATTCTGTTGCTGAGACACAAGATGAATACAGGTTACTTAACCAGCACCTGTTCTGGGCTAATATCTAGTTGTATACTGTAAAGGAGTACTCAGACATTTCTTTGTGTGTAGTTACTTCATGGTGAACTCAGAGGAGAAGACAGTGGCACAGCAGAGAGGAGTCTTCCGCAGTAACTGCATGGACTGCCTGGACAGGACCAACGTGATCCAGAGCCTCTTGGCCCGACGCTCCCTACAGTCTCAGCTTCAGGTATTTTTAACCCAACTACCACTTAGAGCTATAAAGATTAGTTGACTAGTAAGTTATTTTTGAAACTGATAGTTTTGAGTCATTTTTTTTATTTTTAAATTGACCACTGGCACAATACATATGCCTTTGGGTCCACAGAGGATGGGCGTTCTGAATGTGGGTCAGAGGATCGAGGAGCAGGCTGAGTTTGAAAAGATCTACAAGAATGGTAATATCTTCTGTATGCTTGACTGTTGGCATGTACTGTGTCATTATTAGTAAGTGTAGCCTCTGAGTGTGCCCTCACTGTTCTCTGTGTGTGATCTCTAACCAGCATGGGCTGACAATGCCAATGCATGCGCTGTACAGTATGCAGGAACTGGAGCTTTGAAAACAGACTTCACAAGGTACAGTACTGTAACATCCTTTACCACACATCAGTTGACTTAACGCGTGTGTTGTTGTCTGGAGTCCCCCTGCAGTATTATTATCACGGCTGTTGTTTAATCAAAACTCCAACTCCAACTCCATCAGGACGGGGAAGAGGACCAGGTGGGGGCTGCTGATGGATGGTTGGAACTCCATGATACGCTACTACAAAAACAACTTCTCTGATGGATTCAGACAGGTATGATGTTAATGACATGGTTTGTTGTAGATACATCACCATTGAACAGTACCATGGCTAACCATGTTAGCTCAGTCGGTAGAGCTGGCGACCCATATACACAGCGGCCCGGCTTCGAATCCGACCTGGGGCCCTTTGCTGCATGTCAACCCCCCATCTCTCTGCCCCCTCTCCTGTCTATCTCCAGCTGTCTCTCTATCAAAATAATACTTTAAACATTGAACAGTACCAGAGAAATCTACTGTTCTAACACCAGCCGTTTTTAGTCCGGTTTAACGGAATGCTGGAATATTTACCCCCTAGGTGCAGTTCATTTGGATCGGCGTGAATGCCAAACTCAAACTCTGACGCAGACCAAACAACCGCTCTGATGAAGTATATTTTCATGATTATTGGGATAATATTGTGTATCACAATTATTTTGAACATGATAATCATGAAAATTTTCATATCATTCCATGCGGTAAAATGTTCATGTTGAGTTCTCAATCTGCTCATGCAATCTATAAACTCTAGAGTCTAAGACACTTGTTCCCATCCCCCACTAGGGGGTCGCCAAACCTTCATGTGGTGTTGCGAGGCCTTCTTGAGTTTTAGGTGTGTAAGAAAACATGAACAAAATTTACACAGTAGGCGTTTATCTATCTTGTTCATTTCTGTGAAGAAAACTAAACAAAATTGTTATTTCTAAAGTTTAGATTATTATTTAAGATATAAACAGGATCATGAAGACCTGAACACAAGCTATATTCACAAAGCCTTCACTCGCTGATAAACAGCCTAATCCTACATTAGAAAAGTTTAAACAACCAAAGAGCAAATAGAACAATGAGAAGAAAGAAGAATTTATGATTGTATAAAAAGTTCCTAAAATATTCATCAATATTCACAGGAAATAATCTGCTCACAATTCATCCAAATAGCAAATTTTACACAAACTTCCGTCAGTTATTTTGTTCACTATTTATGTTCATTATACAGTTTATCAGTTATTCTCTACTTTTATTGTCATGCATTGAATTTAATATGAAATATCCGTAGAATATGACACAGGGGTCCCCTAAACCTTCCACATTTAACATTTCCATGAAACTTTGTGAAGTGAAGCCCAATAAGAAAATGATTCTGATGAAGGTGTGTATAATCAGTCCAGTCAAGGTGTCAGTGTGCTTTCAGGATTCCATTGATCTGTTTCTGGGTAACTTTGCGGTCGATGAGTCTGATGGACCCACTCCTCTTCGTGTGCAGAAGGACTGGAAGTTCCTCACGGTCTGTATATCAGTATTTTCTATGTTAGCAGCAGTGGTGAATGTGATTCTTAGTCTAATCCTTTGAATCCTGTTCATGTTTTTTTTTTTTTTTTTGCAGCTGCCCATCATTATGCTAGTGGCATTTTCCATGTGCATCGTCTGTCTTCTCATGGCTGGTAAGTTCTTCTCTGCTCATTTTACACTCCTATCTAGACGCTTATACTAATTAGACCTTTTCTATATGGATTTTGCAGATATTACTCTATATAATAATTCTATTAAAGAATATTTCAATTGCCTTGGCAATGAGCTTTGGAGAAGAAACAACTGGTGTGCCTGTGGAACGAGGCAACGTGCGCCACCGGGTTATAAAATATGATTAACAGAAAAACTGTATTGAAGCTATTGACAGTATATTTAATGGACAGTGCTTCCAGGTCTGAAAAGTGAAGCTAGCTTTTAAGTGTCTTAAAACCTGCCTTCTATGTAAAGGCCACCGTCATGTCACTTGGGTTTACCCTCCACTACACCCCTGCTGTAGCTCTCTCATAGTCAAGTAAAGGGGATCGAAACAGGAAAAAAATTATAAAGCTTGCCTCTTGCTTGATTTGATTGGTTGTCTTGGTGAAGTGTGACATTAGGCTTGTTTGAGATGAACTGCACCTCTCCTGGAAAGTGGACAAGATCAGACAGCGGCAGCAGGAGGCGGTGACAAAAAGCTGCAGACATAAATAAACTTTATTATTTCAACCACACAAGATCTGTTTGTTAACAGATTAAACCTTCAATGCACAAAATAAAACATGGAACAGCTACAATCTAGTTTAATAAAGTGAAATATTAAAATCACACAGAAAATCAAGAAAATGTGGTATTTGTTGTCAAAACTAAGAGCCAATCGGCTCTCAGATCAGGCGACAGCAAGGCGTTTCCCGATCATGCCCTCGGTCTTGCAGTCAGTGGAGAGCAACTGCAGTGCCTGTTTCTAAAAACTGCGGCCACCTCGATCTTGTTAGGGTCTCATTGCCAAGTTGGACACAAATCTAACCAGCATGCACTGTGTGGTAATTGCTGGTGGTCGATTCTGCGCAGGCCTGGCTCATCTCGAACAAGCCTATCGATGACTGAGAAAACCACAGTGCAAGAGAGGAGCACACGCCAGGGATGCTATACCATAGGAACTATGGTTTTGCAGGCGACGCATTGTCTAGTGTGATACTAGTGTAATTCTAGTGTAATAAATATCTTCAGACTTTTATTTTACCAATTTAACTACCGATTTTTTTATTGTTGTCTTGTGTCTGCTTTTGGTTGTTTTTGCGTGCATTAGTCTCGAAATACTTTCTTTTAAACAATCTATGTCTTGTCAATCACTTGTAAAGCACTCTGATTTGCATTTGATTTGTTTGAAAATACAGTTTGGTTCATTTATTTGTCAATTGAAATTGATGGTAGGGAGAGAGGGTTTGAGATAATATGATGAAGAGGTTTTTGGCAGAAGTTGGAAGTACCCAAATACAGGTATCTGTACTTTACTTGTTTTTTTTTTTTAATCCTACATTTTTACATAAATATCTGTACTTCCTGCTCCTTCCATTTTCAAAACAGGCTAGGTATTTCAGTTTTAAAGCATTTGATAGGAACCCTGTCATTGCAGACTTCCCAACACTGAGACTATTACATAAAACGCATGATGGACATAACATGAAAAAACGACGTGAATGGTTTAACAAGTCAAAACCAAGAGAGAGACTTGACCCTGTTTCAAGTTTCAGTTAGCTTTGCACTGAAACAGCCAGTAGACTTAAAATCCATAGCTGAATCACTTCCTGAGTAGACAGGCCTTTTGCTGAAGAGCTTCAGGTGACAAGTTACTGTGGTTTTGAAAATCAGCATAATTGACAACTATTTATCTTCCAGGTGACACGTGGACCGAGACCCTGGCTTATGTGATGTTCTGGGGGGCCGCTAGTGCTATTACAGCCACTATCATCCTGTTTAACGGCCAAGACTTTGTGGATGCCCCCAAACTGGTTCACAAGGAGAAGATGGACTGAGGGAGGGGGGGGAGAGTTGAGCATACCTTGTTATATTGACTGATCTCCTGCATCCGTATTGCTCTCTAGACATTCTCATCCAACACTGTTTATCTGTCATTTGTCTTCAACCTGTTTTACCTTATCCTGTTGTACTGCACATTTGCTTTCTTTCTTTACTGTATCTTTAAGTTGACTTTTGCTCGTTTGTCAGTGTTGTGTTCCACCAAAAACGTTGTTTCTATACAATAACACTACTGCTCATTTTCTCCTTCACTTACCATTCTTAAAGGACAAGTGTGTAGGATTTAGTGGCATCTAGCAGTGTAGCACTTACCTCACACTCCAGTGTAGGAGAATCTATGGTGGCAGCAAAACTGCAAAAAAAAAAAAAAAAATGCTAAGACCCTTTCTACAGCAAGTGTTTTATTTGTGTGTTCTGGGCTACTGGAGGACCCACTCCCTCTGTAGATAAAACCAGTCTATTCTAAGGAAACGAAAACACAACAATTCTTATTTTCAAGTGATTATACACTAAAGAAAATATACCTATTTTTGACAATAAGTCCTCCTAAGTGTTACACATAGGACCTTTTAAAAATTGAAATCTGTAAAAATGTAAGAAAACATTTTTCTATTGAATTCCATCACACACCTTTTAGTTAAAGGCCCTGCACATTCACACAGTTGTTTTCAGTTACTCTGGCTGATCAGACCTCCTGTCAGGTTGATGTTGTTTGGAGCTATGCTGGAAATGACATGATGTCACCAAACTCTGCATACTAATAAAATGTATAATAATAACAATGAAGATGTCCCACCCTAACAGGTACAACAGGAGCAACAGTCCTGAGAAGAGGTCTAACTAAGCAACAAAAGTTAAAACATCTGCGTGGGTGAACTATGGGTGTATGGGGGCTTTAAAGTTTCTCTTTAACAGTTGTGGGTAGTGCAACAAGCTGAAAACAATATCTGACATATTGTCACCTTAGAATGGTTGATGTTGATGTGGCAAATCTGTCACCAGCCACCAACTTGGTTCATTTGGTGCTGGGCAGGTAGTGTACAAGGAGTTATTAGGGGGTTATTTTTTTTTTACTGCAAACTGAGCTGGAGGAAGCTAATAAGCTCTTTTGTGCTGATAATTCTCTAGGGGTTTATCACCTTTTACCTTTCACATAGTCATTCGATCCATTATTTATATAGAAATATAGATTAGTGCAGTTTTGAAGATAGATCAAATCTGCATTAGGTTACTTTTATAAAAATAACTTTTTGTCATATTTGCTGACAGTAGTATATGAGACAGATAAACCTCGAAAAAATCTGGTTCCTCTGGCTCCTCTTAGTGCTCCTAATGGCAGGAATCCACCGGGCCTGGATGAAAACAACCAATCAGAGTGAAAGTTTCAACAAATATGGCATAAAGTTATTTTTTAAGTTGTCTACTGCAGCTTTAAGTAATTGTATTCATGAGTTATTTGTGTCAATTAACCCTAAATTCTTACACTTAAAGACATGGAACTTAAATGTGCACATAATGAAACATATATGATGCATCTAACTGATAAATAGAGCAGTATATACAGTATGTACAGTTCCAAGAAAAAGTATGTGAATCCTTTGGAATTACCTGGATTTCTGCATAAATTGGTCATAAAATATGTAATGATCTTCATCTAAATCACAACAATAGACAAACACTGCCTGCTTAAACTTATACCACACAAACAATCATATGTTTTCATGTTTTTATTGAACATACCATGTAGACATTCACAGTGCAGGGTGGAAAAAGTATGTGAACCCCTAGGCTAATGACTTTTCCAAGAGCTAATTGGAGTCACGAGTCAGCCAACCTGGAGTCCAATCAATAAGGTGAGATTGGAAGTGTTGGTTAAAGCTGCCCTGCCCTATAAAAAACACACACCAGTTTTGAATTTGCTATTCTCAAGAAGCATTACCTGATGTGAAGCATGCCTCGCACAAAAGAGCTCTCCGAAGACCTACGATTAAGAATTGTTGACTTGCATAAAGCTGGAAAGGGTTACAGAGGTATCTCTAAAAGCCTTGATGTTCATCAGTCCATGGTAAGACAAATTGTCTATAAATGGAGAAAGTTCAACACTTGCTACTCTCCCTAGGAGTGGCCATCCTGTAAAAATGACTGGTGATGAAGAATCCAAGAGTGTCAGCTAAGGACAGCTAAATCTCTGGCACATGCTAACATCTCTGTTGACGAATCTACGATACGTAAAACACTAAACAAGTATGGAGTTCATGGGAGGACACCACAGAGGAAGCCACTGCTGTCCAAAAAAACCTTTCCTGCATGTTTGAAGTTTGCAGAAGAGCACCTGGATGTTCCACAGCACTACTGGCAAAATATTCTGTGGACAGATAAAACCAAAGTTGAGTTGTTTGGAAGGAACACACAAGACTATGTGTGGAGGTAAAAAAGGCATAGCACACCAACATCAAAACCTCATCCCAACTGTGAAGTATGATTGAGGGGGCATCATGGTTTGTGGCTTTTCGATGGAAAATTGAATTCCCAAGTTTATCAAGACATTTTTCAGGAGAACTTAAGGTAATCTGTCCACCAATTAAAGCTCAACAGAAGATGGGTGATGCAACAGGACAACAACCCAAAGCACAGAAGTAAATCAACAACTGAATGGCTTCAACAGAAGAAAATACGCCTTCTGGAGTGGCCCAGTCAGAGTCCTGACCTCAACCCGAATGAGATGCTGTGGCATGACCTCAATAGAGCGATTCATACCCGACATCCCAAGAATATTGCTGAATTGAAACAGTTTTAAAGTTATTATTTTTTGGCCTTCATTTGACAGAGACAGCTGAAGACAGACAGGAAAGATGGGTAGAGAGAGGGGATGACACTCAGCAAAGGCTGCAGGTCAGATTCGAACCCTGGCCGCTGCAGTGTATGGGTCGCCAGCTCTACCGACTGAGTTAACTAGGTGCCTGAATTGAAACAGTTTTGTAAAGAGGACTGGTCCAGCATTCCTCCTGACCATTGTGCAGGTCTGATCTGCAACTACAGGAAATGTTTGGTTGAGGTTATTGCTGCCAAAGGCGGGTCAACCAGTTATTAAATCCAAGGGTTCGCTACTTTTTCTTGCAACTGTACATGTTCAGTTTTGAATGTAACAAGCCTTACAAACGTGTGTGTGTGTGTGTTTGTTTCCTGGTTCCAGACTTTTCTATCTCTCTATCTTTCAGTTTGTTCAGCGACAAGTCTGGTGTGGTGCTAATCAACATTTCTTTTTTTTGGTTACAACCTGTGGAGAAGAAATAACAAAGAAATCACTAACACACCTTGGTGTTTTGCGGAATGATAAATATTGTTTATGCTTGAGAAGAACTATAACAAATGGTTCACTTACAGTTTTTTTGACTGCCTTTTTTCTTAAGATAATTTTATTTCTAGTTTATTGTTTCAAACTACATCATTCTCAGTCAACACAGAAGCTACAGTAGTGGCTACTAGGAGGAGTTATCTAAATGTTTTACACAACATTCAGAGAAATCTGTCAATTGACTGTGCTCCAATAACAGGCGAGTAAGCCTCAGTCAGAACCTTGTCAACTTTTTCCTTTCCTGTACTTAGATATGCTATGTACTAGGCCCGACTACATTGAAAAGACAACCAAATTTTGACAGCTGTTTACGTCTCTGTCCTGCTGTCTCATTATGTTGTTGATTGACTTCTGTACTTCATGGTCTGTCCACCTGGGTTTCACCATTCATCTCTCCTCACATTTTCAAAGAAAGGTGTGGAAGACTTAACATAATCACTCAGTTTCTTGTTATAGCTGGCAAATTATAGTGTAGTGATATATGTATCGTGAGAAATGTAGATTATAGACCTTTTCGACAGCAGCCATACTGACATGACAAAATAGGATCAACACAGGTGTTACCAATGATACTAATGAAGGTTCCGTTACATTCAGGTCAAACAGAGACCGTTTTTACACGGCAACGATTTTGCTAAAAACAAAAGGTTTCACTTTGTTTTAAAAATGTTCCTGAAAACGTACAGTTTTTCTTAATTTTGTCTGGATGGATGATGAATGAGGTTTTTACTCAGAAAACATTATTTGTGAATAATGCCAGTCAAAATACACCAATATTTTGGAGGCTTGGCACATTGTTTTGCTGAAAACATAATAGTCATACACGTGGTAAGACTGTGTCTTCACCATTTTCACAGTAAATGTATATTGCCAGTTTACGTGGCCATGGCAAGGGTGGTGTTTTCAAAAGATGGCACTCTTGAAGCTGGTTTTAAACGTTTGTATTTTCAGACTCACAAAACAGCATTGTCGTGCAAACAAAAGGCCAAACCACAACAGAAGGTCAGGGTGGCTGCTGTTGTGCATGTTGGCTCACGGGAAAGGCTCTGATATACTGAAAGGGACAGAACCTTAGTTAGTATAATTGAAAACTGCATTTATTCTACTATTTTTATGTCAAATTGGCTTGTGAAAAGGTCTTTTATATTGTGGTCATGTCAAAACTGTTTATCTCAAGATGGTTATTATAGTAATTAAAATGGGATGTCAGGCCTAAAAACCTAGTCTTGACTTCCATAGCCTACCGTGCACCTGTTCATTGATATTTGTAGTGTGGTTCAGTTTCCTGCTTCCTCAGTTAGGCCTTTTCCACCAACAGGGTGACTGGCTTTGGTCCGGTTCACTTACCTTGTTTTGAACTGTTTGAGCATTTGGACCAAAACTAAATTGGTTTGGGGACCTAAAAAGTTGGTTCCCAGTTGGAACCTAAAAAGAGCAGTTTTTTCCTGGGAACCCAAGTGCAGTGTGCTCAGTTGATGACACATCCTTTCATTACACTAATTCCACTTAAAACTTGTGGAAAAACAGGCTGGTTTAGATAGCACACAGATCCTACAATCTTAAATGGAAGTGGTTCAAGAACCAGAGCTAATTTGTGTTGTTCCTTTCTAGATGAGAATAAGTCCAATTCCATTATTGGACCACTGCCTTACATACCTGCCCCTCAGTGGAGAGGGCACGGACACTTGAAACTTTCATATAATCATTAAAGATCTGATTGGGCTTTGATATGTCACTCTTGTTGATTAAAGATGGACTATAGTTTCAGGGGAATTGGTCACCCTGTATTCTTCTGTGTATGATTTCACATGTAAGCTGTGTGGTGTTAGCTTTCAATTATGTATTTTAGACTTTTCATGCAAACATTTATCTTATTACCTGTATCAAATCATACCAACAAGTAGTATAAGCCATTGGGTGAGTGACCTAGAGCCGAAGGGTCTGTCCTAGGTTTCTGCCTTTAACAGGCAGTTTTTCCTTGCCCTTGTCGCCAAGTGCTTGCTCATGGTGGTACTGTTGGGTCTCTGTAATTAATGTTAAAGAGTACGGTCTAGACCTGCTCTATTTGAAAAGTGTCCTGAGATAACTTCTGTTATGAATTGGCGCTTTACAAATAAAATTGAATTGAATTGAATTGAATTGAACAATCAACCATCTTCAAGCCTCCAACATAAAGCGGCTTTTATTGGTTGTTTTTGTTCAGGCCCGGTGGATTCTTGCAAATGCTATTAGGAGCACTAGAAGGAGCCAGAGGAACCTTATTTTTTCCACAGATTTTCTGTATAGTGAAAGTGACCTACTGCAGCTTTAACTTGTGTGCACACAATTCTGAAAATCAGATTGGACCGGAGTTCAGTTGTTGCTGCTAGGAAGCTACAGTAATAAATGGACTTGTTTTGTTTACTACTACTTTTCACAAGATCACATGAATGAACATTAACCTTCATATGTGCAGTGTCTCATGGACATATCCTTGTCACACCAGTACATTTGAGTTATATTTGTATATACAGATGTTGTTTTTGGAAGTGATGGTTTTAGCAGTGACAGTCTGTCAGCAGCACCTTATTTGTAGTATGTTTGGACACTGTACCCTAATTGAGAAAACAGTTCAAATATTTCCTTTCCATTGTGTACAGCTTCAAAGTTGCCTAAAGGTTCCAGGGTTGTAGGGTATTATTTGATTTGTCTATGGAGTTGATCATTATATCTCTACTGTGGTTTTTGCATATGTTTTGCTTGTAAACATAATACTACTAACCAAGGTGTATTATGAGGTGTGTGTGGTATAACATGACTTGCAAACTTCTCTATATTACAACCACATGTTGTATTGATTTGGATCCAAGGCCTTAGCTTTCTTTGAGGGCATTGAGGTTAGAGTCAGAATCAGTTTTGTTGGCCAAGTATGTGTTCACATACAAGGAATTTTATTCCAAGTTGCTCCCAACGTGCTTACACACAGTTCACAGAAGACACATTTAGAGGAACATAGAAGTAGACATGCAGCTAAAAACAAGGACAACAAGGCTGAAAGCTTGTGGAATTCTGTTTTTTTAGAGATGTGATAGGAGTTCACTCTTCATTAAGAGACCAGTGTGTAGGATTTAGTAGCATTTAGCAGGGAAGTTGTAGATTGCAACTAACTGAGCACCGCTCACCGCTCTTATTTTCAGGTGATTATACACTAATGAAAACATACCTGTGAATATTATATTCTATTTCTGACAATAGATCCTCCTAAATGTTACACACTGGACCTTTAAAGAAATACTATAAAATAAATATTAAAATGTTTGATGTGAATCAACCTCTGTTGTACTGAGGATCATTAAAATCCATGGAATTTATACTTTTTTTGTGGAAAAAACATATCAGATCATTATTGTTCCAAACCTATCATTTGTATATGTTGTAATACATGTCTGGAGGGGATCTCAAATAAATTGGTACAAGTTTGCAAATGATGTTACAGCCCCAGACCCATACAATACAGCTGTGTTTTTCTGTCTGTATGCCTTATCTAATACAGGTCTTGTTACATATTGGAAAAATTGGGTTTGTATAGCTATAAATGTATCATTTTAAAGCTATAAACAACATTCTACAAGTTTTATTTTAGGTATTGGAAGCCAGAATCAGTTATTTAGTTTGTTATGGAACATGTAAATGATCTTGTGTTTCTCATCTGCAGTCTTCAGTGAGAATCAGACTTCATCCAGTAGTTTCTGTAATTGTCAATAAACTCCAGTGAATTAAAGTGATTACCAGGATGCACCATTGCTCTTTTGCTTCTTCCTCTTTTTTTTTTTTTTTTTTTACATTTAACTTTAAAGCTGCAGTATGCAAATTTAATAAAAGTTTAAAATAAAATAAAAAATATATTTTTTAAAAGTACGTAAGACTGATAATATGTGAAAAGATCATGTTCCTCCTCCTAGTTATCCAGTTGACATTTGCAAGAATCCACCAGGGCTGAACTAACACAACCAATCGGAACCAAAGGTAGAAAGACACTTTTGGTTGGTTACTTTAAGAGCCTAGCGTCAATATTTGACAACCTGGCAATTAATCTTAACAATCAACTATCTTTGTTGTTTTTGTTCATGTACCTTTAGGCACATGCAAAAGGTTCAAAGTGAAGAGGGGAATCCCTAAAGTCAGCCAAATTATACATTTCACCAACAAGTCCTCTATTAATGGAAGCTGATCTATAGACATAATTTCTCTCCCCATAATACACCAATTTGGATCAATGGATGTGTAATAATTAAGAAGAAGTTGCTTTATTTTAAAGAATGGATAGAGAAAGGGGAAATAGTCTATTCAACATCTAATGGATGACAAAAACAATATGTTGGACTACAATGAGTTCAGGTGTATGAATACGATATAACGTTCGAGAAGATTTTACTTTGTGTTCCGAGTGATTTACACACATCCTTATTCATGTATTTAAAAGGGCCATAATGTGCACACCAATAGCACCTAGACCTTTTCACTTTATTATAGGTTGCACCTTTTTTGACAAGAACTGTGATAACTTATTTTTATAGGTATTGTTGTTTTTTAGATTAGTTTGCTTTCATGATTTATTTGTTTTTCTTTTCTCTTTTTTTAAAATTCCTGTTTAAGTATGCTGCTTGGATTCATTGTTAGGTATACTTACCAACCATTGCCGATGCCTGTGTTAGAAGTTAAGAAGAAGTTTAATAAAGGCAAGGTAAGTAATAAATCTAATATAAGAATAATAACTCTGACATACATGCCATATTTCAAAAACAAGTGGTCTCTGTACCAAATGTAGTTTCCTACTGGAGTAACTTATATCCTGATCTGGACTGGAAGAAAATATGGTGTCTAAATATTTTATCAAGGAAGTGACTTTAAAAATCATTAATTGCTTTTGTGACATGAAAATATATTTATGTAACATGCTCATTTTGTCAAGTGGCTCCAGAAGATTTACGTCAGTTATTTTGATCTCGTCCCCATTCATGATCGTTTTGGAAAGATATTTGTGCTTTTATTTCCCATATTGTTTCTGATTTTACTCTTTCATATATGAAAATGTATTGTTTGGCAATGTTTTTCTTACTCTTGAATCAGTAGGCTACTATATCATCAACATGATCCTACCTCTTGCAACATCACACACCCACAAATCAAATTTTTCAATTATAAACCATCTTTTTAAGTTTTGAAAATTAAATTAGATAAGGTTAATATATGATTTCTGTCTCCTGGCATGATCTTTTCTTTTACTGTCTGTGTTTACCTTCTGCTGTTTTGTTTTTTATTTTTGTTCCCTGCCAAGCTACTGCTCCACACTCCAATCCAGTAGGTGGCGACAATGTACCTCTAAGCTGATTTGCCAACCGCCATTAAACTCCAAAGAGGAAAATGATGACGTCAGGAGGTATTGCTGGTGTACTTTCCTCCTGTAACGTTACTAAGTTAGCTAGCGTGTGCATCTTTGAAGGTTCAGCTTAATTCACTGACAACTTGTTTCTGTAAATTCACTTCATATTCACATCTTCGGCAGCACCATGAGCACGCTGTGGATGGGGAACGTGAGTTGTTCATTTTATACTGCCATAAATCATTCAGTTGGACCACCATGTTAGCTTTAAATCAATATAACACGGTACGGTGTATGGCTGGAACGCAACGTTCATTCAGAACCTTAGAAAAGCAGCACTTTAACATTGCCTTATTGTTGGATACCACTTTGTATCGAGTAGCTGAAAGTTACTGATCAATTCGGCACACTGGAAACGCACTCCATTCCGATTAAGTGTAACGTTTTTAACCGGCTAACGCTTTATGTAATGTAGTCTGCTGTCTTCTACACGAGGGTTACATCGGTTTGAGGAAACGTAAAAATGGCGATTTCATCTTGTATTTGTTTATTTGTGTAGGGACATGTATTTGTATAGCTTAAACAACTGCCACACACCACAACATTTATAGTTTAAGCTAATTTACAATGGTCGTCCCTAGATGGGCCTTTAAAATACAGTAAAACTCAACAAATAAAAAACACAAACTCAACAATGAGTATTAGGGCTGTGTATTGGGAAGAATGGCGATACGATACATGGCCTGTATCAGTGTACACGGGTTACAATTCAGTATAGTGTGATATATTGCAATACTCTAAGCAAGGTGATGTATTATGATGGGATCTGCATTTGGATTTACCACATGTACACAGGGCTCAGGTTCGATTTAACGTTAAGCTATCTCGCTTTTTGGGATTTAAACAAAAAATTCAATACAGTGCTATTGAGAATAGATATAATATCACAAAACGAAATACTGCAATACAATATTTTCTATTTTCCTTCACAGGGTTACCAAGTGTCCTGGAACATCATATTTTAATTGTATTTTAGCCCCTCACTCAAGTTACATTTGTTGTTGTGGTTGATAATTGTTAATTGTAGAGCAATGAACACTTATACTTCCTAAATAGCTTTTAATAGGCTAATGCATAAGAAAATGACTTTTCTGTAAAATGAAACATTTTACTTGAGAGCATTGCTCTCTAAATATCAGCATTGGCCAGTGAAAAACCCATATCGGTCGACCACTATTTGCAACATCAAGGGAAGAAATGGGGCTGGCTGTGATTAATTGTTGTATATTGATTTGATCATTGAAAAAAAAAAAAAATTGATCATGTAAAATGATCCCGGTCAGGCTCCAGTTTGACTTCTGTAGGTACGAAATGAAACCAGGTCTACATTAAAACCTAGTGTGCTTATGTTTTTCAAACCTGGACTACACTAACATCTCCCATGTTAGATTTGTGGGGGAAAAAATCTTGCCAAGTTTTACTTTAACCTCTATAACATCTTACTATCAATAACCTCCTGGTGAAAGGTGTTTTTTTTTTTTTTTTTTTAAATTAACAACTTATTATGTCACAATTATGAGATACTTTTTTTTTTTTAAGTATTATTTTTTTGGCCTTTATTTGATAGAGAGACAGCTGGAGATAGACAGGAAAGGGGGCAGAGAGAGAGGGGATGACATGCTGCAAAGGGCTGCAGATTGGATTCGAAGCCGGGCCGCTGCGTATATGGGTCACCAGCTTTACAGACTGAGCTAACTGGGTGCCCAATTGTGAGATATTTTTTCAAGCCAAAAAAAAAAATGTGGCTCTGTTTTTTTTTTTTTAATTGCAGAGTCAACTATGCCGCTAGCACAGCACTTTGGTCAACTTTGGTTGTTTTTAAAGTGCTTAACAAATAAAGTTGGATTGGATTGGATTGGACTAGATACCATTTAATCCTACACACCGGACCTTTAAGTGGTCTAATGATGGCGATTCACCTGAACTTAATGTTTTTGTTAACTGCATGTCTTTCTGTCACTCTGTAGCTAGAGACCTATATGGATGAGAAGTTCATCACCAGAGCCTTTTCCACCATGGGTGAGCAGGTGATCAACGTGCGGATCATACGCAACAAGATGACAGGGTAAGAACTAAATCCGCAAGCACTTTTCTCTTTTTGCAGTTGTTCTATTCTTACGTTAAACAGTGTGTCGTCACCCAGGGGTGCTCTGGGTTACTGTTTTGTGGAGATGACGGACGAGGCCACAGCTGAGAGATGTCTCCGCAAAATCAACGGAAAAGCTTTACCTGGAGCCAATCCGGTACGCAGTGCATTTACTCACACTAGCCATGTTTTTATTTCTTATTAAAGTTCCTGAGAAATAACTGGTGGACTTAAATGTCTCTCTCCTACAGCCCACAAGATTCAAGTTAAACCGAGCCACCTTTGGGAAGCAAGACAGTGGGTGAGACCAGATGGAGAAGCAGCATATCAGAGATGACACTGTCTGTGTGTCATACTGATTAACAGAGTGTTTGAGGGGTCTAAAAAAGTTTTAATCCTAAAATAAGATAGTTCTTAAATTGCATTCATAATGATCTTAAAGAAAACCTACAGAAACCCTGATTAAAATATCTACCTTGAATGTCTTCTTGGCTGCACTAGGAATAAAGACCCAGCCTCTGTTTTGTCCTCTTTTTGCAGTCAGATGTATTCTCTGTTTGTGGGAGATCTGACACCAGAGGTCGATGATGGAATGCTTTATGAGTTCTTTTACAACCGATACCCTTCCTGTCGTGGTGGAAAAGTGGTGCTGGACAGCATGGGCAACTCCAAGTGAGTATTAACATGTCACAACACAATATGGAGAAAGTAACAAATGCAGGTGCTGTATATGTTGTTGGCCTGCACTGGTGTAGTACTGTATGTGTTTCGACCATTCTCAAAACTTATCCAAGTGGTTTCCATGAGAGAGTCTTGGTGTACACTTGTTAGCTATAGTATGTTGTGGGTTTGCAAACTGTTGACAAAGTTTCTGCTGTGCAGCTTACGTGCAGAGAGGATGAGTTGGATGGATGGATGGTATGCTTGGTAAATGGACCTGTACTTGTATAGCGCCTTTCTAGTCTTCCGACCACTCAAAGCGCTTTTTACACTACATGCCAGATTCACCCTTTCACGAACAGTCACTCAGCAATGGCAAATCCCATTGAACAGAAACTAACACATTCATACATCGATGCTGTGCATCGGGAGCAATTCGGGGTTCAGTATCTTGCTCAAGGATACTTCAACATGTGGTGGGAGGAGCCGGGGATCGAACCAACAACCTTCCAATTAGTGGACAACCCGCTCTTCCTCTGAGCCACAGCCGCTACTAGTTGTATTGGTTTCCCAGAGCCAGCACACCAGCTCCAGGCAGCAATAATCCCAGCTCTCCTGCTACTATAGCTAACATCACAACAACTGCATATTTTGGTTAACTAGAAAGTGAGTAGTAAGTAATAAATCCTAACTGGAATAACAAGTTAGTGTGGGGTTGCTCAGTCAGAGCCACCCAGCTTGTTCCTCATTTACAGAGCTAGGGTGGTAATTGTAATTACCATTTTTGCCAGTGTATGTGTTTGTGGACCAATCAGCATCCTTTGAGGAAGTAATGGCAGCTATGGGGATGGGCCCTAGGTATGGCGCAGAGAGACACTGTTCATTAAACAACAATGGTGGCTGCTAAAAGGGGTTAGCGTAGATGCTGCTAGCATAAGTTCTATCAGAACTGGAGAGTATTTCTTCACTGAAATAAGACCAACGAACAGCACTTAAGGCTTTTCTCCATGGAAAAGATGTTTTTTCTCTTTTCCCGACTGATTTCAGTAAGAGTTGGACTACGTCATATGGTTTATTGATCTGATTGGTTGAAGTTTGCCTGTGATTGACAGTGATAGACCTGTCGAGTATTTTTTATAAAGTGCTTGCCCTTTTCCAAATGGTGTCAAATGACAACTTTCCAGATGGGTCTGTGTAACAAACTATTTGGCACATTCAGGTTAAGGGCTGTGTACAAACATATGATTTTCAGCACATATGCAGAGTGGAAAGCAGGGAGACTGTAAGAGGGTATTCACTGAATCTGACAAAAAGTTAATTGGATTAGAATTGCATTACCTAGAATTGCCTCCCCCTAATAATTACTCATTATTACTACATGGTTGTAATTTAATTATTTTCTTGCTTCATCTTGACCTACATTTCATTTTCAGTCAAAGAAAGGAACATTGTGTGACTCCTGACTATCGCGCAGTGCATGCCAGGCCCACACAACAACTCGCAAGACAGGCTGCAGTTGTGCTGCCTTTCTTTTTCCACAACCAAATATTAATTTTCACAAAATCGAGAGAATCCGGAATATTTGTTGACAGTCTTACCCTGAAATTCCAGTGGGCACAGCCTTATGATGTTGCGTGTGCAATGCAGTTTGACTCCATGATCCGCACATGATTTACTTCTCTATGCCGTTTCTGTGTCTGACTTCCTGTCCGTTCCGATCTGCTCTGTGCTGCTTGACATAGCTTTTGTCAAAAATAGACCAGAGGAGCAGAGCGGAGACACACTTATGGGACACTTCTGGGACATGGCACGGCACTTCTTGTGGAATCTCGAGCATTGTCTAGAGCTCTGGCAGCTGGGGCACAGCTGTAATTTGGAGGTTAATGGTCTTATCCCAGTCGTCGAGAATCACTGGATTAATGAACCTACCTACAATTTTAATTTGTTAATGTTTGTTAGGCAACATTTTGTCAGTTTATATGTTGTGTCCCATGAAAAGCCACGTCCCTGGTGTCATTATTTAATACCTGTGTTAGTCGGTAAGGCAAAGACATGAAGGTTAATTAGTGACTCTGAATTGCCTGTAGGTGTGAATGTGAGCAGGAATGAGCTGGCAACCTGTTCAAGGTTAGCCCAGTGTCAGCTGGGGTTGGCTCAAGCATCCCACTACTCTGCAAAGGATAAGTGATGCATAGTTGGTTAGGTGGGTTCACACTAACTGTACTCATCGGAATACGCTTGCATTTAAAAAAAATGTCTTTAAGTTATAAGTCTGTGAATAAAGATGAAGCTGTACTGATCTGCCCCCATCCCCACTAATTTGAACACTGCCTGTGTGTTTTGTTGCAGGGGTTGTGGCTTTGTTCAGTTCCCAGATGAGCGGCTGCAGAAGCGGGCTTTAGAGGAGTGTCAGGGTGCTGTGGGACTGGGTGGTAAGCCTCTGAGACTGAGCCTTGCTGCTAACAAGTGAGTTCTTGTTAAATACTTCACTCCTGTCGTCAACAAGCTAAATTTAATTGGGACCTGAGTTTAGCAGTGTGTCTTTTCCTCCCTCTTGAGTTTAAGGAACAGGCAGCAGCAGCAGCAGTCAGAGCACAGATCATGGCAGTCCAGCTCAGGATACAGAAACAACTATGACCAGTATAACCAGTACCAGCAGCAACAGGCCTATTCTGGGTATTACTCATCCTGGGGCTACGACCAGACTGGAGGCGGTTATGGCTACAACTACCCGCAGTATGAGTACTCACAGTATCCACCACCACAAGTAAGCTCTCTCTGATAGCAGCCTGTGTTGACACCCATCCATCAGTCATTGTTAACAGACTTGAATCATTCCACCATGTTTTTTTTTTTTCTCTTTAGGAAAGCGAAAGTGAAGCTGTTGAGGATGATGGACTTGAAGGTTGGTATTAGGACGGACACTGCAAATTACTGTTATATCCAATTGATTGTGTATCAATTAGAATTTTGATTGTTTATTCTGAAGGTGATTGCTGGAGATTGTTTACTTTTGCTGATTAACTAGGGCTGTCACAATGAAGGAATTTAACCTGCAGTGATTTAGGGTGGCCATTTGGTGATACTTACTTTGTAAAGGGTACAGCTGCTCTTGTGTTGAGTTTCTTCAGCCTCGCCACTCTGGGACAATTTCTTTTTTTTATTTAAAAAAAAACAAAACAAGTATTGACCATGACATGATGATGTAACGTCACATGGGGTTTTGGCCGTGGCTTGCCATCCCCTTTTATGGGCTACAAAATAATTTTTATGATTAAGGCTTATCTCGACAGCCCTATAATTAACAGTCCAAAACCAAACAAAAAAGATTTTAAATGTATAAATAACCATGCATAAATAATATATATATACTAGTGCTGTCAGTTAAACGCGTTATTAATGGCGTTAACGCAAACCCATTTTAACGGTGTCAATTTTTTCATCTCGAGATTAATGTTTGTTTAACTAGTTTTTTTCACATGCTGTTGCAACAACTAGTAACGTTAGAAAAACTGCAACACCACACCGGATCTAGCTAGACCAGAAACAAAACAACAGGCACGCCGCACACACTTTTTTACAGCTGATGCAAATTCTCCGCCCCCTCGTCATAGCCAGGCGACAATGGATGATTTTCAATAAAACAACATTTGCACAAAGCAAGCTGATCCACTTTTCCATGTTGATAAGAGCATTAAAATGAGAAAAAATAATGGGACAAAAAGAAATCAAGGGACATTTAGAATAGATAAAAATGTGCGATTAATTGCGACATCAATGCGATTAATCGCGATTAAACATTTTAATTGTTTGACAGCACTAATATATATATATTTTTTTTTATATATACACACACACACACACACACACACACACACACTTGAAATGAACTCTCCCTGTGTTGCAGATCCTAGTCTGGAGCTGGATGTAATAGAGGCCAACAGGAAGTTCATGGAGATCAGTGAGGAACTGTATGATGCTCTGATCGAGTGTCACTGGCAGCCAGCAGAGTTATCTACAGAACAGGACTGTATGACATCCAGCCTACCAGAGCCCATTTACTGCTGAAACAGAACACATTGTCTTTATGTTGACAGTATGGATTATTTTTGTAAGAACATAAAAGGACATGAGTGATAGTAATGGATCTTATTCAAGTGTATAAACCTGTTTAAATTTACTGTAAGTACACACAAGTCTGACTTTGACACTTTAATCTCACTATACAACAAATGATTTGGCCTCATACAGGTTTGTGTCCGTGTTAAACAGATAAACTGACAACCCAGTAAAGCCACACCTTTTTAGTGTATAAAGATATTTAAAGTATCTGAAAAATGGTTGTGAAATGTTTGGGACTAACCGTTGACTGTGTGTGTGTGTGTGCGTGTGCGCAGGTGTGTGTGCGTGTGCGCAGGTGTGTGTGCGCGTGCGCAGGTGTGTACAGAGCTTCCAGGTCTGTGACGTGAAGCTGAAGGTGTCTTAAACATGCATTCGATCTTATTACCAGCAGGGGACAGTGCCGATGCCTGTAATAAAAGATCCATGCAGTCTTATGGAAAAACGAGCCTAATTCTTACTTGATTTGTTAGCTCAGTAAACAGTTTTGAGTTTATGGCCTGACTACTAGTTTCAAGTCTTCTTCCATACAGCATGATGTTCCTCTTTCTCTCAAATCATGCAGAAACATATTTTGGTGTACTAGTTATCTGTGATATATGAACATGTGTGACCCATCGACATATTGAAGATGGAAGTTGCCAAAATATCTCCGCTCACTCAATTGAGAAGCTCCATGTCACCCACTGATTCACTAGGTTCACACTTTGGTCTAACAATTGGGAGCTATAAAGTGCCATGGCAGAAGAATTGATTTTGTATCTAGAGAAAGATCAATAGTCACTGATTAGCTTTATAAATTTGGCAATTGAGAGTCTAGAAAAATCAAACAGTGAAATCAGAGTGAAATGAAGAGTTACAGTGATACAGACTGGGGAACACATGGACATGATTTCAGTCTGATCTTGCAATTTTCTGACAAACAGCTGATCTGAGATGTAATATAGTGCATGGTAAAGTGGGGCTGCATGGTAATACGTTTCTACAGTTAGTGCCAAAGAAAAAGGATATCTGGTGGCGAGGTAAAGTGATAGAAATATTCTAAATATAGCACACAATTAAACTGATATTGATTCTTTTGAGGTGGCCATTTTTATGTGGCTGAATAGTTAGGCTTTTTCTGCTGCCAGTTTGATTTTCCAAACTGGGGGTGTACGAAACAGTCTACTTTTGGTACTGTGGATAACTCATACAACCCTACTTCAAAAATATCCCAACTATCACTTCAAGTATTTGCCCAATTTTCTAATATTTACATTCAATCTTCCATACTGTTTATAGGACATCTTTTCAAATGCTGCCACTTTTGCCATCCCAACAGCCTGACAGCCAGTCTTCCGTCCTCCTCCCTTGCATTGCCAGCAGTCTGGCATGTCTCTTAACCCAAGTATAAACAATCTGGAGGGAGTCCAGTAGAAACATCTGATGATCTTAAATGGAATGAGGGCTTTGCTTTACTTGACACCATAGGCAGATCGGAAGGTTGTGGGTTCGATCCCCGGCTCCTGGTGCCACATGTCGAAGTATCCTTGAGCAAGATACTGAACCCCAAATTGCTCCCGATGCCGTGCATTGGTGTGTGAATGTGTATGAATGAGTTAGTTTCTGTTCGATGGACTTTGCCGTGAATGTGTGTGAAAGGGTGAATGTGGCAAGTAGTGTAAAAGCGCTTTGAGTGGTCGGAAGACTAGAAAGGCGCTATACAAGTACAGGTCCATTTACCATTTACCATCCATTGTCAGTTTCAGATCTTTTCCCCATGTCTTCTTAAGAGCTGATAAGGCCCCATTACCCAGATTCTGTATCATTATGGAATGATACACTGAAGCCTCATGACTTTTCCCATAGCTCATTAGTACTTTATCTTATTACTCTGCAGTACTGGGAGCTGGTGCACTATATCCAAAGGGTTCTCTGGTAGCATATGGCAGGGTTGCAGATATTGCATAGGAATTGAGAGAGAATTCCACATTGTTGTACACAGTACTCAAAAGAATTAAATATACCATGCAGAGGTGTAAATGGGGCAAGTGCAGATTGTGCAATACAATACCAGACAGGCTCTTTCAGGAGGAAGTGACCAGTTGTCTTAAAACCATAGTAGTAAAACAACATCTTGGGTTAAAAAAGGTGCCTCTTTCAACATCACGAGATTTTATGTAACAATGGATCAGAATGAAGTTAAACCAGGTCTTTCATCTGAGGGGGGAATAGGACTTTACTTGGGCCACTAAAATGCACCTGGTTAAAGGACTGTAAAAGCACAATAAGCTGTTAAAGGGAGTGCTTCTGACTTGAACCCGTTTACCCTATAACCTAAGAATTTTGAAAAAGAATTAATTATGTGCCCTGGTAGAACAGGTGCCCCGCGTACAAAGCTGAGTCTTTGCTGCAGCAGCAGTGAGTGACCTGTGGCGCTTAGCTGCATGTCATCCCCTTTTTTTCGCTCTCCCCCTTTCCTGTTTACTTTAGTCATCGCTTTCCATTTAAAAAGAGGCAATAAAAGTCCTAAAAATATCCCACATGCAATGAAAAGTCAGTCTCGCCTTATGGCAGCTGCCAGAGCACTGGTTCTCAAACTGGTGGGACATAGAACCACAGCAGGTGAAGCGTGGATGACGAGGTGACAGGTCTGCTGTAATGTAAAACATTCTAAAATTAGTCTAAATTTTGTAGTATGAAATATAAATGATCCTGGCCATTTAAATTTATGCAAAAACCATGAGAACCATGCAGCATTTAGTGCCATTATATATAATGACTCTATAATTATTAATATAATTATAATTATATGGAAGTTTTATATACAATTCTGAGCATTTTTTTTAATGGTTTCAAAATTTTTCGAAGTGAATGATGGATATTATATTGATTAGTTCAAGTTGTCTTGCCTTGTAGTACCTAATAATGTTGATATAGAAGTAGAAGTACAAATATATCATGATGCATACACAGAACCCAATAATAATAATAATAACACTAATATCAGTGATATTAGCAATGGCAGTCAAGCAGGACCATGGCAGGAGGCTCCACCAGGATCCATGAGAACCTGCAAGACGAGAAAGCACAAGAACTCCGGGGAGAAAGTGAAGTTAGTAACATGCATTAATGGGACATGAATGAGTGCAGAAAGAGAGAAAGAGGAAGAGAGGAGCTCAGTGCATCCTGGGAAATCCCCCGTGTTAATTCTGTTATGAATTGGCGCTATACAAATAAAATTGAATTGAGTCAAGCAGGACCATGGCAGGAGGCTCCTGAGTTTAACATCAGAAAATTGCAGCTCATCCAGGTTTTTATGTCCTTAAGACATGTTTATAATTTAGATAACTGGTTAATATCGTTGGGCTTGATCGATAGATATAACTGTGTATCATCTGCATAACAATGAAAGTTAATGGAGTGTTTCCTAATAATGTTGCCTAAGGGAAGCATATATAAAGTGAATAGACTTGGTCCAAGTACAGAACCTTGTGGAACTCCATGACTAACTGTAGTATTTATGGCAGATTCATCGTTAACAGGTACAAACTGAGAACGATCTGATAAGTATGACCTAAACCAGCTTAGTGCGGTTCCTTTAATGCCAATTTGATGCTCAAGTCTCTGTAAAGGGATATTATAGTCAATGGTGTTAAATGCAGCAGTAGGTGGTCCTTTGTAGGGTGTAGAATGTGCAATGTGTAGAACCTGTTTTGCCCCCTGGCATTATAGCTGACTGATTTTAGTCTAAATAGCCCCATAGAAAAGCAGCTTGTTTTCATCTTAGAAATACACCCAAACTCAGGGACTTCATGTCAAATGCAGACCTGAGACGTGGCTCCCCAAAAAGACCATCAAAAACTTCAGCTTATTCAAAAGACAGTTCATAAAGAAAACTCCAACTCCCACCTTTTATAGCCACCATGTAATTATTTAAAATGCATTACATATTGAGTTTCGATTGTTTATTACAAAATCTGGCAGATTGTTACAAAATGCAGTTGTTATTACACAATGAGGTGAAAATGTATCACATTTTGTTGAGTTATTACACAATGGGATGTTACAGCAAGACTTTTTAAGTTTTCAGTTCAATTTTATTTGTATAGCGCCAGTTCATAACAAAAGTTATCTCAGGACACTTTTCAAATAGAACAGGTCTAGACTGTACTCTAAAATGTCTACTGAAGCTCAATAACCTTTATGCTCGCTTTGACAGGGAGAACCAGGAGGCCGCAATCAACACCATCATCAAGTTTGCAGACAACACAACAGTGCCTCATCAGTGACAACGATTCTGGAGAACTTCTACTGCTGCACCATCGAGAGCATTCTTACCAACAGCATTATAGTCTGGTATGGAAACTGCTCTGCCTCAGTCCGGAAAACTCTGCACTGGTTCACCTCTCCCCACCATTGAGGCTGTCCAGAGCAAGCAGTGTCTGCGGAGGCCGAGGGCATGCAGCATTGTTAGGGGCACCTCCCACACAGGACACGGACTCTTTGCCCTCTACCCCTCTGTGAAGCGGTACAGGTCTCTCCGTTCCCGAACTAGCAGGCTCAGGAACAGCTTTTTGCCATCAGCTTTCAAACTCTGCACCGAGGAGATCCCCCTTCCCCTGAATGACTGAACTCCCACTCCACCCCACCCTCCACGGACTAAACTCTTTTTCTTCCCATATTCCTTGGCACTGACCCCCTCTCCACTATACCACCACACTACTCCACACTACTGCACTTACCTGGACTATTTAAGCCCATAATTACACATAACGTGTGTATAACGTATATATCTATAGTGCATTCACTTGCATCTGTCTATACTGTACTCTACCTATAGTGTATTAATATCTAGCTGTCTGTATATAAACCAATTTAATTACTGGTACTGGCCTGCGCACTATATATTTACTGCTAATACTGTTCATACTGTAAAAATCTCAACTTAAAAAATCCTTTTCTATCTGACCATTATTTAATAACTTTTGAATTCCTATTACTAGATTACAAGCTATTAGGCAAAACGTCCTACAGCAGATGTCTATCTGACAGTGCTGTAGCTAAATTCAAGGAGGAGATTCCATCAGTGTTTTATTCAATGCCATGTCTGAATATACAATATATAGAGTCCTATCATAACTTTAGTCCTTCCCAAATAGATATCTTGTTAATAGTGCTGCAGGCTCACTGCGAACAACATTAGATTCTTTCACCCCTATAAAAAGGAAAACATTAAAACATAGGAGGCTAGCACCGTGGTACAATCATGAAAAATTCTTGTACTTGGTAATGGTCAATGGTAAATGGATCTGTACTTGTATAGTGCCTTCCTGTGTTTGCAGCGTTTTGCTGTTTGCGATGTGTTTGCCCTTGTCTGCCACCGTAGTATTATGACCCCACTTGAACACTGTGCTCTCTGAATGCAGGGCTACTTGTGGTTCCTATAGTCTCCAAAAGTAGAACAGATACTATTATTACTATAATCACTGCTCATTGTCCCCCATCGTTGTTGTCGTCATCATCTTCTTCATGTTCATCATCATCATCAGTCATTTCTATTATAACACATTCATACACATTCACAGCAATTTGCCTATTCAGTATCTTGCCAAAGGATACTTCGACATTTGGCAGGAGGAGCTGGGATCAAACCAACAACCTTCCGATTAGGGGATGACCCGCTCTGCCTCTGCACCACAGCCACTCTGTACTTGGCCCCAAACACCTCAGAGACTCACTGTCTAAAGATATAGTTACTCTAGATGGTATTACCTTGGCCTCTAGCACCACTGTCAGGAATCTTGGAGTTATCTTTGATCAGGATTTGTCATTTAATTCCCATATAAAGCAAACCTCTAGGACTGCCTTTTTTCATTTACGCAATATTACAAAAGTTAGACACATCCTGTCACAGACGGATGCAGAAAAACTAATCCATGCATTTGTTACTTCTAGGCTGGATAACTGCAATTCCTTACTATCAGGTTGCCCCAATAAGTCCATTAAGACGCTTCAATTAATCCAGAACGCTGCAGCACGAGTACTGACAGGAACTAGGAAAAGAGATCATATCTCTCCTGTACTAGCGTCTCCGCACTGGATCCCTGTAAAATTCAGAATATAATTTAAAATCTTCATTCTCACCTACAAAGCTCTACATGATCAGGCCCCTTCATATCTTAAAGAGCTCATAGTACCCCATTGCCCCACTAGAACACTACGTTCTCTGAATGCTGGGCTACTTGTGGTTCCTATAGTCTCTAAGAGTAGAACAGGAGCCAGAGCCTTCAGTTACCAAGCTCCTCTCCTGTGGAACCAGCTTCCAGTTGTGGTTCGGGAGGCAGACACCCTCTCCACATTCAAGAGTAGGCTTAAGACATTCCTCTTTGATAAAGCTTATAGTTAGGGCTGGATCAGGTAAGTCCTGAACCATCTATCTATTATTGTTATTATTATTATTACTACAGATACTATAATTACTATAATCAATGCTCATTGTCCCCCATTGTTGTTGTTGTCGTCGTCACCATCTTCTTCATGTTCATCATTATCATCATCATCATCATCATCATCATCAGTCACTGCTATTAGTGTAGTTGTTACTGTGCAGCTTTGTCTCTGTCTCTGTCCTTTTGTCGTTACCTCTGTTCGCTCTCTCTTTCTGTCTCTCTGTCTCTCTCTGTCTTTCTCTCTCTCTCTCTCTCTCTCTCTCTCTCTCTCTCTCTCACCCCAACTGGTCGAGGCAGACAACCACGCACCTAGAGCCTGGGTCTGTCCGAGGTTCCTGCCTCTTAAAAGAAAGTTTTTCTTTGCTGCCGTCACCAAGTGCTTGGTGGAAACTGTTGGGTCTCTGTAAATAATGTTATATATGTTGTTGTTATTTTATTATTTAGTGATGAATAATAGGCTGCTGTAGCATAATGGAGGGCCTTTATATGTTTTAAGACTATCTTACTAGATTGGTGATGAAGAATGGGATTATTCCAGCTCGGTACAATGCCATTTCCTTTCAAATTTCTGCGCTTTTTGCTTTAATTACCACAGTGCTAGCCTCCTTTTAAACTCAAACGGGCTGGGAGCAGGACTGACTCGATGTTGTTTATGTTATAAAGAGTTCAGTCTAGACCTGCTTTATTTGAAAAGTGTCCTGAGATAACTTGTTATGAATTGGTGCTATACAAATAAAATTGAATTGAATTGAATTGTTAATTTAGGCCTGAAATGGACAATGGTCAATCAGAAGTTGCTATATATATCAGAAAGCTGTTTACAGGACAGCTTCAAAATTTCACTTCAGAACAAGGTCTTAGATCACAGTAACTAGGTCTATTTCATTTTAAGTATTAGGTATTAAGTATTTAAATTTTTTTTTTTAAGTTGCTATATTTACTATTTCTCTGACGATATTGAGCACTGCCTAGTTTGACAGTTTGATTTGAATTCTGTGTGTAGCTCAAATATTATGTGGTCTGGGTTGTAAGTCATGAAAACATACGGAACCTGACAAATCGTTATCATTTCACCGCTTCCACAACACATTTGATAACTCATAAGTGTCACCGGCCAGCCCTGCCCCTTTAAGACGGTGGCCCAGTGTGTGTGTGTGTGTGTGTGTGTGTGTGTGTGTGTGACATACAGGTTCAGGAGGGAAAACAGGAAGAGAAGAGGTAGACATCCACGGTGACAGACGGACGTCGAAGAGCTAGCTCATGTTAATGCCTAGGTGTTTATGGTGCGTTCGTTTTGTCTTGTAATCGCGACTTGCAGCTCGAGAGCGACGTCACATCCGTGTTTGAAAACAAGTAACCACGGATTTTTGCGTTCTGTTTGGCCACACAACACGACGAGCTTGGTTGCAATAGGCAGTTTGGAGGTTTGGTAACGTGTATAGTGATTATCTGGTTTACAGTTCACCCAACGCGGATTTCACATGTTCATTACATATTACACAATCATATCACACAGTTTGATATCTGAATATTCCGTTCTGATTAACGTTAACGTTACCGTGGCTACTGCTCTGCTTTCTGCTCAAGACTCGGTATTGTTGTCATAGCAACATGGAGCGTCTCTAGCCAATTTCAGCTGCACAAGCTACAAAATAACTAATTAGGCGGTATTTAACACATAATAAGACTGTAGTGACATGCCTATAGGTAACAGTATACAGTGCTGTGTGTACGACTTCTTCATTTGGTTACAACAAAGACAAATGTGCTTAAAATAGTAGAAGACCACAATGTTTACTGTGTGTGATGCTTGGAGTAGCCATCTTGGTAACTGAACTCGGGTCCTCTGAGTTCAGACGACCTAAGGAGTCGTTTATACGACCTCGGGAGCGTTCTATTTGCAACTTCCGGTTCGTAACTCAGGAAACCGACTCGCAGATCGAGTCGGGTGGACAAAATGAACGCAACATTAATACACAGCAGTGTCCAGACAGAATTTGACCAGGCCCGGTGTTGTGTTCTGCCTTTGCTAAAGAAAGGAATTCAATGTGTGGTTTTGCACGAAAGTCTTTACTTCGTACTCCTTCCTTCCCACACTTTGGCCCGGACTCTAAGATGCCAATTACTAGCAAAGAGCCAAAACACTAAACCATCTCCCAACTACGGTTCGGAGAGAGAGAGAGGTTAAAAAGGTAACATAAGCTATACTGTTAGACAACAGCTAACGTTATCTTTCAAAAACTTCCTAGCTGACATTATCGTTTGATAGTGTTAAACAATGTGATAAGAGAGACGTAAATTAATTCTGATATATTGACGCACATCTTGGACACATTTATGTAACAAGCCTGAGTAAAATCCATGAACCTAATCAAACTTGCAATTTAACGTTTACTGTGTGCGGTGTGTTCACTGGACGTCAGAAATGTTCTGCCAGGTGCATTGGCTGGATTACCAGTTCACCGCATATTCCTGATGGATTACTTTATAACATGAAAACCATATTTCTACTGTTTACCCTGTGATTGTTACAAGAAAAGACAAAATCCTGTGTCAGAGTATTACTAACCGTTTTACATAATATGATACCACTGTCCATCCACCAGGTGGAGACAAATAGCCATGTCCTCTAACTCTTTTGTATTATTTGTAACCACTGATATGGATCCAATAGAACAAGAAAAGAAACTTCATCAATCTCAATCTCTAACCAAGACATTTCCCCGACATTGTAAAGTTTTCACTGACACTGACTATGGAGGACTAAAAGTATGGAGGACTAAAAGTGCCACAATTAAATAAATAAATACACCATTAAATAATTACTTAAATGTGTCATTCATTAATTAAAATTGGAATTAAATACATAAATATGTTATTAAATATGTCATTCATTAATTCAAATACAGATTAATTTTATGTCAAATACAAATATAATTATTTCACTATTTACATTTACATTTCATGGTCCTGCGTTGCAGTGCTTCATGAATTACTTAAAACTGTCAAATTCACCCATCAAAAGTTGGTAGGCGGAACCTAATAGCTGATTGCGCATCAAGCCAAGACAAATCAATTCCAGATAATGGATCGATGCAGAGCTAGTGAACACATTCCAATACACTGGGTGGCGCTATTGGACTACTTCTTCTAAATCTGCAGTCACTCTGTGGTCAATATCTTGGTCAGAAAGTGCGGAAATAACTCCAAGAACTTCAATAAGTTCCTCTGCTTTACTCGCTACATGCTCTGGGTCAGCAGCTCCTGCTTCCACATCCTCTGCTAAGTCTACAAAATAAAATAAAGTGTTTAACTTTGAAAAATAAAGTGTAGCAGCAGCTTGAGTTTCCCTTTTTCTTTGTTAACTGTTTCATATCTTGATTAACAGTCTCAACAAATTTTATAAATGAATATCAACACATCTTTACACTTGAACAGTTTCTCTTTCTTTCCCTTTTATATCTTTCTATACACTTTCTGTTGTTCAGTGAGAGAATTGAGCTCTAACCTCTCTCCCTCGTTGGGCAGTGAATGAATGGGTCAGGATCAGTGTTGGTCATCTTACTTTAAAAAAGTAATTAGTTATAGTTACAAATTACTTATCCCAAAAAGTAACTGAGTTAGTAACTCAGTTACTGAGTTAGTAACTCAGTTACCACATTGTAAAAGTAATTAGTTACTCAGCAAAGTAACTGTAACGTTATTTTTTATGGTCTATAATTACATTCTGTAACATCTTCTATAACATTTAAGATGTTTATAATCACTGAATAAAGAATAAAAACACTATATACAGTATTTTAGAACATTTGGTATTTATTTGAACTCAATAGATTGCAGCCGGCCATATGCATAGAAATAAAAATATATACAAAATAAATATTGAAAATAAAATTCACACATGTTACATAAACATTCTTGCCTTTAACTTCAGTAAGAGAGTAGTAGTGTCGGTACTTCCAGTTTGATATCGCTACCTTTGAATTTCCCTAGCTCGTCGCCATTGTCTCTGTCTTGGCATCCGCCCACCCAGCCAATCATCATCGCATTTGCAACGGTGTCATCATCACCACCCTGCCCTCTGCTGGCAGCTGATGTGTGGCTGTCAGAAAGCCTGACACCGCTGCGCTTCATTCACCACATTGTAGGAACGCAAGTAACGCGCCACTTTACATTCTCAGTAACGGTAACGGCGTTGCAACGATGGGAAAAGTACTTAATTAGATTACTCCGTTACTGAAAAAATAACGCCGTTATACTTAAACGCCGTTACTCCCAACACTGGTCAGGATACTGGTGGAGTGATCATATTGGGATCTGAGACTGCTTATTTTCTGTGACCTTGTTCAGACTTGAGTGGGTATGTTTGATGAAAACTTTGTGTTTTGTCTCATAGTGGCGTTTCACACTGGCACTTTTAATCAGCGCCGCAGTCTCTGAACATGAGACACACTGGTTATGTGCTCCCAGTGGGAAGAATGAAAATGAATGAATCTGTCCATTAAAAGCTCGATTTTCTATCCACTTTTCTCTTCTTAGAGAGCGCCATAAATCTTCTGTTGTCTCGCGCTCACTCATCTCTCCGTTTCCTCTCCATGTATCTGTGACTTCTCTTTCTGTCTGTCTCTCCTCTCTCATCGCTCTCATCTCTGTATTCAGTCGCGCTGTTTAAACAGATTTGATTGGCTGAGCAGCATCACGTGGGATGGCTTAACTAGCATGCGATTGGTCTGTGAGCTTCCTGAACTGCTAAACAAATACCGTAAAGACTAAAAAAGCTGTGCTGGTTAAAATAGAAGCTCCCCATCAAAATGTAGAATCCTCAATAATGAATTGATTATAGGTCTGGGTCCGCATAGGACGGTGTCTGGGTCCAGACTCCCCTGTTAGCGACCTCTACCCTAGAAAGTTCATGAAGATCTTCCTGGCACTCTACTTCAGACCAAAGCAATGGATCAGGCTAGATTCGCGTTGGCCCCACCCACTGAGTTTGATGGGTGACTTTGACAGTTTTAAGTAATTCATGAAGCACTGCAACGCAGGAACATGAAATGTAAATGTGAATAGTGAAATAATTATATATGTATTTTACATTAAATGAATCGGTATTTTAATTAATTAATGCCACATTTAATATCACATTTATGTATTTAATTCCAATTTTAATTAATTAATGACACATTTAAGTAATTATTTAATGGTGTATTTATTTATTTAAAGGAGTCATATTATTACCCTTTTTCAGGTTCATAATTGTATTTTGTGGCTCTCCTACAATAGGTTTAGATGTTTTAATGTTCAAAAAACACACTATTTTTCTCATACTGCCTATAGCTGAGCACCTCTTTTCAGCCTCTGTCTGAATCGCTCGGTTTTAGCGCCTGTCTCTTTAAGACCCCCCTCCCGAAAAGCCCAGTCTGCTCTGATTGGTCGGCATTATGACGCGGCTCACGCGGATGACGCTCTGGCCCCTCCCCTTCGTTGCCGACAGGTAGCTCCTCAGTGCTACTGAGTTTAGCTTCATTTCTACCGTCAATATTAATTCAATAACTGCTTCTAAAGCAAAAACTTCACCAGCGGACATGTTAGAGCGGGAGTCTGACCTGAAATCACGGAGAAATGAACAACATCAACAATCAGGATTACAGCTTTCTGTGACGTTTTCCTCAGGTAAATACTGATATATTAACTACATATGCATACATATAACTAATATATATATATATATATATTAACCTCTATCTATCACATAATGTTAGTGTTTATACGTTAACTATGAGAACCAACACTGTGTTTTATGCTTGTCTTTACAGGTACAGCAGTGAGCAGTGACCTACAGTCTACACAGCCCAGTGAAGTTAAACATATTATATATTACATAATATTAAACATTACAAACAACTTAACATTCTAACAGGCCTACACAGGCAAGTTAAAAAACCAGCATGTTTTGCGCCCGCAAATACAGACCAACCAGAGGATGCAGTCAACCGCCCCATAGCATATCCAACCCACCGCCGTGCCACCCACCTCAGCTACCCGCCTTCATCCGTCCCGCCATGTCCCTACGAGCAGGCACAGACACATCAGGAAGGCAACACAAATGTTCGGCGCCACAGAACAGCACAAACACACACTATCCCCGCTCAGAAGAGAACGAGTCCAGGATTAATTTTATTACAATGAAATGTCCGGCAGAGTTGGCAAAGCTGTTGGTTTGGCCAACCACTTCACCAGTGACTGTTTTAAGAACCCGGTCAGTACAATAAGGACGGCCCAAAACTGTGCTGATAGAGGGGCGACCAACTATCCGTCAAGACGACAGACACAGAAACTGTAAGTATTTTAAGAATTTATGCTTTGTTTTCATTGTTGGTGTAATGTTAGCTAATGCTAACAGCTCTGACTGCTGGAGCTGCAGTGAAGCTAACGTAGTTATTGTTTGTAGATGTCAACATAAACTTATATGGTGACGTTAATTAGCCACTGTGCAGATTCTCCATATTTTCCCTGCGCAAATTTTATAGAGATTACACAAAGTATATGCCTAATACCGGAAAATCCCCCTCCCCCCCCCGCGCCACGGCCGCGGCCCGTTAGCTTGGCAGGGGACTAGTTACTGGAGCTCGTGGTTTAAGCCACAACTAGCTTATTTCTGTATTTGAAATGGCATCTTTTCAGAAAACTGTACTATGTTGTGTGTCCTCAAATAAGCAAAGAACGTAACCCCACCAACAAACGCAGCAATCAAAAGTAATTCATCGGCATGCCTACCAGCTGTTTCCTTTGTAAGCCACAACATAACAAATAGTTAAAACGTAAGTAACTATTTAGTAATCGGTCAAAACCCCCCCACACAAAACCAAAAAAACAAGCCACAATCAAATCGACAAAAACCCAGAAACAACAGTCCAGGTATACAAACAATTATATTTAATATAAACATATCAACATTTGTAAATAAATAAAATATAAATAACCAGTTCATGGCTTTTCTTTTTTAATAAAAAAAAAAACACAAAAAACACAAATTATTTCTTCAAACAAAACACCTGTTTAAAGTTTTCCTTAAAGCCACATATAACCCTACCCCCGGCCTTGAGCGCGGACTCCCCCGCAACGCACACCACACACCAGTCCACACAACTAAAAGCCCCAACACCACTCCAAACCCCTAGCCAATACCTAAACAGGTACAGATATTTATACATTTATATTTAACATAATTTATATTAGCCACATTTTTTAAATATTTATAATACTAACAGTTGTTTCTTACTTGTATTTATGAAAATAAAAATGTATACTGTTTTTTGTACTTTCAGTGTTTGATATGTGACATAAACATTATGGTCATTAAGAGACAGGTTCTTAGTGGATGAGTATCCAAAAGTATGAAAGATAAATTCCTGCACAATATCAAAATGCCAATACAACCATTTATTAGCAGCAAATTGGTGTTGGACCTAGGTTTAAATGTAATAAATTATGTTATTGCAAGTTAAATTTTGTGCAGAAATTAATCTTTTCTAGTGTTTGATATGTAGCATTTTAAGAATATAAACAGCCAAAAAGTAAACATGTAGGAAGGTGGTTTGAAGCTGATTTAGTCTTCTATCACCTGTAAATATGAAAGGGTAAGTACGTTTGATGACAGATAATATGACTGAATAGTTACATTTTCATTCAACAAGCATCCATGTACTACTGTGGTTTCTCCCTGCAGCAGACATTCTCTGGCTCTGTAGGCATTGCTGTGCAATTCTCACAATACATAAAAAAAAGAAAAAAAAAGGAAAAAAAATCAGTTATAGTTTTTTATTTGAATATGTTGTTAGCAATAACGACAGGTCAGCTTATGCAACGATGTACGTTATTAATTGGAATTATTGCATCATGTTGAAACACAGTAAATACGGGTATACATGAATTCCCCCCCCCTTAAAAAAATAGCTGTGGATAGTACTAACGTTTGATGTCGGACAGAATAATGATGTAACGTTATTACGGCGTAAAAAAAAAAAAAACGAGTGCTATATTCCCACTCGTAGCTGATATTGCGGACTTGAAATGTACTGTAAGGAATAGCATGCTAACGTTACTTATTTAACTCAATTAACAGAAATCTAGATTTTTATTAGCAGTAAGTTATAAAAAAACCCCCCGGGGGGGTGTTTTTTTTTTTTTAAGCTATTTTTTTTACCCAAAAAAAAAAAAAATTTTAAAAAAAAAAAAAAAAAAAAGCTTATAACTCCCCATTCAGAAACGTCTTGTTGCAGTCTACATTGAACAACTTCTTCGCTAGCTCCTTCTTTATCAGGCACTTTGGTTTACTGAGACCAGGGAAAACCACTCCGAAAAGGTGGGTGGATTGCCTGTGTCTCATTTGAATTTAAAGAACAGCACTCAAATCCTACCGTTCTGAACAGGGCTTTTTGGCACCTTTATTTCAACATTGTCACAGACATTACATTAGAACACCAGGGAACTAGATTAACTTGTTGAAATAGGGTATAATATGACTCCTTTAACATTAGTCAAAAAGTTTTTTCTAGTGAAGAAACAGCCAGTAAATGTACCAAAGTAATCAATAATATATAATGATTTACCCATCTGTTATATTCTTTATACACATTAGTTTACTGAGACCATGGAAACAGAAACCTGGAATACTTTATCCTGTACAACATGTCAACATAACTGAAGGAATCACTCATCTAATAAAGCAACTTGTTCATGTGGTTTAAAAACTGCCCAGTAACCAACTGTTAACTGTACTGTATCCATATTTCATAGTCTGATATTTTAACTTAAAAGTATTATTACCAAAGTTAACCTTCAGATATTTGTAAAAGCTGCAATTATGTTTGAACCCCATTAAAAATACTGTATACTGAATATTCTATCATTTATATTATATACTGTATTATGATGTCATTTATCTTCCAATGTAATAAAGTTTGAATGTGAGACAGTAATGTATTGTGTTGCTTACAGTCATTAATACAGGTTTAAGTTCCACATTTTCATATTGATAGATGTTACACGAATCAGGTTTTCAACTCTTGTACATCCAGGAAATCTTCATAAAACCTTTGTGAAATAACATGTTATTTATATAAAACCACAATTATTACTGAATTTAAAAATGACCAAAACTCTTCTTAAAAGTAAAACACATTATTAATATTTCATTCATATTCCAGTTACACAAGTTGTAAGTAACAAAGCTATAACTTTTATGTAAACTGTGCAGATCATGTTCTCCATCAAGGTTTATGGTTTCTAGTATATTGAAGTGTGAGCTGGTAATGGAGCTCTGCAGTCAGTGTTCATCTTCATCAGTCTTCCTTTGGATACCCAGACTGTCCTGATGCTGCAGCTGTCTCTGTCCTCTGATGGGTCCAGGAACACCTGAGCTTCATCAGGTCACCTGTAAAACATGGAGGATTCAGTGTTACTTGTAAGGCAGCACATAATATACAGTATAATATAATATACAGTATAATATAATATACAGTATAATATAATATACAGTGTAATATAATACAGTATAATATAATACAAGTACAACAGCTCATTGTGGCTCACAGTAGTCCTAAGTTATAATCTAAAATAATAAGCAGTGTCACTGGTGGGTTCCTTGTTGCAGCTAACTGTAGTGATGTGTTGTTGAAACAGTCTGAGGTTACCAACACAATGTCTATCTAATGGCAGCAGATACACACACAGGACATTTACTGACTGTAACTGATGTTGGAACAAGTTCCCGGTGCAATAACAGACATTTAGCAGTGAGCCTCAGTGTTTATAATACAATAGGAGATTATATGAGTATAAGATGTTACACTGGACCTACACTTATATCGTCAGTAATAGCAGTACTTCAGTAACGCTAAATAAACAGATCAGAAAACTTCGTCGGTTTGACTCCACATAAAGCCTAGTGAGCAACCCCAGCTGCTGGGTGCTAATCAAAGTTACACAATATTACTAAACTAATGAATCCCTGCAGTTTGACTGTTTCTCTCTCACTGTAGCTCTAGTGTTAACTCTGGTGCACGTTGATCAAGTTTATTTACACACCGTAACACACACACACACACACACACACACACACACAGACACACACAGACACACCTGAACAAAGCAGAGAAACAACAAAGCTAGCGCTAGCTGAGATAACGTTAGCACGTCAGTATAAAGTTACACAATAATCACCATAACTCACTCCCTGTATTTTGTTAGCTTCTAAGGAGGCTTGATCACAGTTTGACTATTTCTCTTTCACTGTAGCTCTATCTTTACCACCGGTACATTTACATACAGCAGCACACACACACACACACACACACACCTGAGCGGAGCAGGACAATGGCTCCGGAATAACAAAGCTAGCGCTAGCTCAGCGAGCTAGCAGCTGATGAGCAGCTACAGTTTGTTCACTTGGAGGTTTTCTGCTCTTTCTAACAGCGACACAAACATATTACTGACTGAGCACTTTAACTAAATACAGACCAACGTAAAGCCAATTACCCCCGACACAAAACCCACAACAGTAACGGAGTTACCCCCCTCCGGCACGAAGCTTGGTGATTCTCGGTATAAACTTATAATAAACTTTGTGTGAATCTCTATAAAAATATCAGCAGGGGAGAATATGGAGACATCTGCACCAGCTGGTTAATAAATTAACTTCACCTTATAAGTTTCATGTTCATCTTTTAACATTTAACAAACATTTAACAAACAATAACTACGTTAGCATCACTGAGGCTCCTGCAGCTAACAGTGGTTAGCATGTGCTAGCATTACACGAACAATGAAAAACAAAGTATAAACTCTTAAAAATACTTACAGTTATTTCCTCTGCCGTCTCTCCACAGACAGTTGGTACAATCCCTCTTTCAGGAACAGTCTTTCAGTCAGTCCAGTGTTGTACTGACCGAGGTTGTGAAAGCAGTCCGACACGAAGGTTCACACACACCTTCCGGTTTTTGTGACTCTAGCCGGACATTGCCGTCAAAAATAATTTACATACATTTACATAAATTTACATATGTAAATTTGTGTTGGGCTGTGCAGCCAATGACTGAACAGTTTGCCTGCTGAGGCCTTTGCCCAGACATTAGGCTGCAGGCTGCAGGCTGGACTTGCTTGTTCTCCGCTAGCTTGCCTTTTATAGTAACAATGGCGGAGCTCCGATAGTCAACAGGAAGTAAAGAGAGGTGGGTGGCAACAGGCAGAGCATGTGACATCACAAACTACACACTTCTGAACCTGCGTGATTTCTCTCCTATGTTCTGACTGAGGCAGCCCACAAAAACATGACTGAGTCATTTTTTTTCATACTTTGCCTGCTGATAGGCCCTCCAGAGTCCCAAATGTACATAATCAAATGATTAAAAAGTTGGTTTTGCATAATATGTCCCTTTTAATTGTGGCACTTTCAGTCCTCCATAACTGACAGCCTCTGGTCTTTTGCTCATTGAAGAAGAAAAGGAGATGCAAGGGCAAAAGATTATTACAGAACGGACTTGTACTGATCTAAATGTGCTACCCTGAACAACCAGCAGTGAAAATGGCTGTGTCCCACAGTAAGGACCTGTTATTTTATTTTGTTCTATTATGAGATTGCGTGGTTTTAGCTATCTGGGGAGATTCACAAACCTATTTTATAATTCCAGCATAATATATAAATAAGCATGTAAAAATAATAATTGAAAGTAAAAAGATGGCAGCAACAAAACCAGAATTCCTTTTTTACAACTTGAAAGCATGAGAATGGATTTTGGTATGAACCACACAGCTTTTCTGTCCCTCGAGCAAAACTGGACCGTAAATTGCAAAGACATAAATTTACACTGTAAAAAGTATCTCAGTGGACCACTTAATTAAATGCATGATAGCTAAAGTAGTTAAAATTCTAATATATTAATTTAGATCGACCTTTTAAGTTGTAAAAAATGTTTTATGAGTTGTGTTGATATAATATTGTTGGTAATTACGTCAATTAAATATTGTGCGTAATTTAAACTAACATGTCTTGTACTAATAAACATAGTTAAGGCTATTTAGCAGCGCAGTTTAGCCATTCTACCCTTCAGTGCAGCATAGCAGTGGATAAGAATGATAAAGTTTCTTTTCGCAAATCTGCTAAGCTTGAGAGAGATTTTTATTTGTGCCATAGGAAAAGCATGATACTTCTTGTGTGTGTAGCTGTAAACTATATTATGTAAAAAAACAAACATTTTTAATTTACATAGATAGTCTTGTAGCTGTAGGCAAATTTCTGTTTGTATGTATTAAAATTGAATGCTTTAGCAGGGTACTTGACTGGCCCACTGTATGTCAGAGTTCACATAGGTTGAGGAGTTGTTCCTCTTTAAGTAATGTGTTTTAGTATGAATTAATACAGCATAGCTAATTGTCTGCAAGACTGAATTCTTCCATTTGTGTGGTCTACAGATAAATAAAGAATTCCAGAGAAAATGGCCAGACTTGACCATTGCAACAATTGAAGTACACAGAGACGTAGGTATCCACTGCCTTGGAGACAAGGGACTGGACCTTTTTCAAGGAGTTTAGAGTAAGTAATTCAACATCTTGAAAGAAAATGAAATCCACATTGGGCAGTGTAAATACACAGGGTAGAAACCTGCTTTTTTTTATAATATTATAGAAGATAATAATATTAATTATATTATTATAATAATATTAAATAATACAATAATATTATTTAATATTATATATATAATATAATATAATAATTTACGGCCAAGTGTTTAAAAAAGACATAAAGGAAAACGTACCTTTTTACTCTCCAAAACTTAGCCAACTTTCTTCTTCTTCTTCTTCTTCTTCTTCTTCATGTCTTTCGGGTCTGGTCCCACAGGACTGGTCCATCCCTCAGGTCAGGTCCCCCTAGTGGCGCACTTCCATTTTGTGGAGTGAATTTACAGCATTTCTCTTGTTTTGGTGTTTTGTAAGTTTTTGCTTCTGCTTCGTTTCTGTTGCATTTGTTTTATGTGTTTGTGTGTTTTTGGTTTTGCATCATTCCTCTGTTTGCACAAATGTGTTGTTTGCGACGTGTTTGCCCTTGTCTGCCACCGTAGTATTATGACCCCACTTGAACACTGCTCTCTGAATGCAGGGCTACTTGTGGTTTCTATAGTCTCCAAAAGTAGAACAGATACTATTATTACTATAATCACTGGTTCATTGTCCCCCATCGTTGTTTTCATCGTCGTCATCATCTTCTTCATTTTCATCATCATAATCATCAGTCATTTTTATTAGTGTTAAAAAAAAAAGAATTCTTGCACTTGGTAATGGTCAATGGTAAATGGACCTGTAGTTGTATAGCGCCTTTCTAGTCTTCCGACCACTCAAAGTGCTTTTACATTACATGCCACATTTACCCTTTTACACACATTCACACAGCGATGGCAAAGCCCATCGAACAGAAACTAACACATTCATACACTTGCTCAAGGATACTTCGACATGTGGCAGGAGGAGCCGGGGACCAAACCAACAACCTTCCGATTAGGGGATGACCCGCTCTGCCTCTGCACCACAGACGCTCTGTACTTGGCCCCAAACACCTCAGAGACTCACTGTCTAAAGATATAGTTACTCTAGATGGTATTACCTTGGCCTCTAGCACCACTGTCAGGAATCTTGGAGTTATCTTTGATCAGGATTTGTCATTTAATTCCCACATAAAGCAGACCTCTAGGACTGCCTTCTTTCATTTACGCAATATTACAAAAATTAGACACATCCTGTCACAGACAGATGCAGAAAAACTATCCATGCATTTGTTACTTCTAGGCTGGATTACTGCAACTCTTTATTATCAGGCTGCACCAATAAGTCCATTAAGTTAATTCAGTTAATTCAGAACGCTGCAGCACGAGTTCTGAAAGGAACTAGGAAAAGAGATCATATCTTTCCTGTATTAGCGTCTCTGCACTGGCTCCCTGTAAAATTTAGAATACAATTTAAAATCCTCCTCCTCACATACAAAGCTCTTCATGGTCAGGCCCCTTCATATCTTAAATAGCTCATAGTACCCTATTACCCCACTAGAACACTACGTTCTCTGAATGCTGGGCTACTTGTGGTTCCTATAGTCTCTAAAAGTAGAACAGGAGCCGGAGCCTTCAGTTACCAAGCTCCTCTCCTGTGGGATCAGCTTCCAGTTTTGGTTCGGGAGGCAGATACCCTCTCCACATTTAAGAGTAGGCTTAAGACGTTCCTCTTTGATAAAGCTTATAGTTAGGGCTGGATCAGGTGAGTCCTGAACCATCCCTTAGTTATGCTGCTATAGGCCTAGACTATCGGGGGATTTCCCGTGATGCACTGAGCTCCTCTCTTATCATTCATGGCGCCTTATATAATATAATATAATAATTTACGGCCAAGTGTTTAAAAAAGACATAAAGGAAAACGTACCTTTTTACTCTCCAAAACTTAGCCAACTTTCTTCTTCTTCTTCTTCTTCTTCTTCTTCTTCTTCTTCTTCTTCTTCTTCTTCTTCATGTCTTTCCTCTTATCTTTTTCCTGAAGAAAAGAAAGCTCAATGTTCAATTCAGGCATCACCCAATAGGGCATAGGTAGCCATCTTGTGTGCTCTACATTACCTCCCCTTTCCAAGCCCAGCTCCCAACCCACTGATTTAAAGTTAGAGGCAAAACTGAGCCAGCTGAGGCGTTTTATACTGCACCTGGGCAGGGGGACGAGCTATGGGAGGAGTTTTGCTGGACTACCGGGGTTGCATTCATAACACCTCACTGTGGTTCACTACATATGCATGTGGAAGGGCAAGGAGGTCCCAGAACAGAGCCATACCGCCAAATGTAATATTCTGCTTTGGAATAGAAGTTATTTTGACAAAAGTGGTCCTCACTGAACTGTTAATATCACTGATATTATTCTTATTATTATTATTACTATTATTATTACTACAGTGACTGGACATTTTGAGCATACTGAACTTCAAATCAAATGACAACATCAAACTTTGATCAGTGGCCAAACCATTTTTGTGTTGGGGGTGGGGGGGTTCTTGACAACTATTTCAAGGACAATTAGGAAGAAAACAAATAAAAAGCTTTTATGTAACTCAAATATTACATATTTTTTCCACAAATAGGCCTATTTTAATTATTTTTTTTTAAATGATTCCATAATTTACTGAGGGCCCATTTCCATCTTTGTTTTAGCAATTTTCTTTATAAAAAGAAAATCGTCCATGGTTCAACACAAGCACACATTTTGTTTCAGCCTGTATACACACAACGCACTTCACCCGTCCCCTTAAAGAGACAGTATCCGTTTTCTAAAGGGTAAGAACAAACATTTCCAATCTTCCAATAGGCAGGCATTCAGGTAAGTAATATTTTAACCTTGAAATAATAATCATATAAATTAACCGTAACACATATAAAGCAAGTTACTTTGACTAGACATTGATATTCCAAAATTAACAAATATGAAATCACTGTTCCAGTGTGCCACACAGATATACTTCCCCCATTAAATATGATCAAGTTTTACCAAAATCACTGATTAAGTTCTCTAACTGATGAATTTTAGCTCTGTGCCACTAAAAATTGACGATTATTGTTGGATGTCATGATATTATTGATTGAAATTGGTTGGTTCCCGCTTATGTAAACATGTGTCACATTTGGTTTTACGGGGGAAATTATTGTTATATTATTATTTTGATATAAAAATAAATTTTTTTTAGCATACATTGTTAAATAGGGTTGGAACATGATGCAGGGTTAATAATGCATTTTCATTTCATCAGCTAGCAACTGCAGCTCTCTCTTCTGCTACCAGGGCAGAAAGGCTCCACCCCCAAAAACGTCATCGCAAGTATGTCATGTTGTTGGGGCTCCTGGAGTACTTTTATTTTGAAAAACCGATGGTGGTCTGTGAAAGCGGACGTACTAGTTGCTGCTCACTTGACGGGTGGTCCAGTAGAAGAGGCCGCAGAGCGGTTCAGAGCGGCAGGGCCGAAGGATTTTAATTGCCCTCATGAGGTGTTCTGTCAGAGGAGTTGTTGAAGACAGAGGTGTGGGCTTTTTCAGTCTACTGCCTGGTGTCAACATGTTGGACAAGAGTAACAGTTGGATTGTGTACATCCTGGAGACTATTCATCCCAGATGATCAGAATGTTCTGTGTCCTCAAACTATGAACAAGTTGCAACAGGATCCGAGAAATACAGGCAAGTTTTGAAAGTCACCAACGGCTTTATTGTCTGAAACACAGAGAACTGAGATGATAGGGTTGTGTAAAAGAGAGACTGTGATCAGTAAGTAGCCTGAAGGGTGAATGCTGCAGTCAGACCAGCTGAATTCAGTGATCGCGGTGACTTTCTCTCTCTCTCTCTCTCTCTCTCTCTCTCTCTCTCTCTCTCTCTCTGTGTGTGTGTGTGTGTGTGTGTGTGTGTGTGTGTGTGTGTGTGTGTGTGTGTGTGTGTGTGTGTGTGTGCTGTCGTGGAGGAATGCAGCAGCACGGTCAGTCAGACACATTCCTGTCTGTCTGTAGTTCTACAGAGCACACATAATTTTAGGGGAGCACGGAACAGCAAGGCAGTCCAACGTTAAGGTAATGATAAAACGCTTTTATTTCTGTCGATTGAAGAAGCTGATATTTCATAGCTGGATCCTTGAATGAAAATGTTTCAGCGGGTTCAATCTGCCTTTGCTGAGCGGGTTGCTTGTGTGCATTTGCATCACCGAAAATGTGATCTTTTGGTTCCACCCTTCCGTTCTGTACGGTTATCATACGGCGGTATCACCATACACTTTGTTTAATCCCATCATGAAACACAACTTGTGGCTTCCCAGGAGTGATTTGGCTCCAGTTCAGCTTCCTCTGCTGGTTGGAAAACAGAAGATGACCAGTATGACGATGACACGCTGAATGTGTGCTTCCTGTGTCAGGCAGGACCTCAGAGTTTATACTCATATTCTGGCTCTCCAGCACACACTGCCATCAATTATTCCTGTAAAATTAAATAAGATCACATCAATTTGGAGGTCTGAGCAGCTTCTGGATCTGATGTGTGTACAAGTACAGCCTTGCTGCTCTACAGGCAAAAACTTGTCAGAGCAGCTGAATGCAGTCCACTGTGAATCAGCTACTCTTTTCATTTGTCCTGCCAGTGGACATGTTTGTGTTGCTGCAGTCATAATCCAAAAGGGGTAAGGCATGTAAATGGCATGCTATTGTAAAAATAAGTTTCCTAACATTTTCTGCACTGTGGCTGTTGTGTGACATACAGTAATATGGTTATGGAGTTTAAACTCAGATTTCACTTTAAAAAAAACAACATCAAATATAACAAAATGAGCCAAACATCTGAAATGGATCATTGTTTAATGTGTCAGCACAAACATCTGTACAAGACCTTTGCCTAAATAACAGTCTAACATTTAGGGCTGCAATGTAAGATTATTTTAATTTTTGATTAAAGCTGCAGTAGGTAACGTTTATAACGTCATTTTCTGAAATTTATACCCTGATAGTAGTACATGAGACAGATAATCTGTGATAAAATCAGGTTCCTCTGGCTCCTCCTAGTGCTCCTATTGACATTTGCAAGAATCCACTGGGCCTGAACGAAAACAACCAATCAGAGCGGGGAAAGATAGTTGATTGTTGAGATTCATTCCCAGGTCATCAAATATTGATGCTGAAAATGAGACTCAACAATCAACTGAGACTCAACAATCAACTATCTTAAAAAGTGTCTTTCCATCTCTCTTGGCTCTGATTGGTTGTTTTGTTCAGAACAGGTGGATTCTTGGTAATACCATTAGGAGCACTAGGAGGAGCCAGAGGAACACGCTTTTTTGCCCCCACAGATTATCTGTCTCCTATACTACTGCCAGAACATAGTGAAAGTTTATATTAAATATAACAAAAAGTTATTTTTATAAAAGTTACCTACTGGAGCTTTAATCATTAAAAAATGTTCATCATCCCAGCCCTACATATTTGGGGTTGGAGAGTCCACCCAACGCTAAAAAAAAAGAAGATATTAATTGTATCAGAGGAGACATAGATAGAAGCCAGTTGTTCACTAATGAAATGTTGCAACCAATGACTTTGTGGCCTAATAAATTAAAGGTCCAGTGTGTAACATTTAGGAGTATCTATTGTCATAAATGGAATATAATATTCATAGGTATGTTTACATTAATGTATAATCACCTGAAAATAAGAATTGTTGTTTTTTTGTTACCTTAGAATGAGCTATTTTTATCTACAGAGGTAGTGGGTCCCCTTCTATGGAGGTTGCCATGTTGAACCATCGTGTTTCTACAGTGGCCCAAAATGAACAAACCCAACACTGGCAGTAGATATTTGTGAGTGTAGCAGAATACCATGGGCAGAATTTTGGCATATTCTGTTAATAGATTAAAAAAGGTTGAAACATGTACAAAGTAGATGTTTTTCTTTCAGTTGATGATGCTTTAATGAACAAAAAACATGTCAGAGATCTGTTTTGAACCTTGTAAACTGGAGAGTTCTTCTTCATCCAACCCAGTGGTCCTAAAACTGGACCCCATGGGGCTGCATTTAGCGTCTAGCTCTGTGTCATTACTGTTGGATATCATGATATTATTGGTTGAGTCCATCAATTTCCCAACCTAATTCTTCTCTCATTTGTTTGATGAATTGTAAATTAATTAAATTCACTGCCCCTTGCTATTGTCCAAGCTAAATTACACAAGCCATCAAGTGGACTAAGAATATAGAGCTGGAAATGACCATAATAGGTCCACTCTAAATAAAATTCAACTTTTAAAAGGAAGCTTTCCCAATATTGTGAATTATTGATAAAACTTCAGTCTTAGGTCGGGTGGAGGGCAATAATTTCTTAGTCATAAAATGTTTGAAAACCACAGATCTAACCCAGAAGAACCAAAAGCATGTTTGAAGAGCTTTGATGAAGTGTGAGGAGGCCCAGCTCCATCTGTACATATTTAAGAAATTACTTAGCTTAGTGAGGTGTCTGACAGCACAGTGAGAACATTCTACATTCATTGTAACATGCTCAGGACCTTACAGTAATTGCACTCGGTGTTTAAAGCAGTTTTTCCATTTCACTCCACTTTGTTTATGACCATGTGGGAACTCAAGAAAACCAGCGCATATGTGAGTGTTTCACTACGTTTGTTGTACCTCGTTGAATTTACAAGCTCCCCACAGACATGGGAGGTTTGGAACAGTTTGAGGAGTTTCACTCTAACTATTTTCAGTGGTGATTAACATTGAAAAAGGACCGTACGTGGTAAACAACCGCTGACTAATGGGTGACAAAGGTGGGGCTAAATATGCCTGGATTCCAGGCATCCATGTATGATGTATAATGTCTCAGACAGGATGACAGATAAAAGGCATTTTGTGTTATGGCAATCAGTTGATTAAATTCTATAAACTGAACTATAAAACAGTTTCCACATTGGAAGCACTGACAGAACTGTACATCTGTGTTTTAACAATACTTACATACTTTTGATAGACACTTTTCTGAAAGATAATCAGATACCAGAGATGTTCACAAGTCTTTTTTTGCAAGTCCAAGTCAAGTCTGAAGTCTTTGGTCACGAGTCCAAGTCAAGTCTCAAGTCTTTGTGGGGTGAGACTTGGTCAAGTCTCAAGTCTTTGGTATATGTCTCTTCTGGTTGTAATGAACCTTCTGTCATCTGCAGCTATCCGGTCTACTAAGAATACTGCACAGCTATATCTAAGAAATTCAAAGCATTTACTGTATTATTATCACTCCTTTATTTATCAGCATACAGTATCAGTACTGATTAGTTGTTTGTTATATGATCACTTTAAACAGGCTTTTGCAATGCAATATGAAGAAAACACACAATGAATGCTTTCATTTAAAGGAAACTGTATTCTTCCAACATGAACATATAGTTACAGTTTATCTTGCCCCCTATTGTGCAGGCTCAGTGGGACCATAATAAGAACAAATATAGAAAATGTTACACCTCACCCAGTCAAAGACATTGTAATTAACATCATCAAATTCAGGTATCTGGATCGGATCGGAAATGAAAAAATGTGGATCGGTGCATCCCTAGTCCCTAATGACACATTCCTCTATCCTCTCACTCAAACTCAGTGTAATGGTAACCTGGTAAACCTGTAACATTAACGTTACGTGGTCAACAATTAACCTGTAGCCTGCCTGTAAGCCGACAGTATAACTGTTTTTTTTCTACGGTTAACGTTAGCCAGTAGATGGTGGCAACATAGATGATTAACGTTACCCGACCTTTTTTTTTTTTTTTTTTTTTTACGTCATGTCAACGCCACTCAATGCAAACAAGTGCGACATGCAAACTAGCATTCACTCATCTATTCAAATATTCAGTTACAAAGCTAGTAGCAAGCTAAGTGAACGTTACATAGCCGATGCTGAACTAACCGTCCATATGCGCTAATGTGACTGACCTATCCGGGTGAGTTTTCAGGTGCCTGATAAAATTTGATGTGGTGGATTCAGCATCCTTGATTCGGGTACTGCACTTTGCAGTCAGCACTCCTTTTGTTGATGCCGTCCTGTTTGAAGTTTTTATAACCAAATGTAATCACAAATGGTACAGCAGCAGCTGCAGGTGTGCTGCCGGTCGCCATAGTTGTCATCCGAGGTACTAGTGTGTGAGGCTGCGAGGCGCGCACCCAATGTGTAATATGGTTACCATGGTTACCATGAAAAAAAGGAAGGAGTCACATTAAGCTCGTCAGACGTTTCAGAGTTTCCTCAATATTAATACGCCAAAAAAGAAAACATAATGATTGTTCATGAGTCCCAAAACACGAGTCCGAGTTGAGTTTGAAGTCTTTTGAGCACGATTCAAAGTCATGTCTGAAGTCTCTGTGTGTGACTTAAGTGCGACTCGAGTTGCAAACTCGAGTCCCCATCTCTGTCAGATACAGATAATCAGTTTTATTCACTTCACCAGTTAGTGGTCATAATGTTATGGCACTATGGGCTAGTGTCAGTGTCTACTTTCCAGGCAGTGAACATGGCTGGGCGGACTGGGACTGAACACAATTTCCAAGATGATGGCAGTTTGACAGGGTATACAGTAGTGATGGCAGTGCAACACTGAAGCTTCGATACGTACTTCAAACCCTGAACTACAATTCCATAGAACCACTGCTTCAAAGCTTGTTTGCTTTGGTGCGAAAAAAATCATGTGACATAGGCCGTCCAAAGCAGCAACTGCTTCATTGCCTGAGTGAATCACCTGACTGGTTCACCGTCCAATCAGGCGATTCACTGGCTCGTCTCGATTTTGTGTGTGTGTGTGTGTGTGTGTGTGTGTGTGTGTGTGTGTGTGTGTGAGAGAGAGAGTGAGAGAGAGTGAGAGAGAGTGTGAGAGAGTGTGAGAGAGTGTGTGTGTGCGCGCATGAATGCCTGTATGTAATTAAAGCCTCCTGTCCACTAACCAGCCTGCCTAATTTGACTGCAGCCTTGCACTTTGCCAGGAGAGGTCACTGTAACTGAAGCTTTGAGTAATGAACCAATTTTCGAAACAATAGGCTCAAGTAGTTCAGTGCTTCACAAAAGCTTCATTTGCCCATCACTAGTATACAGTACTGAGGTAGTTTTCTTGCTGGGTTTGGCTCCTGGCATCCCGGCTGAGTCAGTTAGGTTAGCTGGTTCGCTACTTCTTTCCATCCGGAAACTCTGAAATGATACTGTAACATTATCTATATATAACTATTTTGGACCTGATCTCAAAACAGTCATTACCAAAAATTATCTAACATTAAGCAACATTATGTGGGACTGTATGATTCCAAGTTGGGCACAAGAAGACCTTGTATGGGTCCTATCAAATAGCCCCTTTCCACCACTCATCAGTAAAGTTGATGCTCGTGCTACCAAGCAGCCTGTTATACTCTTAGCATATTCATTAAATTAAAAAATTGTGCACCCCTAGATACAGACTCATACATTTATATTTCAATTAATGGTTGCAACATATACAGTAGACACACCGTTCTAACTTAATACATTTTTTCAATTTCCTCACTTGTCAAAGTTCTCTGACAGGGTGTACCAGCAGTAGAAGCTCTGCATTGACCTGTGCCATGAAGACCCAGAAGGCCAGAGTTGTTACAACAACTTCACCTTCCTGCCGAGGGAAGTCTCGCTTCAGCTTACGAGGCAGAAAGAAGAAGGACAGTGTTATCCAAGGCAAGCTTCGCATCCGCTCCATGCCTGGAGCCTTCCTGGTCCTGGGGGTCATCGTGGTGGTTGTTGGCACTGCTCTGGCTGTGGCGGGATACTGGCCATACCGGATATCGAGATCATCCATCCTGGGAGCTGCAGAGGGGGAAAGTATCTCAGAGTCGCAGACTTCTGGCTGGAGTCTGGGAGCTCAGGGCCTCCTATCCGCAGCCAGCTTTATCCACAGTGAGCGGATGAAACTGCTGGGACCTGTCATCATGGGGGTGGGACTCTTCATTCTCATATGTGCCAACACAGTCCTGTACGAGAACAGGGACAGAGAGACTCAGATGCTGCTGGCTCAGATGCGCAGTGTGATCTGCTCGGTCTCTGCGGCTGTGCCCTCAGCGGACCTTAAAGAAATAGCAGCAGCCAACTCGATGGCCAAACACTACCAGTGGGTAAGCAGTTTACCAGCTGCCCATCTCAACATCCTCTGTCTGCAGCAGATGACCAGCTCTGAGCCCTTGCTTCAGACCAGACATCCCAGAGACCAGGAGGACAGTGTGGAGGGCATCTACCAGCAAGCTGTTCTCCAGACAGAAGCCCTCCACCACCAGGAGTCAGAGCCTCCACCTTCCCTCGACTGCTCCGACTCCAACTCATGTAATTCCAGTCCGACAGAATGTTGTGCACAGTCTGCAGCCCACATGGCCAGCACCAGCTTAAATCTGCAGTTCACCCCAGTCGTCAAGCTCAACAACTGTCTGATGTCTGCCAGCTCAATGTCCACATTGGGGGTGGACGAGGTGGATATCCCAGCTGACCAGCCAAGACGCTGCCACAGTATGAGCTACAGGACTAACCCATACATACGAACTGGTGTGCATCTTGAGGAAAGATTCCACACAGCTGGAGAGGAGGGTCAAATAAAGCAGCTGGTAGTGATGAGGAGAGATGCTGGTTCACAGGTTTGCGTGAACATCCCCGGGCAGGTTGTGGATGCTGCAGAGGAGCAAACACACCGAAGCTGGCCTCGCCTAGACTTGGGCAGCGGGAGACGATACCTGAAACTAGAGAACAAAGAGGACTCAGTGGACAAACTGCTGGACCAGTTAGAGCAGCAGTGTTCTCAGTGGGATAAGAGTTTTGGCTCTGGGCCTTTCCAGTGATTGGCTGTCCTTCACAGTCCTGAGGGTACTTTAGGATACAAACACCCTGACAACCAAGGAGTAATGATATTTTTGCCTGGATTCTAACACTGCACGATAGTTTTGGTTTTAAATACTGTGCAGAGAGGAACTGAGTCCTGGATCATTTGGAATGCAGTATTTCTCACAGGAATCTTCCAAAACTTGTTCTCAATCTTAAGTGGAATATTGATACACAGAGGTTATTTGCTTGGCTGGATTTGGCAGATGTTTTCTATAATTGAAGGAGAGGAACAATATACAGACCCTACACTGTCACAGTTGAGCGAAGCTATTTGACAGACTGTTTACTTCTGCAGTTTGGTTTGCAGCAATGCAAGAAATCAACTTGCATCTCAATGCCAAAATGGGTTTGCCTGTTTCCAGGTCACAGTGTGCACAAGCTAGAGAAGAAGAGATAGAATGGTGCGGGAATGCAGAGATTTGTTTTCACTGTGCAATCAATTTTGAACCAAACTACCAGGACCCCTGAGCCCATAAGGTGCTGACAGCTCTTGACAAATGCAACTAGTATATAAAAATGGGTCTTTTTCCTCAGCTGAGGAGGTCCCATACTCTAAATGCAATGCATGACAGTGATGTACAGTATGTTACATCGTAATACTTATGCAGAGTAATGTCATTGTTATGTGTATAAGAAGTAATGATAGTTGAAAGGTAATTCTTGTTTATTATTACTTGGGTCTTATTTTCTTAGGGTTGGCCATTATTTCTACACAATAACAGTGTTTTCACCAAGTTCTTTGCCAAGATCTGGGAACACGATGACATAACTACAACTGTCTGTCTCTGAACTGTGATGCATGTTTGTCATGGAAAGTTTAAGTAATAATAATAATACAGTTTGCCTTCATTTTCTTCTGCACCGTTTTCACTAAGGGTCCTTCCCAACAGTTATACAGGCGCATAACGGCACATACCCCAGTAACCTTCACACACCTTATAAGCAGTATATAAACATTTCAAGCTGCAGTAAGTAACTTTTATTAAACTAACTCAATTTCTGAAACACACATGACAGTAGTACATGAAACAGATAATCTGTGAAAAAATCTGGTTCCTCTGGCTCCTCCTAGTGCTCCTAATGGTAATTGCAAGAATCCACCGGGCCTGAACAAAAACAACCAATCAGAGCCAAGCCAAATAGTTGTTATTCTCATTCCCAGGGCCATTTTATGTATGTACATGTTAAAATGCTCTTATATCTGCATACAACCACATTATAGTGTGTTATAAACCATTTATGAAATCTTTTTATATGCTTATGAATGCTAAATAGGGGGTCTTAAAGTAAGGTGTTACCAATTTGGTTAACAAACCTATTTTATCTTCTGACTACTGAGGACTACTACTGTTTTATGGTTTTATGATTTTATTATTACTGATAAGAAGGATGGCCAAAACTATGAAAATAAGACCCAAGTTAAAGAAAAATGAATTATCCTTAATGAAGGAGGCTTTCTCTTTGTGTTCCCTCACCCTGTTGATGCAGTATTGGCTCCAGTTAGTTAGCTGGCTATGTGTCATGGAGGGAATAGAAAATAAATCAGTCTCATGGACCCCTCCTTCCTTGTCCTACCCCCCTCCCTTTACACCATGTACAGATGTGAAGAGGCGACCCCTCCATGTTTGAAACAACAGTTATACTCTGGGTTTCTTTCTGTCTGTGCTGTCTGTTCTGTATGCCATGTGTGACACTGTGTGTTCTAAATGTATACCAAGCAATATGAGCAGCCTGACAGAACAATCACTGGCTGTGTCCACCAAATTAAACAATATTGCCGTGCCTGTGTTGCAGATATAAGGCAAAGTAAAATCTGCTTCTGTTTGCTGTTGTCTGATTTATTGTCAATAATGGCACTTGGTTGGACATGTATGCAGAATATAATAATCTCTTCACACTTGCTGCTAATGACCCCATTCCTCACATCAAAGGAGAGAGATATTTCTCAGGCTGAAAACATCCAGCTTGTGTCTGGATCAGTGAGGCCCACATTCAGTTTATCACCTGATGAATGAAAATGTGGGAAATTGTTTTTTCCCTCTCCTGCTCCACAGTGCCAGCTTAATAGTTGGAAGCAGCCCTCAGCAAGGATGGCAGGGGGGAATTCCCCAGCTGCAATTATCCTCAGCAGAGCCTCCTGCACATTCCAATTTTTCCCCCTTCTTATTAGATTTTATGGTTCCTTCTGGGCAGGTATGCAATCCCTGGCGATCTCTTTTCATTTTATTGGTCATTTACAAGATGGCTTTTGGGTTTCTAACAGCTCATAAAGCTAGCAGGCCGGACCTCTGCCATCTGCAGCAAAAGCACATAGATAGAAGGTTACATGGCTGCAGGACAGCAAGAAGGTGCAGATGTCAGAAATACAGCCTCTGAGCCAGGCGTGATTTGTCAAGCTTTCACCACACTGCCAAAATAGAACAAAATGAGGAACAAGAGGTTCCTTTAATAAATGGCTCTATTGATTGAAGATGCAGCCAGGACTGGCACATAATTGTTGCTCCATTAGTTTCTGTGAAACAGTGACATCTGCAGACTGAATAAGAGCAAGAATTATTACCATGGTACCATGGTTTTGCCATTTGCGCCGCGTTTGTCCTTGTCGGCCACCGTAATTATGTATTGGAAAAAACAATTGGCCAACTGATGTATCAGTCAGCCTTCATCAAACAACCAAACAACTCAGTCACACATCAGGAAAGTTTTAGCTCAACTGCAATCAACTCCAATTTTACAATTGCACGGCGATGAGATCGGTAAAATCAGATATAATGCTCACAGTGAAGGATTACCTGCTGTAACTCAAGGACATTTCGAAACCTTTGTAAGTTGACTTTCATACTGCAGTGGAAAAACTGTATTGTGTGCACACAACTGTATAGCTGATGAACCACCTTAGAAGTATTTTATTCAAACAATTAAACCCCTTTAAAAATGTATCCTAAAGCCGATTTAAGGTACTTATCTCAATGTTGTTAATATAATTTAACCAACTGAAGTCACTGAAAGTTAAAATTTTGTGAATCCAAGATAACAAAACATACATAGTACACAAGTACATTTCATATTTTTTAAATGACAAATCCCCATCACAATGTCTTAATAAATGCTGTTATTTCTGGTTCCCTTTGTTTGATAAATCCTAAAGGTTAAGTTGAATTTATCTCATTTGCTTGTAATGTCCTATACTATAGTTCTGAAGTCAAGCCTGGTCCAGTATGCACATCCACTGAGAATGGACTTCACAGTGAAGTAGGAGACATCTTGTGGAATTGTTATTAAGGTAGAAGAGTAGATTACTTTTTAAGGATTTTAATGTGAAAAATATAATTTTGTGTTGAGAAAACTCATGGTAAATGGACTGTACTTATAAAGCGCCTTTCTATTGACCACTCAATGTGCTATACACTACATGCCACACTCACCCCATTCGCGCACATTCATACACTAATGGCAGTGGCTGCAAGGTGCCAGAACAGAAACTAAGCATTCACACACAGTCATACACAGCACCGGGAGCAATTTGGGGTTCAGTATCTTGCTCAAGGACACTTTGACATGCAGCGAGAGGAGCCGGGGAAACCGCCAACCTTCCGATTCGTGGACGACCCGCTCTACCTCGGAGCCAAAGCCTATATATACATATCAGAAACAAAATATTAAGTAAACTATTTGTATTATGTCTTACATGCCTGGAGGGGATCTTTAAACTTTTCAAATGAACATTACTTTTTACGTGAAGGAGAAAGAGTAGATTGTAGTTGATTAAATGTTTTGTGGAAAAACCATATCAGGCACAAATGATAAAGAATTTGTATATGTCTTAAAATATGTATGGAGGGGATCTGTCAACATCAGGATGATATGCCTAAAAAATATATATAATAATGTAGTGTAAGTGGAGTTTTAAAAATAAGAATTAAATAAGAAAGCAATACCTGTACTGTACAGGTACTTATCTTGAGACTCAATATGCATTTTTGGGTGGAATGAGCGAGAATATGCAGGAAATATCTCAAAAATCCTTCAAAAATGTTATGGTATCTCACTCACATTTCTTAGAGATCATTTAAAAATTGTTTCTTAGCATAAAAATGGAGCCCAGAACTCCTGTATATGAGGACAATGCCACATGTAGCAAAGACGATAACCTATGACCAATCTGGTATTTATTACAAAATAATTACAACTTAAATAATATCAATTTGCTTTCATTTGATGCACATTATGTGGTTAGCTTGTGCCTGTGGCAGCGGCCACCCCTAAAATATGCCTGGCCACCCAAAGTTCGGTGTCAAATTAGATTAGATTGAATTTAAAAATGACTTGTTTAAAAGCTGAAATTATTTTAATGAGTTGTTATAGCCACATTTTAGTAGTATCTATGTATTTGGAATAATGTCTGAAATTAAATAATATTGATTTCTAATGCCACTTGCTATTTCTATAAAATGCTTTTCAATGTGCCACAATAATGTAATGTAATGTAATGTAAAGGCTCTTTGCCCACCCCATGATAATTAAATTCATAGAATAACATATGGAATAAATAAAATAAACAAATATATCAAAGCGCTTTTACACTACATGCCACATTTGCCCTTTCACACACAATTTACTCAGTGATGCACAGCATCAGGAGCAATTTGGGGTACAGTATCTTGCTCAAGGATACTTCGACATGTAGGAGGAGCCAGGGAACAAACAAACAACCTTCCAATTAGTGGAAAACCGGTTCTGCCTCTGAGCCACAGCCGCCCTAAAAAGATAGTGATAATATAATTTAATCTTGAAACAGTGTCCATCCACTTTGACAACATTTTAACACCAAGCATTATCAATGTAAACACAGAGCGCAGGATGAGAGGATGCAGACTCTGACAGCTCAAAACATGGTCCACCTGTCTAGGATCTGGGAAGTTGATGGAGCAGGTCTCTGTAAAGATGTGGGCACAACAGTCTCTGATTTAACGTTGTTTTGCCAGCACAAGTCCCATTTTGTCCAGACCGGACATTATTCAGGAGCAGTCTTAAGTCTAAGCTGGACCAGCATATGAATCCTATCTGGCTCTCTTCCTCTCTTCCTGGGGCGACAGCGGCCGATGTGGTGGGCTGGCGGGGTGGTCACTCAAACATCATTCAATGATGTTTTCAGCAATAAAGCTGAAACACCCAGAATATATTAAAAGAAAAATGTAGCAAGTTTGAAGGAGCTACCAGCCGCTGTTTCCATGGCTGTAAAACTACAGGAAACATTTAAACATTTGTTACTAAGTCTTGCAATATATGCAACAATGAATTGATACTAACAATTGTTATAAACTATAAACTATATTATAGAAGCTTTGCACACAGCGGTACCATCACAGTGCTATTTGGCTGATAGTAAAGTGGGTGGCTAGCAGATGTTGGGAATTGGCAATCATGATGCATCTAACAATCAGCCAATCAAGATGCATTTAACAACCAGGCAATCAAGATTCCTTTTTAGCTCTGCGTCCAATATGCAGTTGCACATTAAACCAGGACGTCTGTCTATACTTTGCTTCATCTTTCTCTGCAACGTTTTTTATTACATCACCAAAAATGTTGTTGCTAATGATGAACTCAGGATCTTTCAACAGTCTGATTGGTGGATCACTGATGTACCAGTTAGACGTCGTCTATGTTAACTTTTACATAACTGTACATACAACAGCATATAACATATGTACATTAGTACAAGCTATGAAATTTTAAACCACTATGACAGAGGGGACAAAACCTTGGCTAAACCATTCATTTTTCAAGTGTCCTGTAGAGTAGATTCAAAAATGGTTTGAGGGGTCAGTCATATACTATGGTCCCGTGCGAGTGATGGCTCTGTTATTGACATCTGAAATATTGGGGGTTAGGAGACCAATAATCTTGAAGCAATATGTGCAATACAGGACAGCTTGATTTTGTTGGCGATAGACAGTGTGGTTGGAAAACACTGGGAGCAGTAGACCGCCATATTCTTATCTTAGCCTAGACACTTTTTTTTACTGTATATCTACTTGTATTGCCTTACAGTTTGTTTATAGCCTAATGTTAGCATTTTTTTTTACATTACGAAAATCGTAAGTGAAGATTATCTCTCTGAACATCAAGTGTAAGTCTCATAAACCTTTTTCTAAACAGAACAGATTTAACACAATAATCAAGGACCAATATTTCTGGGGTATTGCATTTTAAATTCAATGCATAACAATAACAATAGAGAAACTGATAAACTGTACAATTAACCCAAATAGCGAACGCAAAAACTACATGAAGTAGTGAACTTAGAGATTTGGATGAATTTTAATCAGATTTTATTTTCTGTGAATAATGATTAGAGAGTTAGAGATATTTTAGGAACATTTATTACCTGTCTGTATTGTGTATTTTTCTTTAACATTTTTAACAATCATACATACTTAGTGGGCATCCTTTTTGACAAATTAAGTGTTTTCTTCTCCCTGATGCTTGGCCATTGTTATATTAGCTCTAAGCAGGACGGATGTCAGTCAGAGAGAGAAGGCTCCATGAATATAGTTCATGTGTTCATGTCTTCAAATTTTACATCTTAAAGTTTTAGATCCAAACTTTAAAAATAACTATTTGATTTACTTTTTTTTTTCCCCCAGAAATGAACAAAATTCTGATATAGTCCTATTGTGTGTATTGTAAAATAATTCTTATACCTCTTAAAATCAAGAAAAAACTTGTGACCCCCCCATGAAGCTTTGGTGACCCCTAGTGGGGGTTCTGACTCCCAAATTGGGAACCACTGCTCTAAAGCAACAAGGGTTGGGGCTAATGGGCTTTGCATTTTGAGGTTTGCACCAAACTGACAAACCATGATTTCTCACAAAGAAAGTTGAAATAATTCAAAATGGTAAACATAACACAAACCTACAGAATGTTTAAAATATCAGGGAGAGTTACATGTTTAGTAACACTGAGGATATCATTTAATGAAAAGAAGAAATGGGAATACAGAATGGGCAAAAAAACCTCCAGAAATAGCCTCCCCTCCCACCTCACAATTCTATGGTGTTTCATGTTCCAGTCTGATCCCAGCTTTATAATGAAATTATGTTAATTATCATTAAATACTTCTCACATACCTTGGGTATCTTGTCAGCAGAGCCTCTTTTCACACAGCAGAAATATGTAGACAATTCCCTACAATTCCCCTGTAATTTATAAGGCTGATACAGCAGCCTCTAGCAGGGACGAGCCCAGCCAGCAGATGACTTTCAAATAAAAATCAATTTAGACCTAATTAGGGGTCTACATAATTGTAGAATACAGTCCTGATTTGCCGTTAGTGTGCATGTCACACATGGTTAATACTACAGGTCACAGAATTCTGGGGGCAGGAAAATAAACTTTTTTTGGTTTGCTCACCACATGGGTCACCGAAGTCTATCATCTGTAGATGTTATATGGCAGCAATGAACAGTGGCACCCAGTGTCAAGCTCACTGACAAACACATTGCATTTCCTGTGACTAGTTGCAGCTGCAGTGAATGACTTGATTCTCTCAGAGTCGTCAAATTTTGGCAACAAAATTGCTGTCACACCTATCTTGACTCACTCCTAAATCATTATATACTGCAGCTTGGTCAGTGGCCCACCACTTCAAAATAAGATGCTGTAGGATCCCTCCAGCGTAATTTCTGGACCGTCCACCATCGAGCGATGATAAAGAGCAAGAAAGTCTGCATATGAAGATGGTGGGGTTGTGGGGTGGATGGGTGACTCGAGGACCTTTAACCACATGGCTGTTTATGTCAGTCTACCATTTCTTTGAAGTAGTATATGTAATTTATGGACGTTACATGTTTATTGTTATCAGTGGGCACTAACAAAATAAGAAAAAATCGTGGATACAAACAAAAATAAGAGGGAATTTGTTCCATGCTTTCTGCATGAGGAAGTAATGTATGTATGTAACGTTAGCTACATTATGTAAGCGTGAACAAGTAAATGTTTCAGGTATGTAACATAACTTACGTCATTTTTTGATTCCTAACCAAGTAGTTTACCTGCCTGATTCTAACAAACTGTGCCTGTTTCACAACATCAACCCTGTAAGCTTAATTTTGAAAGTGTGACCACACGTTGCCTTTTTATTATTGCTAAGTTGACCCGAAGTTGTGGATGTTATACATTTATTGCTGCTAACTTAACACTGCGTGTCCAGAAAGGATGTAAGAGGGGCATCTATAGCATCATATTTTGAAGCGGAGGGCCACTGACCTAGCTGCAGTATTTTACAACTTTTATTTTAGTTGGGAGTGAGATCAAGTTGGTCACAAATAGTTTTGGCCCAGTAACCTCTGTGGCTGTGTTAAAATAGGGAGCCATCTACAGACCTCACTGTCAACAGACTTCAGGAACTATTTCTTCTGAAAAAAGAAAGAAAGAAAATGGTGTGGTACTGTGGATTATCTAGAATAACAGAGACACAGCTTTTTTTTTATATTTAAACACCGCACATGAAATTCTATTCACTATCATTATTCTAGAGTAGAGTCCGAAATCTCAAAACCTGGACCAGAAATATCTTTGTTGGCAAATACTGTTGTAACCCTTTAACATTATGTGCAAGAAGCAGCTATGTGCTGGAGTAATAATTGGCTGCATTGTGTGTATGTGCCTTTAAACATTGAACCAGCATGTTGGGTCAGTGATAGCTTCAGGAAGACTTCTTTCGGTGTTATTCATACCCAATCTTCTATATGCTAGCCTCTAGTCTGGTCCACTGTGACTGAGGTGCTCTCTGACTGAGCTCCTATAAACATGCTGAAGTTGTATTAATGGAAAGATTATGTGCTGATCTGTGTTTATGTCTGCAACTGTTGAGCTGGAGTTGATGTTTACAGCTGAGCATATCTGTCCATTTATAGGTTTTAGTTTGTGTGGTGTGGCCTGTGTGAAAAGGCTGTGGGGAGCTTCCCAAACTCCCTGACTTGTTTACTAGTCATCTCATGGTTGCAATCAGGAATCTGCTCCAGTGCTACCAAGGCCGGATGGAGGGGGCACAGGGAGAAGAGAGTCTATCTGTTTTTCAAAAAAAATACACACTGAAGAAGATATCCCCAATGGGGAAATTATTTTTTCACTCTAAATTTTACACACACATAGGCCCGAAATCATGCACACACAGGGCTTATAGACATGCAAAAATTAATTTATTTAGCTGACATTAAGAGCAGAGCAGTTACGCTAAAACTTGTTATGGTGTCCAATTTTGGACCATAATGTTGGACCATCAATGATGTTTTGGACCATCAAATGGCCTGGGGTAAATAGTAAATGGTAAATGGACTGTGCTTATATAGCGCCTTTCAACGATTCAAGGCGCTGTACATTACATGACACACTCACCCCATTCACACACATTCATACACCGATGGCAGTGGCTGCCACGCAAGGTGCTAACTGCTCACCAGAATGGAAACGAAACATTCATACCCACTCATACATGCACAGCATCGGGAGCAATTTGGGGTTCAGTGTCTTGCTCAAGGACACTTCATGCAGCAAGAGGAGCCGGGGATCAAACCGCCAACCTTCCTCTACCTCTGAGCCACAGGGGTGCCAATTTAGTATAAATGAAGATTTAGTATAAATGTGACAAATCAAGAACCACCAACAGTTGTAAACCTTTTATACTTTGTAAAAGTTTCTGTGGGGAGGGAGGTGGGGTTTATTCGTGTTGTTTTATGTTGTCCAGAGCTGCCAGAATAACTGCTTTTGCTTGTTGACATTTGTTTTTGGGTGTCTCAGATTGCTTTTATTTTTCCATTTGTGTAGCCTACATGTCAAGGCCTAATGGTGAAAATCAGACAATTCAATTCAATTCAATTCAATTTTATTTGTATAGCGCCAATTCATAACAGAAGTTATCTCTGGACACTTTTCAAATAGAGCAGGTCTAGACCGAACTCTTTAAAACATTACACAGACATTAGACAGACATGAGTACCACTTCACTGGTCTCATGGAATGTGTGCGGTCTTGGGCATACAGTTAAACTTAAAGCAGACATAGTGTTTCTGCAGGAAACCCATATAAAAGCTACAGAGCAGAGGCGGCTGAGAGCTAATTGGATTTCCCAAGTTTATCAGTCACCGCTTACTTCCAAAGCTAGGGGTGTCGCCATTCTCTTTCGTAAGAGAATTCCATTCCAACTTGCTACAACAACCACGGCTCCAAAAGGCAGGTAGGCCTGCACGATAAATCATTCTAAAATCGCGATTCACCACCGTGCGCGATTTAATTTTGAAATGACTTTGATTCTCATTTAATTTTACGAGCCGACTGCATCACAAACGCTTTCTTCTGTGAGTTTAAGCGCTCCCAAGCGCTGCAGGTTAACGTTAGGTTCTCACAAAGTTCAGGGCTAGTTCACCCTCAGCCAATGACAAAGCACCTTTTAGTCACGTGTTTCAATTGTGGAGCGAGCGCTGTAGTTTGGAAAGTCTGCAGCATCGTTGAACTAGACTAGTGCGACAGGACTAAAAATGGATGATGAAAACCCAGGTACCAGGGATGAGAATCAGCCAACCACGTCTCAAACCAAACTCGTTTCGAAAAAAGGCGGTGTGGAAGTATTTCGGGTTCAAGCAAGACGACGAGGGTCAGTCTAATGTGATTTGCAAGGCATGCTTTGCTGTCGTTGCAGCACCGCAAGGTAATACCACAAATCTTTACCAGCACCTCAAACGTCACCACAAAGTGCAATATAATGAAGCCATACAAGGCAAGAGATCCAAAAGTCATCCAACAACGCAGATATCTATTATGGACACCTTGCACAATGCGACGCCATACCCACATAACTCCAGTAGCAGTAAGGAAATAACAGAAGCAATTGCTTACCATCTAGCAAAAGATATGGTTCCAATAAACACCGTAGAACGTGGCGTAAGATGATCCGTTCTGAGCGGCTGTTCAGTACAGGGGGCAACATTGTGACATGCCACCGTGCATCACTAAAGCCAGAGCATGTTGACAGACATGTGTTTCTGGCCAGGAATTTTAAGTGCCATATTCAGGGTCACATATAGGGTCATGTGAGAGGCCTACGTCCCAAAGAAAATATAATTTAATTTACTCTTTTGTAATGGCCAAATTAATATTCATTTTCTTTTGTCACTGACGCCTTAGTAGGTTGGCAGATTTGTGTTTTATTTATGCTTATTTATGTTACAATTTTTAGAGCCTAATTGAATGGCCAGTTGAATGTTTGTTTTCTTTTTTCATCGAAGCCTTCATTTACAGGTGTGTGGAGTTGGCTCAAGAAACATTAAACTAGTTATAAAAGGCCAGCAATTAAAGACAATGTGCTGCTTTATGTACAAAATAAATCATTCATTTTTGATACTGCACTTCAATGGTCAATTGATGGCCCTTTTATTTAGACACTGAAGCCTCAGAATGTTGAATGATGTTTCAGTTTGCCTATTTAGAGCCATGTTCAGGGCCATATTCAGCGCAGTGTGTTAAAGTTCACTATTTTTGGTAACATACTTGAATGGCCAGCTGAATGTTCATTATCTAAATGGCCAGTATGCACTTTACTTTCTTTATTCATTGAAGCCTATGTTTACAGGCTTGTGGCAATGTGCAATGTGCTACAGGTGCCAATAAAATCCATGTTTGGTACTGTCAATTTGTTTTGTTTTGTCATGGTTCATGTGTGCAATAAACTTTACACTACAAAAAATCGTGGCAGAGAATCGTGATATCAATTCTAAGCTAAAAAATCGTGATTCATATTTTTCCACGAATCGTGCAGGCCTAATGGCAGGTATATTATGATTACTGGAAGTATTAATTCGTTCCCTGTCACCTTTCTGAATATATACGGTCCAAATACAGATGACCCAAATTATTTTCGCAAAGTATTTGATCTAGTTCCAGACCTCAGCACTACTAATTTAATTATGGGTGGTGAATTTAACTGTTACCTTGACAGACTTTCCTCTCGTGCTCCAATCACCATAGCGTCTGTCCAAACATTGAATAATCTACTTCCATCTAAATCCAGAAACATGATTGATGTATGAAGGCTGCAGCATCCAACAGACAAGGACGATTCCTATTTTTCCCATATCCATGAATCATACACAAAGATTGACTATTTTTTAGTGGATGCAAAATGAATATCTAACATCGTACAGACTAAATATCATAATATATTATTAGTTCTGTCAAACGATTAAAATATTTAATCGCGATTGAATGCATTAATGTCATAGTTAACTCGCAATTAATCACACATTTTTATCTATTCTAAATGTCCCTTGATTTCTTTTTGTCCCATTATTTTTTCTCATTTAATGCGCTTATCAACATGGAAAAGTGCATCGGCTTGCTTTGTGCAAATGTTGTTTTTAGTGAAAACAACATTGGCATTGGCATACTTACCATGGCTTAATACTTTTCTCAAGTTTGCTTTGAGCATAGCAGTCAGGCTACTGCTCTTTATTCACCAGAGGCTCATCAACCCAGCCTCTTATTTCAGAAAGAATGAACAGTAATGGTTACCAATAAAAGGTAAGCCTACTACTTCTTTGCTTTGAGCCAGTTACGCAAACAGACAAGCCTGTTGACATTTTCAGACAACAAGGAATCCAACCATTTCGGCGTCTCGCGCTCGCAATCCACTCAAAACGTAACGTCTACTACTCTTAAACAAGTGTGTGCGACGTGCCTGTTGTTTTGTTTCCGGTCTAGCTAGATCCGGTGTGGTGTTGAATTTTTTCTAACGTTACTAGCTGTTGCAACAGCATGTGAAAAAAACTACAAAGTGTGCTAGGCGTTAATCTCACGATAATCTCACAGACTCGACGCTCTGGGAAACCCTCAAAGTAGTTATGAGAGGCCATATAATTTAATTTGAAGCTTCAAAGAAAAGAGAACAGCCGTCTGGTCGAAATTGAAAATGCACTTCCAACTCTCGAACAGTCCTATAGGGACTCCCTGTCACAGGAAGATTTTGAAGTTGAAATACAAATACAATCACATTCTCATTCGAACCATTGGCAAACTCCTACTTAAAATTAAACAAAAACACTTTGAGTTAGGTGATAAACCAGAGAGGCTGCTGGCCAGACAGTTGAAGGGTGCTCAGGCGAGCCGTGCAATTTATAAAATAAAATCCAACACAGGAGACTTGCTGGACCCTAGGGAAATAAACACTTGTTTCAAAGATTTTTACTCAGAATTATATACTGCTAAGTCTAGAGCAAGTAGTACAGATCTCACTAATTTTTTTGACTCCCTCAGCCTGCCAACATTAGATGAGTCATCCAGGTTGGAACTTGATTCAGGCTTCGCGGATGATGAGTTAGTTGAGGCAATTAAATCATTTCCCTCTGGCAAAGCAGCTGGCCCAGATGGGTTTGGCTGTGAGTTTTATAAGGCATTTCATAAAACACTCGCCCCACTCTTGCTTAGGATGATCAAAGACTCCACTGAGAACAAAACATTTCCGGGGTCACTGTATGAAGCGAATATATGCCTATTGTTAAAAAAAGGCAAGGAAGACATCGAGCCTGGGGATTACAGGCCCATTGCTCTCCTCAATTTTGACCAGAAGTCAATCACGAAGGTGCTAGCCAACAGGTTAGAAAGGCACATCTCTTCAATTATACATCCTGACCAAATGGGGTTTATCCCAGGTAGATTCTCATTTTGTAATGTGCAGCGACTTCTGAATAATATATATGCCAACCAGTCAGGCGACTCCAGAGCAGCTGTCTTGGCCCTCGACGCTGCCAAGGCATTTGACCACATAGAGTGGCCTTTTATGTTCGAAACTCTTAGGATATTTGGAATTGGGGACTCCTTCATTACTTGGGTCAAGATTTTATACCTCTGCCCAAAATCCCCACCAATAGTGATAAATCTGGGCCTTTTGGGTTGTACCGTGGAGTCAGGCAGGGTGACCCGCTGCCGCCCCTACTCTTCGATGTGGCCCTGGAGCCCCTTGCGATAGGGATCAGGAGTCATCCTGGCATCAAGGGCATTAAGATAGGGGAGATGGAAAGCCGGGTGGGTCTTTACACGGATGATACATTATTATATCTCTTGGACCCAGAGGCGTCTGTTCCCCCTTTGCTTGATTTCATTAACTCATTTGGCGAACTCTCTGGCTATACAATCAACTGGGGAAAGAGTGAGTTCATGCCCCTATCAGACAGTTTAGACCCACGTTTTCTTGACGCATTGCCATTTACACTAGTGAAAGATCACTTCACGTATCCAGGGCTTAAAATACCCCGTGACCCTAAGCATTTATTTAAACTTGATGATCCTGAAGCTAAAATGCAACATAGAGAAATGGAGAACTCTGCCACTGTCCATGGTGGGGCGTATCAATGCAATCAAGATGGTGGCTCTCCCTAGGTTTTCATACTTATTTCAGAATGTTTCTCACCTCAGCAATTTTTAAGAAACTAGACTAAATTGTCTTTCCTTTTATTTAGGGGTACAAGGCGCATATCTAAAGCACACCTGCAAAAGCCTACAGAGGAGGGGGTGTTTGGTCTCCCCGTATTCAGGAATTATTGTTGGTCAGCTAATGCTAGGGCCTTGATGTACTGGCTGCAGGGTCAGCCCGGTGGGGCTCCTAACAGCTCTCCCCTGTGGTTAAGCATTGAAGCCACAGCGGTACAAGGCTCCTCCCTTTGCACCTTACTTTTTTCCAAGACAGAGTCTCCTTGTAAACTTATTGGTAACAACTTTATTTTGAGAAAATCCCTTAGGATCTTGAATCAGATAAGAAGCGTTTGCCAGCTGCCGAATACTTCTATACACACTCCTATATGCCATAACCATTTTTTTTTTTTTTACCATCCCAGGCGGATGGGGTGTTTGTAGACTGGAGAGAGAGTGGACTTGTGGCCCTCGAAGACCTATATGACAATAGATAGACAAACATTTTGCTTCATTTGGTCAGCTGACAACAAAGTTTAACACTTTTGATATCTCCAAATCAGGCACTATGTTAAAGGCGTATTTCCAAACTTTGAAACCATGCCAATAAGTTGCCCATTCTATGATCTCATGCTGCTTCCTCCTGACTCCAGGCACCTAATATCTCGCTTTGTGTCCTTGTTCTCCACCTCCACATCCACTCATCATCACAGAGAAGCCTGGTCTAACGAGCTGGAGCTTGAGGTGTCTGACGATACCTGGAATGAAGCTTTGACTAAAATTCATACCTGTTCTATCAATGTTAGATACAAATTGATTCAATTCAAAGTCGTTCATCGATTGCATTATTCTAAGCTTAAACTGCATAGAATCTATCCATCGCTTTCTCCACTGTGTGACCGATGCGGAGGTGCAGATGGTTCGTTATCACATCTTTTTTGGTTATGTCCTCAAATGCATAAGTTCTGGTGTGATGTATTTCAGTGGCTTAGTCTGGTCTATAACTTGGTGCTCAGAGAATGCTCTCAGGTACTCGCCTGAGATACAACAAGCACTAATGCTTGGCATGGTTGCTGCAAAGAAAATTATTCTCCTGGACTGGAAATCCTCCACTCCCCTTTGCTTTCGAAAATGGCTCAACGAAATGACTGGGATTATCCAGATGGAAAGGATATGCCTCCACAACTCTAAAACACAAAACTGCTTTCTGAGCATTTGGGGGTCCATTCATTGACTATCTTAAAGACATGTAATCCTTTTCTGTAGAGATGTGCTCTTGACTGTACTGCAACTTATATTTCTGTAACACCTGGCCATGTAGATAACAGCAACATTACATTCATCCAAGACACATTTTAAATTTTATCTGGCAGCTCTGTTGTTCTGTGTTATTCTGTTGTTGTTGTTGTTTTTTTTCCTCCTCTGTTGCTGTGCTTTGTTTACATAAAACCTGAAAAATATGAAAATAAAATATTCAAAAAAATATGAAAGGTGAACAACACAAAAGTTAACTTGTGTAATCATTCAAAGCAGTTTTCAAGCCAATATTTGTTAGTCTTGCAAATTGAGAATGAATGGGAAGTATGGAAATTACCCTGGGGACACCTACAGAAGTACCAGTGGTAGATATATGCAATATGTGTGGGAGGGAGCTGGAGACAAGGCCACTGTTAAAAATCTGCAGAGTTGTTGTTCAGGTTCCTCTAGTGGAAAAGGAAAAACCTGACTTCTGTTTTGTAAATGGTAAATGGACCTGTATTATATAGCGCCTTCCTAGTCTTCCGACCACTCAAAGCACTTTTACACTACATGCCACATTCATTTTATACACATTCACACAGTGATGGCAAAGCCCATTAAACAGAAATGTATTCAGACACACTCACACACAGATTAAAGGTTCAGTATCTTGCTCAAGGATACTTTGACATGTGGCAGGAGGAGCTGGGGATTGAACCAACAACCTTAGATTAGTGGATGACCCACTCTTCCTCTGAGCCACAGCTGCCTATTGTGGCTATTGTGACTTTTGTGGTAGCCACAACAGCTGACATTAAGAGCAGAGCAGTTACGCTAAAAGCCACTAGATAGACTTGAAAAAACTATTCAAAAAGTCCTTTAAAAATTGGGGGACAGAAAAAGCAACCAGCCAACCTACACTTCTCAAGCCCTGTTGCATGACAAGAGAATCATCCTGTCATCCCAAAAAAAAGCCTAGATCCATGGGACTGGTCCATGAACTGGGCACTATTTTGCTGACTTATGAAACGAAAATAAATTGTGTTTTAGTGCTGTCACATAAGGTCAAATCTCACCTGAATACAGATGAAATAGGCTTGAATCAGAACACAGATTTCAGTCGGTTGTACTATGAATCACTTGCAGAGTTAGAACTCATCGATCCTTCTCTTACAATAACAGACTCACTTTTAAAGGGACACTTCCCCCATTTGCATTAAGCTTTGTATCATTAGAACCCCAGTCATATTTTTGAATGGTTGTGCATCATTCCCTCACTTTCCCTGAGAGGGGAGAAATAAGGATTTTAGTGTTGCACTTCCTGCTTCCAATGATGTAAAAATCGCCATTTTGCGTCATTGGAAGCAGGAAGTCTCATATCTCTGTAGAGGGGGTGAGACTACGAACACTACTTCCTCATTTTTTTTTTACTCACGCTACAGACCTATTACAGATCAGTGGGTGGGACTTCACTTGCAGAAACTAAAAAATATAACCGCCATCTTGTTTGGAAGCTAAGCGGAGGCGCTGACGAGCCAGAGGATACGACTATGGTAATCAATCTAATATGGAAGAAATTTCGAAAGTATGATGGTCGAATCAGATGTTCGTGGCTACCTTTATTAGCCGCAATATAGCGAGCAGCGGCTGAGGCTTCTGCAGCCGAGGCAGAGGACCTGCCGCGGACGAGGAGCCCGGACTGGCTCGAGCTGGGGCGGACTGCTGGTGCCTGTGCTCTCACTGTGCGCCTACGGACACACGGACGTCTGACTGTAAAGTGAGTGTTTCTATTTTCTGTCTTATAACAACGTGGCACGTATGTACACAATTTGTTCAAGTATTATCACAAAGTTATTCCCGGTTAATACGTAACGTCAGCCAACTGAACTAACGTTAGCTTCTTTACTGCACAAACAGCTTGCAGTTGCATTGCTTATGTGGGGCAGGCTATCCGACAGAAATATCCAGCTCCAGATGGCCAGCACCAAGGAGTTGAGGACGCTCAGGAGGAACTATAACTGTCAATGTTAACATATTTATTTTTGTTGTTCTTGATATATTTCTGTAAATAAATGGTTTACATTCACGTTGTTGTAGTCCTTGATAGTGTTAGTGGGAGCGGCTTGCGGAGCTGTGCATTGTGGGAGTTGATGTCTTTAATACAAATGCGCCCTAAAGTCACTTTCTGTCTTTTCTCGGTCAAATAGGCACCAAAATCAAAATGTATGTTACATTTCGACTACATATATAACCCGCTTTCAATAAATATTAATGTTTCCACGGGTGAAATGCTCCTTTAAAGCATCTTTAATAGTTTCCCTTTCCCATAGCTTCTGCCTGGTGAGCAGACTCTGCATAAAGAGCTGAAAATGCAAAAATGTGTTTGACTCTGCTTAACTAGGCAATGTCCACTGGATTTCACTACCAGATCAGCCAGCAGTCAGCGATGATGATGCACAGTGAAACTTTATAGCTACATAGTGGAGGAGTGTTCACATCATTTGTGAGTTGGTTCTGTGGATACTGAGGAGTGAGCTCTCCCAGTGGGGCCTGAGAACTCTGTGGCTAAACAATCAGCAGCTGAAATAAAGGACAACACTTAGATATGGTCTCACTCTGACATTAGGCAGACACTCAGTAAGTCTGGCAGTATTTTTAGCTGGCAGTAACACCAGATTGCTATGAAGCAACAGCAACAGCTCCTTAGCAATATCTCCATTCATCTTGCCTCTGACACTTATAATGCCTTCCACTTTCTTTCTGATGTTCTCTTTTTCATCTAGAGAGGAAAACAGATCCTAATCCTTTGCCTGCCTTCACTTTTCATCTGAATGCTAAAGGGCCCTTTATAAAAGAGGGGAGCTAAATCATACAAGCCCATCTGTACATTACCCACAAATAACCTACAAATACAGCAACAGGAAGATTTGTGTTTCAATTTAAACAAGAGTACCAATAGTTTAACAACTCTGCTTTAAGGGTCCCATCTTTTGCTCTGCTTACAGCAGTGGCAATCAGCAGTAGATCAAATAAATAAAAGTTTGAGAAACTTAATTTGCCTAAAGTTGGTCTAATTTCTATTTCCTTGAGTAAGCTTACCTAAAGACAAACTAACCCAAACAGTTTAAGGTATATTGTGTAACATTTAGAAGGTTGTATTATATTTCAGAAATTCAATATAATATTTATAAGAATGTTTTCATGAGTGTATAAAATCAAAAAATAAGAATGGTTGTGTTTTTGGTACCTTAGAATGAGCTGTTTTTATCTGGAGAGGGAGCAGGTCCTCTTCTGTTGAGTCTGCCTTGTTGAACCAGCTGTTTTTTTTTACAGTAGCCCAGAACAAAAAAAACAGACACTGGCTCCACATCAAGCCTTTCTTGTTTTTGTAAATGGTAAATGAACTGTACTTATACAGCGCCTCTCAGCATCTTTCGACTAGCTGAACACTACATGCCACACTCACCCCATTTGCACACAGTCCTCCATGCAAGGTGCCAACTGCTCACCAGAACGGAAGCATTCACACACAGATGCACAGCATCGGGAGCAATTTTGGGTTCAGTGTCTTGCTCAAGGACATGCAGCGAGAGGAGACGGGGATCGAAGCGCCAACCTTCCGTTTGGTGGATGACCCACTCTACCTCTGAGTGACAGCCACCCTAGTTTATCCTATGTGTGGAAGGCTGAGCTTTATTCAAATAGTTACTATCTGCAACTTATCTACTGAATCCCACATACTGGTCGTTTAACTAATGTAATTGTTAGGTTTTGAACAAGAAACTGGACTCAAATGCATTACTCAAAACACAAACAGGTTTCAGCGGTAAATCAGTTCTTTTTTTACTGAAGCAAGGTTCGGTACACGGTATCCACAGAAAGGCAAAGAATCCCAAAAGGGGCCAGGAAAAAATCAGGTAGGCAAAAATAAAAATAAAATATTAAAATTAAACATAAATACTACATAAACAATGAGTATGATTTAGGAATCAAATGTGTCAGTTGTTGGTTTACTGCAATATAAGTGTGATCTAAATAAGTTCAGAAGGTCAAAGTAAACAAAATAAAGTCAAAAAGAGCTACGTGGTGTAAAATATAGAGGAAAACTAATATGTATGGCTGCAGAAAGGTTACCAACCTTTTGTGTGGCTGCAGGTGCTGCCGTCAATAGCCTAGTGTCAAAATAAATGATCAAAAACTAATTAAGAGACAGAAAACTTAGACTGTCCTGCCCGGAAAAAACGACAGCGTCTGTCGTTTAATGGATACATTGTTCATCTAACGGTTTTTGAGGGAGCATGCAGACTATGTTGTCCTGCCAGAAAACACGTATTTGACATATTATGTTTTTTAATTTTGAGGATTTTTCGAGAAACCTGGGGCTGATGGAGGAGGAGGTGGGCAGTGGAGCTCCATTACAGCTACAGCCAAAACAGCCCTGCAGCTTTAGTGGCTTGCTCTGTGGCATTGGCCAGTGCCTGGCGATGACTAGTGTGATGCACACCCATAGAGACAAAAGTGTAATCATTTACAAGATGAAGAAGGTACTAGATATGTGTATAATAATTAAAAAACAAAAGATTCTTTTTGGGTTTGGGTAGAAAGGGTATCACTGCAGTAATGTTGCTGCTGGACACCACTGATAAAACTGATTTTATTTTGGAGCATGCAGTCATGAGGTGGTTTGTGGTCATTTTGTGACTTGAGGTTTGTAAAGTTCACAGCCTGCCATGCAAAAAAACAAAACAGAACAAAAGTGCAGAGATCTGACTGACAAAATGCAAGTTGATTCAGGGTCTTCTTGAGTGATGATTCGCATCATCAACATTTCAGGGGTAGCCCTAGCTGAAACCCATAGAAACTTTACCTGACTTGCCTGATTTGCTATTCTTGTGACTAGAAAGACATTAAACTTGCTATGGCTGAGGTTGAATCTGAGCATTTCAACACCTTATTTAGTTTTTTTCACATATTCTTGTGCAACACTGCCAAAATCTCCACTGTGTTAGCCCCTAACTTTTTGAATCTTCTTCTGTTGATTCCAGTATCTTTTGCTATTATTACCATTATTACCACTCCATCCACTACCACTCCTGTTTCAAGATTATTAGTACCATCCATATAAATATGTGTTACAATCACTATACTCATTACATGATAGTTCACTTACCAAATCAATTTGATCTTTTCATTTCTTGTTTATATATCTGATACCATACTATCAGTAGAGCCCAAATTACTGCAGGGCTTATCCTCAGATTAATAACTCCATATTATTTTGCAGTGTCATTCCCTACCCGACCAAAGTTACCCCTCTGATACCTTCAAGCACTCCTGCAACAATCCTTTTATGGGGTAAGAAAGACCGTGTCCCTGTAAATTAGCCCAGTAATTTGCTATCCTTCTCAATTCCTACAGCATTTCTCCCCTGGCTGCTGATCCATATGCTACAGTGCACAGACCATCTGGGACTGAGGACAGGGTTTGTGCAAGTGTTTTGTTGTTTTATCAAGTATTTAGCAAAGATACAATGAATATAATCTTACTTGCACAAACTTGAGTCAGATAAAGGATCAGTGAGTGAGGCAAACTAGATATAATATATTCAACTAAACAAACCCTCTGCTCCTGCACTCTCTGCTATTTGGGCAGGAGTGTTTAATTAAAATTGATGGAGGTCCTCAAGCAAAGGTCAAGAACATCATAAGTTGTGTTATGATTCAGTGCCATATATTGAAGAAGCCTTGTAGTAGTATCAACATCTGTATGTAGTCAACAACTGACTGCAATCAAATAAAGTATAATTACATAATATTTCAAGTGACTATCAACATGTAATACATCTAAAATGGCTTTGGTGGGGTGGCTGGAGCCCACAGATCAGTCTGTAGGCCTGTTGGAGTAAATCAGAAAAAACCCTACACCAACAATGTAAAGACATGCATAAAACCAAGGACCATCTTAATGTGAGGTGAACTGGACTTCAGTATTTTGAATGAAATGCACCAAGTAAAACAAAGCTTTCCCAGCTGCAGAGCTGTGTATGTCAAGAAGAAGAAGTGTAATTGAACACTGCAATGCTGCTGTAAGGCTGGGGCTGCAGGCGTGGGACCTGATGAAAGTAATTGAATAACTTTTTAATGCAGTGAGTGGAGCAGCTTCCCTCCCGGGGAAAGTTCACCTGCAGTTACTGTTCTGAAATCCCACTGCTGTACACAGCCAGCCCTTCTCACATCCCAATGTTCAGTCACACCACAGCAAAACCATTTATACTTTCAGTATAACCGCCACGTTACTGCTTTAGATGACTGCAAAGTGGTGTGTGAGAAAGCTTGCAAATTGCAAGGTTGTACTATTATACTCTTAGTGTAAAACAAAATGAAAATCCAAACTGCAGCCACGATTTTCAGGCAAATTCATTCCACGGCTGCACAGGCTGGGGAAAATCTTCATTAATACATATTACAGCAGCAGCTCTGGGCTGTCTGACAGTAAATCTGCTGCAATATGTTGGCAGATTTGGTTTCATGACACATTTTGATGTTGTTAAAATTCCCCACCAGTGTAACCCCAGTGTCAGATCAATGTTGAGCTATTGGGCTTAATAAGGAGGTGAGTGTGCCGCGCAGCCTGTCATGTAATGCAGCTCGTCTCTTTGCTAGCATCTTGCATGGCTGAGGAGGAATGGAGCTGAACAGTGGTGAGGAGTGAGTCAGAGGAGACTTCTGACTCTGTCGACTTACACTCAAACTTATTCTCATCGACATTACATTCTGGCTCACATTCACCATCACCAAGCTATTCTTAAAGACACAGCATGGGACAAAGTCATACTACACCAGTACAGTTAGAATGTATCATACTGACACTTCATTAATGCTTTCATAACTTGCTTAATTCATAACTAGTGTTAACTGTGATGGCTTTATATTTAGATTTAGTCAGCTCTGACAACCCACTTTCAGAGGAATTTACAGGTCTCCAGGGTAAAAAGCAACAAGTTTGAATTTTCCTTTGTTCCAAGGGCAATAAATATCCTAAATTTACACTGAGCCTGAATTGCTGACTGTACTGCTTATTGTTTGAGTACTTTAAACAAACACTGTAACAGTTATGATTAATTTCCTTGTCTCCTTGTTTTTTTTTTTTGGCTCTCAACTGTAAATCAAATTTACCTTGAAGGACAATAAAGACTGAACTTGAACTAGTCTTATTCCTAAGATAAGAATTAGACTAGAGCTCTGCTTTCAAATAATTTTTTAGCCAATTGATTTTAGGCAAAAAAAAAAATTGTTACAACAGAACTGCATTCCCTTGTCTTAATTTTTAATGAGGGCCTCAGCTGCTACAGTTCAGTCCCCTAGGAAGAGCACCGGGCTTTGAAGTCCATTTGACATTGGTAGAGAGCTTACATTGTGAAAGAAGTGGCTGCAAATGGTGGATATATGTTTTTGAGTGCCAGAACCCCAGAAAAACGATTCGTTTGACTATCAGAATTTGAACCATTCGGTCAGATAAGGTGCTCAGATTGATCAGCCGTTATTTGTTCTAAATAGTTTAATTGGTGGTCTATAAACGTTTATTTTATTCCACAGGAAAGTTATATTCAGTCTTTCCCACATGGCCGGCAACTAATTTTAGCATTTTGTAGAGGAACAGAGCGAGAAAGAGACATTATCTTGTGGACACAGTAGATATTTTACAAGCACGGAGCAGGTAAAGCAACAGTTGTGTTTTCAAAAGCGGATGTCATTAACAAGCTTCCTTCACAGGCGACTCACCTGTTGGGGAAACAGCTTTGAGTGAAAAAAATCCAAAACATGAGTTGTGTTTCTTGGGAGACTATAAAACATACTTCTGACAAAGAAAGTGAACAGAGCAGACACACAGAGCCTGTATGATACATGGAGAGAGAGGCAGAAAGAGGGTGATTATGTTTGCGTGTGTGTGGGTACAAACCAAACACTGGCTTCAGATAGGGCTGTTCGCATATTCTGTGCATTTCGCAGCCAGCGTAGTTTCTCCTTTGAGCTTGGAAGGGAAGGGTAAAGCGAGGGAGTGACAATTAATTCTCCTCAATTCATCCTCAGCATAAATTATATTTTTGTTTTGTTTTGGGTGTAATGTAAAGGGACTACTGCCTGCATTTTGTTGTAGAATGATGAGTAAATTAACCTTGAACAGGACAACTGGATATCTCTCTTGTTGTTTTGAAGCAGAAAATAGAAAAACTGTAAGTTCCATTGCTTAAAAGTCCAGTGTGTAACATTTAGAAGGATCTATTGACAGAAGTGGAATGTATGTGGGTGCCCGGATAGCTCAGTGGGTAGAGCTGGCGACCCATGTACTAAGGCTGAGTCCTTGCTGCAGCGGCCCAGGGTTTGAATCCGTGTCATCCCCTCTCTCTGCCCCCATTTCCTGTCTGTCTTCAGCTGTCAACTATAATAAAGGCAATAAAAAAAAAAAGAAGTAGAATATATTATGTGTATAACTATATTTTCATTAGCGTTCATACTTTTATATTCATCACCTGAAAATAAGAATGGTTGTGTTTTCATTACCTTAGAATGAGCCTTTTATGTCTACAGAAGCCTTCAATGTAGTCCGCCATATTGAATCTCCATGTTTCTTTAGTAGCCCAAAACAGACAAACCAACCACAGCTCTAGATAGGGATATTTTGTGTTTCGCCTTTGCACTTAGACTTGTTGCCACTAAATCCTACTTTTAGGCGACCGGGCCTGCTTTGAACACTCTAATTTTTTCAAAGTAAACGCTTCGGACCCCGCGGGACACTCAGCTAAGAGCATCGAGGGGGCGCCGAGAGGCAGGGGCTGGGACAGACGGTAGCTCGCCTCGCGGCGGACCGTCAGCTCGATCCCGAGATCCAACTACGAGCTTTTTAACTGCAGCAACTTTAAGATACGCTATTGGAGCTGGAATTACCGCGGCTGCTGGCACCAGACTTGCCCTCCAATTGATCCTCGTTAAAGTATTCAAGAATTTGTGTTGTTGCACTTGCCTGATGTTTGGTTGTGTTAGCAAAGATGTCCCAAGTTTTCTATTTTTTTTAGTTTTTGAATTTAGTCATAATAAATGCATGGGTAAAGCTATCCATGTTTGCTACAGTGGTATTGCACTCTGAAACTGGGGGTGCCATATCGCAGCAAATACCAGATCTTCCATAATGTTTGCTTAAAAGGACCAGTGTTTTTAGATTTAGTGGCATCTAGTGGTGAAGTTACAGATTGCAATTTGAATACAGCTAAAAAAACATTGTAATATAAGCATTTAAATGTTAAAAGACAGAAATGGCATTATGTTTTCATGAAAAATGCAGTGGATTTGCTTGCTTAGCTCTCCTCTTTTACCGTGACTGTTAGAAACTCTGTTTCAGATGCTGTAAGATATAATCTCCCATAAATGTTTAATTATGATAATATCTGGGTATTAAAACAGCCATTTTGCACAGCCTACACACATCATGGAAAATTCCTCATAGGATAAAATTGGTCACTGCTGGAATTGTTATGCCAGCAGTGATTAGTAGTAGTATTTGTCTAATCCTCTGAGGGAATATAAAATGCTAGAAAACACTCCAGCATGACGACATAAATCTTTCTCAGTAGGATGTTCTATTTTCCCTAATCTCAACTATATACACTGCGTCTTTATAATTGTCTTCCAGGCTACTCTCTGCCCAAGAAATCCTGTCTGAGCCCATAGTAATGCTATGAGACTGCATGAAATATTTGGCTCTGTAGACAGCCTGAAGGCAAGAGAACACACCAATCTCCAAGTGTCAGGGCTTCATGGATGATCTAAGACATTTTGATCAACAGGAACACTCTCACACCAAGACAAAACCATCGACACATAGCCTTTATGTATCCAAGCACATGTGCTTTTGGGAAAGTTTGGTTTCCATATGATAAATGTGTGAAATGCAATGTGAAAATGACCCATACTGTACATACGTGAAATTATATTTTAAAGACAGTTTCAGTTACTCTTAATACACTTAGTTACAAGAACAAGGAAGAAATGCTGAAAGCTTAACAAAAGATATAAAGCAGTCGGTAGAGCTGGCGACCCATGTACTGTCCTTGCTGCAGCGGCCCAGGATTCAAATCCGACCTGCAGCCCTTTGCTGTGTGTCATCCCCACTCTCTACCCCCCTTTCCTGTCTATCGTTGGCTGTTCCTATCAAATAAAGGCAAAAAAAAAATTACTTAAAAAAAAAAAAGATCAAACAGTGATCTGCAATAGGTATGCATTTTTATGTCATGATGTTGATATATAATGATATGGTAAAATTTCTGGAAAATGACATGCACAGCTGACAACAGAATAATGGTGTAATTAGGTTTAGCCATACAGTTGAACATTTTAAACTTTACCAGTTGGATATTGTACACGTATACACCCTGCAAAGTGGTTAATTACATTTTACAGCAGCACATGTTGGACAACTGGCCAGAAGCTCATACTAACTATAAACGACTAAACTATACATTAATAATTAGGGGAAGCTGCGTGTTGAAGTGTCCTTGAGCAAGATACTGAACCCCAAATTGCTCCTGATGCTGTAGATCGGTGTGTGAATAAATTGATTAATTTCTGTTTCTGAGGACCGTTTGCCATCACTGTATGAATGTGTGGGAATAGGTGAATGTGGCAGTAGTGTATAAGCACTTTGATTGGTCAGAAAACTAGAAAGGCGCTATATAAGTTCATTGATTGTTTATTGATAGTCGAGACAGACGACCACCCACCTAGAGCCGAAGGATCTGTCCTAGGTTTCTGCCTTTTAACAGGCAGTTTTTCCTTGCCCTTGTCGCCAAGTGCTTGCTCATGGTGGTACTGTTGGGTCTCTGTAATTAATGTTTTAAAGAGTTCGGTCTAGACCTGCTCTATTTGAAAAGTGTCCTGAGATAATTTCTGTTATGAATTGGCGCTATTCAAATAAAATTGAATTGAATTGAATTGAAAATTGAAATTGAGACCCAAGAGTGTGATGTGTCAAAAAGACAGGTTACTTCCCTTCCATCCTTTCAATGCCAGCTGACCCAGTTCATCTCCAAACTCCTCATCCATCCAATTGTCCACAACACTGATTTCTTCCCCATCCCCTTATCTCTCACTCTTCATCCCTTGACCTTCAACCCTTACCCTACATCCCTCATCCTCTAACCCTTCCACAGAACTGAAGGTTCATCCCTCAAACTTCTATGGGGAGAGGCCTAAACCTCTCCTCTAAACCTCTAAACCTCTCCCCATACCTTCATCCCTCATCCCTCCTACAGTTTATTATCTTAGGTCACTTCTATGCAATATATATGCAATATAAATATAAAAGCATTCTAATTCCATATCTTTACTGGTGTGGCATTTGTTAGTGATTTAGTTAATGTTGTGAAATGGTCGCAGTTTGGTCAGGTTTAGGCACATAAACTACGCTATTGAGAAAAGACTATGGATTGGATTAAAATAAGTACATTACGTAAAGTATAAATAAATATTTCGAAAATTTAATTTACGGTACGTAACTTAAAATAAGTACTTAAACATTGATGGTTTCACAAGGTACATTAACAGTGGTCTCCTTGGTGAAAGTCCCATCCACCCCAACCTCCTCCTTTTGTAGCACTTCTGGCAGCCCAGTACATCTCACAGGTATCTTGTATGTCTGCATAAATGCAGAGGGGTGTGACAAAGCATTGGTATTTGACAATCTGGGAATGGGGTATCATGGCTTTTATTAGCTTTTATTGCCTTAAGTGACAGCTGAAGAGTGACAGGAAAGGGGGAGAAAGAGAGGACATGACACGCAGCAAAGGGCCATAGATCGGCGTCAAACCCATGGCTGCTGTAGCAAGGACTAAACCTTGGTACATGGGGTACCAGCTCCACAAGGTGAGCCACCAGGGTGCCCCCAGTAGGTTTATCACAATTCATCTTCACTCACCAGTAAATAGCACTCCCAATGGGAACAGTAATGCCAAGCCTTGGCTTTAAAAATGGCCGTCAGGTGTAAGTCTGCAGTGGAATTATGTCAGTACATCACAGAGGTGAAAGTCATCAGTTGGTTCTTGCTCACTGTCATAAGAGAACATGCTTTCTCACATACAGTATGTGTATGTGGAGCCAAATAAAAAATGTCATAATGTCATAATTTTAAAAAGCTCCAACTATCTCCTGTACTCCTTACACATCAACAGAGAAAGGGTGTAAGAACAGACTAATGCCCTTCTCACTGGCAGCAGAATATTGAAAGCAGTGGTTAAATACCATGATCACCTAACCAAGCCTTTATCACTGACAAAGTCACTGACAAAGAAAAGGCTTCTGTATGTCATTCTAAAGTTAAAAATAACATAATTTTATTTTGACAAATAGCTTGGATGTGCACGCACAATGCAAGAAAAATGTCAGAGATTTTCTGGGAGAATAGTAGTGAGCAGGGACCCAGCTGAAACCCTGATCTCACTTCAGTGTTGCATTCAGACCATCAGAGGAAACACACTCGCTAAGCTACTTACAAAACAGCTCAGTAATTCTATACAGAAGTCACACACATCCCCTCTCCTCAATTCAACCCACATCCCTCCACCTTTCTGACAGCAATAATTGAAGAGTACAGGAGTTTTGCCTTGGGTTACTCCAACATCCCGTTTGAGATGCACTTTATTTAAGTTATTCCTTTGTGCAGCTGTTTCCCAACAATAATACGATTATTCTTACATTAGTTATAGAGCAACACTGAATGACCTTACAGACTCACTCACTTACAGTCAGAGGAAACAGAGGTGAGCCTCATGCCTTAGTTGAGGTGGAGATTCTCCCGCTTTCTCCTACTTTGTTTCATTGTCTCTGTAAGTCATTTTATAAGGAGTACGGTCCAGTCCTGCTCTATTTGAAAAGGGTACTGAGGTAACTTCTGGTATGATTTGGCACTACACAAATAAAATTGAATTGAATTTGTTCCACAGAAATGAAGGGATGTAAGATGAGAATCTTACACAGTTCAGATTTTTGCTTGTCTGTCTGCAGAATTAAAATATGCTGAGAAAGTTGATTACTTCCTCGATTTAAGAGAATAAAATACATTTATATATTGTCAAGTTATGACATTCATTTCCTCTAATTACTGCATACATAATTAGATATTGTCAAATCAATTTATCTTATATCACAAAGTATTCAAGTTATTAAAAAAAGTAAGTTTCTCCCAAACTGCTTCATTTTTGTTTTAATGTTTTTCACCTTTTATTACTAAAGCACTTAAAAGCAGAGTAGGATTCGAATTAAGTACAGTGGACCTTGATATGCGCAGCACTACCATCTAGCCAACCAGAACACCCAGTCTAAAGCAGTGCGATCGCCCCAGGAAGAGAGGAAACTGAGTCAGGATAAGAGTTAAGCTAACCCAACTTGGACCTGAGGCTACCCAGCCTACTCCTCTGGTCAGAGGAAAATAAAATGGATGAAATAAGACTTGTTTACCAGATTTGGAATTTTTAATGTTAAGATGTCAGCCATATTATCTGCCCAGAGAATTTGTGTTTGTTGCTGCTGTTTACATTCCACCAGATGTAAATTCAAAGGAACTACAGGAACTGTATGAGGTCTTCAGTGGTCACATGATAAAACAACCAGATTTATTCAAATAGTTGTTATGTAACAATTTTTCAAGGCACAGATGAGTGATGTTGTCCTGCTGATAGGGGCGTCAGATCAAAAAACACTTTTTTGTGTTGTCCTAGAGGGCATGGACAATGACACATTTTGGTGTTTACTTTGGAGGACTTGTGTCATGCCTATACACTGATAGTCATGATATGTTGTATACACACTTATGTGGGTGAGATCCACTGGTCTGAGGTGAATATTTGTCACATTGGTGTGCTTTCTGACTCATCTCTCTGACAGGAAACTGAGGGTGCACTACAGTATTTACCATGCACACACTCTACATTGCAGGCATAATCACATTTTACAAAGGGTATAAAAGTGATGAACATCAGCCAAAAGCATGCATTATAAACTTGGATTCAACTTTTTCTCTTGTGTTGTTAACACAAAGCTTGTCTGTTGCATTGAATATTAAAGTTTGGTTTTTAAAATATAATAGTAAGATAATTGAATTATATATGTTGCACTAGAATTACGGACCTTAGAAGCCATGGGATCTGTATAAAGAAAACATGTATTTATTAGCTTATAAAACAAAAAAAGTAAGATTCCCATTCCTATAAAAATAGCTTCAGTCTGAGCAAATGATGGAAATATTTTATAGAAGAACAGAGATCAAAGAAATGCTGATACATCTCATCTGAACTGAAAGATTACCAACACAAGGTGGTCGGGAACATCTTCTCTCTCCTGAACAGGAAACTGAAATCATGAACATAGTCCTAGAAAATAATGCCATAACATTACTGCAAATTCAAAGAAAAATAATAGAAAACAATGAGATATTTCAAAATATTGATAGGGTTATCAACACTGGACCGTGTCTTGCGCAGAAATAATCTGAGGACGAAGCAGGTCTACAGGGTGCCATTTGAACGCAATTCAGAAAGAGTAAAAGAATTGTGATATAACTATGTGCAAGTGAGTCCTATACAAACCCCAAAATTGATGCATACTCTCAACACTGTATAAATTATACATATTTCAGTATTGTAATCATAATGATTGTGCTTGACAATAGTGACCACTCCATGTGTATTTCTGATATTGTCATGTGTGTTTCAGAGAGTCCTTGAGCTAGAGGTGGCTGCAGTGGAGCACCAGCTCATCTTCAATGATGAGCAAAAAAGTTTTCCAGTTCAAGAAAGAATTGGAATATTTCAACTGATGCCATTTTGTAAAACCAGCGAATTCAGAAGGCTATCACTTTGATGTAAAGGATACAACTAGGTTTTGAATTTCATTCAGTATTCTCAATTTTTTATCAGTATATCCAAGCTTCATTCCATATATTCAAGAATTCATTCCATATATTCAAGGTTCATTCCATATATTCAAGGTTCATTCAATATATTCAAAGATTCATTCAATATATTCCAAGGTTCATTCCATATATTCAAGAATTCATTCAATATATTCAAGGTTCATTCCATATATTCAAGGATTCATTCCATATATTCAAAGATTAATTTCCTGAACGGCATGCCATACTATGCATATTTAAACATAAATATTTAACTTAAATTAAACAAAGAATAAGATTAAATGTATTCAAATATGTTGAATGTATTTCTTTTTCTTCAAAATTAGATTGTATTTAAGGTGTACAAGGACAAGCAAACCAAACAAAACAAAAAAAAGTCTAATGGAAATGTATAGAAATATGCTTGACATATTATGACAACGTGTTAAACCATTTTGCATGTAAAGACTTATGCTATGAACTAATGCCTAAATGTTGTGGGGAGTGAGACTATTCAACAGAGACCCATTATAATACATTTTGATCAACATGACATAAGCAATTGATAGTGTAGGGAACAGCAGAGAATTGTACATAATCATTTGCATGGATGTACCAAAGCATTTGCAACTTGTTCAAAGAAATGAGAAACTGCCTTTTTTGATGTGCAAAAGTGACACAATGATGTGAAGATTGAACAGGTAGTTTTGAGAATTTCTATTCTGATCTGAGAAATGTACCAAAGCGACTGAGAAAAATTGTAATCATTATTTTTCCCAGCTTTGCTAGTGGGCAGTGGCCATCGGAAGCACCGGGACATTTCTCGGTGGCCTGGCCGCCGAACTGGCGCTACATGCTTGAAAAATGGAGCGAGATCGAAGCCCAAGAGGAAAGGTGGAGCAGAGAGGGAGAGGCTTAAAAAGCTAAAAGCACTGGCCACAGATGCAGCGAAGTGCTGTAAAATAACTGACATGTTTGTCAGTATTATGTATTATGTATTATGATTTCTGCCAATAGAACCTCCTACATGTTACACTTTGGACGTTTAGTCATTGTTTACACTTGTCTGGTAAACATGATACATTTTAATCATAAAGTAATTGTCCAACTTTAAAGTTACACTTTAGGTAAACAGATGGAGTTGATGTAGATAAAACTCCTCTTGATGACAATTGTTAGAAATTGCATTCATCCATACCATACTTTACTAAACTGCGACAGTGGTCACTACACCAAAATTTCACTGTGTTGGTATCTGGCCATGTGCTAAAACAAAGAAATGGTCATTACTACAGTGAGGCCCTTATGTAAGCAATAAAGCCTGCTAGTAGTGACTAAAGACAAAGTAAAAGGGCCCACCAGATCACAGACCCCTCAGCGCAGGGCCAAGAATGCGGCCAAGGTGTGGCATGAAAGCAATAAACGCCCTTCATTGGTCAGATTCCCTTGGACCCCAGACCCGTCATCCCGGGTATGAAAGCCCGAGAGACTTTCTACCCGGTCTCTTCTCTTCTCCCTTCGCTCTCTCGCTCACCTCGCTCGCCCACACCGGGTGATAAGTTTTGGACCTCGGCGCGGCGCGGCCCGACCCACCGCAGACGCACAACAAAGGATTATAGCACGGCACAAGAACCTGCTTTTTACTGCGACCCCTGGCCAGCGCACTGCTAACGGGAGTCAACATCTGCAGCTTTAAACAGAAAGTCTGCTAGCTGACTTTACCTGAGCAACGCAAAGTTAACGCAGAGTCGTTAACTCTGCAGAGCAATGAGCAAAATGCATTTCCTCTTGCTACCTGCGCCAGTGGACATCGCACAGCAGAGACAGTTTGGACACCAGAACCACAAATCTGGACCGCCAGCTAATCCATGCAGCTCAACCGCAACTCTTCTTCATCTTCCTTTGGACCGTCGGTAACGTACTGGACAGATAACTTAACAGCGTTAACGGCTAAACAAGGACTGTTTAATTACTGTTAATGTTACTGATGTGTTTTATTCAGGTTATTGTGGTATTGTGATGTTGATTTGATTAACTCAGGTTACTGTAGTAATTGTAGTCTTTCAGACAGTGCTAAGGTTGTGTTGGTTTAATGTTATGCTTTACACAGACACCGTCTTTGCATGCAACTAACTCCCTTTTAACGGCACCGTTAATCTACGATCACACACACACACATATTCGGCCTAAACCTCAGCACACACACGAAAAGAGGGAACTCAAACCCTCCCGCTCCTCCATACTCTTTGTCTCTCACCAACAAGTGTTTCATACATTGAAACATCTGGTCAGAGGACAGAGGACACACACCTTTCCTGGCGCACAACCCCCCCCCCCACCTTTTTCCTCTAAGTTAGTTCCTTTAAGTTAGATTGTATATAGTGTATTTTCCTCTGTTTGCTTTTATTATATCTCTTTAATAAATGCTTGTGTTTGTATATGCTGACCTATTTAATTTCGTATAAGAGTGGGTGATACCAACCTCTTCTATGCAGAACTCCAAAGCTCCCACTTTATCTATTAATAATGTTTTTGCTTGTAGTTATTAATTTAATTAATAATCTTTTAGTGTATTTTTATGAGACTGATCCATCAATTATTGGTTTGTTTCCCTTATTTAAGGGTGGTGCCCCGAGGATCTTTAATATTAATTAAAGTCATTTTCTATTATCTTTTTATAATTATAAATTTTGATAACCATTAATTGATTAAATTAATACAGTTAGACCACTGTAACACCCTAAGACGTGGAGCCCGACAACTGGATGAAGCCATAGACGAGTGAGCAGGGTCAGTAATTTGCTTTGTTGGGCTGGGCCAACTTTCCTCTGGTGAGAAATCGGCAAGGCAGTAGAATGACTTCAATCCCAGGGTAGCCATGCCCAAAAGCATACACTGCTTTATTGTCTATTTTACTCTAAATGGGACCATCATTTGCATAAACTCATTAGCAAACTGTTTACTGAGCTAATAAATCAAGTGAGAAGTAGGGTAATTTTTCATAGACTGCATCTTTTATTGCAGCCAATGTAACGGCTCCCTGCAGACTATTACATAGAATGCATTCAAGACATTTCCACGTAGGCTTCACTGCACACCTGCAAGCTCTATCCATTATACATATTGTCAATGGTTGTTTCTTGCTAGCAGGGACAGAGCTGAGTTTTTCAAGCGAGTGGATTTTTGCTCACACAGGCTGAGCCTGTGCTTTGTCCCCTAGGGTGGAACTTTACTGGCCTGATGTTGGTGTAACCGATGTGTTCTTACTGTTTGTTATATTTCACCAAAAATCCATCTTTGTTGATATTTTGTTAATCTTTTTTGTATAAATCTGTTTTTGTGTGTATTTATTTTGGGGAGCTTTATTTTGTTAATTGTATTTTGGCGGTGTGACCGTTGACCTTTTAGTGATGTCACTTTCGGTGTTGTCACCTATTCTCTTCAGTAGCGGTACGCTATGCTGAGGAGAGGTAAGACAATCTGAGCGCTCTGGTTCAGTGTGACTTAAAACATGTTAAAAACGCTAAATAGAAGTTCTTACTCTATTTTATAACTGTCACCAGTTTTGTTCTTTGTTACGGTGATATTTATTTAACTGTGTACATACAGTTTTATTGTGTACAGCACTTTTTGTGTGAGAAGCTAGCTTACTTTTCTCAGGCTAGCTTAATGAAGAGCACACAGGTGGTTTCTTATGCGCTGGCTCTTTTCTCCCTCTCATTTAAAGGTGTGCGTGTGGAAACCAAAAGTTGCTGTACTGATGTGTGTTGTACACAGGTATGTGAGTACTCCCCTTGTTTTTTGTGATGAATGAATTTATTTGTATGCATGTAGTTTTTTATGTCTGTTCATGTTTATATTTTACATTTATTAATGAAATATAAAAATTGCCGTTGGTATGTGGGGAAATGTTTTTGATTTTATAATGAAATCTTGACTATACGATCACATTGAAATGTATTTGTTTTATTATTTTAATAAGAACACTGCACGTGTTATTCTACGGAGCCCCTAAAGGGACATGAAAAAAAAAAAAAAATGAAACGTTTCTAGTGAGCACTAGATACCGCTCTTGTACGGGCATGATGTCTGAGAGAACATCCACTGCATTTCGGTTTGTGTTTCTGTGTGAAAATGACAGTACAGGAGTTAGTTCGACTATATTTTAACCTGGGACTTCATTATAAGGACATTGCTGCTTTACTTGCAAGTCGTCACCGTCATGTTGTGTCTGAAAGACATTTAAAACGAATTTTGAAGTCTTGTAGTCTGTTTCGGCGCAAGGGATACGTCACTTTGGATCACGTAGTTAATTTCATTCATGAACAGTTACAAACATCTGGCCAACTCTGTGGGTATAGGTGGATGTACACAAAATGCAAGGAGAATGGATTACACGTCAAGAAAGAAGAGGTACGCTTAATTCTAAAAGAACTTGACCCGAGGGGTGTTGAACTCAGAGCAAGGAGACGGCTCCATCGCCGAAGCTATTTTGCAAAAGGGCCCAATTATATTTGGCACTTTGACTCTTATGACAAACGGAAGCCATTTGGTATCTGTATCAATGGCTGCATTGACGGGTTTTCCCGGAAAATTATCTGGATGAATGCATTTACTACCAGCAGTGACCCAAAAATCATCGGAGGCTACTACATAGAGGCAGTCCAGAGATTGGGTGGTTGTCCAAGGATTGTCAGAGGCGACCGGGGCACAGAGAATGTTAAAGGAGTCATATTATACCCTATTTCAACAAGTTAATCTAGTTCCCTGGTGTCCTAATGTAATGTCTGTGACATGCTTTGGTCAAAATACCATAAGGATGAAGCACAATAGCAGTTCAATCACCCTGCCAAAACAGCCCTGTTCAGAACGGTAGGATTTGAGTGCCTGTCTCTTTAAATGCAAATGAGACACAGGCAATCCACCCACTTCTTCCGGGAGGTGTGCCGACGTCGGCACGCTTACGCTACCATGACAACAGTTGAACGTGAACCCTGGGAGAAAGATGGCAGCTGGAAGAAACTTTTCGGTCCAACCTTATATGTTTGAACCAGAGTCAGACCCTGAACAAGAAGGAGCTAGCGAAGAAGTTGTTCAATGTAGACTGCAACAAGACGTTTCTGAATGGTGAGTTATGAGCTTTTTTTTACTTTTTTCTTAAAAATGTGTATGTTTGTACGTCGGGTAAATACGGTCGCTGACTAAATACAGTCGACCGCTGGCCGCTGTTTGTGTAATTTACTGCTAATAAAAATCTAGATTTCTGTTAATTGAGTTAACATAAGTAACGTTAGCATGCTATTCCCGTTACACGAGTACATTTCACAAGTCCGCAATATCAGCTACGAGTGGGAATATAGCACTCGTTTTTTTATTCTCAGCTACGCCGTAATAACGTTACATCATTATTCTGTCCGACATCAAACGTTAATGTACTATCCACAGACACACTGTAGCCACTTTTCACGCGTGTGTGCTAATTTTACAACCTAGGTGTGAAACGGGGGATGTAGTGGGGGTTGGGGCGACTGTCTACCAGCGCCGTATACCCCATAGTAATTCCTGTTTACCCGTATTTACTGTGTTTCAACATGATGCAATAATTCCAACTAATAACGTCACATCGTTGCATAAGCTGACCTGTCGTTATTGCTAACAACATATTCAAATAAAAAACTATAACTGATATCTTTTCCCTTTTTTTGCCTCTGGTTTAGGTGTACTTGTGAGAATTGCACAGCAATGCCTACAGAGCCAGAGAATGTCTGCTGCAGGGAGATACCACAGGTAGTACATGGATGCTTGTTGAATGAAAATGTAACTATTCAGTCATATTATCTGTCATCAAACGTCACTTACCCTTTCATATTTACAGGTGATAAGAAGACTAAATCAGCTTCAAAACCCACCTTCCTGCATGGTAGACCACCCTGGCCTCGAACCAGTGTGTTTAAATGCATTCTCACTGCAGAAGGAACTAAATATCTACAGAGTATGGGCGTTTACGTCTGAGGGGAATAGAACAGTAAGGTTTTTTTGCATATAAATTCTGTGTAATTGTAATAAAAATATTCCAAAATCAATTCCATTTTCCCCTTTGTTAGATTGCTTACTTTTCTTGTAAGGCAGTTTGATAATTGTTAAAATGTTACATATCAAACACTAGAAAAGATTAATTTCTGCACAAAATCTAACTTGCAATAACATAATTTATTACATTTAAACCTAGGTCCAACACCAATTTGCTGCTAATAAATGGTTGTATTGGCATTTTGATATTGTGCAGGAATTTATCTTTCATACTTTTGGATACTCATCCCACTCCTAAGAACCTGTCTCTTAATGACCATAATGTTTATGTCCACATATCAAACACTGAAAGTACAAAAAACAGCTTATACATTTTTATTTTCATAAATACAAGTACAGCAAACAACTGTTCAAAAAATACGTATTACAAATATTTACAAAAAAATGTGGCTAATCATAAATTATGTCTAAATATAAATGTAAAACTAAATATATCTGTACTCTGTTCAGCCGTTACAGGTACTTGGCCTATAGGGGCTTTGTGAGCTGGTGTTGGGGCTTTCTGGGCCGAAGAGTTCGTGTGGCACTGCCCAGCTGTGTGGTGCTGCGTATACGGGCGGAGTTCCCCGACGCTCAAGGCATCTACGTGGGGTTCAGACCGGCCCTTGACTGAACCTCGTCACGTAGCGGTCTATCACCTCCTTCTTGTCCGGCCTTTCAAACTGTGCAGTGAGATCCTCAGGAATGGAGATCTTCAACACCTCATCTGTGTATGGACCAGGGTCCAGAAAAACCTTCTCAAACACCAGGTCCAAGATTTCATCCACGTAATCTGCAACAAGAAAAAGTACAATATTGTGTTTATCTATAGTGTTTATTTATTATTTATTCAAAACACAGAAAAAGCCATAGACACTGGTTAATTTATATTTTATTTATTTAACAAATATTTTATAGTTTCATTTTTCAGTGTGATTTTCAATAAAAAAGGTTTAAAACTTACGGAAGGTTGGTTGCTCCTTCACTGGCTTTGCTGTGCATTCTCCTTTCTTCCACTTTGGAAAATGAAGCCTGAACAGCGGCTCACCAGCTGAGGTTGTTGCCTGTGGACGGTCTGCATTTTCATTGAAGTGCAGGGCTGCCAGGTATAGTCTTGGGAGGAAAAATAATAAAAGAAAGATTTACACATATAGCTCCATACCTGGCTTAATTTGGTGTGGCTGTCTGTGCATACGAATAATTGTAATGATAAAAAAAAGCCCCTCTTTACCTGCACAGCATTCCAAGAAAAGGAAAGACTACATTCTTGGGCGCAAAGCGTAGGATGACGCTGTGAAAAGACTCAAGCGATGAGGTTTGGTAATGAGGGCTCAGCTTCCCCACATCTTTGAGGACCCTCTTGTTGCTCAGCACTTTCTCCAACCTGCAGAAGGCTGGTGTTCCTGTGAAGAAGAAGAAAGTGTTTAATAATGTCATTACGTAGAGTGACACTGCCTAAACATGATAATGTGTACCTACCTGTTGTCAACCATTTGCTCTTGTCCCTTGAAGTGCAGGTTGGATGCAAACACTGGGGGAAAACAGGATCTTCGTGGTTGTGGATGTCCCGGACGTGGTTCAGAATGGACATCCACTTTGCTGTTCTCTCTGGCACCGATGTAGATGAAGCAGCCGTCCAGTAGATGTGGTTTTTTATACTCTGAAGCCACTTCTTCAGTTTCTCACACTCCTTGTTCTGTGAGATCTTCGACAGTTTCTTGGACAGTCCTAATAATACAAAAAGCTTTAAAGTCTTTCACATATATTAATTACATCAATTAACATAGCAGAAATGATATAGCTTACAGTCTAAATTGAAATAATAATAGGCTACACATCAATAACTGTCAGTGTAACAATAAAGGAACTACACTTATCATAAATAAACTTTTTTCCTCTCTCAATATTGACAAATAAGACACGGAATAATACCTTTTTCCATGTGCCATACATCGTAGTAATGCGTGACATCGGCCTCCCTCAGGAACTTCTGGATTTGGGGGTGACGGTCCGTCACAATACTATCTATAGTAACACCCCGTTCCTCCAACAGAGCAAGGCTCCTCTTCAGGCCCTCTTTCTCCATGTGGTAGCTTCCACCAACCTCATTACTCTATTATTTAAGAAAGCAGATAAAAATTTATTATTTCAGCTGATAAGAGCTACACTGTAACAGATTACAACAGAGATTATTTATGGTCTGTCACTCACTTGAACCAGCTGTAAATCAATAACAGTGTTGCTCCTCATGTCCATCATTGTGTAGCTGCCAAACTTGGCACAATGTCCTTCAAAAGTAAAGTAATTATTTTTTATATATACATTACATAGTATTTATCAGTGTGTTTTATTTATATATATATAAAAAAGATTATTATGACAGAGTATTACATACCTGGTGAGTCTGCTCTCAAGTCACCACCGAGGACGACATTCTGCAGCTGACTGAGCTGCTCTAACATTGCAGTCTGTGCCGTCTTCCACCTGTGTACAATCGCGGGCTCTATGTACATCCGAGCATGCCTTCGAAATGAGTCATATTGAAACATCTTCAACTGCATTGCCCGGAAGATCTGTGGGAGAAAGAAACAGACAGGAAAGGCACCCACACGTTAATCACTTTTTCAGAAATACACATTGTGTATATAAATTTAGCTACATCATATGCTATATTCCATTACTTTATTCATAGTTTAGTGTAAATACAATACCTTTTCAAGCTTAAAGAAAGAGGCACCAGTGGCGTACACTGCAGTGGAGAGCTGCAGGTTCCCAGCAGGAGTGCTCCCAACAAGAGGCTGGCTGTTCCACTTTCTGTAGAACTCACAATGCGGGCACCGCTGTTCTACAGAGAGAAACGTGCCCAATCTTCTTTTCTGCATGTCACATTCCCGCTGACACACAGGGCACACCTGAAACAGCTCCATTAGGCAGTTCTCATACACAATATAAGTTGGAGTCTTATGGACAGGCGTAGAAGATTCCATTCTGCAATAAAAACAAAACATTGACAGAAAATGAGTCAAAGATCGTCCTAGTAGAGCTACAATAAGTAGAGGAATGTAACACAAATGATTAGTTAAATGTTTAGGTAACTCACGTCACATCTGCTGACTCAGTCAAGGTTGTGGCAGAGTCTGCAGGGTCATAAGTTGAATCGTGTGGCTCTTCTACGTCAACAGAACTGCCTTCTAAAGGGTTCTCCTCTTCCTCCTCCTCCAGTTCCAAGCGACGTCTCTTACTTGGTCTCTTTATAGGTGTTGATGTAAGAAACGGCAGAAGAGCTGAGGTGCCAACACCAACATCAGTGCAGGAAACAGTTTTCTGTGTGCCTTAAAAACAGACAGATGATGTTATTGTTTATGCAGAATTATGAAATGTTAAGCAAACATATTGTTACTCATTAACAGAACACAAACAGAAGAAATCACATCAACGAATGAAGTAACTTTTGGTCAACTAACCTGTACTTCTGAAATGAGGTTGGAGAGTCTTCATTGAAAGCTGTGTTCCAAATGAGCGTGTTGTTGGTGGGTCTGTCTGGCATGCCACATGATGTACCCTATCCAGCAGTCCAGATGTGCTTGCCTAAACACAAAGAGCAGTGATATTTATACTCAAAAAATACAGTAAAAGCAAATAACTGTCTCTTGGTTGATCTATTTGTTTCTTGTGATTTTATCCGCAGATTAACAATGACTGTCAGATGCTAGCTAACTAGCTTTTCACATTGAACAATAAGGTCCTGTTATTGTGCCCAGCTAGTTCAGTTTAAAACAGACACTGTACTGTAGCTCTCCAAAGTGTGTTGTGCGACAGTAATCATCAACCATGATGAACACAGTGCGCCATATATGACGTTAGTTCTAGCCTCGATGCAAGTTCTTAGTAGTCAGTAATACCTGGAACTGTCTCAGTCTTACTGGAGATATCACATTATAGTACCCGCCATTCTGAATTAGCTCGGACCTTGTTTATATTCTGGTTTTTGTGTCGGGGCGGGCGACAATACACATCCTTAGAACCGAACTACATCGTAACGTAACATAGTTACTTAACGTTACTTAACTATTCCCTGTCTAACATGTCTAGTGCAGCTTAACAAAGGAAACAGCTGGTAAGGCATGCCGATGAAATTACTTTTTGCATTGCTGCAGTTTGTTCGGTCGGAGGTTAACGTTACCTCTCTGCTTATTCTAGCAGCGACACACACAAACATAGTAACAGTTACTTACTGAAAAGCATGCACATTTACCAAAATACAGACAAAATAAAGCTAGTTGTGGCTTAAACCACGAAGCTCACAACAGTAACTTCAAGTCCCCCCTGCACAAAGCTAACGGCGGCCGTGGCCGTGGCCGCGGCGGCCGCGGTGGGGGGGGGGGGATTTTACCGGTAATTAACGGCATATACTTTGTGTAAATCTCTATAAAAAATTTGCAGCAGGGAAAAATATGGAGACATCTGCACCAGCTGGCTTAAATTAACGTCACCATATAAGTTTCATGTTGCACACATCTAACAAACAATAACTACGTTAGCTTCACTGCAGCTCCAGCAGCTCAGAGCTGTTAGCATTAGCTAACATTACACCAACAATGAAAAACAAAGCATAAATTCTTAAAAATACTTACAGTTTCTGTGTCTGTCGTCTTGCAACGGATAGTTGGTACTGCTCCCTCTATCAGCAACAGTTTTTGGGCCAGTCCCGTACTGTACTGACCGAGGTTCTTAAAACAGTCACTGGTGAAGTGGTTAGCACACACCAACAGCTTTTTGCCAACTCTAGCCGGAACATTTCCATTGTAAATAAAATTAATCCACTGGACTCGTATCTCTTCTGAGACGGGGATAGTGTGTACAGCTTTGTGCTGTTCTGTGCAGCCCAGCACAGAACATTTGTGTTGCCTTCCCTGATGCATGTCTGCTCGCTCTCTCGCTCGTAGGGACAATGGCGGAGCACGGACAGACAAGGCGGAGTAAGCTGAGGTGGGTGGCAACAGGCAGGTGAAAGGTTGGAATATGCTAATGAGTGCAGCAGGTTTCGTCACAAACTGCATACCTCTGAGAGTTCGTGTCTTCTCTCCTGTATTCTGACTGAGGCAGCCCACAAAAACATGACTGAGTCATTTTTTTTCAAACTTTGCCTGCTGATAGGCCCTCCAGTTTCCCAAATGTACATAATAAAATGATTAAAAAGTTGGTTTTGCATAATATGTCCCCTTTAAAGTCAGAGACTTTCAGCGTTTTCTCCGTCGCAACATTCACGACGGCTCCGGCATTGACAGTAGCTGTTGAAGGGGCAAGCACAGCAAATCAGCGAATAGAGAGTTGGTGGGGCTTCCTCAGAAGGGAATCAATGGAATTCTACATCTCTCTGTTTAATGATCTGAAGGACCGTGGCTTGTTCGATGGTGCATATTTGGACAGAAGTCTAATCCAGTTCTGCTTCATGGGAATCATTCAGGTACAAATGTATCGTATTGTTTTGTAAAACCTAATTTCATCTTAAATTGTGTCCCACAAATGTTTTTTTGTTGTTGTTACATTCTCCAATGAGCAGCTGTCCACCTGTCTTAATCACTGTCATCCATGTGGTGTCCTACAATAATAATTCATAATGAAACGCGAAAATGGCTCTAACAGGGTTTTTTGAGCATGGAGGCGCCACGCACTGGTCTGCCATATCGTCACATTGTGTGCGCCCTCTCAGTGTCAATCATACTACTGATAGATGAGAGAAGGGGCTGATTAATTAGAATATAACATAACTTGTTGTGGGTGGAAACCACCAAAATGGTAGAAAAAGTTGCCTAAAACAAATTTTGTTGCCCAAACTTTATACTTTATTTAATGAGAATAAACACAGTAAAAGCAACTCAGGAAAACGGGCAGCGAGCCAAGCAAACAGCCAACCATTCAATCAATCTGTTAATCATTTAATTGTTTACAGTTAACTGATTGTTAAGGAAATAATCTAATAAAGATAATAATAATACAGAAAACAGGCCTGACACCGCCACATTATACTATATATTCAATAATCCATCTATTCTGGGGGGTGGGAATGACTGTGTGTGTGATTTGATGTGTGCACAGATTCGGGAGGTGCTGGTCGATAATGGTTTAGCACTGTAAAAGCTGCCTGAATATGTGTTCAGACATCCAGAGTGGCAGCAGAGGAGCACATATCCCATAAAATACACATAATCAGGCCTAATATGATATCAGCTTGACTAGTGTGTGTGTGTGTGTGTGTGTGTGAGAGAGAGAGAGCTATATGTCGACTATAAGCCTCCTTGTGTGTGTTTATGTGGTCTGTGTTGCAATGTTGCTGTCCACGGTGCTGAATCGTCCTGAGCGCAGACACGCCACAGCTTCTTCATTATGATTTATTTTAGCTTACTCTGAACTGCCATTTTAATCGAAGATAAACTTCCAAAGAATACTCAAAATATTTCTCTTTATTCAATTAATCCAAAAAGCCTTCTTATTCTTTCTGATAGCTTTTCATTCCCTTCAGGCGTCTTCACCGCTCTCAATTTAATATTGATATATGCGATCATGCAAAACACAAAATAAGTACCATGGATAGCGCCACTCAGCCAGCCGTGCCAAAACACTTATAACTTTAGTATTTAATAAAATAATAAATAATAATGGAAAATAATATATAGTGAGCGAACTCTATCAGACGGAGCACGAAATAACAGCAACGGCTGCGAATCCATCTCTCTGCTCTTCGAAATTTTTGTTCTATCTATCTTTGAAATTTTTGTTTATTTTCCTATCATTTCTCCTTATTTCATCAGAAAAGTCAGCATTTAGCATGATTTATTTCAAAACTTATATAAGGCCCACATGAGAATTACAAATTGCATATCAATTAACTTACGTTTTCTTACTTTCTAATATACCGTTATTCCAGGACGAATTAGATGAGACCATCCATGTGTGGGATTCACATGTCATCAGACCATCGAAGAATGACAGGGTACCCAGTGGTCGACCTCGAACAACATCTGCAACATTCTGATGGTGGAGTCACAGCTGCATCTTCCAGCTGATGCTTATCAAGCATTTGATTTGTACCTGCATTTGAGGAATGAGATAAGATCCGCTCTTTAATTTGAGATGGAACTACATTTGTATCCATCTAAACTGAACACATGATCAGACAATTCTTCTGCAGTCCACCATGCTTTATTCACCAAACATTCTCAGTTGTAAAGTTTTCCCAGGAACTCTGTAGAAGCTATATTTGGAATTTTGGATTATTTCTCCTTGGAAAAAGGATTGATCTGTCACTATGTGCACACTGACTGTTACAGACATTAAGAACATTTGCAGCGATATTGTGCACACAGTTTTTCAAGGTACTTGGCAGTTTTGCCTGTCATGGATAACTTTTAGCAGTTCTTGTGTGGATTTAGGCTGTCTCAGTTGTTTCTGTCTCTTGAAGCCTGTGTTTCATTGAATCAGTCTGGGATTACCTCGGATTTTTCAAATGACAGAGTATTAGCTCTTCTCAGTAATTTGTGCTGGAATTTGAGATTTAAATTTGTTGTACACCATATAGCAGTATTGTCATAGATGTTTTACTTTGCCTTTACATCAGTCATGAACAGGAAACGAACAAAATCACAACAAAGAAAAACAACATGGCAGGACATGAAAGAGGAATTACATTTTTATTCAACAATATTGTGCTCTTGACAGTGACTGTCTGTATGTTTACCATATGAGGCTCCAACAAAAACAGCCATGGGTAGCCATTTGAAATGGTACTGTATGTACATCAAAAAGGTATTATTTTGTTGAATGCTGAACTTCTTTCTTAATAACAATTGCAGAAAACATGCTCATGATAATATGAAAATGAAAAGGGATGTTCACCTATGAGAGCAGACCTTTCTGACTTATAAAAATGATTAAACTTAAACTGTCTTCCGGACTTAAACAAAAACTCAGTGTGCTGACAAATATTACAACAAAATCATTAACAATAAGAAAAAAACCAAACCAAAGCAAAACAATTTAAAAACTGTTTCAGTTTTAATAAAGGTTCAATAAAGCAATGTCATCAGATTATGCATCTGATTTTATTTCCTCTCGTTGTAGAACATTTTTTCTTAGTTGTAATACATGAATGAACAAATACAGTTTTTTAAATGTAAATCTGTAGATTTGTTTCAGACAAATGCTATAACAATGTCAGTAGAAGAGGAACATTCACTACACAATATCCATTGTAAAGCAATCGCCAGACAGGACATTGTCAAACTCTTGACGAAACTCAGGGTATGAGCTGTAGGTGCATGGTAACTCAAGAACTGCTCCACATGTGTGTGCTACAGGCCTGCGACTTAAACCACACAATCTATTAAAAGTTACTTCGATTGTGTCTGTGCACAGCACAGTGGACCCTGTGCAGAAGCGTAAGAAGATCTCCAGTTTTCTTTGGTCGATGCTTCTCACATACCGTAGCAGGTGGTTAAGAGCTGTCTGCTCTTGTGGATTTAGGCTTTCAGTTGATGGCTTTATCATCTGGGCCACTTTCTTGTTAGTTGGCCGCTTAGATTCGTAAAGCTCCATTATGCTTTCTTTGGTTATGAGTGTTGGCACAGCATTGTGAATACTGGAGTGGAAACAGTCAATTATGAACTTTGGCTCTTGAAGAAGAGCTTTGTGTGCCATTGTTAAAATGGCAGCCCGTACGTTGTCTTTAGAGGGCAGGCAGTGTGAGCCCATTCTTGAGAAGACGTCGAGTAAGTCCTCTTCAACAGTTTCATCAATGTTGCCCTGTAGTGCTTTTTCAAGTGATGCACGCTCATTCTCTGAAAGAAATCTGGAAAATGACATCATCAAGAGTTCTTCATCCACTGAACCAAGTCCTTGACAACAGGCAAGAACAAAAGCTGGTGACAGTCTGATTGGTATGATTTTTTGGTCCAGGTATCCTTTCAGCCACATTCTTCCAAGAGCTTGCCATGCCTTCTCAGAATAGTCTGGTCGTAGTCTGGGTACTCGTTCATCTTCCCCCTCACACTGTTCCAAGAAATGTTCCCAGAACGCAGAGTATACCTCTCTTGACACACCATCACTGTCCACAGCTTTCTCATTTGTAAACTCCATTTTTAGATTAGCATTCAGTATTTTTGGTTCCATGAAGATATTAAGGACATCATCAACTATGTTTACTCGTCTTAATTTCACAAGGAGTTCTTTTTCAAATGGGTCTGGTGATGCTGGAAGACTGCTTGATGATACAGGTCCATCATTCAGTGTAGAGTGCTGCAAGATTTTTTAAAAAAGTAATTAGGTGTGATTATTGATCGATTAATCATTTGGTGAACAGAAAATGAATCAACGACTTTGACAATCAATATATCAATTAGCATGCAGAAATGAATTATGCTGTGGCTCTAGATTTGCTGCTTTTCTGTTTTATATCACAATACATGGAATATCTTTTGGTTTTGGAATGTTTGGATGAAAAAGTAATCTAAAAACATCAGCTTGGTGTGAGAGAACTTGGGATGAAAATTTGTCACTGTTTTGTACATTTCATAGACAGAATAATGAATAGGGAAAACTCTTTAAAAGAATCAATAATGGCAGTAATATTCTTTTTGCAGCACTGCTAGAAATGACTCAGTTCTACACTATACCTGCATACTGGTGGAGTCTTGATTATCACCATCATCACCACAAACAGGTCCAAAGTTTACTTCAAAGTCCTCAAGAGATGCTTGGATGGCAAGGGCAAGAGGGGAATCCAACTCGTCACTTAACAACTGGTCTGGATCTTGATTTGACACAGGCATTAAACACTCGTCTTCAGATCCATGCCTGCTTGTTGATTGCCGAGTTTGATTGCCAACATCATCGGAAGATGGTGGATGCAGGACCTCTGTGTTGCTCATCTCAGGAGTTGCTGGTCCTGATTGACTGATTGGTTCTCCTCTCTGTTGATAATTTAATGAAAAAAACAAAACAAACATATAATTATTACCTTATCTTTGTTTTTGCATCCTCTGATCAAAGCTGTCATGTGTACTATCACATTCATGTGATTAAAACATCTTGCACCTGAGCAGATTGTTTTGGTATGCATATTGAGTTAATGTGGCATTGAACTCAAAACCTTTTGCCCACTTCCATCATCTTAGCTGCAGTTAAAATTTGAGATGGATTTACATTTGTTGTTTGCAACAAAATCATGGTCTTAGGTCATAGACTTCACAAGTTCGCAAGTTTTGGATTTTATCTTTGACTTTATTTTTTGGTTTCAATTTTGTATTTGATATTTTGATTGATACATTTTTGTTTCCATTTTAAAAAGTATTGTTTGAACACTTTGGCACAAATTAATCTCCATACAACACAAGTTCCATACTGTATATCACAAACTGGGTCCATAAAAAAATATGCAATACTTTTACTTACTTTTTCATGGTTTTCCTGCATTGAGCCACTGGGTGCTGGATCTAAATCAGTGGAGCTCTCTGGATGATCAGTTCCAGTCCTCCAGTGATGACATCTCCTGGTTTTGTTCCTCAAGGATTGTCTCTGCATTGTCCTAGTCTATAAAGAAATCAGCAGATCAGCAAATTATAGGCTTATACAGCCATGATTGTCCAACTGTTCAATACAAGTCTTTCTGAACTTATTGTGATTGAATATGCACATAAGTGGAGAGAGAAGTAGAGCAAATATGTTTAGAAAACTGTTTTTACATCTCTTGACCTCTTGCAACTCAACTATCACCCCTGATTCAGCAGATAAACATTTTTTTGTTTGCAGGCTTCATGATCCTAATAGATTTGACATTGAGTTAAGACAATAGATTTATCCTCAAAAATCACTGATTCTAGTTGTTGAATTTCATGAGAAGAAAGACAGATAAACTACATGGCTGTAAGACTAAGATTATTTTGGCCAGATCCACAAAAAATTAATTGTGCCTGCTAATTGCACCAGAATTGTGCAGCATTTGCACCCCCAATCTGCCCCGTTTAATGCCGTTTAATTGAATATGCCATATTTAAGAACACAGATTGGTCTATAATGAACATTGCAAAGAGCACAAATGCCCTACATTGCATGTATTTAATTAGCAGAAGTGTGCACAAACAAAGCTCTCCACAATCACAAACCAACTTTCATGTATTTGTACTATTATAGTATTCTACATCTATAACATAATATACTGAGAGTGTCACTGAATGTATGGATTTCACAAAAACATCAGTACTGATATTCTATTTGTTGCCCACAGCTGGCTGCAGCATCACAAGGCAGCTGAAACTATACGTGCGTCTCCAAACTAAGAAAGAGGCTGATGTGTGCGTTTACGCACGGTGCTGAGGTAGCTTCATTAACATGATTGGCCAGGATTTGATGATAGTTAATGTTCTGTGTTCTACTATACATCTCTACCGGTCAGCTGTTACACACTGTTTCCAGGTTTATACAGACTTTATGGATAAATTCTGAGCCTCATCCCATCTGTTATTTTTATTTTAAAATCTGAAATATATGATTGTCCCCGATCAATATTCAGTACCTAGAGTATGTATTGATAACAGAAATGTGGCAGAAGATAAATTACCTTCATTGGCCTCTCATCTGTGGGCTCGAAGTCCGATGATGCATCAGAGAGAAGTATTACGTCTTTAGCCTTGGAGGTTGTGTAGATGCGCAGCATCCGTATCTTAGTCTGCTCGTACAGCTGGCTCACTGTGACTTCAGGGGATACTGCATTGTGACTAAAATCACGAATATCAAACTTGAAGTCTTCCACTGGTCCTTTAGATGAATATCCATTTGGAAAAAACAAGCCCTTGCCCGTCTCCAGCAGTTCACCCATAGTTATTGATTTCTCCACTGACAGGTGCCGTGTTCCACCTCCATTTCTTGTTTTGATCTGGTGATAAGTGCCGTTATCAAAGTGGAGCCATCCCATTTCAATCCGCCGGGTAGCTTTGGCTGCATGTTTATTGCCAACAATGTTGCCAACTGTTTGTCTGTCGGCAGGAGTTTTCCGTTGTTCCCCGAGCCTGTCTCTTACTCTCTGCATGAGAGCGGACTTCACTGTCTCCACTCCTCCTGACTTTTCATTTGTTACAGTTCTTTGACGACAAAATGCTCTGAGTGCAAGTCGGTCAACATATCTTACGATATACTGTCCTAACTCCTCATCTGTCATAACACCTATGACGTTGATGTCGATCTGTAATAAGCAAGGCAAACGTCAAAAACGTTTGAAAAATTACATTAACATAGCAGGTAGAGAAAGCTAGCAACATTAGGCTACACATGTATTGCTTACTTTATGTCACAAAAGTTAACATTTATCTTTACCTTATCATCTTTTAGTTGGTTGATGACACTATCAGGTAGATTTCGCGTTTTCAGGAAAGAGAATAAGTCCACTTCTGCAGCCATTCTGTGAGGTTAAGATCTTAATGAGCCTAGAGGCATATGCACAGGAAGCACAACTGCCTGTGCTTAATCTAAGGTTTCTCGCGAGATCCGTGGTTTCTCGCGAGATCCGTATCTAGTGCTCACAAGATAGTATCTAGTGCGCACTAGATACTATCTAGTGAGCACAAGATACTATCTTTTCCTTTTTTTTTTTTCTTTCCCATGTCCCTTTAGGGGCTCCGTATTATTCAGTAGTGGGACGCTATGCTGAGGAGCGGTGTGCGTGTGGGAACCAAAAGTTGCTGTACTGATTATGTGTGTTGTACACAGGTATAATAAACCTCCTGTCCAACTGGCAAAGCAGAAGTTGTCTGTCGTCCATTACTACGCAGAGTCAAATTAAGGAGTGTCAGGCCAGACCAGCTACAGTGGTGCCGTGACCCGGATCCACACTGCTTCAGGCTGATTCGCCGCTGTGTCTGGAGTCATGGCTCAACATCAGTTTGGTCACCAGAGGTTGCTACTTGATGCTCATTCATGTTAAAAGTTCTTTATAGCATTGAAGAAAAGTTTAAAAAAAGTTTGTAAACTGTTCATTTTGCTTTTGCTGTTTTAAGAGTAAATTTGTCGTTTCAGTATATTGTATTGTGTATAGATTAGTGTACAGATAAAATGACAAACGTTACTGGGAAAATGGCTGAGGACAGTGTAACAGGTGACAGTTTTAGCTTTGCTGTTGGGAGGGGGAGAACTATCAGTGGGTTGCCTTGTGCGAGGTGCAAGTAATGTAGGCACACCAGCTTTTTGTTCCACTCGCATACTTGGTCATGCAGCCAGCCATAGTCAGGGTGATACACCTTCATGTTTCCCAGCCACTAATGATCCAGCTTTAAATAGCCTGATAAAACATATCACTCAGCAGGTAGGACAGACCATGAGAGATCAGTTAAAAGGTGAATATGAAGGGAACGATGTTAGTGGTACACAAGCTCAGAGCAGTGCAGACCAGCCATCCAGTGACTCCACTTACCTCAACTTGACCGGTGCAAAGCTAGTCCTACAGTCAGATGTGAGAGAGCCTCCAGCCTTCAGGGGAGATGGATCTGACAAGAACAGAGTCTGTGAATGGGAAGATTTAATGGAAGTGTATTTCCGGAAACGTGGCATACCCCTGAGAGAACAGCATTCTGAGATAATGTCTAAGTTAATGGGCAAGGCTAAAGACATTGTGAGGATAACTTTGAGTAGCAGCCCATCCATGAAGCCTCAAGAAAATCCAAAAGTCATCTATGACATCCTCCGACAACATTTCAGTGAAGTGACATATTCTTGTATGCCTATGGCTGATTTCTACAGCACAGTTCCAGTGACAGGAGAGTCCCCTGTAGAGTACTGGCTTTGGCTGAACAAGGCAGTTGATGCAGCAGAAGAGGGCTTGAAAAGATTGGGACGGCGCATGGAAGATCCTTGTCAGGAAGTAGACATGATGTTTGATACTGCCCAGAGCCCACACTTGCTGCTCTTTTTAAGTTTAAAGCACCAGATAAATGGGCAGCCAGTGAGGTTCAAGAGCATATTGATCGCTACCAAATTGAAATGAAAGAAGTGCTTTCCAAATCAAAGTGCCCCAGACCAATAGCAGTACACACCCAGGCTCCTACACTTGACGAGTCACCTGTGCAGAAGGACATTATTGTGACCAGACCTACTTGCAATGATGATTGTCTGAAAGTGTTAGTAAGTCTTTTTGATCGCGCACTATCACAGAACAGCCATTCTGCACAAAAACCTGCCTTCTCTGATCAGATATAGGATATGTCTTGCAGGGTCTGCCAGTCATCGGAGCACTCCACTCTCACACACTGCAGGCAGAAACGTCTATGTCTGGCATGTTTCGAGCCAAATCACATCAAGAGGAACTGTCCTAGGCGGCAGCCTGGCCAAGGTCGGATCAGTACCTCCCCTCCCCAAAGCCCCCAGACTTTAAACTAGCTGGCCCGCATTTAGAGAGGGGATGTGTGGGCACAAAGTAAGAGACCCTCAACAGCGTTGAGCAGCATTACATAAGAGCATGTGCAGCAGCTCCCACTGGTGCTAAAGTAATAGTGCAAAACATGCAGAGAGTGGAAGCCTATGATGAACTCTTTTACACCCCTGTCAGCATAAACAATATTTTCCAGGCCCAGGGCTGCTTGTCTCTGGTTCCATGGCCTGCACACTAAGTGAGCAAGCAGAGCAAAAGATGTTGAATGAACTCCCAGAACCCATTCCATTGACCAACTGGTGTTGGTAGGCTGTGGTGGGTCACTGAGCAGACCCAAGTGCATGTATGAAGTGGAGATGGAACTGTATGGAGAGCGCTGCATCGTGCCTGTCCTTGTGGTGCCTGGCCAACGCGATGACCTGATCATCGGCACAAATGTCATCAGATTTTTGATGCACCAGCTGAAAATAACCAGTGACTATTGGCGCCTTGTGTCCAGTGGCAATCTTCTTCCTGAGTGTGAACAGTTTCTCGACCTCATGGCAAACTCATCTCGGTGGAGAGGCAAGGAGCTTCCAGACAGAATCGGGACTGCACCGACTTCAGGTGGCTGAATGCAAGGACCCTCAAGGATGAGCACCCATTACCACACCAGTCAGACTGTCTAGCAGCCCTGGGTGGAAACACCTACTTCAGCACCATGGACTTGACCTCTGGCTTCTATAACATACCGATGGCAGAGGATGACATATACAGCGTTCACGACTCCAATGGGACTGTATGAGTACAACAGGATGCCACAGGGTCTGTGTAATAGTCCTGCTTCATTCATGAGAATGATGCTCAGCATATTTGGTGATCTGAACTTCAGCAGTCTGTTGTGCTACCTTGATGATTTGCTAGTCTTCGCTGCAACTGAAGAAGAGGCTTTGGAGAGACTTGAGGTTGTTTTCCAGTGGCTCAGGCTTCACAACCTTAAACTGAGCCCCGAAAAATGCCACTTGTTGAGATCTTCGGTCAAGTTTCTTGGTCACATTATAGATGGCAATGGAGTGGCTGTGGACCGGCAAAAATTGAGGTTATATCTAAAATGTCAAAAGCAGACCTGATGGAGGATGATGGCTGCACACCATCAGTTAAGAGGATAAAATCCTTTCTGGGAATGGTGTTCTACTACCAACACTTCATCCCTAACTGTTCTACAATAGCCAAGTCATTGTTTGCTCTCACTGCTGGACAAAAGAAACGTGGGAAAGTCAGAACAAGTTCCAACACTGGCTCATTCAGGAAGCTCAGACCCTCTGATTGGACAAATGAATGTGACGTGGCTCTCAGTAACCTTAAAGAAAGTCTTTTGAACTGTGTTGTTTTCTCACATCCAGATTTTTCTCAGCCTCTCCTTCTGTCCATTGATGCGTCTCTAGACGTGTTAGGAGCTGTGTTATCACAAATACCAGCTGGTGAAACCAAAGCACGCCCCATCGCATTTGCCAGTCAGACCCTGAGCAGTTCTCAGAAGAAATATCCAGCTCATAGGCTCGACTTTCTGGCCCTGAAATGGAGTGTGTGTGGGAAATTCAGCCATTGATTAAGAGGTCACTCTTTCACAGTATGGACTAATAACAACCCTCTTACCTATATCATGACGAAACCTAAGCTTGATGCTTGTGAGCAGCGTTGGGTGTCCAAACTCGCCCCTTACACATTTGACCTGAAACACATACCTGGCACCAAGAATGTGGTCGCAGATGCACTCAGCAGGGACCCCTTTGCGAAAACAGTCAGTCACAGGGTCATCACAGAGCAGTACACCAACTTTCTTGCTGAGGCTGAGGGTGTGAGTCATGATGGCATTCAAGACACCTTCAGATTAAAGGTTCAGTGTCAACAAGTGAAGAAATCAACCCATAAGGGAATGAAGCTGCAGTCTGACTCCTCCAAGTATCACTGTGATTTTGGGGCTGTTAAGGCTCTCATGGGTGTTCACGACCATTGGGAAGTTGCTGCTGAGACAAGGCCTTAGAGACAAGGAGTTAGTTCAGTCTGTTCAGGATCTGCTGCCACCAGGGCAAGACTCCCTCCCTGTGTTCACATTAGAGGAACTCCAGCGCAGCCAGGAATTAGCCCCCACCATCTCGACTGTCATGCCAGTTGTCATACGCGGAAGGCGTCCCTCCAGGCGTGAAAGAGCTAAATTTGATGCAAAAGTGATGGTGCTCATCAAACAGTGGGAGAGACTAACAGTTTAAAATGGTGTCCTCTACCGGGTAACTAAGGACCATCTCAGTAAACAAAAGAGACACCAGTATGTTCTACCTGACAGCCTCAAAGAGAAAGCATTGCATGGCATTCATGATGCTGCTGGATATCAGGGGCAGGCAAGGACCATGCATCTAGAACGGCAGCGGTTCTTTTGGCCTAAGATGGAGTCTGACGTGAAGGAGTATGTCAAGTGTTGTCAAAGGGGCATCCTGGCTAAAACACCAGACCCCTCTGCTCGAGCCCCATTTGAGAGTATCAGAACGTCCTCTCCTATGGAGCTAGTGGGTCTGGATTTCTGGAGTGCAGAGGACAGTAAGCAGCACTCAGTGGATGTTCTTGTTGTGACAGACCATTGTACCAAGTTGGCTCATGCTTTCCCATGCACCAATCAAACTGCAAAACAAGTGGCCAAGAAGTTGTGGGACCATGTTTTCTATGTGCATGGGTTTCCTGAACGTGTCCACTCTGATCAGGGAGCCAACTTTGAAAGTAAATTCATAGCAGAACTACTCAGTCTTTCTGGTGTCTCGAAATCACACACTACCACATATCATCCCATGGGAAATGGAGGAACTGAGAGGTTCAATCAAACACTTGGAAGTATGCTGCGATCTCTTCCCCTTAAAGAGAAACACAAGTGGCCTCAACAGATACAGACATTGACGTTTGCTTATAATGCGACAGTACATGAAACCACAGGATACGCACCGTTCCAGCCTATGTTCGGTCGCATTCCAAGACTCCCTGTGGACGCGATGTTCAAGCAAGTGTTGCACGATCCAGTGGTTGTTGATAACAAAAGCTACGTGAAAACACTAATGTCCCATCTTCATGAAGCAGCCAGAATTGCTCAAACACATGCTGTCAGAGAACAGGATAAACAAGCAAAAGGCTACAACAGGAAGGTGAAAGGCACTCATCTGAACATAGGAGACAGAGTACTTGTGGTAAACAAAGGGTAGAGAGGAAAGAAAAAGCTGGCTGACAAATGGAACGCAACAGTGTATACTGTCAAAGACCGAAACCTGCGGACACACACATACAAGCTGGAGGATGGTACAGGCATCTTGGACATCGGCTTCCTACCTGTGGGGACACTTGAAGAGGAATTGTGTGATGCTGGATCAGAGGAAAAACAGAGTCAGGAGACTCTGAGTGAAGGGCTGTTGGACCAGTCAAGTCAGGAGGCTCCAGAGTTGGACTATGAAGGGCAGTCTGTAGATCATATTCAGGACTCTCAATGTGACCAAAGCCATGCAGACAGAGACTTTGATCTGGACAGTTTAGTTGCAGAACCTGCCTCAGACTTACCTTCCGCTCAGTTACACTCAGCAGACACAGAGGGGGATGTAGAGACATTATCCCAAATGGCAGACTCAGTTCATGACACAGTTACTCAGGAGCACCAGTCAGCTGACACAGAGCAGGTAGTCAGGACGCGAGCAGGCAGGGTCAGGAAAAGGGTCGATCGACTCATTGAGTCTATGGGTCAAAAGCCCTTTGGCTTCAGGGACTTAGCAGTTTCCGTTCGCAGAAAGTCTCAGTCACTTCTAACATTGTTTTAGAGGGACAGATATGTTTGGTTACTTTACATGTATACTTGTGGATATGCATTTGAAGGACGTTGTGATTAATGTAATGTATATGAAGTGTGTAATGTATATTGAAGTGACCAGATGTTTGTGTGGTGTAAAAGGCGTCATATTAATCTAGGAAGGGGCTATGGCTTGATCACCCTTGGCTTCCTCTGAGCATTTAGTAGGCAGCTTAAACAGCTGATGTCAGAGTTTAGAACTCTTCAGTGAACCCTGGTCAGGTTTTCACATTCAGTGTTCATCGTCCTAATGTTGTCATTTGCTTATCCTGAGGGTATGGTCTGGATTTTGGTGAAATCTAGGAGGGGTGGGTGTAACCAATGTGTTCTTACTGTTTGTTATATTTCACCAAAAATCCATCTTTGTTGATATTTTGTTAAATTTTTTTGTATAAATCTGTTTTTGTGTGTATTTATTTTGGGGAGCTTTTATTTTGTTAATTGTATTTTGGCGGTGTGACCCTCGACCTTTTAGTGATGTCACTTCCGGTGTTGTCGCGCTATTTTTTCCTCCATTGCTAATATCACTGATGATATTGTTATTATTATTACTACAGTTACTATTATTACTATTGTCACTGCTCATTGTCCCCCATTGTTGTTGTCGTCGTCGTCATCATCTTCTTCTTCATGTTCTTCCTCATCAGTAACTACTATTAGTGTAGTTGTTGCTACTGTTGTTGCTGTGCACCTGTCTGTCTGTCTGTCTGTCTGTCTGTCTGTCTGTCTGTCTGTCTCCTCTCTCTGTCTCTCTGTCTCTCTCTCTCACCCCAACTGGACAGCAAAAATGGACTATTCTATTTACACGTTACACATATACAAGACTATGTCTCCACTTCATTATAGCCTATTCCATATGTGTGGGAAATGATTCCCCTGCTTTCAAGGTACATGGGTATTTCTTTAAGACACACCGGCTTGCTACGCCATATATAGCTTACCTTTACAGTGTGTTACTGTGTTAAATCCACTTATCTTATAGTTTGGACATCTGTGTAGGGGCAGTGTCTTAGATTGCTGTTTCTATTGCTGTATTTTTCTTTCTGCACTATGGTGACCTAGCCCCAGTGAAGGTGCTTCTGTCTCTTCATCACTCCTGTCTATGCCAGCTATGATTCCCTATACCAGCTTGTTGGTCACGGTTTTCTACTCCAGCCAAGTTGAGCTGGCATCTCTCTAGTGCAAAAGAAAGAAAAAAAGAAAAACAAAAGAGTAAAAGAATGTAAACCAGAATTGCTTAGAGTGCCCCTGAAGTGTATTGCTTGTGAGTTGCCAGCTAACAGGCTCAGAAGTAGTCTGTGCTGAGCACAGTCAGAGTCGGCACAGTGGATGTCTCCCCATCTCGCCTGTGAAAAATCCCCCCCAAAAAACTGGTGTGCGGCTCACAGAGCAGCAACTGACATGCCAAATAAACTTTGCAAAGCTAGATGTCTTAGCACAAAGCTAGAATTCCAACACGGCTGGTGGCAAACAAGGAGGTGAGTGCTTTCTGGTCACTGTATGGACTTTCATAATGCCTGCATGTACCAGAGAGGCCCATTGTTGCCTTTTTGAGTGAAATGGCAGGCAGCATCTTGACAGAAGAGCTAGTCTGCCGTTTTAAAGAGGTTATTTGCAGGGGACCTTGGCTCTGGGTGTTAACTTTCCTGAAAATCAAATGCTGCCCATGAAAAAGAGGATGAATTGATTTGATCTTCAAAAATGAGACTTGGTATCTGTTGTATTGAAGTAAAGTATATTAGCAGTACTCATATTGGGGTGGCAGTGGCTCAGAGGTAGAGTTGGTCGTACACTTATCGGAAGGTTGTTGGTTTGAGCCCTTGCTCCTCCCCGCTGCATGTCACACTATGCTGTGTAATCAGTGTGTGAATGTGAATGAATGAGTTAGTTTCTGTTTGATGGGCTTTGCCATCACTGTGTTAATGTATGTGAAAGGGCGAATGTGGCATGTAGTGTAATTGCCTGGAGTGGTCGGAAGACAAGAAAGGCGCTATACATGTACAGTCCATTTACCATTATATCCTACATAAGTACGGCACACAGACATAATTATTACAAAATATCAAATTGTTTGTAGAATAAAGTACCTTGACTCTATACAGGATTATTTATTTAGAAAGAGCACAAAAAGCAAAAGATGGTCAGATTTAGTAACATTTGTAAACATACGACATCAAGGGTCTCACCCAGTGTGTCACAGACTACATCAGATTCTGTGAGGACAGCGTTATCCCCAGCAAAAGGATTCGCTTTTTACCAAACAACAAGCCCTAGATCAACAGGGACATCAAAGCCCTGTTAAACAGAAAGAAGAGGGCTTTCATGGCAGGAGATGAGGATGCCAAGAAAGACACTCAGAGGGAGCTGAGGAGGGAGTTGAGAAGGGCCAAAGACCGTTACAAGAACAGGATAGAGGGGAGGCTGCAACAGACTAGCACAAGAGAGGTGTGGGGGGGGGATGAGGACCATTACTGGCATGAAAAGGTCAGTGGGTTCAGTGGAGGGGACAAAGGGACGTGCCAACGAGCTAAACCTGTTCTTCAATAGGTTTGACTCACAAACCCCCTCCTCAGGTACCCCCATTCACACCTTGGCTACCCCGCCCTTCTCAGCTCACACCTTGGCTACCCCACCCTCTTCCATTTACACCCTGGCCACCCCACCCTCCTTCTCCACAGCCTGTCTCCCCCTTGACGACACTAACACCACCCCCCTCATCTGCCATCAACCCCCCTGCTCTCAGATCGTCAGACGTGGTGATGAGCAGCACTGGCACACCCCAAGGAACTCTACTATCACCGTTCCTGTTCACCCTCTACACCGCTGACTTCCGCTTCAACTCGGGACTGTGCCACCTACAGAAGTTCTCAGATAACTCCTCCATTGTCGGCTGTATCTCAGATGATAGGGAGGAGGAGACCTGATCAAGAACTTCATTGGATGGTGCGACAGAAACCACCTACAGCTCAACACAAGAAAAACCAAAGAGCTGTTGGTGGACTTCCAGTGCAGCAAGAGGCCCCCTTCCCAGTTGCGATTAGGGGGAAGAGGGTAGAGATGGGGGACACCTACAAGTTCCTGGGGGTGACACTTAACAATAAACTGGACTGAGGAAGGCCATCTCAGTGGTGGCGTTGGAGCTGGAGGCTGTAATGGAGAAGAGGATGAAAGGGAAGCTGAAAGCCATCATGGACAACCCCTCTCATCCTCTCTACACTGAGCTCAGGCAGCTCAGGAGCACTTTCAGCTACGGAATGTCCCAGCCCCGAGCCTCAAAGTGGTTTGGAGGCTGGTTTGTTCCATCTGCCATCAGAATCCACAACGCCACAGCACCCAGTACCTCCACCCCCGCAGACTAAGACTCTAACCTACAATGCACAAACTTTTTGCACTGTTTATATCTCATTTCTAATGTACAGATTAGTTTTAGTCAAGTTTAATTTTCTGCTCATATACTTGCACACCATTCCTACTTGAACAATGCATAGTGTATATACTTTAATTTATAGTCTTATATATTCTATTATATTTTGTAATAATTTATTTTGTGATATTTTTTGTAGTCTCTTTTGCACTACTTTGCCCCATTGTGTGTCAATCAGAATTTCTCCTAAGGGGGATCAATAAAGGAATATCTTATCTTATCTTCAAATGTAAGAAAGACATCAGTCTTAAATAGCATTTCTTACATTAGATTAAAACACCTTTTCTGGTATTGAGTGCTCAGTTCATTAATCAATATCAAGATCATGTTCATTTAGAAATAACACAATAACTTAAATTAAAAGTACAATACTGTTGGTAAACCCCCCCAATTGTCACTGTCAAGACTCACATTTGACTTAATGGTAAATGGACCTGTATTTGTATAGCGCCTTTCTAGTCTTCCGACCACTCCAAGCGCTTTCACACTACATGCCACACTTGCCCACATTCGCCCCTTTCACATTCACTCAGTGATGGCAAAGCCCATTGAACAGAAACTAATGCATTCATACACATTCACACAACAATGCACAGCATCGGGAGCAATTTGGGGTTCAGTATCTTGCTCAAGGATACTTCGACACGTGGCGGGAGGAGCCAGGGATTGAACCAACAACCTTCCGATTAGTGGACGACCCGCTCTGCCTCTGAGCCCCAGCCGTAATGTAACGCAGGGTAATTCAATTCAATTCAATTCAATTCAATTTTATTTGTATAGCGCCAATTCATAACAGAAGTTATCTCAGGACACTTTTCAAATAGAGCAGGTCTAGACCGAACTCTTTAAAACATTAATTACAGAGACCCAACAGTACCACCATGAGCAAGCACTTGGCGACAAGGGCAAGGAAAAACTGCCTGTTAAAAGGCAGAAACCTAGGACAGATCCTCCGGCTCTAGGTGGGTGGTCGTCTGTCTCGACCAGTTGGGGTGAGAGAGAGAGAGAGAGAGAGAGGCAGAGAGAGAGAGCGAGAGACAGACAGACAGACAGATGCACAGCAACAACAGTATTGGCAATGGCAATCTAGCAGGACCATGGCAGGAGGCTCCACCAGGATCGACAAGAACCTGCGACACGAGAAAGCACAAGAACTCCGGGGAAGAAGTGAAGTTAGTAACATGCATTAATGGGACATGAATGAGTGCAGAAAGTAGAAAAAAGCATAGCTAAATAGTGTGAGTGATGATGACGACGACAACGATGATGACAATGACGACAATAAAAATGGTGGGGAATGATGAATGATAATAATGATGAATAAAAGGAATTAATGGGAATCACGTTGTCATAAAAAAGAATAGCAGGCCCAATGCTGGATACGCTATTTCAGACCCACAAGTTTATGTCCTGGAAATATGACACCACACTGTCAAACACAGGCTACTGTTCATGCAGGAGCCGCAGGTGGAAATGTCTTTGTAAGAAAAGGACAAACATGGACAAAGACTGTCGGGTTTACAGAGGAAAATGGACCAGTTCCTTTTTCTTCACAGAGGTTAATGGAAAGCCAGTGTGCCAGTGTATGAAAGGTCCAGAAATTATGGAATTTAACAGGCTCACTTCCGATTTCTCAGAAACAGTTAAAACAGTTAAATCAGGGGTCTCAAATTGAAATTGGCTGTGAGCCACTGCTGGTGTACTTAGACCAGTGTACTATAAGAAATATTATATTCTGATATACTTAAAATAGTTTCATTACCAAAATTTTGTTTAATGAAATAATGCAAACAGCAGTTATATATTTTTATCATAATTTGATGTCATCTTTGGGTAACCCTTTAATTTACAGGCTGTTAATGGCATAGTAATAACATAGTAATGTAAAGAAATAAGCAAGAAATAACTACGTAATTTAAGTAAAATCAATATAATGACCAGCTGTAATGGTAGAATTACCAGTAATTAGTGTAGTAAATATTGGGTGATTAAAGAGTAAAATCAAAGCAGAATAAAGATATTTTGTTTGTAATTTTATGGTAACTAATGATTAAAATGAGGTATAGCCCACATACAGGGTAAGACTGGTGGGTCATATGGGCTAACATAATACTGGTAGTTAGAGTACTTAGCTTTATCTGTCAGAATGTCAATATTGTGCAGCATGCATGATACAACAAAGTACATTCAGTAAAATGACCATAACATTGCGTGTATAGCATTTCCTTGAAATTGTTTCATAATTTCCATATAACCAATGAAGATTTTGTAAATGCTAGGAAAATTCCCCTTCATTAAGCATTAATTTGGCACATTTACATCCCACTGAGATAAAGTAAAATGGTGTAAAACTTCAACATTAAGATACCATTTTACAACGTAGCACTAAAGCTAAAGCTATCATAACACAGAAATACACACGTTTAAGTTGAGACACACAAATAAAAAAACTGAGCTGATCAGAAACAGGCTTTTGTGATACCAATATTAACACTGTTATGTCGACAAAATAAAAAAGGAAATGTCAACGGTTGTCCTATCGGAGCTATATGGCCATGATACGGGTAGCTAGATAGCCAGCTAACTTTCCTAAGCTATCTCTAGCTTTTCTTAAGATAATGCAAAAAAAAAATACTAACATTATCAAGGTAAAAGCTAATTGTCAGCTGATGCTGCTATTTAAATGTTTCAATAACACACATTTCTTTATTTACTAATGTGAATATTGCTACTTAACTACTCACTCCACTCACTGGAGTTGGCCTCCTCATGACCCACCCTGCTCTAGCTCTAATTGCACTGGGGGAAAAATAGTGCTATTGAGCTAGCTAGTTGAATTTTGTTTAATTTCTCTGTAGAGTCGTGTTGTGTTGCAATCTGAGCCGGTAGCAAAATAGTAATAGAAATGTAGCAAAATTTCCCATGAGGATCTTATTGTAGCCTGTTTTGTGGCTGCAGGCTTCAGCACTCTCACTCAATACTGGACCAAATTCATAGTCACTTTGACACAAAAACATGGGAAAATAATCCAGTTTGAAAAATACAAAAATATCCTTAAAAGGACCAGTGTGTAGAATTCAGTGGCATCCAGTAATGAAGTTGCAGATTGCAACCATTTGAATAGACCTACTCATTTAGGAGAAATGATGCTAGCTATATCTAGAGCCAGTGTTTGGTTTTTCTGTTCTGACCTACTGTATAAACATTCAAAGAGGACCCACTCCCTCTGTAGATGTCTCATACTAAGGTAATGAAAACAGAACAATTCTTGTTTTTAGGTGGCTATACACTAATGAAAATATATGTATTAATATCACAAGGTGCCTATTTGAGGTGTCCTATAAAGCAATAAAAAAAAATATTTGTTTGATAAAATGTAAGGTTAAGGTTTTAGTGTCATTTCAAGAGTTTAAAACAAATTTGATTATTATTGGGATAATATCTGGAATCTAACTTATTTTGGCCAAGATAATTGTGACATGACATTTTCATATCGTCCCATGCCTATACATAGCAACCCCAGGCTCTGTATCTTAGTTCCCTACTGCAGAATAGCGTCAGTGTAGCCCTAATATGGGGATAGCACTCCCTCTTCTTGAACACATACACAGTATGTTTCAGCGCAGTGATATCAGTGGTTAAGCTGACAGAGGCCATGGAGCCATCTCCCATTGAGCACAGAGGGCTTTATAGAGTTACAACCTTTGTAACCACTGGTATTCAATGGAACCAGTTATGGTATTCCTGCCTCTAAAGTGACCGTACAAAATGGTGTGTTTATAATGAATCAATTTGGGCTGAAGAATAGAAGTTCACACACTGCACTCATTATCAGTGACTCTGACAGTCTGATGCTATCGTGTGTCAACACACCATCCCTAAAGCTCTCAGTGGAGCCAGAAGACGGAGCCATTTAAGCTTTTTAAACTTCGATGGTTGTTTTTGAGAATGGCTGTCTCTGTGTTTAGTTTTTTAAACTGAGCTGTTTCTCTGAGGAACAGATAGAAGAAAGGGATGACCTAACTCTGCTTACACTAATGAAATTAAACTAATGAAATGTCTTCATGGAGAGTAGAATTGAATTCAAGTAAAAGAAAGAAAGAAAAGAAAGAAAACATGGGGAGAATCCAGATGTTTACCTCAACAGCCACAGGGTTTCTTGAGGCCTGATGCTGAAAAACATCTGTCTGAGCCTTTACTGAAATGCACCTGTAAGCTTGAGTTGATCACAAAACTCAGAAAACATTATGTCATGATTATGACAAAGGCCATGGGGGTTGAAAAAAGGCTTAGCAGAGCCAATTAAGTGCAAGCTGGGAGCCCATGAGATGTTTGAATCAGCATATCGCAAGAGAAAGGTTTATATAACTCTGCTGACAGAGAGGAAGATAGTAAGCTTGTAGTGTCTGACAGCCACAAGGCCTGAGAGCATATTACAGATTACACACAAGTAAGTGGTTCTCTTCGAGTACAGCTGAATACAGTGGGCAATGAAGCTTGACATTCAGTGAAACACTAAAGTCACATGGTGGGCAGGTTTGATTTCAACATATTGTCCTCCCAAAACAAATTTTAGAAAGTCAGTATAAAGAACCCATGTCCATATGCATAAAAGTTTACTTTTTTTGCAACCAAAACATGAGGATCTGTATTTGTATTCATCCCAGTCACTTTAATATCCACTGCCACAGCCCCCAGTTTACTGTTATCGAGAAGTTTAAACACAAAAATCAATACAGTGTTTTTGAGAATTGATACAATATCACAAAACTAAATATCACAATACTGAACTGTATTGATATTATCTTATACTCCTAATCAAGACTGTGCTTCCTGCAGACCACCAGCACTCTCCCCCACCAACATGAGTCCTGCATGTCAATCAGGGTAGGCTAAACACTTCTCTGTGTAATGCCATACAGTTAAACAGCACCACAAACTACATCCTCTAAAATGACCATAAAGTTTAAGAAATGTCTCCCAAAATGTAGAATTATAATAGCAATAATATTGCAGGACTGTTGTATTAGACCACATCTAGTTTTACCTTATAAACTGGAATTTGTCATTAAAGGTTCCATCAGCAATGTCTGAATAGTATGGAACTGCTATTTTCTCTCCTCAGTAGCTATGAATAGTGTTCATAATAATACTCACTATTTGAATGCATAAGCCTTTATAAACAGGCACACATATGTTTGGTGCTAAGACAAATCAAATCTGTCTCATGTAGATTGGGTTTTGGGCATGTTATGCTACTGCTGCTACCTGAGGAGTTCAATTCAATTCAATTTTCAATTCAATTTTATTTGTATAGCGCCAATTCATAACAGAAGTTATCTCAGGACACTTTTCAAATAGAGCAGGTCTAGACCGAACTCCTTATAACATTATTTACGGGGACCCAACAGTACTACCATGAGCAAGCACTTGGCAACGGCGGCAAGGAAAAACTGCCTTTTAAGAGGCAGAAACCTTGGACAGACCCTTCGGCTCTAGGTGTCTGGTCGTCTGCCTCGACCAGTTGGGGTGAGAGAGAGAGAGAGAGAGAGAGAGAGAGAGAGAGAGAGAGAGAGAGAGAGAGAGAGAGAGAGAGAGAGAGAGAGACAGAGGTGCACAGCAACAACTACACTAATAGTAGTGACTGATGATGATGAACATGAAGAAGATGATGGCAATGACAACAACGATGGGGGACAATGAGCAGTGATAATAGTAATAATAGTAACTGTAGTAATAATAATAGTAATAATAATAAAAAAAATAATATCAGTGATATTAGCAATGGCAGTCAAGCAGGACCATGGCAGGAGGCTCCACCAGGATCCATAAGAACCTGCGAGACGAGAAAGCACAAGAACTCTGGGGAAGAAGTGAAGTTAGTAACATGCATTAATGGGACATGAATGAGTGCAAAAAGAGAGAGAGAGGAAAAGAGGAGCTCAGTGCATCATGGGAAATCCCCCGATAGTCTAGGGTGTGGCAGTATAATTTAGGGATGGTTCAGGACTCATCTGATCCAGCCCTAACTATAAGCTTTATCAAAGAGGAACGCCTTAAGCCTACTCTTGAATGTGGTGAGGGTGTCTGCCTCCCGAACTAAAACTGGAAGCTGGTTCCACAGGAGAGGAGCTTGGTAACTGAAGGCTCTGGCTCCTGTTCTACTTTTAGAGACTATAGGAACCACAAGTAGCCCTGCATTCAGAGAGCGCAGTGTTCTAGAGGGGTAATAGGGTACTATGAGCTCTTCAAGGACTACAGTATATGATTTACACAGGTATTTTGTACAGCATACTTCTTATATTTTATATGCTGCTTGAGTGTCCCTTGAGAGAGCTTTGTTAGACAGGAAGATTAAAAAATAAAGCCAATTGTTGGCCTCTCAAAATGGTCCTTGCTAAAGTTAACCTTTTGTTTAGGTCTTTTAGGTCTCAGGGTGCACAGTAAGGTGAGACAACTTTTATGCTCTGATTTTGCAGCTTTGCTAAAAAAGCAAATAATTTGTTCTACAATAAAAGTAAAAAAGAACATTTCTAAGGAAAAAAATAAAGAAATACATATGTTGCAGGCCTGTCTATCTATTGACAGCCTTGAAATGAGGAGTTCTCTCAAGCGCTCTATTTTTTACAGTGTTGATTGCATTACCTCAGCTTAAAGGATCAGAATACTTCTTAGATCACTGGACTGAAAATTTGAATGATCATGCAGTAATATGAATTTTATGAATGGGCTGTGGGTACTACTTTACACCATATTTAAGATTACTGAAGCACCCAGGCAGAATGTTGAGCTTTTGAGAGAACCATGACTAGACCTTCATTCTTGCAGCACAGTTTGGATGCACTGGCTAATGTACACCACACACCATTTTTATCTGTAAGTCAGAGCATGTTGTTGTTCAAACCATGAACTTCCTCCACTGGTGCTCTGTCAAGCTCTGCTTACATCATGGAATATGCACTGCCAGAGTCTGTTCTGCTACTGATAAAAATACATACTGCAAATGCTGCATTATCAAAGCAGGGATGCAAACCTGACAATCTGTTCTACTGCACTGCCAATGGGCAGACAGGAAATATAACACCAGGTGGCACACAAACACACAAACACACAAAAACACACACACACACACACACACACACACACACACACACACACACACACACACACACACACACACACACACACAACCCACCTGTGAAGCTCAAAAAGGCATGTGGTAATTAAATGAAATCAGTGAGCTGAGGATCACATGCACAGCATTTAGCTCCTGTACATTGTTGTCAGAAGCTCTGCAGAGGGCCTGAGGTATGTCACAGCTCCTCTTGAATCGTTCTGCTAGGCCGAGTGTGACAACTTCATATCTGGTTTAGCTGTGGCTAAATGCAACAGCAAAGAGTGATTTTGTAGTGTGGGACATATGAATGGAAAGAAATGGATGGATGTGTGGAAGACTTCTTACTAAAACACATAAAGTAAATACTGTCTTTAACTTTCTCTGTTGTTTTTTTCTCCACTTTGGGAAAATGTGGCATCACCCACTGAGCAGACAGGTGCAGACTGGGAGTGGGTTGCAAGGAATAGAAAAAGTGTGTGTTCTGTGTGGATGGAGAGATGGAAACAGATCTATGCTGTCAGCATGTGTGCAGACATTTTAAGCAATATCACCACATTAACTTGAGTCAACAATTTAGCCGGCTTGGCTAGAAGCCAGCTGTGGGAGAGAGAACAGAGGTGATAATGTGGAGATCCGAGTTTTAGTTTTGCAATTATTTCTGAAAGACAGAGCCGCTCTGGATACAGAATTAATCACTTTGGTTTAGCTTAACCTCCGTGGACAAAGCCAAAAAGAGAAAAATAAAATATTGTTTTTCAGAGAGTTAGCTAATTGGTAAACTTTGAATTTAAATTGTGCTTTTATTGTCTATCTCTAAATTCAGATGCAAGCATTTTTATCTAGGTTAGTTACTTAACCCTTTCTAACCCGTCTGGAAAGAACTAAGGCCTGATGTAAACTGGTGTTCTAGGGGAAAGAGGAAGACAGACTGACAGAGAGACAGGACATAAGGATTGCAGATTAAAATTGTGGGCTATGTGAGTGAACTTTTAATTGTAATTGAAAGATTTTTCACTATAAACGTATACATTTTTTATAGTTTGTGTCATCGCAATTTTGAACTGACTGAGTTAAAATAATAGGATTTTCCTACCCAGTGGCGTGCACAGACTTTTTGAAGGGCAGGGGCAGAAAGAAAAAAAAGGGCACATATAGCGCGTCCTCACCACTGTAGAGGGCACTTTAACACGGGTTTTGGCTCCAAAGAGGTCACTTGAGGGCACTTTAGCACGTGTTTTGGCTCCCAAGAGGGCACTTTAGCACGCGTTTTCTGGGCATCGACCTTTGGGGAGTGGATATGTTGCCCCCAGCCAATAACAGGTGTGTGGACTCTGTGTCTGTGCCTGTCTGTGTTATGGATGTATAAAGAGATGCAGGTCTGTTTGACTGAAGGAGTTGCAGAACACAGGAGTTGTGTGTAAGTTTGGTGTTTCAGTGGCATACTCCAATATGGGCAGCTGTGGCTCAGAGGCAGAGCACGGGTCGTCCACTAATCTGAAGGTTGTTCGTTCGATCCCCGGCTCCTCCCGCCACATTTCAAAGTATCCTTGAGCAAGATACTGAACCCCAAATTGCTCCTGGTGCTGTGCATCGGCGTGTGAATGTGTATGAAAGGGCGAATGTGGCATGTAGTGTAAAAGCGTTTGGAAGACTAGAAAGGCTCTATACAAGTACAGGTCCATTTACCATTTACCAATATGTTGTGATTTTTAATGACACTCAGCATTCAGAATGAAGCAGAAAGTGAAAGGCAGAATGGATAAGATGGAAAGAAGAAAGCCTATGCTGTGTTACTTATTGTTTACTCATTGTGTCCCAGCCAACATGTGTGAAATCTGGATCAAATTATGGCTAAAAAACAGTAAGTGGACTGTACTTATATAGCGCCTTTCTAGTCTTTTCGACCACTCAATGCACTGTACACTACATGCCACACACACCCCATTCGCAGACATTCATACACTGATGGCAGTGGCTGCTATGCAAGGTGCCAACTGCTCACCAGAACGGAAACTAAGCATTCACCGACTATATGACTGGGAGCAATTGGTACAATGTATTGTACTAAATAATTATGGTGGAAAAATGCTGCAATCACAGAAACGAAGCAGAAGCAAAAACTTACAAACCCACAAAACAAATGCCAAAGAAAAATGCTGCAAATACTAAAAACACACAAAACCACAAAACAACTGCAAGAGAGAAATGCTGCAAATTCACTCCACAAAACGGAAGTGCGCCAGGACACTAGGGGGACCCGACCTGAGGGATGGACCAGTCCTGTGGGACCAGACCCGAAAGACATATATTATAATTATTATAATATTATTATAATATTTTTCTATAATATTCTATTATTATAAATATATAATATAATTATTATAATATTATAATATTATAAAAGATCACGGCCAAATGTTTAAAAAAGACATAAAGGAAAACGTACCTTTTTACTCTCCTCTCCAAAACTTAGCCAACTTTCTTCTTCTTCTTCTCCTTCTTCTTCATGTCTTTCGGGGCTGGTCCCACAGGACCGGTCCATGTTGGCCACCGTAAATAATGGCCAAAAAGTACATGATGTGTCACAGTGAAACTGACCTTTGACCTTTTGGGTAAAACATTTCATCGCTTAATCCTTGTATCCCATTAAATTTCTGTCTGAATTTTCGGCATACTTTTGATAATAAAACAAAACTTATAAAAATTGATAAATCTACAAGTTTTAAAGTTTGAGGTACAATAGTTTGCAACACAGTCTCATTTTGTTGTCTATTGTTTATACACTAGGCAGACTAGTATGTAGATGAATTTCCATGTTCAGTGTGCTGGCTTTTGGGCTTTCTCTTACCCTGTGTCAACTTTTTCAAAAGGCTCCCGATGCTGTGCATAAGTGTGTGAATGTGTATTAATAAATTACTTTCCATTTGTGATGGCCTTTGTAATCACTGTATAAATGAGTGTGAATGGGTGAATGTGGCATGTAGTAGAAGTGCTCTGAGTGGTTGGAAGATTTGGAAGGTGCTTTACAAGTACAGTCCATTTATTATATAACTCTTATTCTATTTTTTCTATTTTTATTATATCTTCTATATTTTGTGTTGTGCTGTATCTGGAGCTGCTGTAGTGAGTGAGTTTACCCAGTGTGGGATCAATAAAGTCAGTCTTATCTGTTAATGGAAACTCAACCCTGTACAGACTGTTGGCACTGTACAGGCTGAAACGCATCAATGTATCCTGTCATGCCATGTAGTTGCTATTTTCAGCACTATCCCACAGTGCAGTTCTTAAAGCCCAGGGAACTACTCTGTCCTTCAGTCTGGATTAAGGAGGAGGGTGAGATTGGGATGTTTAATGCAACAAACTTTATTGTTTAAACAGCAACAAGAGTAGGTGGATATGCATCAACTCTTGCCACTCAAAGCTGAAGCCTGAGTTCAATGTTACTTCAATGTTGCTGAATCCGATGACAAAGCCGGACTGTGACAGCAGAGGCGGAAAGAGCCCAGTATGTATGGAATTTGGTTAATGATGACTAGAGAAGAGAGGTCATGAAAATGGTGCGCTTCATTTGTTCCAGACCAGCGCAGTGATACTCATGGCCAGGAGCAAGATCACCACTGCCTCACAGCCAGTAGAAAGAGCTGAGCTGCACTTAGTCACAAAGGGACTGAGCAATATTGGAACATATTTCCTGTACAATTCAATCCATAACTGGATCTGCATAATAGAAGCACATTAAGGCATCAAGCTTCATGAAACCATGTCGAAAATCTGAGCGAAAATTTGAGTGAAAATCTTAATGTCCAAAATAGGTAGTTTGTATGATTTGTGTGTTTTCCCCCTATTGTTTTTGCTTTTCCCTATTGATTTAGCTATTTCTTATTCCTGCACACATGAATATTCATACCTCCTGCCTAATTGGTACTACATATGTGCAACTCTCAACAGAGATGAGAAGGAAGCAAGATGGCTCACTCTGCTACTCGGGGAAAAAATATGTGTGTTTAATTCAGAATGTTAACATCTGATATTATGAGTAACATGAGTATATATGGTGAAATACAAAGTATGTACATAACCAGTGTTGGACTAGTTTTTCAAAAAATGAGCATTTGTAATGTAAAATGTAATGATATTAAATGGATGGTTAATGGACCTGTACTTGTATAGTGCCTTTCTAGTCTTCCGACCACTTAAAGCGTTTTTACACTACGTGCCACATTCACCCTTTCACACAAGTCCATCAAACAGAAACTACCTCATTCATGCACATTCACACACTGATGCACAGCATCGGGAGCAATAAGATACCTTGTTGCATGTGTAAATGGATACTTCGACATGCAGCAGGAGGAGCCGAGGTTCAAACCAACAACCTTTCAAGTAGTGAACGACCTACTCCATCTCTGAGCCACAGCCGGCTTTAGCTATTAATTACCACCGTAATAACAGTAATTAGTTGCATTACTAGTTACATTACTTTTCCTGCTACACCCCATAGAGTTGGTGTCTATTTTTTGTCTTTTAATATTCAGTCTAAAAAAAATGTTTTACACAATAAAGGGGATTCAGTATACACCAGAATTACATGCCTGGCAGTGGAGAATTTCACACCATACAGAAAGGATATAAATCAAATAGAAAATAGCAGTCACAGAAACAAATAAAATTGTGACCTTCTGTGAGGTGGGTGGCACCTGGCCTGGCCCTGGAAATCCCACTTCAGTGAGCAAAAAAATTAAAGCAGCTTCATTATGGTAAAGTAAGGTTTGTACTGGTTGTGCTGACTGGTATAAGTTGTCAAGTGAGGACAGGGGTGACTGCAGGACAGAGCAGCCAGCATGGTCAGTCACAGAGACAAACAGCAGGGCCCGAGGGAATATGTCAATCCTAATCACAGCACAGGACAGCAGCAGCCAGTGGGAAGAAGAGCCAGAGAACAAAATAGGTGAGGGAGTAGGGAGGAAGAGTAGGAGAGGAGAGCAAATGATGGAGCCTGTGTTTAGAAAGCTTCAGAAAAGAGAAAGCAGCTGAAGGCAGCAGGATACGTTATTAAATCATAGGGCTGGGTATCAGACGATTAGTCTGTGGCGGAGTTAGCTGGTCAGCATGCCGAGTCAAAACAAATAATTTCATTGGTTACATTTTCATGTCGTGGCCTATCAACACATGGGTAATTTTAATATTCAAATAAGCCATGTGTTGATTCGCCACAACACGCCTCATGCGCAGTTGCTACCACCAGGCTGTCAATCAAGCTCTCAGCAACAGAGAACGTAACAATAGCTAACGTCGGTTGTTGGACTGAAATTCTGAAAATGCTCATACTCATATGTATAGGCAAAGGCTAGGCAAAGCCTATCCATCTGAAACAGAAGGTGCTGCATTTGTTTCCCCTTTATTTATCCAGATAAAAACATTAAGAACAGTTTCTGTATGATGTTTATTAGACCTATGTAATCTGAATTGGAAGGGCACGTTGTCATGAGCTGTATCTTGTATATTTATTATTAGCTATGTGGTATGTGTATGCACCTTTATGTAATCTGGTGGAAAAACATATTAAAATTTAAAACTGGATCATACCAAACAAATATCTGCTTGCATGTCCCTGTGCATGCAAAGTGTCCTCCTTTTTGATGTGAAGCAAATGGCCACCCTAACACGGAGCAACCGTAGATAACTTCAGGTAATATATAATATATATATAATATATATATTATGTAGGACCTTGTCCTCGTCTTCCTCTACAAGAGACGCTTTATCGGTCTCTTAATTCAACCATCATCATATTATTTTGATTATGTTCCACCAGGAGATTCTCAGATGGGATCTCTAGGTGTCAATTTGTTTTATCCTCTTTAACAGAACACTGACTTCTCCACAGATCAGAGCGACACCCTACACCTAAAGTGGATCGTGTGTGATAATTAAGTGCCTTTTTGATTGTAAATCAGGGTTAGATATCCCTGAAATGTGTTTACATCTCTTTTAGTCTGACAGGTCCACCTCCAGAGAGAAACTCCTCTGGAATCCACATCTGGCATTCTGACACCCCTTCCTCTAAAGTGTGAATTACAATGTTTTCTTTTGATAGTGGACATTCCAATATAGGAAGCAGTAACAACAGTTGCACGGATATAGATTTAGTTCTGTTGGACTATTATGGTAAAATTTCATCTTCTCAAAATTAACAGATTGCCATCCAGCATGAGAAGGTCGAAAATGTAATGTTTGTCTGATATTTCTGTCTTCAGATTGGACTAAGTTACAAAATCATGTGTAAAATGTCTGAATGTTTGATGGAGCCACAGTGCCACCTTTTGGTAAGGTTCTGGTATAGCGTAAGGTACTTACCAAACGAACTTTGTTTCATAATTATGTATTATTCCAAATAGTAAATGCCTGACACATAATTGTTATAAGAAGGATTAAGCTAGCACTATACGAAATATGTACAATCCCTCAGTGCTGCTTTATATGCATGTTTAATGATTATGATTTAATGATTTTAAACAGCTCTTCATTTCTTTTACATTAAGTAATTTCGGTTATGTTATGTTAAAACATGTGAACTATGTATTAAGACATGTGGGTTCTGTGAACGGTGAATTATGATCTCGAAACTTTAAAACACGATTGGAGTAAGTTGATAAAGTTACGAATATCAAAATATCGCTAAAGGAAGTGACGCGCGCGGTCAGCTCCTCTCGTCAAGTTCCGCCTCCAGAATAAAAGATATAAGAGATAGACTCCGATCACTCCCTCTTTCTCTTACTCTTCTGATCTTGTCTTCCTTCTAAGAGTGTTGGATCCACTCTTTATTTATTCTCGTTCTTACTTTTAATTTCCGTACTTTATTTTACTTCGTTTGCGACACGTGTTGAATTTTTCTTCAAGTAATAACTTGCTGTGCTAAAGTACTTTTCTAAGTACTTTTATTTTGAAAGCTCAAACCTCAAACAAATTTCTTCTTTTATATTTTTGTAGTCTTATCCTCAAGTATATCCTCCTGATTCACAGAAAGTGAATTTAATCTAATTCTTGGACTTAGTTATGACGGAGAATTCGCCAGGCCAGCGTTTCATCCTCCAGTTATTTTCAAACAAGAAGCTGAATTAGTTTACAATCAAAGCTGAAGACCAACCACTCTAAGACATTTATCATCAGCCAGAAGGACGTTGCAGTAGTTGACTGCTCAAGAAGATGTATAAAGGTTTCCAGCCGGACAAAGACATTATTCTCCAGCCACCTTGCCCCCAACGCTCACTAGCGCACACGCCGCGCTGGGCCTTTTGGAGAGATTGCCACTGGAACCAGGGACGAGAAGCAACTTCCTTCGGCCTGTTGGATCAGTGATGCAAAGCCGCAGTTGAGCTAAAAGCCAAGGACCTGGAATCCTTCCAAGTTCCATCTACAAACAAAGTAGGCTGACTCTCCGGTACACGGCCGGATTCACACACATGAAAAAGAGCTGGTGTCTGTCTATAAGCTTTGATTCCCATCTTTTAAGTTTAAGAGAATTTTCGATTAGGGCCTCTCAGTTCTAAAATTTACTCTCGTAATATTTTAAACTTACTGCCGTATCGCAAAATCCACCATCGCTCCTGAATCACCCAATATTAATAATTCATTTACTGTTCACATATTCTGTTACTTGTTGTTGTTTGTTTGAATTGTCATTTCATGCTATTTACCCTTCATTAATTTAGTTAATAAACATATATAACCGTATGTCCTTGTCGGTGCCGGTTTGATTTGATGCGGGGAAATCGATGAATCGTGTAAAAGAAATCACTACTTCAGAAATATGAGATTAAATATAGATTTTGAAATTTAATAAATTGATTTGAAACTGATTTGATTAGATCTGTGGAATAATTTCCTCCGGATTATTCCAGTAGCTAAACCAAAAATAGCATCAAACTGATATAATCTGGTAAATCACAAAATCAGTTTCTTTGACATTATGGTAAATCCCTGATGGAAAATCATTCTCTATTGGGGAACTACAAATTGGAGCAGTGAAAACTAAGTCACAGAGCTAGGTTGGGAAGGCCATTAGGTCTAGGTGCCACATCTGCACTAGATATCATTATCGGGCAGGGGTCTTGGGCCCTTCCTCCTTAATTGGGAGGTTGTTCTCGTGCATGTCTTCAGTTCTTCAGAATTAATCGCCACCAAACCACCAAAGCTCAGCTCTTCCTATTCACCAGAAACCCCCAACTCAAACCAATTATTCACCTCACCCACCCCAATGATCCCCCTACCCAAAGAAGCAAAGGGTTTAGGAGTAATTTCAAAGAAACATGACATGGACTCCAAACACCAATTCAACAGACTACAAATCATCTAAAACAAGGAAATAAAAATTACACACATTCTCCCGCAGTACATCAGCACCCACTACATCCACACTATGTCTGTATTGTACAGTATGTAGTTATTTTAGGGACTTGAAGCTGCTGCCTAATTACTGCTTGCTGTTTCCATTACACCACTATTACCACATCGATTAGCCCATGTGGGAGTTTGTGCCTCAGGCTCCACTGGATACCCAGCAACATTCAGACAGATTACTGAACATGTTGCCTGGGGCCTTTCTGAAATGAACAGATAGGGTTTGCACAAACATCCACAAAATGATGCTGTTGTTCACCAAGAAATAGTTACAGCACATAACTATGCTTAGAACCCCAAACTATCTTTTTAAATATCTGTTTGTGCATGGATTAAACAAAAAAAATACAATGCATTATCAGTGAGCTTTAGAGATTTTAGTAGGTGTATTTTTGAACAGATATGGGCTAGCCATTTCCCCCTTTTTTCTAAGCTAGGCTACCACACTGTGACTACAGCTTTGTGCTTAACTTGTCAGATATTGAAAATGATATCATCTACTACGTGTTTATCTTAGCACAAAATGCTAAACTGCTGGCTTCTGTCTAGCAACTGAAAAGCAGTCCATGTTGTACAGTGTGTTTTTAACTCCAAACTTGTAGCTTTAAGGTATTAGTGTACCATTTTTTTTTACCAACAACAGGGTGCTGTGACTGCATTAGTTGCCATGGCGCCGCCGCAAGTGGCAGCCCTTTCAGCAGCTCCGAGTGTGCAGTGATCTTTTTTGACTTTTTTGTTATTTTTATTGATGTTTGTTTTTGCTTGTTTATATTCACATTTGTACCTTGTCACATCTGTTCAACTTCTATCCAGTAGATAAGGATATTTATTCTACGAAACTCGTTTATTCGAGAAACCAACTTCTCACGCTGAAGACAAAGTCATGGGCCGGTGTGGTTCCCCAGTTACCTGACGAGGTGAGGAGACCCTATCGTGGCTGCAGAGTCGGCGCAAAGCTAAAGGCCAAGCGACTGGCGAAGAAGTGGCGACATAAACCCTCGGTACCGTTGGTGATCATGGGAAAAGTGAACTCACTGCTGAACAAGATCGACAAACTGGCTGCGCTGGTGACAAACGTGAAAATCTACAGGGAGAGCAGTTTGCTGTTCAATTCAATTCAATTCAATTCAATTCAAGTCAATTCAATTCAGTTTTATTTGTATAGCGCCAATTCATAACAGAAGTTATCTCAGGACACTTTTCAAATAGAGTAGGTCTAGACCAAACTCTTTAAAACATTATTTACAGAGACCCAACAGTACCACCATGAGCAAGCACTTGGCGACAAGGGCAAGGAAAAACTGCCTGTTAAAAGGCAGAAACCTAGGACAGATCCTTCGGCTCTAGGTGGGTGGTCGTCTGCCTCGACCAGTTGGGGTGAAAGAGAGAGAGAGAGAGAGAGAGACAGAGAGAGAGACAGAGAGAGAGAGAGAGACAGAGAGAGAGAGAGAGAGAGAGACAGACAGACAGACAGACAGGTGCTCAGCAACAACAGTATTGGCAATGGCAATCTAGCAGGACCATGGCAGGAGGCTCCACCAGGATCGATAAGAACCTGGGAGACGAGAAAGCACAAGAACTCCGGGTAAGAAGTGAAGTTAGTAACATGCATTAATGGGACATGAATGAGTGCAGAAAGAGCTTTATCAAAGAGGAACATCTTAAGCCTACTCTTAAATGTGGTGAGGGTGTCTTCCTCCCGAACCACAACTGGAAGCTGGTTCCACAGGAGAGGAGCTTGGTAACTGAAGGCTCTGGCTCCTGTTCTACTTTTAGAGACTATAGGAACCACAAGTAGCCCAGCATTCAGAGAACGTAGTGTTCTAGAGGGGTAATAGGATACTATGAGCTCTTTAAGATATGAAGGGGCCTGACCATGAAGAGCTTTATAGGTGAGGAGGAGGATTTTAAATTCTATTCTACATTTTACAGGGAGCCAGTGCAGAGAAGCTAATACATGAGAGATGTGATCTCTTTTTCTAGTTCCTGTCAGTACTCGTGCTGCAGCGTTTGGAATTAATTGGAGCGTTTTAATGGACGTATTGGGGCAACTTGATAATAAAGAGTTGCAGTAATCCAGCCTAGAAGTAACAAATGGATGGATTAGTTTTTCTGCATCTGTCTGTTATAGGATGTGTCTAATTTTTGTAATATTACGTAAATGAAAGAAGGCAGTCCTGGAGGTTTGCTTTATGTGGGAATTAAATGACAAATCGTGATCAAACATAACTCCAAGATTCCTGACAGTGGTGCTAGAGGCCAAGGTAATGCCATCTAGAGTAACTATATCTTTAGACAGTGAGTCTCTAAGGTTTTTGGGTACAATAATTTCGTTTTTTTCTGAGTTTAACATCAGAAAATGGCGGCTCATCCAGGATTTTATGTCCTTAAGACATGTTTGTAATTTAGATAATTGATTAATTGCATCGGGCTTGATCGATAGATATAACTGTGTATCATCTGCATAACAGTGAAAGTTAATGGAGTGATTCCTAATAATGTTGCCTAAAGGGAGCATATATAAAGTAAATAGTATTGGTCCAAGTACAGAACCTTGTGGAACTCCATGAGTATATTTATTGAAGATTAATCGTTAACATGTACAAACTGTAAGCGATCTGATAAATATGACTTAAACCAGCTTAGTGCGGTTCCTTTAATGCCAATTTGATGCTCAAGTCTCTGTAAAAGAATATCATGGTCAGTGGTGTCAAATGCAGCACTAAGATCTAATAATACAAGAACAGAGACAAGTCCATTGTCTGAAGCAATCAAAAGGTCATTATTAACTTTAACCAGAACTGTCTCTGTGCTGTGATGAACTCTAAATCCTGACTGAAAATCCTCAAATAAACTATTGTTATGTAAAAAGTCACACAACTCTTTGGCGACTACTTTCTCCAGAATCTTAGAGAGGAAGGGCAGGTTAGAAATCGGTCTATAATTGGCTAAAACCCCTGGGTCAAGAGTGGGCTTTTTAAGAAGGGGTTTAATTACAGCTACTTTAAAATACTGTGGTACATATCCTGATAATAAAGAAAGATTAATCATATCCAGTAAAGAAGTGCCAATTAAGGGTACGACTTATTTAAGCAGCCTAGTTGGGATTGGGTCCAACAGACAGGTTGATGGCTTCGATGTAGATATTACCCCACTAGAACACTAAGTTCTCTGAATGCTGGGCTACTTGTGGTTCCTATAGTCTCTAAAAGTAGAACAGGAGCCAGAGCCTTCAGTTACCAAGCTCCTCTCCTGTGGAACCAGCTTCCAGTTGTGGTTCGGGAAGCAGACACCCTCAACACATTCAAGACTAGGCTTAAGACATTCCTCTTTGATAAAGCTTATAGTTAGGGTTGGCTCAGGTGAGTCCTGAACCATCCCTTAGTTATGCTGCTATAGGCCTAGACTACTGGGGGATTTCCCATGGTGCACTGAGCTCCTCTCTTCCTCTCTCTTTCTGCACTCATTCATGTCCCATGTTACTAACTTCACTTCTTCCCCAGAGTTCTTGTGCTTTCTCGTCTCGCAGGTTCTCATGGATCCTGGTGGAGCCTCCTGCCATGGTCCTGCTTGACTGCCATTGCCAATATCACTGATATTAGTGTTATTATTATTATAAGTATTATTATAGCCACGGTTACTGTTGTTGCTGTTGTCACTGCTCATTGTCCCCAATCGTTGTTGTTGTCATGTTCATCATCATCAGTCACTACTATTAGTGTAGTTGTTGCTACTGTTGTTGTAGCACCTGTGCACCTGTCTGTCTGTCTGTCTGTTTCTCTGTCTGTCTGTCTGTCTGTCTGTATGTGTCTCTCTCTCTCTCTCTCTCTCTCTCTCTCTCACCCCAACTGGTCGAGACAGACGACCACCCACCTAGAGCCGAAGGATCTGTCCTAGGTTTCTGCCTTTTTCCTTGCCCTTGTCGCCAAGTGCTTGCTCATGGTGGTACTGTTGGGTCTCTGTAAATAATGTTATAAGGAGTTCGGTCTAGACCGGCTCTATTTGAAAAGTGTCCTGAGATAACTTCTGTTATGAATTGGTGCTATACAAATGAAATTGAATTGAATTGAATTGAATTAATTGTCCTGTTTAATATTTAGCGACCTCTACTCCTTTGATATAGGCAGTCCACTTCTCCCATTTCCTGGAGAAGAATGCTCCTCTGGATCTCAGGTTGGAAGTCATCCTCTCCATGTCATGGATTTCTTTAACTCTGTCCCTCCACTGATTGATGCTTGGGGATTCAGTTTTATACCAGCTCTTCGTGATTGTTTTTTTTACAGGCCATTAACAGTATTTTACATATACCTTTCTTGCGCTCTAATTATATTATTCTTCAGAACACAAAAATACAAGAACAGAACATTATTAGGAATCTTATATCCCAAAATCTTTCCCACAGTTAGACATATATTTTCCCAAAAAGTCTGAATTTTTGGGCATAACCAAAAGACATGGGAGTGATTGGCGTTCATATTTCTGCAACGCCTCCAGCACTGTTCCCATATATCAGATAGTTTGCTTTTAATATGTGGTGTAATGAAGAAATGGACCAAATTTTTCCAACCAAATACTCTCTACTTCTTTTAACTTAACTTGTGGATGAATGCTGTGCAGTCATTGAACACCAGTCCTCCTGTGATATTTCTTAGTTCTTTCTCCCATTTTGCTTTAATGTATCCCAAGTTGTTCCCATTCTGTTTCTGAAGACCCTGATATATTTTGGAGATTATTTTTTTATTCTTCTTTTTGTAGGCTTCAGTTAGCGTGTCTATCACTGCGTTGCCCTCAGCAGACAATGTTGGTTTTATTTTTTTTTCATAATAATCTCTTATTTACAGGTATCTGAAAAAGTCTTTGTTTTCAAGTTCAAACTCTTTTTGTAGTTGTTTAAAACTTTTAAAAAGCCCCTTGTGAGTTAGTGTACATACTGCTGTAATGCCCCTGTCCCACCATTGTCTGAATGGCCTCTATGTCTTTCCATCTTGCCTGATATAGAGGGCAGCGTGTACAAACCAGGAATTTCACTTGAGCTGCGTAAAAATATTGTTTCAAATTAGGCAAGGACAACCCACCTTCCTCTTTTTGTAGTTGAAGTGTCTTTCCGGCCCAGATAAATCTAGATATAGTTTTGTCCCAGTATCTGAATTGTATTTCTGGGATCATTTGTGGAATCTGAATTGTATTTCTGGGATCATTTGTGGAATAGATTGGAAAAGGTATAATAATCTTGGTAGCACATTCTCTGCGTCAAGGCTCACTAACACAGCTCTCAGTCCCTGTTTTTGAATCTGATCTATTATGTGTAGGACACGCCTAATATTAAGCTGTTATGAAGCCTGACTGATCTTTGTCTATTAAGTCAGACATAACATTTTCAAATCTTTTAGAAATGATTGAAGTAAAAATCTTATAATCCACATTTAGAATCGAAATAGGGCTGTAGGATTCGCAGTATTCTTTATTTTTCCCTTCTTTTGGTATAACTGAAATTATGGCCTCTTTCCAGGAGGGGGGAGTTTACCCTCAGACAGAGTAACATTGAAAGAGTTCAGGAGTAGTAGAGATAACTCTTCCCTGAAGGTTTTATACCATTCGCTAGGGAACCCGTCGCTGTAGGGTGTTTTGTTTGATTTTAATTTACTAATTGCGGCATTAAGTTCCTTCTTAGGGATGTTGGAAATTAATGTTCTATTTTGTTCTTCTCCAATAGCTGGTAAATCCAACGAGTCAAGGAATTCTTCCATTTCACTTTCTTCTTTTGCAGTAGATTGGGAATGTAAGTTTTCATAATAATCTTTAAAAACCTTTTCTATTTCTTCAGGTTCAAATAGTATTTGATTTGTGACAGGGTCTCTGATCTTATGTACTGTATGTGAGGCTTTCTGGGCCCTTAAGTTGTCTTGCCAAACATTTGGTTGCCTTTGGGCCTGATTCATAGAAGGTTTGTTTAGTAAACCTCAGTTTTTCTCGACCTCTTGGCTTAGGATTTCATCTGTCTGTCGTCTTACACTGATTATTTGTTGTAAAACAGATTCATTTTAAATTTTTTTATTTTGTTGTTCCAATGTTATTACCTGTTTAATGAGCTTTTTGTAATTTTCATCCCCCATCTTTTTTGGTATAATGCTCTTGCTATTAACCTCCCTCTCATTTTGGCCTTAACTGTGTCCCATAGTATGGTAGAATCCACTGGGCTGTCCTTGTTGTCCTCTATGCAGCGATTAATCTCTCTTTTAATTTCCTCCTGTGTTTTTGGATTATTCAGCATACCTACATTAAATCTCCATAGTGTATTTTTATTTCTCCTATTTAGATGGATATTGAGGTGAGTGATTTCAGAATTGGGTGGCACATATATATTAACCAAAGTAACTACATTATTATCCATTTTCCCTTTTACAATGACATACCTCCTCTCTTTGTCACTTGTTTCTTTGATGACTTCAAAATTAACAGAGTTAGAAATTAATATGGCAACTCCTCTCTTTGGGCCCTTAAAAGAGCTAGAAAAGACATTTATAAATCTTTCCTTGGCTTGTACCGCTGCTATGGTGTAGCTCCTCCGGGGTCTCTCTTTGTGTTCCCACTCCATCTCTGCGCGAAGCCGTGGCTCTGGCCCGCTGTCCTCCGTCTGAGCGTCCGTTGGTGTCAGGGTTTTCTCTGTGGCGTAGTCGTGATCGAATGACAATATTCTATTTCCCAGCTGTATTTTCTTTTTCCACACCTCTCTCGTGACTCTCTCTTTGGTAGTGAATTCAAGGAAATTCACGATGATGGGTCTCGGCTGGGCTCTGTCTGCAGGTCTCTGCACGAGTGACCGATGTGCTCTTTTGATTTGGAGGTTAAAATCCTCCGGCAGGTCAAATTCGCATCTGAGCAGGCCCTGCACAAACTTGGCCACAGACTCACCCTCTCCTCCCTCCGCGACTCTGTAGGTACAGAGATTATTCCTCCGCGACCTGGACTCGAAATCAGTTAGCTTTACCTTGAGAGCTTTTTGGTCTTTCAGTGAGATAATGAGAGCGTCGTTAGCCTCCTGTGCCCAATGTTCAAGCTTTTCAACTGCGACTCAGCCTCTATTTTGCCGCTCTGCTGTTGTTCAGTGGCGATATTAATGAGTTGTTTTTTTCATGTCTTGTTTGAAATCATTGAAATCTTTTCTCACGTCGCTCCTCAGTGTTTCCCCAAATGCGCGAAAGGCATCTTTAATTTCTGTTTTCAAATCCTGTATCTCCTTGCTGATAAATTCTAGACCCGAGCGCATTTCCACCTCACATCTAGAAGTATGCGTTGCTTCGTCGTTGCCATCTCAATCCATTTCGCGGTTAGCTAGCGATTCCTCTAATTTGTCTTTCGCCGTGCTTTTGGTCTCATTGACTCGAGTTTTCCTTCCCATTCCAACTTCCCCCTGGTCACCTTCCAGTTAGGATGGTTTGTAACTCAATTTCTTCAAGTTTTCTGAGAATTGTACCCTTGACTATGGAGAGCTCTGATTCCACGTGGCCTACGGCTGCATGTCCTAACCGGAAGTCCAGACAGCACATTTCATGTGTACCTACGGGGTGTCAGATAAGTTGGCGGCCATTCTATGTGGCCCAGGACGCATTAGCGTTTACACTACGAAAGATATGTGGTCAAATACATCCGAGACCACCTCGGGAAGTGGTTTGAGTGATCGGATCACAATTAGTCTTGGCGGTTGTTCACATTTAGAATGGTCTACTTGTGATCAGATCACCCAAGTTGCATTCTAATACCAGTTGTAAACAGGCTCTATGTGTCTCAGCTTTCCAGTCATTCCCAATTTATGCAATTCCAATACTGTTTAGAGTCCCAGTATGTAGTTATATTCAAATACACAAACATAACAATTTTATACTACATGCAAAAAAACTGCATGGTTTTTTCCTAAACTGCACAGGACTAGAATAAAGTGGATATTTTAAAGGGGAGACTTGTGGGTACCAATAGAACCCATTTTCATTCAGATATCTTAAGGTCAGAGGTGAAGGGACCACTTTGAAAAAGGCCATGCCAGTTTTTTTGCCTAACTTTGGAGCATTGTTTAGCCCCTTCCTGACGTGGTAGCATGACATGCTACCAATGGATGCGTTAGATCTTCATATCTTTCATATGATACTAGTATGTCACTAACTTTAAAAAGGAGCTCACTACACACTCTGAAAGACGAGTGGAAGAGATAAGGATAATGCGGTGGCCACCCCTGAAATCTGACTGCCCACCATAGGCCCCTCCTCTGGACACCCCCTTATCCACAGGACACAGCAAACGTGGCACACAGTTTATGTATGATATGGGAACATGTGCAATATGGGTGCATGGCTGTGGCAAAATGGCTCAATTACAACTGTGGCTTGCACTTGTTTATATTGGGCAGGCACAACGGACTGACTAAAATACACGCAAATTTTGACAATATCCTTATATCCTGTATTCTTTATGACTGAATATGACGAAAAACTTTTTACAGACATACTGTTTAACAATGAATTCTAATCGGCATACAGTTCAGATCCCATACAATGGATCTAAATGTCATGGGACAATCCTCCCACTCTGGCCTCTTATTTGTGAGAGCATGCAGCTAATAAATGGTAAATGGACCTGTACTTGTATAGCGCTTTTCTAGTCTTCTGACACTACATGCCACATTTGCCCTTTCACACACATATGGCAAAGTCCATCAAACAGAAACTAAGTCATTCATTCACATTCACACACCTTTGACACATCATCGGGAGCAATTTGGGGTTCAGTATCTTGCTCAAGGATACTTCGACATGCAGCGGGGGATTGAACCAACAACCTTCTAATTAGTGGACGCCCCGCTCTACCTCTGAGCCACAGCCACCCCTAATAGATAACTGGAGCAACGCAAAATGTGGAGCTCCATAATTTCTGTTCTTTGTATGCAGATAGTTAACATAGACTATTTTGACAATAATTGTTTGGGTCATGGGGTGTACTGAACCAAGGAAGTTGCATACCAAACCGAACTTCCTATAATGAACAGTTCAGGACGAATAGCATTACATGACTTTTTCTGTCATTGTATATGAGTGAATATTATTGTGAATACTCCACACAGTAGTTGAGTACATTTAGTGAGATTTCATATTGTATCTTTTGCTTTTTATTGATGCTTGTGAATATACACGCTGGTCTATTTAATGTTGCACAAGAGTGAATGGTGCCAGCCTTTGCTTGAGCCTCTGATATTTGATTTGTATATTCAGCAGGGGTCATTCTTTCTAGAGGATGGACCTAATTCATTCAGTAATCCTGTGGTTTTTCTTCTAGTGCCACCCTTACACAAATCTATACACTTGCACACAAGATACATACATTCATAATAGCACATGGTGACAAATAATATTTCCAGCCACTGAATGTAAGTGCTTCCATTTTCCAAGCTAGCTTCCTCCATGATTACCAAAATGAATCCAAGAATGTTGTTGGATTGTTGAAATGAGTAGAAGGGTGTCAACAAAAGTAATGGTTTAAATCATTATTTTTTGGGGGGTAACTGTAATATTAGTAGTATATTAGTGAATATTGTTAATGGACTGTACTGTGTAGTGCCTTTCCAGTGGTCTTCCAACCACACAAAGCTCTTTACACTACATGTCACATTCACTCATTTGCACAGTGATGGCAAAGCCCATCATAAACAGAAACTAATACTCATTCATACACTGATTGCACCGGGAGCAATTCGGGGTTCAGTATCTTGTTCAAGGAGACTTCAACATGCAGCAGGCGGAGCAAGGGACTAGTGGTTAGTGAACGACCCGCTCTATCTTCAGAGCCACAACCGCCCCAAGTTGCACCCTAAAGGGTTGCAACTTTATTGGTTGGTGTTCTAGAATTTCAGTGTAAAAGGTACTTAAAATTTAGCTATTTTACCATCTGTTTATTTGAGAAAACTATCGCCATGATCAACCATATTGTCCTACGTAAGACAACCAAACACGGTGAAATCATAATGAAAAAGGATAACAATAGCAACAGATGAAAGAAGAAGATGAAAATAATGTCCACATTTGTGTTTATTCATGGTGCTCTTTTATTACATGTCTTACTGTGATGGTAAGTGACGGTTTACAATTAAGAAAGAACTTAGAAATGTTAGTTTGCTTGTTTCCAAAGAGCAAAGGGAGTGCCACGATGAAGACAACAGCACAGTGAAAGAACTACAACATGTTGTGAGGACTGTACAGAATATTGTCTTCTAAAAAAGCATCATGTTCGAGAAAATATAAACTACATTTGCCATTTAAACAAGTGTCTGATTTGAATGGGCAGTGTGTACTAAGGAGATGTTTGGCCTCCTGGACTTATCTATTGTTATAATATTAACAATGTAATGTTATAGCGTGTTTGCATGCATGCAGTATGCCATAGCTTACTGGTAATAGTTTGAATGATGGTGTATGCCTGCTTCATACATTAATACATTTCTGGACAATCTTCAACATTGTGTTCATTTGTTTTTTATCTATTGAAAGGATTTGACCTTGCTAAATAATAATATGAACTGAAAAACTTGAACAAAACAAAACTTTAAATTCTGAGCTAATTCCTGACGTTAGTTCCTGGGATAATTTGATCAAAAGAGACCATAATGGCCAACAATGAAGGCCATGTTGACAATACAGGCACCATTGGAACTTTGTGCATAACTTAGCTGGTATAGACTTGCATAATTTGTAAATTGTTTGCTAGGAACCATCAGACAATTCCATTTAAAAATCAACCATGTTAACAGAAACCCACTGCAGCATCATAAGTTGAAACATAACTTCCAAATTTATATATAACTTTTTTTCGAATGGCTAAATAATATATTAGGCCTAACTGATAATCCTTTGCAGTAACATACATGGATGAGTACATGTTTATTTTTTCAGCTCTCAAGTAATTATGTAGCTTAATGTGAACATAATATTTTTTAATTTGCTGCATCATATCTTATTTTGTGAACTGTAATATAAAACTGCCAGGATGAACTGTTGGTTTCTTTATGATCAGTCTGACTGCTTGCACCTCTTTGACTTTGTTATAGTGGTGTTGTTGTGTTCCCAGATATCATCAATTACTTGGTGAGTAAATGTTATTGTAACTGGCAGAAATGATGGACAAAACTATAAAAATAAGACCCAAGTTAAACTGGAATTACCTTTCAATCTTTGTACAGACACCAAGTTCACTCACTCACTGTATGTTAGGAACTGGTGTAACTCATGAGTGTAATGAACTACATCAACCAAATAAACTTCTTAATGTGTTGAAGTGACAGTTGGAATAAGTGATGTATTGTCTTAATTAGGTTATAATCAAATTACAAGCATAAATAGATAGAGCAAGATGGTGCAAAACTTTTGCAGTTTAATGAGGCAACAATCATCCTGTGCTTGTTTCTTTACTTTTCAGCTGCTTCAATAACAATTAAGCAGATGGTACACTTGGACGGTCATCAATCTGTTTGAGTTCACTGTGATTTGAATACCCTCTCTTTGAATGAGTACACACTGCCCATTTGGTAGAAAAGTAGAAATGTGAAAAATACGCAGAAACACTGTAAATACTGATATCATGCTTAGTAGAAATGAGTATCCGGTGACTGAAATTCTCTCAATACAGAATCATGAAGTAACATACAACTGCACCGAGTACATCTAAAATGCAAAACACACAAAAATAAGACAGAGGTGGGGGTACGTAAGGAAAAGGTTATTTCAATACACTGCTGTCTCCATGGTCCTGATAAAAGCCCCATTCTAGTGACAATAGAACTACAACAACAATTAAAATGATCAAAAGATGTAACGATTACTCAACAAATGGCAAAAGTCAGAACTTTAAATAAGGTAAAAGGAGTTATTGCCCCCATGGTTTGATAATATCATTTTTTTATACATAAATTGAAAAAATATTTTTTCACATTGAGAGGGAAAATAAAATATTTACTGTACAACAAATGACACCAAACTTGTGTTAACATTTGAGAGGGATCTTCAAGTCCCGATGTATACAGTCCCCCCCAAAAAAATCACCCACAATCCCTTTTTCAATGCTGTTTGGAACACACTGTTAAAAAAACACTTGACCTCCAAGTTATTGATAACCAATTCTGATGATAAGAAAAGCTGTAGAAAAATAAAACACCAGTAATCTCAAGATTAAAAGACCAAATGCCCTTATACATTTTTTAAAATCTCCAGAGAAATTGGAGAGGAATAAATCCACAAATGCTGTACTTCTTTATTTTTTCTCTTTAAAAAAGATATTTTTATATATTTTATATCAGTCCAGCAGTTGATCTTTTGGCAGTAAGTGGAACAAGAGGGGATTGTGGGGAATACTGGGAGGGTTATTGGGAATTTTCTGGCGACTTCATCCCTTTCTAAGCAAACTGCAGTCATGAAGTTTAAAGTTCATAGTTCAATGTTGAAGCTTGTTCCTTCGGATGTGGTCTGGTGGTTCATGCCAAAGGTGGTGAAGTTAGGTATGATGGCTGGGGCTTCTGCGGTAAAATGGTGTGGTGGAGATACAAGTAAGTGGGGAGAGTGGGGGCAGCTGAGAAGTCTAAGGTGTGGTTGAAGGCTTGAAAGATTGAAAGAAAGAGAAATGGACAGACAGAAAAAGAGAAAGATTAGTGGATTTTAACGGCCAAAAATCAGTACTCTCAATGCATGAATACATCAGAAAAAAAATCAGGTATGTGAGCACAAAAGGAAAAAGGATCAAAAGTGTAGGCTTAAGATGTTCCTCTTGATGAAGCTTATAGTTAGGGCTGGCTCATGTGAGTCCTGAACCATCGCTTAGTTATGCTGTTATGGGCCTAGACCACCGGGCGATATCCCATGATGCATCCTACTAACATATAATTTAAAAAAACACACTCATAAAAACAGGAATATTAGACTGTTCCAAATACAGGTCTGAGGTCGGCCACTAACTAAACAAGATTTTTAATCAGTGAGTCATTTCTCACGGTTAAATAAAGGTTACATAGAAATACATTTAAAAACTGAAAATTTAAAATTTAAATTAAAGATGTAAATTAAATGTGCTGCTGTGTGGGTTCACTCAATAGTCTCCACAGCGATGGAGGTGGATGCTCCCTTTGTGTCCTGTGTATTGTCAACTACCTGCTGGCAGACCACAGTGTGTGCACCTGCAACACTGTGTCAGACAGAGTGGTTAGCAATACTGGGGCCCCGCAGGGAACTGTCCTTTCTCCTTTCCTCTTCACCCTCTACACCACAAACTTTAACTACAGTCTTCCCATCACCAGAAGTTTTCTGATGACTCTGCTGTGGTGGGGTGTATCAGCAAGGGTGATGAGGTTAAGTACAGGGTCGTGGTGGGTAACCAAGGAGCTGGTTGTGGAATAGAGGAAAGCCAAGGCTCAACTGACCCCTATTTCCATCCAGGGAGTCAGTGTGAGGACTACTAGTACCTGGGAGTACACACGGAAAATAAACTGGACTGGGCTAAGAACACTTAAGGCCTCTACAGGAAGGATTCTGAGGTCTTTCAACATCTGCTGGACAATGCTGAGTCTGCTGGGGCAGCAGATTGAGGGTTGCTTGTGCTTGACTCTTTCACAGCAGTGTCAGAGAGGGGAATGCTGTCCAGGCCTTGTCATGTCATGTCATCTTGGATGTCTCCCACCCACTTCACAAGGAGCTGGTCAAACACAGGAGTACCTTGAGTGTAAGACTCATTCCACCAAGATGCACCACAGGAACTCATTCCTGCCTGTGGCCATCAAACTCTACAACTCCTCTCTCAGAGTGTCAGACATTCGTTATAACGGCGATTGTAATGTTCTCTTGTTAATGTGAAATACTGATAATAAAATACTCTTTCTGTCATAATACTGCAGTCCTTTAAGAATATCAACATATTAACATGATTATCTATCGATCAAGGCCAATGAAATTAATCAATTATCTAAATTGCAAACATGTCTTAAGTACATAAAATCCTGGATGATTTCTGATGTTAAACTCAGAAAAAAACGTAATTCTTGTACTAAAAACCTCGCTCACTGTCTAAAGATGTAGTTACTCTAGATGGTATCACCTTGGCCTCTAGCACCACTGTCAGGAATCTTGGAGTTATCGTTGATCAGGACATGTCATTTAATTCCTATATAAAGCAAACCTCTAAGACTGTGTTCTTTCATTTACGTAATATTACAAAAGTTAGACACATCCTGTCACAGATGGATGCAGAAAAACTAATCTATGCATTTGTTACTTCTAGGCTGGATTCCTGCAATCCCTTATTATCAGGTTGCCCCAATAAGTCTATCAAGATGCTCCAATTAATTCAGAATGCTGGAACATGAGTACTGACAGGAACTAGGAAAAGAGATCATATTTCTCCTGTATTAGCTTCTCTGCACTGGCTCCCTGTAAAATTTAGAATAGAATTTAAAATCCTCCTCCTCACCTACAAAGCTTATATATAATATCTTAAAGAGCTCATAGCACCCTATTACCCATCTAGAACACTGCGTTCTCTGAATGCAGGGCTACTTGTGGTTCCTATAGTCTCTCCTATAGCTATTATTACTATTGTCAGTGCTCATTGTCCCCCGTTGTCGTCGTCGTCATCTTCTTCATGTTCATCGTCTGTCTGTCTGTCTGTCTGTCTGTCGTTGAGATAACTTCTGTTATGAACTGGCGCTATTCAAATAAAATTGAATTGAATCAGTACTCACAACTATTTTTTCATAACACTTCTGTTGGTCATATACTTAGTTCTATCTCTCTATATTGTCATATTGTGTTATAATGTACATACATACATTTATTATATTTAAGTTTCTATTTTTATTTTATATATTGTATACAGATATATACATTTCTATTTTTATTTCAAGATATATTGTTAGAAATTGTAATATAATTATTAGTCTATTCTTAATGTCATATGAGCACCTTCAACAGCTGTAACAAACAAATTTCCCCCAAGGATTAATAAAGTATTTTTCTGATTCTGATTCTGATAGTTCTAATATGAGCTCCTAATAGAATGAAATAATCTATGTTTTGTATCATGTCTTTGATTTTAATAACAGAGTGCATTAATTTGAATCATTAACAATCCCCCTCACTCTATAGCTGAACAGTAATCATGAACTGCTAATACAGGGCAAAAAAAAAAAAAGCTATTCCATTGGCAATGGAAAAAATACATACATATTGGTAGTTAAGGAGGCTCAGCTTCTACTGAAGTAAGTCGGACATTTTAAGAATTGTTCAAATCTAGGGGATTTACATTTCAGTCCAAACCTGAAGATTACAGGTTTAGAAGAAATATTTCTTCATGTAGAACAATATAATAAACATGTCTATGAGATAAAAAGATGTAGTGGTGGTACAAAGTTGTTTTAAAAAAATTCCACCAGCCTGTGCATACCTTACAGTTAGCTCTGGCTTATTGACCTCTACTGCTAACACAAAGCCTTTCCCCGGCTCCTCCTGCATTTTGCTGCACTCCTGCACTGGGTTGACACTATTACTAAGTCGACTACTAAGCTTGCCACTACTAAGCTAGATGGATATTGAAATATATTAAAAATAATTGAAAGAAAGGTAAAGGTCTCTACTCAATTAATGTGTACACTGTGCAGAATGAGTGCAATTAATGAAAATAAACACAACCGCCAACCTCACCACACATACACAAACATAGAGAGGAGGGGCCAGTGTGTTTACATTCTAACCTCTTAGCCAGCTAAATTAAATCAGTTTGGACCCTTTAACATGACATACCACAATTAAATTTAATATACCTCATGCAGCTGAGTAACAAACAGCAAACACGGCACATCCAAACACTTATACACACAGTGTATAGGCATTTTAATTTACCAATTTGTAATGTATTTAACAATACCATTATCGATTCTGCTTACTGTTTGCATTCTTTGCTAATTCCCTTATTGATTCCTGATGAAATTTGTATAGTTTCTTTGTGAAATGAGGCCACGATTTGGACCGTTTCCTTCTTTCCGTCACAACTCCTTCTTGCTGCAGGTTTCAGCATAGACGCACAAGCCGGCACTGATAAAAGGAATTGATAAGCTTGGTAGCATACAATTCCGATGGATAGGACAATTTGTTACCAGTGCTCATGTGGAACCGCTTCTTGATTCCCATCCCTAGTCATGATCACTGTCATGGGGATGTCCCATGACCTGTAATTTAATTTAAACAACATAGAGTGCTTGTCCACCTCAGCCACTTTTTACATACCATCTTGCCGGCAGGTGTCTGGGGTTTCGTAATTAGTACAGATGTTGGGTTAAAACATGGTAAGGGAAATTGTATTATGTTTGCGTTTGAGTTACATTAGATCTGGAAGGAAGCCTAAGAAAATATTTGGGTTTTAACGTTTTCCATTTGATTAATTTGTGTGTTTCTCACCTCTCCTCTAGATTGCACTTGGCCATCTTTTGATTTGGACCCAGGAACTGGAAAACCAGTCCCTGCCCAGGTGGACTCCTTTTATGGTCAGGTTCCTGGGGGAATGTGCCAAGTGTAGTATAGATGAGGGGGAGATTTAGGAGGCTTTTGGGAGATTTACTATTTTGAACAGTTGGGATCTATTTTACTCTTTTGATATGTGTAGTGAGTTCTTTATACTGTTGACCTATAAAACTTAACTACTTAGATAAATGAATGCTAAAGGTTAATTGTTTTCTTAATTGTAGCTTCCTGTGGTAGGAGGCGCTACCGCACATATAAGCAGGAGTTGAGGGTTCTCCAGGGGAGACTACTTTTGAGGATGTTGGTAGATGGTAAATGGTAAATGGACCTGTACTTGTATAGCGCCTTTCTAGTCTTCCGACCACTCAAAGCACTTTTACACTATGTGCCACATTCACCCTTTCACACACATTCACACACCGATAGCATCGGGAGCAAATTGGGGTTCAGTATCTTGCGCAAGGATACTTCGACAGAGCTTCGACTTCTAACTTTGGGCCAAGCTGATCCTCACTGTAAAGGACACAAGCTGCACTGATCTACTGCTTGGAAAAAAGGGAAATAAAGAAATTTGGACTGACTGAACAGTTTCAAGGTCCCTTCCTTCCTGCTTTTGTCGCTCGAGCAATCTTACAATCACCATTACTATGTTTACATAATTCTATTTCAGCGTCTTTGTAGCCAGTAATTGTTTTGCTGGTGTAATTACAGTCTTCTATCATTACTTCAGAGGCTCATTATGGGCTCATTTAGAACATTGTAATGTGTTTAGCCACGTCTGTGAAATCTTGCCATTAGGCCTTTTCTAAAGCAAAACCATCAGGGCCAGATATACAAAGAAAATGGTGCCCAAATGAGTTTGCAACCACAACCTGCATCTATTCAGCATCTGATTTGTATTATAGACAGCAGTTTATTATGCAGAGAGCTCCTGGACTGTGCCTGCTACTGCTCTTCATGACACAGCTTGCAGGCACAGTTCGGTAGTGGGATTTCTAAGAGATTCCTAAACTCATAAAAGAAATCATAAAAAGAGAGAGAAAGAGAGGAACAAGTGGATATGGATGTTAATGCTGCTGTAAATGCAGCCAATCCTCACTTAAATGTTGGCTAAATCCTGTTTAAACCTGATCTTCACTTAAGAATAGTAACGTACCTATCACAATACCTATTATATCTTAGTATAACCTTAATCCAGCTGAATGAATAACAACCTGTCTTAACATGTTTCCTCCTACTATTTATTTGCGCGATTGGGTTTTACAGCTAAGCTGGCTAGGGTGCCTTATTTTACTTACATGCATTAATGAATTATTTCACAATTAGAAGTCAGTTTTAAATGTACTAATTTATCATTTTGTCTTCTGGTGGGTGGGTAGACTGGCTTAAAGGTTCAGTGTGTAACATTTATTAGGATCTATAAGCAGAAATTGAATATTATTTTCATTGGTATGTTTTTATCTACACAAGGAGCAGGTCCTCTTGTTGAGAGTCCACCATGTTGAACCGTCATGTTTCTTAGCCCAGAATGCCCAACTCCAACACTCGCTCTAGAGGCTCTTTGCGGAGTTTCTTCTAACCACTTGAAGGGGTGAACTGTCTTCAGTCCGCTCTCTTTAAGTTTTGCTTTTTGTACTTCCAGCTTCTGAATAATAACTCCCCGCCCCCATTCTGGACTTCTGGCCATGTAACCAGTTGGTAGAGCTGGCGACCCATATACGGAGTTGCTACAGCGGCCCAGGTTCGAATCCGACCTGCGGCCCCTTGCTGCCTGTCATCCCCTCTCTCTCCATCCACCTTTCCTGTCTCTATCAATAAAGCCACCAAAAGGCCAAAAAAAACCCTAAAAAAACGAAAGTGGGTTCAGGGTGGACACTTACCTTCCAAAGGATCAAAGGTCTGCCTTACTCTGGGGTGATCTCTGTTTCCTGGTGCACAACCACTTTGGTAACAGACATATCAGGGTGCTGTTCTTTAGCCTCTTTAATGGCCTGAGCCAAAGCCTGGAGAGAGAAGGAACAATCCAGGCTTCTTAAGTAGAACACTCCTCTCCCCAGAGACCCCATCTTTGTTGAGTCTTTGTAAAGTTTAAATAATTTTAAAAGGAGTACAGTCTAGACCTGCTGTATTTGAAAAGTCTTCTGAGATCAAATCTGTTATGATTTGGCACAATACAAATAACATTCACTTGAACTGAATTACACAGTTGCTCTATGAGTTAAGAAGACTATAATAACAGAATAAATATATGGCAACACATAATTAAACCAGTTGCATACAGCTTTGAGCAAAACAGCATTATTACAACATAATCTAGTGTGACCAGTGAAGCATGAAAAACTTCTGCCCATCAGAAACTCTTCTTTAACATTCCTTACCTTGTCATGATCAATTTCAGTGTCTCCAGTGATGACAATTCTCTTTTCAATGCGAGTCTCAGAGATCCCCCCTTTCACCGTCTAAAACAGAGACATGACACAAAGAGAGAGTGAGAATGTGTATGAATTTGTACGTTTCTGTTCGATGGGCTTTGCCATCGCTGAGTGAATGTGTGTAAAAGGGTGAATGTGGCACATAGTGCAAAAGTGCTTTGAGTGGTCGGAAGACTAGAAAGGCAATATACAACTACAGGTCCACTAACCATTAAAAGGAATGCTGAATTAGCAGTCCTTGTGTGCAATTAGCGTGTTTTTACTGTGATTTTGTGGAGGTTTTTTCGTGATGGACGTCAGATAATATCCTGATGAGGTTTAAGTCACACTGAATGCAAAAATATGTGTATCATGTCTGTGTGTTCAGATTTGACTGATATAGCCTCCATCAGCTGTGTGTCACAGCTACTGCTGCTGTTGCTGACTGTGTTGGTAAGTGGACTAAATCAGCCACACAACAACTAACATCCAGTTGTTTTTTGAACACCGACACGTATCTGTTCCTTTCACCTCACACACCTATTTGCCTCATATTTTCAGGCTTACTTTCGTTGCACAATGAAATTGAGTTTCTGTCCATACTAAAAACCAAATATATATCTACCTCTGTACATTTCAGCAATACGCAGTTTAAACAAAGACATAATAACTTGATGTTTTAAAAGTATGGCTGGCAGTTATATATTTTTTAAATCTGATGAAAACAAGTGGCAGACTACTAGCAGTCTCCTCATTCTCTAGCAGGTACTTCAGTAGTGTGTTATGATATCACTGGTACTGGTAATTGAAAGCGGGGATCCATCACAGGATGGTGGTAATCAGGGACGTCTGGTATATATGGGCTAACAGGGCTAAGCCCCCCCTATCTTTTACAGTAAAGACGAAAAACTATTATTAAAAACCTTAGAACATATTGTTTTGAATTTTGGTAGAACCTAGAGCAGCACCAGCACCAAAAAGTGACAGAAAAAACCCAGGATATATAATATATCTTGGGCTAAATTTATTTAGCCCAAACACAGTAGCCTAAGCTTCCATTCACTTTTGATTGACAAGTGTCGTGACACGCCCCCTTCATATGCTGCCCATTTGGGCTAAATTTATTCAGCCCAAGCACAGTAGCGTAAGTTTCCATTTGACTGTGATTGACAGGTGTCCTGACACGCCCCCATTTGGGCTAAATTCATTCAGCCCAGGCTCAGTAGCGTAAGCTTCCATTGACTTTTGATTGACAGGTGTCCTGACACGCCTCCTTCATATGCTGCCCATTTGGGCTAAATTCATTCATTCACAACGAGCTGGTGAAGAAAAACAGGCATTCACTATCACGGATTGTGGACTATATTACATTTTGTGGGGACACAAGCTTGCCCTGCGGGGGTCCAATTAATCTCCCACTTCACTCCAGCAGCGACCAGTTCTCTTTGTTAGACAGTCAATTAGCTGATCACCTGTCAAACACACAGGTTGCAAAGTACACGTCTAAGAACACAGATTCTCTCAAAATGAGACAGGGCCTGGAGAATTTTTCGTGCTTCATATCTGAACTGCTGACCACAGATGACAATCAGCCACATCCAGATGCGGACACAGCTGCAGCCGCTGTAACGCCATGCAGGATGCGGCGCTCTGATAATGTGTCAGTAGCCGCACAGTGTGCTTTGAGAAAGCCAGGCACTTGTTGTCTTTGCATGTGAACATTACCCAATGATCTGCAGGGAGAAACTGAAAGGTGAGCTGATGGTGATGTACAGCAGTGTGGAGTTTGATATGGTGATTAACCTGTTTGCATCACAGAAAGGCCGTCAATGTGAAAGGCGTTTTAAATAAGGTATACCCAAGAAAACAACTCTCTCTTCTACAAATAATTATTTTTGCTTTGGTTTTATAGATTTATTTCTGGTACATGGTGCAAATTGTTGCTGGTACTTTTCTATAATGTAGTTGTAGCGCAATTGGCATGTGCTGATGTGTACAGAGGAGAGAGAGAGAGAGAGAGAGAGAGAGAGAGAGAGATTTTTTGGCATCAGGCCATTCTTTTGGGTATGTCTCCCCAGTGTTGCCGTAGAGCCCTTGCTATAACAAAGTACACAATGTTGTTGCTCTAACTTGATGTGATGCTGCTGTTGCTGCTGTGTGACATATTGATGAGTGTAATGCATTTGTTAGCCCACCCACCCAAAATCTCCACCAGCCGTCACTCTATTGATCTGTATTGACAAACTGTAAGGCTATTGAAGGCAGTGACGTGAACAGACCTTGGTGATCTGGGTGGTGGTGGTGGTGCTGATGGTCTCAGAGGTGATGGTCTGGGCACTCAGCAGCACTCCTGAGTCCCTCTCTGTCAGGCTGTCCACCGGCTGTGGGAGAGAGACCTTTTAAGTGTTACACAAGATTGATTGATAAAAAGAAATATACACAATTGTCCCTTATTAATTACTTGCTATTTGTGAACTGTGATTTGTGTAATTGTGAGACTTGAGATATGAATCATACATGTCCGGTCAAAGAAGCGCTTCTTCTTTAATTTGAGAAATGTTTCCAATTATAAGCTGTTTTATTCAGATTTAGTTTCTTGTTAGCTTTTTGGTCAATGAAAAAAACAACTAGAAAAGCATGATTATATTTCTCAAAGGTATGAAAAAGTAGTGTTTTGGTATTGGCTCCGGGTTCAATGTAAATGGTAAAATGTTAAATGGCTGCATTTATATTGCACTACAATTTGCCCCTTATTCACCCATTCCGATTGATAACAGTGTACTACCATGCAAGCTGCTGACCTGGCCATCAGGAGGAATTTGGGGTTCAATATCTTGCCCAAGGACAGTTAAATATGTGGCCAGGAGGAGGATCGTATCGCCAAACACCGCAATTAGTAGACAACCTGCTCTACGCCCTGAGCCATAGCCAAATGTATGGCAACCACGGCCTCAGGGCAATCTTTGGATATATCACCATTTTTACTAACTGAAAGTAGCCATGAATTGATCTCAAGAAAATTTGCAGAAGTCAAACAAGGGCCAAAACTTCAGACTTGACGAGTCCTCTACAGTGAGCATATGTAACACACACAAGCTTCAGCTTTACTCTGCCTTGCATACAAGATGAAACAATTTAGACCTATAATTGTATTTAATCAAGGACTGCAGATACTTATGAAATTATCTTTCTTTGTGTGCAATTCACAGAATTCCTCTCACCTGTGCTGATTCATATGTGATGGTCTTGGTCTCAGTGTGAACTAAAGGGATATCCTTGTTGGTCACACTTCCTCTCAGGGAGTTTGTGACGTCTGAGATGGTGATTGTCTGGGTCTTTAGCACAGGAGACTGGGGGGATCAGATAAATAGTCAGCAACAAATTCTCTGACTCTCAAACTCAATTAATCATCTATCAATACACAACAACTGTCAAATATTATTATACCTCTTAGCAGCAAGAAATTGAAATACAATGACACATTGCAGCCTTTAAAGGTTAAGATAAACAGTACACTAAACAATGTTTAGATTTTAAGTGAGAAATATGCAATGCAATAAGAGAATCTTGATTCATATTTGATCAGCACTGCCTAGTTTGACAGTCTGATCTGAGTTTTGTGTGTTATACTGGATGGACTCACAGAGTAAAATAGACAAAAAAGTCTTTCTCAAAATGGGACCATCATTTTCAAACTGAGTATAATGATGTATGGAAGAAGACATGGAACTAGAGATTGAGAGCATAAACTCAAGAAACAAATCAGGAATTTAGGCAACAAATAAATCATGTGAGAATTAGGGTAATTTCTCTCTAAGGCTCCATACTATCAGACTATGTTTTTGCAGATCATGGAGATGCCCCCTACTGGCCAGTTGAAGGAATGCTGGTTTAAGAAACTTCCACATTGGCTTAACTCACTACAGCTAACTTTACAGACCTGGAAGTTTTGTCCACTAATTATATACAGTGGAAGCCATCAGCAAGATGAGGTGTCTGCAGTAATATTAGTTGCATTAGCTAAATAAAAAACAGGCTTGTCATATTGATACTTAACATGTCAGTAGCAACTCTATAATGTTAGAGGTACAGTGGGTACGGAAAGTATTCAGACCCCTTTAAAAATTTCACTCTTTGTTTCATTGCAGCCATTTGCTAAAATCAAAAAAGTTCATTTTATTTCTCATTAATGTACACTCAGCACCCCATCTTGACAGAAAAGAAAAACTGAAATATCACATGGTCATAAGTATTCAGACCCTTTCCTGTGACACTCATATTTAACTCACATGCTGTCCATTTCTTCTGATCCTCCTTGAGATGCTCCTTCATTGGAGTCTAGCTGTGTTTAATTAAACTGATTGGTCTTGATTACGAAAGGCACACACCTGTCTATATAAGACCTTACAGCTCACAGTGCATGTCAGAGCAAATGAGAATCATGAGGTCGAAGGAACTGCCCAAGGAGCTCAGAGACAGAATTGTGGCAAGGCACAGATCTAGCCAAGGTTACAAAAGAATTTCTGCAGCACTCAAGGTTCCTAAGAGCACAGTTGCCTCCATAATCCTTAAATGGAAGAAGTTTGGGACGACCAGAACTCTTCCTAGACCTGGCCGACGAGCCAAACTGAGCAATCGTGGGAGAAGAGCCTTGGTGAGAGAGGTAAAGAAGAACCCAAAGATCACTGTGGCTGAGCTCCAGAGATGCAGTAGGGAGATGGGAGAAAGTTCCACAAAGTCAACTATCACTGCAGCCCTCCACCAGTGGGGCTTTATGACAGAGTGGCCCCGACGGAAGCCTCTCCTCAGTGCAAGACATATGAAAGCCCGCATAGAGTTTGCCAAAAAACACATGAAGGACTCCCAGACTATGAGAAATAAGATTCCCTGGTCTGAGACCAAGATTGAACTTTTTGGCGTTAATTCTAAGCGGTATGTGTGGAGAAAACCAGGCACTGCTCATCACCTGCCCAATACAATCCCAACAGTGAAACATGGTGGTGGCAGCATCATGCTATGGGGATGTTTTTCAGCTGCAGGGACAGGACGACTGGTTGCAATTGAAGGAAAGATGAATGCGGCCAAGTACAGAGATATCCTGGAAGAAAACCTCTTCCAGAGTGCTCAGGACCTCAGACTGGGCCGAAGGTTCACCTTCCAACAAGACAATAACCCTAAGCACACAGCTAAAATAACAAAGGAGTGGCTTTGGAACAACTCTGTGACCATTCTTGACTGGCCCAGCCAGATCCCTGACCTAAACCCAATTGAGCATCACTGGAGAGACCTGAAAATGGCTGTCCACCAACGTTCACCATCCAACCTGACAGAACTGGAGAGGATCTGCAAGGAAGAATGGCAGAGGATCCCCAAATCCAGGTGTGAAAAACTTGTTGCATCATTCCCAAGAAGACTCATGGCTGTAGTAGCTCAAAAGGGTGCTTCTACTCAATACAGGGCAAAGGGTCTGAATACTTATGACCATGTGATATTTCAGTTTTTCTTTTTTAATAAATTTGCAAAATTTCTACATTTCTGTTTTTTTCTGTCAAGATGGGGTGCTGAGTGTACATTAATGAGAAATAAAATGAACTTTTTTGATTTTAGCAAATGGCTGCAAAGAAACAAAGAGTGAAAAATTTAAAGGGGTCTGAATACTTTCCGTACCCACTGTAGGTCATTAATGTTAGATCCAGCTGTCAACAGTTAGACTGAAGTTTCATTTCATTCAGGAGTAGTACTTTATTACTGTATCTGTAGCTCTTCAGAGTTTAGCGAGACAGACTGTCAGAGGGTTAAAACTGGTCCCATTTGTCATTACGTGTGTATTACTATTACTGAAGGATCAGAAGAAGTTTTTTCATGTAGTTTGCCAAAATAACAAATCCAGCCAGACTGCCCTAGTGCTTGGAAACTGTTGGATGGGCATTGTGGCTTATGTCTTGATGATGATGATAATAATAATAATAATAATAATAATAATACATTTTATTTATGGAGCACTTTTTGTGATATTCAAAGACACATCACATAAGTTAAAATACAGAACATAACATTACTTTAAAAGAAGCAAAGCAATGGAATCTGTGCCAATAAAAAGTATTTATAGTATTACTTAACTAAAGTTGCTATGTTAATCATGTTATACATTTCCTCTATTTTAAAGTTACAGAATTGATTTAGAATCCTATTTCTTCCATATATATTTAGTAGGGCTGGGACTTTATTGCGTTAATTATGATTAATTATTAAAAATAAGGCGAGAAAAACGCAGTTAATCGCAATTTATTTTTGCACTCCAAACAGAACGGAACGTTGCTCACTGCACGAGTTCCCGGCAAACCCCTAATACTGATGCACAGGACACAACATGAGAAATGGAAACCGATGAGAAGTCGTTGCTGGGTTCGGTGGGCGGAAATTTTAGTTTTAAAAAAACTACCAGGTGGAAAACTGGATAAAAGCAGAGTTGTGTACAAATTGTGCAAGAAAGAATTTGCACTGGAGCACTTCCAGCCTACGCTACCACCTCAATGCCAAACATGTTGCAGCTAGCACAGACAACGCTCCTAGTTCGAGCAGGCAGTGTTGCCAATCCACACTCGACAAGATGACAGGGTTCAGAGCCAAAATGAGTAAGTCCACGACTGACAAATTAACAAACGCACAAAGTGGATTGCAGTGGACTGTCGGCCACTCTCGGTGGTAGAAGATCAGGGGCTAGAAGCTGTGCAACAGATAACGTTGTCTGACCTAACTTATGAACTGCCATCGAGAAAGACAATTTCAAACAAAATTCATCAGCTTTATGACACTGAAAAGCAAGCGAAAGTAGATTTATTGGAGAAATGTGTTTAAGACAGAAAGTTTACAAAAATTCCTGAAAAAGCTTGAATATAGCCAACTTGAATTTAAGTTTGTGCCTTGTGAACAATGCAATCATAATATTCTTTATTCATATTGCACTTTATGTTAACACTCAGTGATGAAACACGATTTTGTTGTTTAAGCTCATTTATGTGTCTATTTATTGATTCAGTCATATACCAAAATCCATTTAAATTGGAAAATGTTGCTTCTCGTGTCAAATATTGATATACGATTAATTGAGATTAATTAATTACAAAGGCTCTAATTAATTAGATTATTTTTTTTAATCGAGTCCCACCACTAATATTTAGTATTACATGTGATGTACTGTGAAAAGCTTTTAAAGTTACAGAAAAGAATGTATGGGCCTTTCAACCAGATATAATGATGACTGTGCAACACACACACATGGCACACAGTATAAAGGTACAGCCATGAACTGCATTTTAGACCAAGATAAGCCCCACCAACTAGAACTGACAACACTGCATTGCAGCTTCACCAAGTTCAGCCCAATATAAGACCAAATAAAAAGTTTGATTGTGCTAAACAGTGATTATCAATAACCTGATTATCAATAACCTGAATATCAATCCACACTCAACAACCCCACAAATGACAAAACAAGGTCCGCACTGCACTTAATATTTACCAGAGAAAAAACCCCACCTATTGCTGATCTCAACAAAAGTCAAACAAGAGCCTTGGTACTACCTCTTGAACTAAACTGTTTACCAGCTCAGTTTTGTCTTTTGTATCTAGTTTAGGTTGAAATTTGTGCTGTGCACGAACCAAAATAAAAAATTTTGTCACTTGCAATAAGCTCTGTGGAAGTTTTATGACACAAAATCCACCAAATGTACATGTGTAATATGTAATAGTGCTGCACTGTTTAACACGGCACAGAAGTGGAGAATTCACCTCCTGTTAGCCAATGGCATGCACAAGGCAGGGTTAAAGTTTGCCATATCATCCAAACCAACCTTGTCCATCTGGTCACAGACTACACCCATGTGGTGAATAAACAACCACCTGAGAAGAGGCCTGTAAAGGAGTGGTCTGAGGAGACCAGTGCTAGGCTCAGAGACTGCTTTGAGACAACAGACTGGGAAGCACTCTGCAGCCCCCACGGCAATGACATTGACAGTATGGCCCACTGCATTACGGATTATATTAATTTCTATGGGGAGAACACTGTACCCTCCAAGTTGGTAAGGTGTTTGCCCAACAACAAATCCTGGCTGCCCTTCGAGATTAAGGCCCTGCTGAATGAGAAGAAGAGGGTCTTTAGATCGCGGGACAAAGAGGAGTCCAGAAGGAACTCCGGCAGAAGATCAGGAAGGTCAGCTACAGGAGGAAACTGGAGAAGCGCTCCCCCCCAGATGTGGTGCTCTGCAGCACAGGTGCACCCCAGGGTGCGGTGCTATCTCCCTTCCTCTTCACCCTTTACACCTCAGACTTCCCCCACAACACCACACACTGCCAACATCCAGAAGTTCTCCGATGACACAGCCATTGTTGGATGTGTTTCTGAGGGGAACGAACTGGAATACAGGACTCATCAGGGACTTTGTGAGCTGGTGTGAGCTCAATCAGCTTCAGCTAAACACTAGCAAGACGAAGGAGATGATTGTTCACTTCAGGAGGAAAACATCCCACTTCACATCAGTGAACATCCAGGGATTGGACATTTAGGTGGTAAAGAATTACAAATTCCTGGGTGTTCACCTCAATAACAAACTGGACTGGACTGACAACACCCATGCTCTCTACAAGAAGGGCCAGAGTCGCCTCCACCTGCTGAGGAGACTGAGGTCCTTCGGAGTGTGCAGGACTCTCCTCAGGACTTTTTATGACTCTGTGGTGGCTTCAGCCATCTTCTATGCTGTGGTCTGCTGGAGAGGGGGCAGTACGGACAGGGACAGGAAGAGACTCAATAAACTGATCAGGAGAGCGAGCTCTGTCCTGGACTGTCCTCTGGACTCCATAGAGGAAGTGGGTGAGAAGAGGGTGTTAGTTAAGCTGACATCCATAATGGACAACACCTCTCACCCCCTACATGACACTGTGGGGTCCCTGAGTAGCTCCTTCAGCAGCAGACTGTTACACCCTCGGTGTAAGAAAGAGAGGTTCTGCAGGTCTTTCATCCCTGCACCACCTGACCATGTTGTAGTTTCTGTTTTCAAATTACCATCATACCATAGCTTTTACCACACACCATAGCTTTTATATCTGTATTTTATTTTTATTTTTTCACTCAAATGCTGCTGTGACAAGTGAATTTCCCCATTGTGGGATTAATAAAGTAATCTAACTAACTTTTATGAATTTTTGATGCATGGCATGCCTCCATGGAACACAGAGACGGGGTGGCCAAGAACCGTAAAAAAAATAGTAATAATAAAACAATATATTATTCTATTATTGTAGAATAATAATAAATAAATGAATAAATTACAGGTAAAGACAATAATAAAAAAACAACATAGATGCAATATACAGCAACTGATGACATTAAACTACAAGTTAATGATTCTGAGTTTCTTGTGACTTTAGGCAACAATCTACAATTAAGCTACATGATGATGTTATATAGAAGGTGGAAAGAGCAGCCTCTAGCATATAGTAAAGGTTGGATCAGATTTATGCCATGTGGAAGTGACAGTGGTGACTTCCACACAACATAATGTTATGTGCATACCCTCTAGAGTCTAGCCATGTCAAACCATCAGTAAAGCCATGCAACTGTCATTCTGACAAAAGACCACAATTGTACATGTTCAATGTCAAATTTGATGCATTTATTATTTTTATAGTACCTAATAGCTAAATTAATACTGGAAAAGTCACAATATACCAAGAAACAGTAGACAATGAAAAGTTTCAGAGCAAAAAGTGCAGGCTTACAGATTCAGTATTATCCAAAAATCCAATGACACTGAATCATTAGGTCATACAGATCACCCACCAGCCTGAGTACATTTACTGAGCATGCACAGTCTTTTATGGATATATTTAGTTAAATAGCAGTGTTGACAGTAGCTAAGACACATTACAGCTTATGTCAGTTGCAGCAACATTTCAAAGGGTAAACATTATACTTTCCCAGAGTTTGTTTATACTGTCATACTTTGTTAAAATAAACAAATGGTCAATATTTCCATCATTTTAAAGGCTATGAGCATCATTTACACTGTGGAACATTTATATAGCCTATTATTAATTATGCTGAAGAATCCATGATACAGTATATCGCAATTAATTCTTAGATGGTTTAGTGTAAAGCCAACTCATTGATACAATAAAGGATACACCTTGGATTCAAACTTACCTCATGTATAATAATATCTTTTAAAACAAAACCTGAAAAAGTTGTCAGGGAACTAAAGAAATGTGTGGTTTATTTAAGATGACAATACATGTTAGTTATTGAGTCAACATACTGTTCTTTCTGCATTAACAAATGGATGGACCACAACAAAACTTCACCACATGTATTATAAGATTCTGTAGTTAATCAGGCTGGACAAAGATTTCAGTCTTTCCACCTCAACTGTTTAGGGTGCAATGTTCGGACATACATAAGCACACCAGATTTAAAGCTTAATATGCAACTTTTCACACTGAATATGTAAAATATATAAACTACTATCAGCAGAATGAGGATGGCAGAACCCTGTAACTTCTGTCACATAACACCAGCTGCTTGCAAAACTAGTGAATGCTTAGATCAACGGACAAGCCTTAAATATTGTCAGGAGAGCCTTTTTTGTAAGCAGGTCTGGGTATCATCGTAAAGGTCAGTGCCAGTACAAGAACTGAGTTTTGGTACCAATACAAAGGCAATACATTTTTAGTACTTTACTCTGTAAAACAAAGCCAACATTGTCAAATGTTAGACCATAACCATGGCCTTTCCCTAGTCTTTACCAAGTGTTTTGGATACCTAACCCTATCTCGATAGCCACATGCATATACTGCAAAAGAAATAATTTAAAAACATTGGTATCGAACAAAACTTCACGTTATAGTTTCATGTCGTAAAACATAACTGCAGAAAATAGGACTCCATTTGTATATCTATATACAGAGCAGATCATACATTTTCAGAAACTGCTGCCATATGGACCTGGCTGTTCATGAGCTGGGTAGTGGCTTGTTGCCATACAACAGAAAAGCAACATCAGTTAATAGTTTCCACAGGCTCACAGAATAACAAGGACTGACCCTACTGTCTGATTTTGGTACATGAATTAATCTGCTCCCAAACGTTCTCTTCTGTATTCTTTGGCATACGGACAGCAGTTTCGGCATGAACAGGAAGTGTTGAGGGCAGCGAGTATGAGAGCTGTGTCAGCGTATTAGCAGCAGCAGAGTTGAGTCAAGTCGGCCCGGGTCGAGTGTATGGGTTTGTAATACTGAACGGCCTCAGCACAGAGCCCACACAGCTATGGTACGTCCCGAGGGGAAAATATGTATTAGTGTCAGTCACCACCTTCACTGCTTAAAGCAAGCTTAGGTTTTGTCACAGTATTCGAGTGAGTTTATAACACCGTTTGGCTGTAATTCCTCTACTTTGACAGTTTGGTAAAATATAAGAACACGAGCAGATTGGAGAAGGCAAGAGCCTTTATCAGTGTTGGACTAATGGCTGTTTCCCTGGAGGTAGTATGTACCAGTGTAGGCCCGGTCCTGTCACTCTGTGTGGCCCGGAGCATCTTTTAACACCTGGGATACACTGCCTGTGTGAGAAGGACATGTACATTGTGGAACCTCTTGCTTTTAATTTTGGTGCCCACACAGCACACCTCATCACAGCTGCAGCGATGCTTCATTACTTCATTATTCTTGAATTTCCCTCGGGATAAATAAAGTATCCATCTATCCATCTATCTATCTATCTTACAGTCGCCAATTTCCGTGTCACGCAAGGTTCTCACCAAAACCTACTTCACCAATTTTCGTTGTGTAGGCCCCTAGCTTTGGAAAAAATAGTGTCACTCCAAAATTCTTACACTAGTAGTCAAACCACAGGACATTTCTGAATGATTTGATGGGTGGAAAATAATTTTACTGGAGGAAAATAACAGAGAGCATTGGATTTCCTCATGAGCTCTGCCTGATTCTGAGCTGGCTTTACCAACATTGGTTGTATAAAAGGTGAATAAACACAGACCAGAGGTAAAATTTTTGTGAATAGTACAAGGTGATAATTCTCTTAATGTTTGGTCTGAACAGGTATCTGTTGTGGAGCAATTAATACTCTGAGCAGGGTTAATCAAAGTTAATCAATCAAGTTAATCAAAGAGGTGAGACAGTTAATATACGTAATGGGCTGACCTTTTTAGGGAACAAAGACTGTATGCAATTGTTCAACAGCACAAACTTTCATGCCAAAGATCAGCATGTTGAGCTCTGTACGGATTTACTTCACTTCTTCGCCATTACCACTACGATAGTGGTAATCCCATTAAACTGAATTTAACAGTCAGAAATGTTACTATTATAAATGCTGCTGAGAGCCCAAGATCAGTCACACGTCTTTGGGCAGGATTTTAACAAGCTTTGTCTGTGTCAAAGAGAAAAGTTGCATATTGTAGCCAGGCAAACAAAGAATACCTTCAACAGTCATATTTTTTTTTCATTCTTTCTTTTTTTGATAAACAATGGTGATGTCATGTAAACAAGTACACCATGCCTTTAAGTGCAACAGCTTAATTTTAAGGCCTTTGAAGGTACATGCACAGCAGGACAGTACTGAGCTGACTATTCCGAAAAGTAATGGATTACATTTTTATTTGTATTAAATATAATTTCTTTACTTGCTATCGTTTTACGTTATCCTCACTAGAAGCTAGAACCTGTTGTCCAATTAAAAATTGATGATTACAGATTGCATGCTTCCTCATGGGTTTAGGGAATTCTTCTGTTAGAGTCATGAAACCCTTTTAAAGCCCACTGATTATGTAAAAATGTAAATGTTGTTACCGTTGTGCTGCACACCCATAATTTACCTATTATATGTAACCTTCACAGATTGAGATAGCTCAGTTATTGCCTGAACAACATTTAGTCTTATCTTCTGGTAGACTACATAAATCATGACTCTGATCTACAGCTTTATCCCATTCTGACATTACTTTATTATCCCACTATCGCATAATGATTGCATTCACATGGCTGACCGAACAATGGAGGAAGGCTTCAACTGTTTGCATTCAGAATTTCAATTTCAGTTTCAATATTTGTTCCCCTGCATGTTGCTGGAAAAGGTATAAAATTGCATTCCTGAGTAATTTCTTCACTTTCTTAGTACTTGGCCTGATTGTCTGCTGATAAGTGGTCCAACATTAACACAGGGCTAATGCATCAGTCACAGCACTCTGCTAAGCTGCACACAGATTCTTAATACTGTCTGAGAGCTTTGGTCAACTGACTGGCTATAGATGTTTGTTAACCATTGCCACATAACTGTTGAAAATAAATGTTGTTAGATTTTAGTTGAAATTTAACATGCAACTTACTACATTCATGTAGTACAGCCACTGGAAATGTACTCAACGGCAGAAAATGGTAACTCCTAACAAGAAAATATTCACAATGCAAGCACTACATCAAAGTTATTTGTATAGCCTTTTTGCTTTTTCTGTAGAATGCAAACGTGACAGTTGTATTATTTGGTTTCATTTATCAGAGCACAAACAAAAAAAGAAACTGTCACTTTACTGATTTCTTTAAGTGAGACAATGTAACTTTTGAAATCAAACTTCATTCTCTTACAAGTAAAAAAGTTTTATTCCTAAGCAATAAAAAGAAGCCTAATGCTTAATTCACTTTCTTGGTCTGTATGACCAGAAGCTTATGGTGGCTAATGTTAGCTTACGTTAGCAAAGGCAGATAAACAATGTTGTTTTTACATTCTCACATTCCCAACACATTCTCATCCCAGGAAGTCAAATACAGATTCTGCTTTGTCATACCCCCTTGGCATTATACAGACACACAACATTCCCTTTAGTGTCTGTATGAGACACCTTTTTAACAATGTTACGGATGAAGAAAAGGATCATGATTTGGGACTGAAATAGTAAGGTCAATTTGGGGTTCAGTATCTTGCTAAAGGATACTTCAACACATGGCGGGAGGAGCTAGGGATCGAACCAACAACCTTCTGATTAGTGGACAACCCGCTCTGCCTCTGTGGCTCCTTATGGAACTTTTAAAGTTTCATAAGGAAACTCGCCAAGGGGTGAGGCAAAATGTTGGTACTTGACGACCTGGAAATGAATAAACAAATCTCTTGAGCGAGAGTTGACTACACTGAATCAGTAACCATTGTTACTGACCAAATCAGTAGCTTTTTACAGTGGAGCTTCCCTGGTTACTGATGATAGTACGTCACTTCCTCATCATAAGTTCATTTAAAAAATGTGAATGCAAAAGAAATAATCATAACCTGATAACTCTGTCCAAAATAATAAGCTACATATCAGTGCTGCTCAGGTAAAGTTATTTACTTAGCTAGCTACAGCTGATAAAATTGACCAGTGACAGTTATCATATCAGGTGGAAAAACTGATCGGTTTTGTTTAAAAATGAGAAGACTGTTTTGCTTCCATCTGTTGTTCATTGTAAAAAAGCTTGACATCTCAACTGAACCGGTGTGGGGCTTAGCAAGGGTCAACTGCCATCACAGTGGCTGCTATTTAGCAAAAGTTACATAGACTCACTTTGAAGAGTAACATTTATTTTTGCATCCCCGTTTTAATCCCACCAGTATTTTGTAGGGTTTTTTTGGAATTGTCGTGGCCTAAAATGCCGATTTCATGACACCTTTAAAAAAGAAAATTGCAATGCTTCTTGCAATAATTTTAGGCATTGTTTTTACACAAAAATGCAGGAAAAAGTGAAGATTTATTTTTTATTTTTTGTATAATTCATGAAAACATTTAGGTCAACTTCCAGAGAATTAAATCGCTAATAGTTTGGTGGTGTATGGCTCAACATTTTGCATGGGGGGCTACTATGATTGGTGAAATTTACAATGATCATATTTGCAGAAAAGTTGTGGTGACTGGACAGAATTGCAAGGTCATGCAGAATTCATGGGGATTGGTTGAAGTTGCATTAATTGTTGTGATATTCCAACTTCGCAACTTCCTGGAGAGGCTGCTTTGACTGAACTGAGATACATGGAAGATGAGTAAAGTAATTGCGAAATATAGAACAGGCAGAAATAATGATTTCAAGGTAAAGGAACCAAACAGCTCTTTAATGAAGCAGTCTCTATTAAAGTCTCAGATTAAATGTTCAGGGATTTCCCCATTTATTTGTCTTCTAAATGAAGGCCAGCCACAGCATGGTTAGGGCCATCAACAGTAGCCCAGACAGAACGAAAGACATCCGGGAGTGCTTGAGCCTGGCTGGGTTTAGCTCACATGGGTTAACCAAGCTCCTCCCCTCATCCGGCACATTGATAGCCACCTTTAGAGTGTGGCTGTGAGCTTGCTCTTCCTGCTCTTCCTCCTCCTCCTCCTCCTCATCAACCCAATCAACCTCACCCTCATCTTCTTCCAGCAGGCAGTCATGTCTGTACAGCGGTGGTCCCCCTTTTGCTGGGGACAAACTACATGCTCTTACCTTGTGTCCAAATAGAGACTGCCTCCCTCGCTGTGCTCAGCAGCAGCAGACCAAGAGAGACAGATAACAATGAACAGACAAGTGGGATATGGTCAACTAACAGGAGAAAGAGGAAGGGGGATAGAGGGATGCGGAAATGGAGGGCAGGGATGTTGGCTTAGCAACACTACCCTAGGTGAGTTAGGGCTTCGTGAGGGGTGAATTACTACTGCTATATGTAACAAGCTGACCATTGTTTCCGCTGTAAATAAGCATCAATAGTTCAGCCAAAGAAGGGGGAAGACTATTAAATGATTTATTATTGGCAAAATGGCCTAAATCACAGAATATCAATCAGTATGACCAATAAGCCGTTGTCATTCTCAGGTTGTGAAATACTGACACTTCATCACATCCTCTGGCGTCTCATACAGATGCATTGTACCATTTAGCCTTTACCCTTTTCAGTATGAGACGCACCAGGCTTCAATGTAAACCCATCCACGTCAGGTGGTGTAGTAAGTGATAATGCCTGACGAGGTGTCCACTATCAGGAATTAATGGACGACATGGAGGCCAGAACCATCCAATGCACAGCCCATTAATTCCTGATTATGGAGTCCTCGAGGGGCATTATCCTGCTTATACCCTGGTCACTTGCCAAAGAAAACCACATTAGATCATTTCATATTTTCATGCGTTTTGCAAAAAAATGTTTTAACCTGGTAACACTTTAGGTCCTTCCTCATACCGTAAGAATCATCACCATCCCGTAAGTTTCTAATGCAATGAAAACGTTAAATAGGACACTAAATAGGACAGACCATAAATACGACTAGGCAACGGGGGATGTTTGTAGTTCCCTCTGCTCATAGAGCGCTTTGGCTCAGCTACCAGACAGAGCTAACGTTATGCTAGCAACATTCAAAGTCAATAACACTGTGTACGGTTGACAAACGGTAAATACAATTTCACAGTATGTTTAACAAGATAAGCTAGCTAAGAGTCACGTCACTGTCGTCAAATGGGACAGGACTGACAGAAGCAGCATGAAGTAGTGAGCAGAATAGCAGATGGGATGTGATGATCACTTACACAAAGTATCATTAAGTTCCGCAGGGCAGTATAGGGGCTTGTGTGTCACCATTGTGTGGTGTTCAGAGATTTAGATTACTTTATTAATCCCACAATGCAGAACTAAAGGACTACACCCAATGTTGTGAGATATGTTTATGAGATATACGGTTTTGTTTTCATTGTATTTTATTTTAGTGCATTAATTTAGAGCAATAAACTGACAGTTTCACTGGAACTACTTAGTAGGCGTCTTACATCAGGAATTAATGGACACCTAGTAGCCAGTCAGAATTGAGTATTCAACCAGACCATGGTATGAAGAGCGAGACAGTCCATAGACGGTTCGGGGAATGGATGGCTCAAACAAACACAGGACTTTCACAACTGGGGTTCATTTTCCATGTGAAACGAAGTAAAAGAAATGTGGAGTTATTTTGTTTCGCAGATATATTTCACATTAAAATGTCTAAAAACACTAGACCTATGTTATGTATGTTGTTCAGTTGTGTACTTAGATTTCTAAGGGTTTGAACATTGTTTAAAACATTTAAGATATTTCAAATCACAAACACGATTGCTGGATCCGATTCTGCCCATTATCCTGGTAAGTGAGGACACTCAATAACATAGTTTGTTACAATCGCATAGTAATAGTAATCATAGTTTGTTAGTGAACAATGTTTCACTTAATATGTCACTCACTTCCGTTGGGTTGTGGCTTTTTCCATTGTGCTGTGGCTTTTTAAATTCACTGATACCACCATATTGTCCCCTTTGCTGGGCTTGTGGTAAAAATAGGTGAGACCATGACTCTCTAGTGAAGCAATGCTGCACCTTGAGGCGTTCAGTGTAGCCACTCTACACTAATTGGTGCCGAAATAAAAATCAAGACGTTCTACAGGCGGTGTGAACAAACTGTCAGCCTTGGTACATGGGGCGCAAGCTCTACCAGGTAAGCCATCTGGGCGCCCCAAGACACGCTGCTTTTTTAGCTGCTTTATTCAGTGTTTTTACTGGTTTTAATGAGCGGGTCCGTTTGTTCTGGAGAGGAGGAGACCTCTGCGGATAATTTAGCCCCTGGCAGAAACCTTGTGAACAATGAACACTGAAGAAATCCTAACAGGGAGAAGCTGACTGCAATGACAGCAACAAAGATTATATATCGTAAACATAAATAATTTCACAATAATAACTACATGTCAAAGAGGCTTTATGGCATCCAAGTGAGGCTCATACAGGTGCTAAAGGGTCCTGTGTATGAGACATCAAGAGGACAAAGTGTTGGTATTTGACGAGATGGGATGAGAATTGGTGGGACCACTAGCTTAGTTACTCTGACAGCCACTGAAGAATTCTGTGGTTTGTAAAAAGATGGCAGGTGTGGACAGTGAGGTGGTCTAATAAGGCTACATCTTCAACAAAGCAGCAGTGGCAGGGGAAGGAAGGCAGGAGGGGAAGGGGGTGTGTTCTTGGGACTGCTCTCTGCTGCACTGTGAGAATAATGCATTCTTTGGCAGCTAAAATGCTAACTATTTTAGCAGTGCAAAGTCTCCTAAATGCCAAAAGGAAGGGGATAACGCCATACTGCCTGATATGGGCTGGCAAAACCATAATATGTCATCTGCACTGCTTTATAATGCAGAAACAGTCAGTCAATCACGTTTCATCTCAAATTACAGGAACTGGGGAGGAGCTTGCAATGAAACACTGCACATAATGGAGGTGATGGGGATTCAGTATTGCACAACAGGCAAAATATGCGTCTGGCCTGCAAGAATCTAACAGCTCAAGGAGAATCTTTTTTAACTGGCGGATGGTGATGCAATGTACGCTATTTCTATTTTTTCATCTTATATGTCATCATAATTCCCTGCATTCAGCAATAATACTAAATTACCAAAATTGCGCCTTAGGCTTTCAGCAAAAAAGTGCAGTTACGACAGAATTTTGAGTAATAAAAAAGGAAGATGTGATTATTGTGCAGGACTTTGTGTCTGGGAGAGAAACTGTGTCTTCAAGTTGTGGCTAGAGGAGAGCCGAGAGCCAGAGGGAAACACTTGATGGTTGGAGGACTGAAATTCTCTCTGACCTTCAATGTCATTGTCTGTACATGCAGGAAAAGACAGTGGAGGTTGTGGGGAAGAGGATGGAATTAGTGGGGGTTTTAATTGTGAAACAAGCCCAGACTTCAAAGGGGAAGAGAGAGGAGATGAGGACTGAAGTGACAGAGATACAAGAAAGAGAAAAACACATAAAGACATCCAGGGGAGGGATAGATACAGGAAGGAGGATTGGAGGATGAGACAAATGGAGGGAAGGGGGCGGGGTCAGTCCTCTGGCTACTAATCATTGGTCTTTAACTTGTTGTCTTGTGTTAATTTTCTCTCTTGTCTTGTTCAGTCTTTCACTGATCATATCAGGCACAAAAATCATGCAAAGACATTATCAGAATTAACCCGACCATGCGATTGATTGGCAGATAAAGCTGGATGACAAAGCTAGCAGTAGCCATTCATAGAGCAAAGGCAGTGGTAAGGGGGCATGGTGAGGGTTACAGGGGATGAGATCCAGGATTAGGCACCTACCCAGGTCCTAGTATGCTTCAAACTAAGTGGTTGTCAGATCGCTCAACTGCCCCATTAAATCCCCTCCTAATACACCTTTCTGTCAGGGTTTCAGTGGGTTGCGTCTATCAAGTTTTGATACTTTTCCACAACCGACATCAAGACACGTTCCGGCTCTGCCGGAGCTCATTGCGCCCATTCTACGCAGTCCTCAATATTCCACCAGAAGTGCCGCAGCATGTCCCAACTTCCCCCCTCCCCTCTGCTCAGCGTAGAATATGTGGCTGGTCTATTTTTGACAAAAGCCATAAGCCACTTGTGTCAAGCAGCAAAGAGCAGGAAGTCAAACACAGAAACGGCATAGAGAATCCAGTCAATTTTCAAAATAAAATACTACTTTTGCAGACTCCAGATCTCATTTCCCACCAGAATTCACTGGTTTGAAGCATACTAAACCCTTTAGGTTGCAGTCAAGCACAATCTGGTGAAGTTGAAGAGCTGTTGGCCATAGCCTCCTAGAGCCATTCTTTATATTGCTCTAAAGAAAAGCTGGACAGTGTTGAGTGTTGAACCCTGTGCCAGGAAGAACCAGAATAAAGTACCTTTACCTCAGACACACCACCAACTACTCTGTATGCATGTACAACTGTGGACATCCTCCCCTGAACACACATACACACATGCACATCAGTGAAATAGGAAAACAAAATTCTAAAGTGTCTTGTCTCTCAGTGACTGCAGTTACGCCATGCTAAAGGACTGTAATAAAATGGAGAAAGCCAACAGCACCACCAAATGGAGGATTTCTGTACAGTTCTAGATGATTAAGTGCACTGTCAACATATTCTTCATGGAGAAAAAAATATATATTTAATTAATATTTCATATTATATATCATATATATATAACAACAACAGCACAAAACAAAAGCTAAAATGTGCAATTAAAAGTTAATGTAAAAAAAAATTTGGATGAATTATTTGCATACTTTTCTAATGCAAGAGGCTGTTTGGCAGAGAGTGAAGGCTCTGGGAATGTAGCTTTGTTCAGGTCTTCACTGTGCCCTTATCCTTTTCTAAAAGTTTATTACCCTAACCTGAAAAACATAATCTAAACTTCAAAAATAACAATTTAATTTGGTTTTCTTCACAGAAAGGAATAAAATGCTGAGATACATGCCTACTTTACATTTTTGTAAAAAAAATTGAATGCCCCTTTTGTAAGGGGCATTCAATTTTTTTTACAAAAATCAAGAAGGCCTCGCAAACCCCTGTGAAGATTTGGCAGCCCAGTGTTTTATTTAAACACAATAAAAACTGAACGCCTTTTATAGTTTTGCTCTTGTATTATGAAGGTTTGCACTTCCAGTGTTTGATGATGATGCAATTTGATCTGCGTCCTTCGTTCCTTGCTTCCTTTCCAACAATGCTTTGATGGCACTGTGTTTGAATTGGTATTGCTAGGCTGCACATGTTATGGTCCAGAGGTAGAACCAAGTCATTGTTTTGTAAGCCCCAAGTTAAAGGTCCTGTGTGTAACATTTAGGAGGATCTATTGTCAGAAATGGAATATATAATATTAATAGGTATGTTTTCAATACTGTATATTAACCTGAATATAGGAATTGTTCTGTTCTTTTCGTTACCTTAGAATGAGCCATTTTTATTTACAGACCCATGAGTCGCCTTGAATGTAGTATGCCATGTTGAACCACCATGTAGCCCAAACCAAACACTGGCAACATAATATTATATTATACAGGAATTCAGTAAAAGTAACTATTTCTTCATGGCTCTTACTATTTAGGAAATTAAGGGGGAACAAATTGAAACACTTACTATATATATACTTCTTAATCTTTGGGTTTGGGGGAAGGTATCAAGTAAAAGTCTTTTTCAATTTTGTTAAGTCATCAAATTTGTGATTCAAGTCTGAATCTGACTCATGTACACACCTCTGTTAAAGTCTATGAACATTTTAAATAATGGAAAATATATAAATATGGACAAATGTAACCTATTAACTTTTTAAATGATGATTCACATTGTACAAATTCAGCAAGTCAGGGATCAATCATCAGCCATTGATCTTTTAGAAAAGCAGATGCTCTAGCCACGAGGGGTTATTCGGTAAAAGAAAAAAGACGGGAGAGAATCTGTAAGTGCTCATTACTAAACTGAGTGAACAAATTCATAAAGTGAGTGAGTGCATGAATTAATGAAGTGTGAAAACAGACTGCTAAACTGAGCTCAAAGTTTTTTAGTTTAGCTCACAGTAAGTAAAGCTTCTGGAATATGCACAGGGCATTTAGAATAAAGGAGGGCAATTATAATTTGTTAAACTCTCGGGATTTCAGTCCTAACTAAGTGAAAGCACACACTAATAATAGGTGTCAGACTTTATTTTTTCAACCACATGACCAGAGCGATCTGTACAAATGTGATGATAATACATGAGAGACACATAATGGTGCTAGCTCCTACCGTGTCCCAAATGTTCCAAGTATTTTCATATCCTGAAAGTGTAGCTGAGGCTAACATTAGGAGTGAATAGCCGGTCACTTTGTAAACTAGCATAAAAAGTTTTAACAAAGAGTTTGCTCAGCTTTACTGAGCTGTCTTTACTCAAGGTACAAGTCAATTAGGCAATAAAGTTATGTTTAATGGAACAGTCTGACATTTTAGAAAAATCCTCTTGCATGACATGAGTCAAGTGAGAAGAATGGCATCAGTTTCATCTCTATGTGCACAGAGATAGAACAGGGATGTGTTTAGCCTAGCTTAGCACAAGCAGGGGAAGCTGCTAGCAGAGCAACATCACATAAAAAAAAACACACCTTTCAGCACCTTGGAAGCTTTATACTGACACAGTCTATATGGATGATCTGACACTGGATGAAATGATGTCTACTCAAGAATAATCAACAGTACTGCTGCAGTGTATTTCCTCCCCAGGTTGCTGGACTCACCGCTGGTTGCAGCTGGCCGTTGATGCTCGCAGTGCGGAAAGGCGAGTTGGTGGAAAGACGCTTGTCCCACTCACTGGGCCGAGGCTCTGGTACAGACTCCATAAAACTCCTCTTCAGCTCACTGATGCTAGTGTGATGACGCATGATCTCAGTCTGGGTCTTATCCAGGTCCTTCAACAAAAATGCACAAGTCAGAATATGTACATGCGAGGGAAAGAATGTAATAGGAGAGAAAAAAGGATGATAGAAAAAGAAAAAAGGGGAGAGAATGTGAAAAGAACATAACATACGGAAAAAGAAATGTTTATTAAAATAGAGAAAGGAGACAAATATCCAAAAAATAATGAATCACCCACATTGGAAAAGTAAGTTGTAAGAACAATTTGCAACCCTTTCAATATGTGGCAAATTATTCTTTTATTCAGTGTGGCTCTTTCAAATGACATGCTGAGGTCTTAGAAGTAGATATTGTTCAGACACACCCGACATCATACTGCATTGGGAGGAGTCATCATCTGTCCCCTGTGATCCATATTTCAGCCCAGCAGCAGTCACTGACTACGTTTATATGCACAAAATATTAGGTTTTTTGCCCGTATTTTGAAAAAGACAATGATCCTATTAAGCCTGTTTACATGACTAATGAAAATGAATATTCTACTACCGTTTACCTGCAACTCTGCATGCTCTGATTAACCCAACTGTCCAACAAACTGTATGTCCTACAGAGGATTTTCCCTCCTTTTCAAACCAGTGTTTGTGCTGGAACCATTCTCCTTCTTTTAATCAAAAGAGGATTTTTTCAAAATTGACCAACTTGTTTGACAGCCTCCCTCCTTCATTTGTTTAACCACCTTGTTGAGAAGGTCGGCGATGCGATATTTCTGCATATCACAAAACCTGTTAATGTCCAAGTCTTTTATAATGTTTAAAAATAAGGTGTGTTTCTCCTTCCAACAAGAAATGGGGGCTATTCTTCTGTGTATCAGGCAGGCCAACTGCAGTGAAATCCCCAAATGCTCCATTCAATAAGGCCTTCTTAGAAATATCCAAATATGCTGTTTACATGACCCTTATCAAATGCAGAAAATTGTAATGTTCTGAATAATGTGGAAAATTAGTGTGCATGTAAATGTAGACACAGCCATTTTTAAATCTCCCTCATGTGGGTCATTGTAACAAAAATAAAGCAGCACATGTGCAGAGGATGACTCCTGATTAGTCGTTACTAATAAAGGCACCAGTTCACTGGCTCACAGATTATAGCTTTTGTCAATGCCAGCAAGAGGCGATATGTAATGACAAGCAACATAGGAGCACATGGTGAGCAGGTCTGATGGAACCAAAGCAACGAACATCCAACCTCAGTTGGATATAGGTGCAGGACAAAGGCAGTGTACAAAGGAAAAGGGGAGGTAGCCTGTACACTGAATATTGCTCCAAAAGTTCCAGTAAATTAGGATAGAGAGTGAAAGAAATTAAGTAGCTTAGGCAATTTTTGTGAATTACAACACTGTATTTTTTTACATGAATGAACTTCTATATGTAAACACCGATCAGCCATAACATTATAAGCACTGACAGGTGAGTGAGTGTGATATGTTAGGCAGCAAGTAAACATTTAGTCTCAAACTGACTTTGACAAGGGCCAAATTGTGAAGGCTAGACAACTGGGTCAGAGCATCTCCAAACAGCAGCTCTTGTGGGATGTTCCTGGTTCGGCAATGGTCAGTACCTATCAAAAGTGGTCAGAGGAAGGAAAAGAACCGGAGACAGGGTCACGGGCAGACAAGGCTCACTGATGCACATTGGGTGTGAAGGCTGGCCCATGTGGTCTGATCCAAAAAATGAGCTACTGTAGCTCAAACTGCTGAAAAAGTTAATGCTGGTTCTGATAAAAAGGTGTCAGAACACACAGTGCATCACAGTTTGTTGCGTATGGGGCTATAAGTAATTTCCCCCTGGGATTATTAAAGTATTTCTGATTGTGATTGTGATTGTGATTGTGATAACACTATGACCACCAGGGTCACCACCCGGTGGTCATAATATTATGGCTGATCGGTGTATACTGTTATGGCTACCGACAGTTATGTTTATGTGTTATGTACATGATAACTGTTTTTGGATGAACAGTGTTACTTTGTACTAAAGGGTATGGTATGTACTATTGTAGGCCAAGCTGTTCTTTTTGTCTATCTGCTTTTATTTACACGGGTGTTGACCTGATGAAGACCTTAAAGGTAAAACGTTGTATAATTTATTGGATGTTTGCAGTATTCAGTGTGTTGTTTTTTTTTCTTTGTGGAATCATAAACATTCCCATGCTTTCCTTCTCAATCAAACAGCTTAAAATTATTAAATGCTCTGCTTGCCATCTTTAGGGCTGGGCAGATTCTAAGAAAGGCTAAAAACATCCTGAGCTCCTGGAGATACAGTAGCTCTGCACTGGACACACAGAGATGAAACTGATCTGCTCTTTGGAAGTTGTTCCCCAAAATGTCCAAATGTTGTTTTAATCACGTAAAATAGCAGTGTGATAGTGACCACCAAGTAGAGGATTAATGTACTGCATATTTAAAAGGTCCAGTGTGTAACATTTAGGAGGATCTATTGGCAGAAATGGAATATAATATTTAAGGAATGTTTTCATTAGTTCATTTTTAAGTTTCATTAATCACCTAAAAATAAGAATTTTGGTGTTTTCATTACCTTAGAATGAGACATTTTTTTTATCTACAGTGGCCGTCATGTTTTTACAGTAACCCAGAACAGACAAACCTGCTGCCACCATAGTTTCCCCTACACACTTCACAGCCCATTCTCATTCCCATGATGCCAGCAGTGTTCGGTTAGTTGCAATCTGCAACTTTACCACTAGATGCTACTAACTCCTACACACTGGTCCTTTAATTGACTATTTGATGGGTGGAAGGCAGGCTGAATGAGTGGTAGGCTGAATCGGGGAAGCAAACACATATAGTACAGATACATGAACAGGGGTGTGACATGTCACATTTGTAGCAGGCTGAGGTTGTACCCAGAACCCAGGTATGGCTGTAAAAACAAAACTATGAGCTCTAAGGGACCAAGAAACTCAGCAGAGCTGCAGAGATTGCTACTAATTTTCTGTGAGTTTGTCACTCTGGTTGTATTCAGACAGCAGTTAGATTTTTTTTGCTCATATGTGATTTTCTCAGATATTATTTTTTTCAGTGTGAACAGCACAAACCACATAGAATATTATCTTCTGACCACTGTCATGTGTTGTCCAAACCGATACAGTCATATCAGAATTTTATGTTATGACTTTTATGTCACTCTAGACTGACATTCGTCATGCAGGTCACTTCAGGACCATGACCTGTTCACACTGGAATCTGATATGGGCCACATTTAAAAAATAATGTGAACAGTCAAACAAAACAAAAAAATCTGAGCAATAAATCAGAATTGACTGCTAAGGCTTGCAGTTTGAACAGCCGATGGGTTACTACACTTCACTACATGTAGTACTTTGATACAATAAGAATTTAAAATATTAATATACGTAATTAATGCAGCTTTAAAAGGGAAATTAATTAATATGAGTTTCGAAAACTCTTGTAATGTAACATGTCATCCCTCTCTGATTACAGTAATCAGGCAAACAGAAGTTCAGAGTCACATTGCCAGAGAGTCGAATATAATAAAAACAACAGCAGTGTGAAGAATCTGTTAACTTTTCACTGAGACATATTTGACTGGGAAAGAACAATAAAGTAATTTCTTTTTTTCTCTGATCTGTCTGACAGTGTGGGAGCAAGAGATATTTTTGGGTAAGGTTTGTGCCATCACCCTGACTCTGATAATAACCAGTACATTACATTTATTTAGCTGATGCTTTTATCCAAAGCAACTTACAGTAAGTGCATTCTGCCATGAGGATACAAGAGTCATACAGTACATCAACTTTTATCAAAAGTGCTCCACTGCTTCAAGTGCTATATTTAGAAAAAGAAGTTAGTTAAAGAAATTTTATGGGCCAAGGTACAGTCTGAGCAGATGCGTTTTCATATATAATATATACTGTAGGTTATTTTTAAATATTATTCTTAATATTATATTTTATTATATATTCTTAATTATTCTGACCACTATAAAGGATATATTCATCATAGCATATTTGCTTGTCTTTCCACGTCTTTCGACAACTTCAGCAAGTGTATTGCGAGTCCAGACAATGATGTCATAGCTTACTGTATATGTCAGACAATTTCACTCACGAGTTGTTTGTTTCAGCACAAAAGGACAAGCTGCATTAACAGTTTAAACTTTGGTGAAAAAGAGACCTTTCCCAATCATATATTTCATAACACAAAAATATTAAATGACAAAGACGATGTCAAAGTGAAGTGAGGCTACTTGCATGAGAATCAGAGAGGAAAATAGTGCATGCCAAGCCTTTAGGGTTAAGCTGAAAACAAGGCAAGAAATGAAGAGAAACAAAAAAGAAAATCAAACGTCCATGCAGGCATAAAAACATGATGGCAAACAGGCAGAAAATATATCTGTAGACTGAAGATACAAACCTCCAACATTAAATTGCTATGTCTGATATAAATAGTTTCACCCTCAAGTTTCTTAGCTCTTTTCTGTGGAAAATTAAGAAAAAGGGAAGAGTTGGTTGGAAATAATGCAGAATTAATTCAAACATCTTAATAATTTGCATTGCAGTTGAATCCATTGAGTAGCGATGACCGTGGCAATGACACAAATCACAAAAAAAAAAAGAGCTACGGAGTTGCAGGAATACTGCAAGTGTAGGTGTCTGCTCCCAGCTCAGTGGGGGTCAGTTAAGGAATTCAGCTACACACACACCAGTCGTGTGTATGAGAAGCCAGGCAGATACACACTCACTGTTATGAGTAGAAGTCACATGCTTCATGCAAAGGCTGCTGCAGTGCAGTGTACAGGAGGAGAAACCTCACACTTATTGATACCAATGAGCTAACAGAAAAAATATGATCTATCTATTTTTAATTTAATAAATCCGTGGGCTTAAGCGAGTATTCAGCGTTGATGAGCATCTGGAACAGATAATGTACTTTTTACTAGAACAAGTATCAAACGAGTTAAATATGTCAATATCCGCACTTTAATATACTATACTATTATAAGAATATACCAAGCTTTTTCAGTGTTGTGTGGGGAAGAGCGGAGCGACAGAGGTGCTGCTCACTGACAGACAGCTACTTGAGCCCGAGGAGCTCTGCAGAAGAGAGACAGAGCTTCTGGAAGAATAAACATCCGTTGTCACACCAGATTCTGCTCTTATCTGAGAACTTTTGGAATTAAAAAGTGGATTTAGCTTCACTCTTGCTTCTCACCCTGTCTTCTGCCATCTGTGTGCACCCAGAGCTCTATGATACCACTTCATATTTATAGAGACTGGATAAAAAGGACAATGACAATTAAAGCACTTTAACACTGAATGCCACATTCGCCCTTTCACACACATTCACTCAGCAATGGCAAAGCCCATTGAACAGAAACTAACACATTCATACACATTTACACACCGTTGCACAGCATCAAGAGCAAATGGGGTTCAGCATCTTGCTCAAGGATACTTTGACATGTGGCAGGAGAAGCCGGGGACTGAACCAACAACCTTCTGATTAGGGGGCGACCCGCTCTTCCTCTGCACCACAGCCGCTCCTATGTGGATGATACCCAGTTATATCTATCGATTAAGTCTAATGAAATGAATCAATTACCTAAACTAAAAGTATGACTTAAGGTCATAGATCACCTGCAATTTTCTGATGTTAAACTGCAAATAAAACTGAAACTCATTATCTAAAGATATAGTTACTCTAGATGGCATTACCTTGGCCTCCAGCACCACCATCAGGAATCTTGGTATTATCTTTGATCAGGATATGTCCTTCAACTCCCACATAAAGCAAACCTCTAGGACTCCCTTTTTTTCACTTATGTAACATTGCAAAAATCCCAAACCCTGTCACAGACAGATGCAGAAAAACTAGTCCATATTACTTCTAGGTTGGATTACTGCAATTCCTTATTATCAGGCTGCCCCAATTAGTCCATTCCTCTTCCTTTCCCTTTCTTTCTGCACACATTCATGTCCCATTAATGCATTTTACTAACTTGACTTCTTCCCCGTAGTTTTTGTGCTTTCTCGTCTCAAAGAGTTCTCATGGATCCAGGTGGTGCCTGCTGCCATGGTTCTGATTGAGGAATGGATTAGCCCTGCCAACTTACGGTTTAAGCACCACCCACATTGAATTTAAATCCCTAAACATCTTCTATGTACACTTCAAGACTAACATTACCATCAGCGGTCAAGCCATCACATCCAGCGAGGAAACCCCTGCCGGTGAGAGGCATGCAGTCTTTGTCTCAGCACACAAGGTGATGAGAAGCTTCAGGAGAGTGAACACTAGACTAATTAAACATGGTAGTGGTGGGCGGATCGATCCAAAATATTGATATATCGATGCAACGTTGGTATTGATATTAATCGATACCAGTGTAATGAGATCGATACTTTAGTTTCAGTTTCTGTCTTGTCCGCGTAGCTGCCGAGGCGACCTGGCTGTCCGTCTCTGTGTAAGTGCCTTTGAGTGCCGCTCCTGTCACAGCGCGGAGCAGAGCCAGGCACACTGCTCCTCCTCCCCCCTCTTGTGCTTTAATGTCACGTGACCCAGGTAAACAAGCAAGCAGGTCTGCCGGCCAGTAGTCACACACACACACACACACACACACAGATGAGAGATAGAGCAGAAGAATGACTGAGAGAAAGAGGAGCGCTGTGTGGCTTTCTTTTCAGGTTACAAATGAAACAACGGCAAATTGTTTAGTTTGTAAACAGGCTGTAACATAAAGTGGCAATACTACGAATTTATATAAGCACATGAAAAATCATTCAAAAGAAAATATAGAGCTACAGAAACGGAGAGAGGAGGAGAGAAATCCCCCACCCCCTGGCCCCGACAGACCCACACCACCGCAGCATTAACAGAGGCCTTTCAGTTTGGCAGAGAATATCCAGGTAGATAATAGTGGTGAAAGTAATATTTTGGTCATCTTCGGCATTAGTTAATATATATTTTTAAGTGCAACTGGTCATTTGTTACTTTAGCCAACTAAAGTATAAAGTATGCTTAGACCTTGAAATAATACATTTATCCCATTGAAACGTGTTATTTTCTTACGGAGCAGCGGAGAGGGAGAGGCATGGACATAGGCTATGTGACATCACCCATAGGTTTCTGAAGACCTGTTGTTAAGCTCAGTGTGAAGCTCACTGTGGCCGATACCATCTGAGCAGTCTTGACTCCGTCTGCTCCTGGCTAATCAAAATGGGCAAAGTTGTGGAGTGTGGTGGAGCTGAGGTGGGCAGAATGAAGCTTGGTTACTGAAACCAGCCACTTGTCACTCAAAAGTGGCCATTCCTTTAATTATGCATAACTTTAAGACTTGATATAATTTAAATTGCTGAGTTGATTAAATTAGCTATGAGTCCAAAGCCATTTTTATACCAGGCTGTAAACATGTTTATTTCTGTGGCAGCAGGGCCTGACGGAATATCTGGAAGCATTTTCAGAGCAGCATTGAGCAGCTGGCACCAATATTCACTGAAATCTTCAAATAAATGCAAAAAAGCCCCAAAAATATTTTGATCACAGTGGCCCAAATAGTCAGAGAGCACTGACATCTTTATTTTCAACTGTAAAATGTCCTGGTCAGCACATGTTTTGGTAGAAATAACTAAATATAGGCAAATGCTAAAATATCCAGCAACTTTGTGTCATGTTATTTTCCAATTCTGATTATGTATCAATAAAGCTACATACTGCTTCACATAAAACAAAGCCAACTATACAAAGCCACTGCAAAATCAAGCATTTTTGGTCACAACAGCCAGAAATCATAAAACAATAAAGAGATGAAAGCACTCTGTATCTCTGCAATTGAAAACAGCACTATCAGACAACAGAAAAGCAAATCAAAAGTCTCCATGTGTAACTGATGTAGGAACGAGGATGGTGAGTAAGCAGGAAAACCAGCTCAGGAGCATGCTAACCTTCCTTACTCGCACCATCTCCGACTTTGTTTTGTCCTGTGGAGAGTGCTGCTCACCCATCAAAGGAAAGACACAGTTACTGTATGTTCCTGTAGGTCCTGTTTCATTCTAACTCAGCAACAAACATTTGTAATACAGGAAAAAAACACATGATAATTTAAACATAAATAAAGCGTAAATTCAGCATAATGGCCATTCTCATATTACTTAAGCCTTTATATTTTTAGGAGAAATACTTCTTTAATCCACTAATGAATTCTGCTCACCTCTACTTTACCATTCTTTTTATCAGTGTTAAGCTACTGTCAGTGAAACTTATCACATCCTGCATATGTTTCACATTAACAGATATGTAGGGAAAAGGAGCTGCAATATGACTTTACTATCTACACTATAGAGTCAGTAAAATTATGGTAGCCATCCCTTTAAAATGTCCATTGTGTAAGATTTAGCAGGCTCTATTTGCAGAATATGGCAGAAAAGTTCTCATTAGTGTATAATCACTTAACAATGAGAATCTTTGCATTTTGCAAGAGGGAGTGGGTCCTATTCTACAGAGTCTGTCATGTTGAACCACCATGTTTATACAGTAACCCAGAATGGACAAACTGAACACTGGCTCTAGATAGGGCCTTTTGCAACCACTGTGGTTTCCACTATGTGGTTGTAACAGGAGGGTGACACACTGCTAATATTGCTAATCAACAATCAGGACAGACTTTTGGTAAAATTAAATTTTACATCAGTGCGACTTCGCACTTCGATTCGTCACAAATTCAATTTGCTGGATTAGCTAAGGACAGACATTTTGTCTACGCATCAATTGGAACTGATGTTCCAGGAAAATGTATTGTATCATAATGAATACTGACAATTACATTTACCATAATAGAGGATATTATCCATATTGCTTTATTAGGTTATGCAAAATAAAAACTGGAAATAATTATCAGAGTAGTGTGTATGACAAGACTGTCATTGTACTGACGGAACTAATTTACATTATACTGAATGAAGTAAGTGGAGGAAGTGCTGAATTCAAAATAGCAGCAAATAAAAACAGTAGTAGATCAGGAAACGGAGACTTCTTACTATGCTAGAGTAAAATATATTTATATACAATGTAGTTTAGATTTTTAAACAGGGAAATTTGGGAAGAATGGTCTTTTTCCTATGATTTTGCATTTTATATATATATATATATAAAAACTTATAAGGCCAGTCTAATATAATATAATATAATATAATATAGACGGAACTACAAAACTAAATTTCATTATACAAAAAAACACAAAAACAATCTTGTATACCCTTACGTATCGTTTTTTATTTGCTTAATGTGTTTTTTTGGTAGTTTTTCTCTTTTGTCCTTGTTTAACCTCAAAGACAGACCATTTTGGTCTGATCATGTACCAAGCAAACAAACCTGGCTCTTTTTCTGTCTTTCCCCATTGGCAGTGGTCACAGTGGGGGAGTGCCTTCTCTCTCTCCTGGCCACTGTCTGGTAGCACAGACAAAGCTCACACATCAGGATCAATTCCAAGTAAAACCAGGGCTAAAAACCTTACACAAAAAAATTCTGTTTCCATAAACAGCTAAAACATACACTTTAAACTTTTGGAAGATTGTCCTTTTGGTTAATACTGGCTACACTGAACAGAATTATTCAGGTTTTTCTGGTAGATTGGAGAGTGTTGATCTCCAAGCCAAACCTTGACATTGTTTGAATGCAAGGTCTTACTAACTCAGTCACTCCAGTGGGGTCAAATATACTCCTACATTTATACTGTAAACATGTTACTCATACATTGTGCATACATAGGATAATTGTATACTCTCATCACTACTTGCTTAAAATTCACTGTATTTCTTTATGAATAACATTTTCTCTGTGGTCTCTTCCCTGACCTTATAGGTGCCCTATAATATATAATTTTCACCAAATGGTAACTAAAACAGATGTGGTGAGGTAAAGGACAGCGTGCCCTACCTTAATTTCTGGAGTGAACTCTGGTCTGGGGCTATGGGTCTTGGTGTGCTCAGCTGGCTGACTCTCTGCCTTTACCTCTGCCTTCCTGTCTGCAGAGCGATGGCCTTTGGATGTGGAGCCGTCATGGTGGTCAGAGCGTGGCAGGATGGGTAGCAGTGGTGATGGGGTTGCTTCCCCCAGAGACACCGGTGACATAATGGGGGCGCTTACCGGACGAGTGGATTTATTGTCAGGAGTGGATGCCATGGCTGGAGAGAGGAGAGACAATGGCTTCACTTTGAAAACAACAAATAAGCCATGTATAAAGCGGTATCTGTAGCTTTTTGATATATTAATCTTTTTCAAAACAACTTCAATATTATCTAAAGGTTAAAATCTCTCATTATTATGCATGTTTGGCCCATTTTTCAGAAAGCCTTTTCTCTGAACTTCCCGTAGATTTTGCACACTACTGTCTGATTCAGCGTTAAGACGTAATTCATTGTCATTCACCTCCAAACAATAAAAAAAACCTGACAAACTGATCATGATATTTTACTTATCTGTACACAAGGTGGCCCAGATGTCCTTCTCCCCAATCTTCCGACGCAGCAGAGAGCCCCTGCTCCCCCTCTCTATTTTCTCCTTTTAATCTTTACTTTCTTTTTTCTTACTTTCTAACTAGCACTGTATTTATTGTTGTATATAGGAACGACAGTGTTGGTAATTTAGTTTTTTATTGTTTGCCTTAGTTTAGCTTAATTTTTATCTATAAACAATGTGCAGGAATGTGGACACTGCGACCACCACATAAAGTGGCAGTGGTTACTCACGTCACCTCTTCCAGTATCGGGACTTACGTGTCGCGTGTCCGAAGGAGATCCCTGTGGAGTTAAGGAGAGGAAGGCGAGGAACTAGAGCAGGCACGTTGGTGAGGAACAAGAACACAGAGAGGCAGTGGAGATACAAGCCATGTCTTCTCTTGGTTGTCATAGGGAATGTACACTCGCTGACAAAGAAAATGGACGAGCTCTCGGCCCTGGTCAGCGGACAACGCGAGTATCGGGAGGGCAGCATGTTATGTCTAATTGAGACATGGCTGAAATGGAATACACCAGACTGCTCAGTGGAACTAGCCAGCATTTCGCTAGTTTGGGCAGCGGTAAGAAGTCGGGATGAGGGCTTGCTGCCTTTGTTAACTCTGAATGGTGTAACCCGGGCCATGGCAGAAATCTGCACGCCTGATATTGAACTGCTGGCCATCGGGTTAAGGACAAACTGCCCCAGGGAGTTCTCGCCGCCATTGTTGTCATTGTTTACATTCCTCCATCGGCAGTAGCGGCGTGGACCTGCAGACACGAGTTCCCAGCGCATTCACTGTAATAAATGGAGATTTTAACCATGCCAAAATCTCAAGGACCCTGACCAACTTTACCCAGTACGTGACCTGTAACACCAGAGGGGAAAAGACCTTGGATCTGCTGTATGCCAATGCAAAGGAGTGCCACCGCCCTCCCCCCTCTCTGCAAATCTGACCACTGCCTGCTACAGCTCACTCCTACATACAGGCCTGCTGTTAGGAGGAGACAGTCCATCACCACCAGAACTGTGCAGCAGTGGATGGTGGAGGCAGAGGAGGCCTGACTCTCTGAGGGAGGCTTTGTATAGTTTAATGACCACAGGCAGGAATGATTTCCTGTGGCGCTCTGTGGTGCTTCTGGGTGAGAGGAGTCTTCTGCTGAAGGTGCTCCTCTGCTGGGCCAGTGTGTCGTAGAGAGGGTGTGGGACATTGTCCAAGATGGACTGAAGCCTGGACAGCATCCTCCTCTCTGCCTGCCTAAGTCTGTTGTTATCTGCGACCTTCAGCCCACTGCCCCAGCATGTGACAGCGAAGAAGATTGCACTGGCCACAACAGACTTATAAAACATCCTCAGCATCGTCCGACAGATGTTAAAGCACCTCAGCCTCCTTAGGCAAAAGAGTCGGCTTTGGCCCTTCTTGTAGACCGGCTCTGTGTTTCTGGTCCAGTCCAACTTATTATTAAAGTACACCCCCAGGTACTTACATTCCTCAACAGTGTCCACAGGGACCCCCTGGATGGAAACAGGGGTCACTGGTATTTTTGCCCTCCTCAGATCCACTATGAGCTCCTTCGTCACATTGAGCTGCAGATGATTCAGCTCACTCCAAGTGACAAAGTTGCCCACAATAGTCCTGCATTCATTCTCATTCTTGGCTACCCCAACCTCCTCCTCCACAGCCCGTCTCCCTCTACTTTACCCAGACAGTAACACCACCCACCTCATCCGCCCTCTCCCCCATCAACTCCCCATCCTCTAAATTTTTCCACCCCACACACTGTTCCCCCTCCCTCCCCCTACCTCTCCCCACTCCACCCTCTCACACCCCTCCCCTCCTCCCCCTCTCACCAATCCCCACACTCCACCCGCAGCTCCCTCTCTTGCCCACTCCCAAGAGGACAGGGGACACTGCCCAGGGACATTCACACCTCCACAACCGACCCTGGTCATCACAAGAAGCCAGGTGAGACGGCAGCTCACCAGGACCAGAGGTCCTGACGACATTAACCCGAGGGTCCTGAAGGTGTGCGTGGAGCAACTGGCAGGAGTGTTTTAGCATCTTTTTTACTTCTCCCTGAGGTTGAATAAGGTGCCGAAGATCTGGAAGACTTCCTGCTCAGTTCCTGTTCCCAAAAAAGGTCGCCCAGCACTCTCAATGAATTCAGTCCTGTGGCTTAATGTCATGAAGACCTTTGAGAGACTGGTTCTGCAGGGCCTCCGACCCCTGGTACACGACTGCCTTGACCCGCTGCAGTTTGTGTACCAGGCGGACATCGGAGTGGGCGATGCCATTATCTAGCTGCTTCACAGAGCTTACACCCACCTGAAGAAGCTACAGAGCACTGTGAGGATCATGTTCTTCGACTTCTCCAGTGTCTTTGACACCATCCAGCCTCTCTGGCTGACAGAGAAGCTCTCTGTGATGCAGGTGGATCAGGACCTTGTGGCCTGGATCAAGGACTACCTCACCGACAGACTACAATATGTCAGGCTGTACAGCTGCTTGTCTGCAAGGTGATGAGCAGCACTGGCACACCCCAAGGAACTGTACTGTCACCGTTTCCATTCACCCTCTACAATTCGGATTTCTGTTCCAACTCCGGAGCGTGCCACCTACAGAAGTTCTCAGATGACTCCTCCATTGTCGGCTGTATCACAGATGATAGGGAGGAGTATAGAGACCTGATCCAGAACTTCACTAGATGGTGCAACAGAAACCACCTATAGCTCAACACAGGGAAAACTAAAGAGCTGGTGCTGGCAAGAGGCCCCCCTCCCCAGTTGCGATTCGGGGAGAGGGTAGAGATGGTGGACACCCATGTTCCTGGGGGTGACGCTCAACAAAAAAACCCTCTCATCCTCTCTACACTGAGCTGAGGCAGCTCAGGAGCAGTTTCAGCCGCAGACTGATCCAGCCCCGAGCCTCAAAGTGGTTTGGAGGCTAGCTTGTACCATCAGCCATCCGAATCCACAACGCCACAGCACCCAGTACCTCCCACCCCCGCTGACTAAGACTGGTTTTAATTCAACCAAACTTATATTACTTATCTTAAATTGCTCATGTACAGTTAGTTTTTTAGTCAATCTGTTTAAAATATTTTGCACACCATTGTACTTGCACATTGCATATAGTGTAAATATTTATGGCCCGAGCACTGACCTATTGTAATTGAAGGAATTCTTTTTCTTTTTCTTATTTTTTTCTCCCAAACGAACGCATATTTGGAGGCCAGAACATGCTCGAAAACTCATGAAACGCGGCGCACATGTCAGTCGTGGCGTCAAATTATGATGTACTGCCAGAACACACAAAGTTGCTATAACTTGAGTGTACATTGTCCAATCGGCTCCAAACTTCACTTGTCCTGCCCTGAACACATCTATGTGATAAAATTCAGTAAAACTGGTAGCCCCACCTTGTGGTAACCAGAAATATAATTTAGTTACACTTTTATGTATTTCTCCTAGCAGATTGACCACATTCAGCTGAAATTTGGTCAGAAGACCCTTGTTGACAGTGACATCTTATGAATCTTATACATTTTTATTGAACCGTGTTGCCATAGCGACGCAGCGAGCATCACCTTGTTGTTTTAACATTTGATCGCATTTTGCTGGGGCTAAACAGACACAACACAAATTTGGTGAGCACATTCTAAACACCTCCAGGATTTAAAGTTGTGCCCCTCATAAATATTTATTGAACATCCTTGGCGTGCCTTCAAAAATCCTTGACCCAGCCTTGACATGACGATGAAACTGCTAAACCTAACTGCAGTACAGATTCTCCATTTGGAGCCAAACTTCACAAGTTTGTTAAGAGCCTTAGCCTAAACGCATCTAAGTGTCAATATTCAGTCGCTTTCATAGAGTCAACTACTAGCAACAGGAAGTAAGCCTTGTGTGGCAATTGTGATGGGATTTCTGGGAAATTTTCGTAGCTTGGTGTGTACTGGTGCGTGACCCGAGGGCAGTACACCCTGAATTGCAGTTTTAATATTCTTATTGTGATATGATTGTAAGTACACTGTACTCTTTTTATGGCACTGTATTCCCCAATGCTGCAGTGTGTAATTTTAATTTCTCCTACGGGGGATTAATAAAGGTATATCTTATCTTATCTACCAGGGGTCTTTCACAAATGGTGGCAGTGCCACGTTTCACAAATCATTTTCGTTTGCAATTGCAGATAGAGTTGAACAGAACTCTTGCATGGTCATGTATGAGTAAAAAAAAATTATCTGGGGAAATTTTTGTTTGTTTGTTTTTGTTGGAAATTACAGCTTGTATTTGGTGAAATACACAACACAAAATATATGGGGTAGCCATGATGTTCACATAGTTAACAAGAATACCAGCGCTCTAACATGCAGGCGAAAACCTCAGTAACCAGCATTGTACTGGGTGACAAGCTCTGGTATGAGAAATACACATACACATACACAAACATGCCTACAGCAGAAACAGCAGTGTACCTCCATCCAGGCTGCGTGAGTTCCTCTTGCTGGAGGAGCGCTGGAACAACGGAGCTGGTCTGTCAATCAGAGAGCTTGCCTGTCTGGTCTGAGCCTGAGTCCGACCACTATAGCGAAACTTAGAGCCCAATGCCAGAAACTTCCTGGGAGTGGTGGCCATCTCAGTGGAGGTCAGCCTGCACGCAATGAACATTGATACTGATCTTGTAATCTGACTCTGGGAAAAGCTGCTAGCAAGCACATTTGGCTTTTCAATTTCCACTGCACAGCCATGTGGATAAACTCTCTTAAAGAATACCCTATCAATGCGTGTAACATTCATTCTTTTCATATGCTATATAGAACCCAAAATCTAAGTTTTTTATTCTTAATTCCAACAAACAAAACAACATCCCATAAAAAAAAGAACAACAAAAATCCAAAATAATTTATATTAAGTGTCCATTGGAACCAGCAGTCACGAGTACTGTGTCTTTCACTGATATATGCCTATAAAACTGCATGGACCTGTTTTAAGCTTAAACATCAACATAGAGAAGAATATAGAAAAAGATATAAAAACGCTGTATTTGATGCCCTGGGGATGAGACAATCAATTATCTTTCTTGGCTCTAATTTAGTTGTTTTCATTCATGCCCGGTGGATTCTTGCAAATGCCATTAGGAGCACTAGGAGGAACCAGAGGAACGTGATTTTTCTGTCCTATAATATAATATATCATAATATAATATTGGATATAATGAAAGATTCAGCAAATATGACCAAAATTGTCTTAATTAAATCTTCTTTTCTAAAATACTTGAAAAAAAGCTCATATTCATTACATTAAATCAGTGAGCACCATCAACCACGTGTATTTGCTAATAGACTATCAAGTGCTATGCACATAGAAATCAGTAGCCTAACTTCCTGGTCACAAAGTTTGGATTGATTAAATATCAAAATCAAATTTGGCCTGTGGCCCGTTTTTTTCATTTCCAGTTTTAAAGCATTAAAACAGCATTAAATAGAAAGTACTAAACTGTTATTATTGTTTTTGTGTTGGATTGGAAAATGGATGAATTTATAATAGTAAATAAGAAATAGTTTTTTCATTTTCCGATTTTGGATTCTATATTGAACATAAAAAGATATATATAATATAATAAATGTAATATAATATACGGATTAATATCCTACCTGAAGAAGGTGTGATGTTCAACACACACTTTCCACAGTTTCTTGGCCGCCTTGTAATTAGGTAGTTTGAAGCCAATTGCACTCTCGTACTGTTCCACCTGTTTAAACACAACAAACACAAACCCTGCTGAAAACAAGATTAACAAAATAATCTTTATGTTTGCATGGTTAGGGTGAGTTCAGTGTACAGGTGAATGAATATTTGTTGATAAAAACATACCTCAGACGGTCTTATTTTGATGAAGAAGCTGCTGCGTTTGTATGAGACCTTGAGGACTTTGGGCCAGGGGAAACGGTTGATCCTCAGTTTGTCTTTGTAAACCATAAGACCGCTGGAGCAAACCCCCAGCATGATGTCAACACCATCCAGATCCTGGCAGAGACACCCAGAAGACTTCCATTTACTGTCAACTCACTGGATATTCAGAATTCAGAATGAACATCAAATGGGTGACAAATGAAAGGAACTAAGGTGGTAAATGGACCTGTACTTGTATAGCGCCTTTCTAGTCTTCCGACCACTCAAAGCGCTTTTACACTACATGGCACATTCACCCTTTTACACACATTCCCTCAGTGATGTTAAAGCCCATCAAACAGAAACTAACTCATTCATACACATTCACACACCAATGCACGGCATCAGGAGCAATTCGGGGTTAAGTATCTTGCTCAAGGATACTTTGACATGTGGCACCAGGAGCCGAGGATCAAACCAACAACCTTCCGATTAGGGGACGACCCACTCTGCCTCTGCACCACAGCTGCCCTTAGGTGTCTTCCAGCCAAAACAGCTCCAGTCTCTGGAAGTCTGTTGAAGTCAAACCACCATGATGTTTTGATCATTGTGGTGAACACAGCCCAGAGTTGAAAATGAAGGTTCTCCCAAAAGTTCCCACCATGAGCTTGGCGACGGCGGCAAGGAAAACTGCCTTTTAAGAGGCAGAAACCTAGGACAGACCCCTCGGCTCTAGGTTGGTGGTCGTCTGCCTCGACCAGTTAGGGTGAGAGAGAGAGAGAGAGAGAGAGAGAGAGAGAGAGAGAGAGAGAGAGAGAGAGACACAGACAGACAGACAGACAGACAGACAGACAGACAGAAGTACACAGCAACAACAGTAGCAACAACTACACTAACAGTAGTGACTGATGACGATGAACATGAAGAAGATGATGATGACGAAGACGACAGCAATACAGTACAACTATATCCTGGCTTTTGGGGAGCTCACTTTTTTGAGGGGGTGGCAGGGCTTGCTTGTGCCTCAAAGAGAGGACTGACTGTGACTGTAACTATGCTCACAACAAAACATAGAAATTAATAATGGTGATTTGGCAGGGAGACTGAGTGGGACTGAAAAATATTTCACAAAAGTTTTTTTTTTAGTACGCATCCACATCAATATCATATGGTCAGTTACTTTAATTTTAGTCACTTAAAATCACATGAAACACATTCAGTTTGTTTGGATTACAATTTGTTTATTGGAACATTGACAATGCATTGTTTTCTACACTGGGACACATTTAGTTTATATTAATAATAATACATTTTATCTGTTATTATTTTGTCATATTGCTCTTTGGCTAAGTTGTTCATTCATTTCTCTTTGCCTTTGAGTTACCTGGCTGCTGAGTTCTCTTCCTGGTTTAATGCAGAGGTCTTAGCCAAAGACCATACCAAGAGCTCTGACAGCATATCGGGAATCAGTGTTTCTTTGTGTGTGTTTGTGAGTTTTAGTCATTGCACCTTTTACCTGCATAATTTTTTTTCACAGATTTTACATTTAAACTGTTTATTCCAAGAATCTCTCAAACGTTTACTAACAGATGCTATCAGCACACATCATGTATGCACTTCTACCAATGATTATTCATGTAAGTAGAGTATCTGTAGCATCTGTTGATTTATGGTGCAGCTTCCTTGTACTGCTATCCATCATCCACAGTGGGGCAATATAGTCCTCTAAAAGTCCCTCCCTCCAAGCTCGGTTAAATCCCTGCTCTGATGCAAACAGATTGACCTATTTCTGCTGTAAGACCCAACAAGTCACATGTCTTCCTGCTGTTCTGTTCAGGTCAGGCACGCACGCTTCTATGATGTATGACGTTAAAAAAAACTAACAGAACAAGCTCCAAACACATCACGTTTCATCACATCACTTGCTGTTTATTTTTATGGATCACTGGAAGGCTGAATCACATTCACACCCAGATTAAGTGCATTGCAGGTTTTTTGATTTTTTTTTTTTTGGGGGGGGGGGATTTTGGATCTAAAGTCACGATGCAAAACTAGAATAACTTCATAATCCTGTGCTCACCTTGGCCTGGTGGAGGTCTACTCCGTACATGGAGAGTTTCTTGGCATTCTCCAGAAACATCAGGTCTGCTTGGGCTGGACTCATTGACCTGCCACAACACCAAAGCAGGAATCCAATAAAATATTGAATTAGTGTGACTGTGGAGATGCTGTGAAATGAGAACGGGCACACTAATAGGTGGTATAGGAGTAGGAAAAACTATGGTGGCCACAAAACTCATGAATAATGCAAAAGGCCCTATCTACTTATATTGTTTGGTTTGTCTGGGCTCCTTTAGAAACATGGAGGTACAACGTGACAGACTCTGTAGAGGAGGACCTGCTCCCTCTTGCAAAATGCAAAGATTCTCATTGTTAACTGATTATACGCTAGTGAGAACCTTTCTGCCATATTCTGGAAACAGAGCCTGCTAAATCTTACGTGATAGACAAAAATATTTTTATAAAAATTACCAACTGCAGTTTTAATTGTGGTAATAATAATTTTACTTAGGTAAATAATCTGAATACTTCTTTCACCACTGGTTGAATGAGGCAGTTTTCTGACCTGTAAGTATGGTGCAGCTCCATCATTTTGTCCTCCAGCTCCTTGGTCTGGCCATGGGCCATTTTCATGTCCTTAGCGTATTCGTTGCTGTGCACCTCGGGGTCGTACTCACCCAGCTCCGACTGCAAGGCGTAGGAGCCTAACAGGGCAAGGGTGACGAAGGAACAGGGCAGGCAGCCCTGCAGGATATCCTTCCGCAACTGGAGACACAGGTAGTACCTGCAGTGCACAAACAGTGATCATGTAGGGATTTACTATCTATGGAACTGCTATGATAACAGATAATCATTTCTGTAGAACTGTACTGCATTCGCAGAGGAAGACTGTGAGGTGTGGTTCAAAGCTCCAGAAAAGGCTACTAAGTGGTTAAAGATTTTTGTCAGCTTTCATGCTCAGTTCATCTCCTACCTGCACAAGTCCCTGTAACTTTTGATGACAATATATTTGATTCCCAGGGGGTTTTATATTTGATTAACCTGTAGGAGTCTGTCAAAGTTCATTAACTGCTTTTTTAGATACACTGTATTTCAGCTCATGCCCACCAGACCGAAGTCAGTGTTGCTGACTTGTCGAGGTTTAACACTAACATGGGAAAATGTTGCTTTAGCTTTTCCAGGAATTTGAATAACTCACCTTTACAATTATTAGTTATAAACTTATAATTAGTTGCATAAATTGTACTTATTCATTGTTTTAAAGGTCCAGTGTGTATTATTTAGAAGGATTTGTTGGTAGAAATGGAATATAATATGCACAGGTATGTTTTCATAAGTGTATAATCACCTGAATATAGGAATCTTTTTGTTTCTGTTGTCTTAGTCCTGATTTTTAGATCCTAGAGCACTTTTATCTTTTATCTTTATCCTTTATAATTGATCATGTTTGTACAATGGTTGACTATTGTTTGAGTTGTTTGTTTTTATATTTTTGTCAAGCGGAATGCCTTGTCTTTTACTGCAAACCAAACCTACTCAAGGGTACAAATAAAGGACATCATCATCTCCACTCTCTGCACATCAAGGTCCTTGGATTTTGTTGTGTTATTCATGACATTTTAAAGTTGTGTGTGATTTAATGTTCTCATGATATCAAATAAACTAAACTACACTAAAACTTCTGAATTCGATTTTAAAACATACATACTGTAACCGAACAACCCGTGTGCTAATGAACAACAGGTATTTTAATTCTTAAGGATTCAAATTAATCCTGAGGTACAAGGACAAACAAATAAACATAAAATTATGTTTGTAAGTAGCAGTGGAACCCATACAGTACCTAGTTATGTCTTCAGACAGTTGGGCTGGGTCTGGTGGATAGAACTTCACATTGAAGGTGAAATTATAGTTGGCACCTTGAGAAAGAAAAGGAGGGTGTGATTAAGAAGAAAAGAAGAAGATGATGAAGAAGATATACTTTATTGATCCCCAAAGGGACATTGTTCTTTTCACTCTTTTTTATACACACACACACACACACACACACACACAGGCTGAAATGCACACTTCATGTACTTGTGGACATGCAAAGGGGAGAGAGATGGTGGACTGATGGGGCTGCAATGTTAATCACGCCCCATGAGCAGGTTTTGCGCTCAAGGGCACCTCGGCAGTGCACAGGAGGTGAAACTGGCACCTCTCCAGCTACCAGTCCACACTCCATATTTTGTGGTCTATGGGACTTGAGCCGGCGACCCTCCGGTTCCCAAACCAAGTCCCTACACACTGCACTACTGCCGCCCAGCAATAACTGCAAACATGTATTAAAAACATGTTACAAAAGAAAATTAAAACAGAAGGTACATTTGTGGGTTCCACTCACCTTGTACCTGCCTGTGGATCTCCTTGGTTAGGTCCATCCAAGTCTGAGCAAAAAAGGATGCAGCATTAGGTTTGATATCATTATACACTGTTCAGTGTCAGAGTTCTGAGGGCCACATGTTAATCTAACCATCAATGACATTTATGTAAAGAACTGCCTTTTTCTTGTCCTAATGGAATACTGAGGTCCGGGTGTTGGATTGATACTAACTAGTGTCAGTTACTTACCTTCATGGTGGATGTCTCCCAAATGGCCAGGCCATAGTAGTCTTTCTCCAGCAGGTTGAGGTGGTCACACACCTTCATGAACAACTCCTGGCCTTTGGCATGTTTCTGACACACACACATACATAAAGGGAACAAGCCACAGAATAATTAAACAGTCACCTACAAATGTAACAGACCTGACATTACATACAGGACAAGTATTCATGAAAAGCAAAATTGTAAGAACAATGCAGAGGTTCAGAGGAAGCAGTCACTTCTCCCACTGGACTATTTAACAGCTGTCAAACTGAAGCAGAGACTAAGCAGAGGAGACTGGTCTGAGGGAAGATTGGAGCCAAACTTTTTTTTCTTTCCAAATAAACATTACAGCTTTGTCTGCTGGCTTTACTGGATGAGAAGTTGATAGCTGTAAATCTGTAAAAGTAACAGTGATCCCATGAAGCGTTTCTCAAGAGCCTGAAGGATGACTTGTAGCCATTTGGAGGCACTGCCATTCAAAATAAGTCATGTGTTGATTTGGGGCTGCAGGACAAATAGTTACAGAGAGCCATTTTTTCACCTTTAAAGAAAAACAGGTGCTCATTGGTTTCTCGGGGAACATCAGACATGGAGCGGGAGAAGCCTGGGATGGAATCTGGCTGGCAGCCTGCACCTCAACTTCCCAGTCAGGTAACCAACTCCTTTGACTCATGTTAAGTACAGCATAAAATGAGGGGGGAAAGCCAATGATTACTTGACTTCTTCATTAAAATGGCAAAAGCTTCTTTTGCTGCCCCCAGAATTCTGTGACCTGTAGTATTAAACTGCATTTACCACCAGGAACTACAGGTGTCACATGAACAATAACAGCGCAACTGCATAATTGTTTTAATATGAATATTTCCAGCAAAGATGGCATTTTGCAATTGCAACGTTTCTGGAATTACAGATCACAACCATCACTACTCAGTGAATTGCCTCCTTGCTGGAAGTCTGAGAGCATTTTATAGTCCATAGTTAGTTTATATATACAGTCAAACCTGAAATTATTCATACCCCTGGCAAATTCTGACTTAAAGTTACTTTTATTCAACCAGCAAGTTTTTTCTTGATTGGAAATGACACAGGCATCTCCCAGAAGATAATAAGATTATGTACAAGATGCATCATTGTGGATAAAATTATTTCTCAGCTTTTATTTACATTTGAACAAAAAGTGGCATGTCCAATAATCCTTCTCAATAATCAAAAGAAAAGCCTTTATTGGCTATTACAGCAATCAAACGCTTCCTATATTGCTGACCAGCTTTTTGCATGTCTCCACTGGTATTTTTGCCCAGTCATCTTTAGCTATGTGCTCCAACTCTTTCAGGTTGGAGGGTCTCCTTGCCATCACCCTGATCTTTAGCTCCCTCCACAGATTCTCAATTGGATTCAAGTCAGGACTCTGGCTGGGCCACTGCAAAACGTTAATGTTTTGTCCGCTAACCATTTCTTCACCACTTTTGCTGTGTGTTTTGGGTCGTTGTCGTGCTGAAATGTCCACTGCTGGCCAAGGCCAACTTTCTCTGCAGACTGCCTGATGTTGTTGTTGAGAATCTTGACGTATTGCTCTTTTTTCATAGGGCCGTTTACTTTGATTAGGTTCTCTGGTCCATTGGCTAAAAAAACCCCAAAGTATTAGGTTCCCACCGCCATGTTTGACAGTGGGGATGGTGTTCTTAGGGTTGAAGGCTTCTCCTTTTTTATGCCAAATGAAGGATACATCATAACGGCCTCATCTCTCATCTCATGTCATCTTCATCTGCTTATCCGGGATCGGGTCGTGGGGGTAGCAAGTCCAGCAGAGGACCCCAAACTTCCCTTTCCCTGGCCACATCGGCCAACTCTGACTGGCAGGCGTTCCCAGGCCAGTGTTGAGATGTAATCTCTCTTCCTGGTCCTCGGTCTGCCCCGTGGCCTCCTCCCAGCTGGATGTGCCAGGAACACCTCCCTCGGGAGGCGCCCTGGAGGCATCCTCCCCAGATGCCCGAACCATCTCAGCTGGCTCCTTTCGACGCAAAGAAGAAGCTCCGACTCCAAAGATCGACCGGCAGATCGAGAGCTTCGCCTTTTGGCTCAACTCTCTGTTTGATAAAGGGATCGCAAAACTGCCCCTGCTGTCCCAATTCTGCGGCCATCTCCTGCTCCATTCTACCCTCACTCGTGAACAAAACCCTGAGGTACTTGAACTCCTTCATTTGGGGTAAGGACTCACTCCCTATCCGGAGTCGACAATCCACCAGTTTCCTGCTGAGAACCATGGCCTCCGATTTAGAGGTGCTGATCCTCATCCCAGCTGCTTGACACTCTGCTGCGAACCGATCCAGTGAGTGCTGAAGATCACGGGCTGATGAGGCGATCAGGACATCATCACATCATCCGCAAAAAGCAACAATGCAGTCCTCAGCCCACCAAACTGCAACCACTCCCCTCCACGACTACGCCTCGATATCCTGTCCGTGAAAGTCTCAAACAGGATTGGTGACAAAGCGCAGCCCTGGCGGAGGCCAACACCCACTGGAAACGAGTCCGACTTATGACCAAGAAATCCAGACACAACTCTCGCTTTGGAAATACAGGGATTGGATGGCCCTGAGAAGTGGCCCCCTCACCCCATACTCCCGCAGCACTTCCCACAGGATATCCTGGGGAACCCAGTCATATGCCTTCTCCAAATCCACAAAGCACATGTAGACCGGATGGGCATATTCCCAGGCCCCTTCCTGCGAGAGAGAAGAGTTGGTCAGACGGAACCCGCACTGTTCCTCTTCAATCAGAGGTTCGACAATCAACTGGACCCTCCTTTCCAGCACCTTAGAGTAAACTTTCCCAGGGAGGCTGAGTAGTGTGATGCCTCTGTAGTTTGCACACACCCTCCGGTCCCCTTTTTTAAATAGGGGAACCACCTCCTTTGGTGCTGTCCCTGACTTCCATGCAATGTTGAAAAGGTGTGTCAACCAAGACAGCCCCTCAACACCCAGAGCCTTCAGCATTTCTGGGCGAATCTCATCAATCCCTGGGGCTTTGCCACTGTGGAGTTGTTTGACTACCTCAGTGACCTCCCGCAGGGAAATTGATGCAGATCCCCCATCACACTCCAGCCCTGCTTCTATCACAGAGGGTGGGTTTGTTGGTCTAGTCGGATTCAGGAGGTTCTTCCACCACCCAATTACCTCCCCAGTTGAGGTCAGCAGTGTCCCATCCCCACTGTACACAGCTTGAATGGTTCCCCGCTTCCCCCTCCTGAGGTGTCGGACGTTTTTTTTGGGAGTTGAAGGTCTCTCAGACACGGGCCTCCTCCAGACATTCCCAGTTCACCCGTACAACATGTTTGGGTTTACCACGTCTGTCCAGTGGCTTCCCCGCCACCTAACCCAACTCACCACCAGATGGTGATCAGTTGACAGCCCCTCTCTTTACCCGAGTGTCCAATACATGCGGCCTCAGGTCTGATGATACCATCACAAAATCAATCATAGACCTTTGGCCAGACAATTAAACTTTTGTTTAATCTGACCATAAAACAGAAGACCAGAAGTCTTCTTCTTTGTCCAGATGAGCATTTGCAAAGGTCAAGCGGGCTTTTGTGTGCCTTATCTTATCATCCTCCTTGGTCTGCGTCCGTGGAACCCAGCAGTGTGCAGTGTCCGTTGGACTGTCTGCCTTGAGACGTTGCCACCAGCAGAGCCCAGATTCACCAGGATGGCCTTGGTGGTGATCCTTGGATTCTTTTTCACCTCTCTCACCATCCTCCTGGCCAGCACAGGTGTCACTTTTGGCTTCCGACCATGTCTTCTGAGATTTCCCATGGTGCGGAACGTATATTTTTTAATAATACCTTGCACTGTAGCCACTGGAACTTGAAAACATTTAGATATGGCCTTATAGCCCTTTCCTGACTTGTGAGCAGCCACAATGCGCAGCCGCAGGTCCTTAGTGAGCTCCTTTGTCTTAGCCATGACTGTCCACAAACCAACTGCAGAGAGCTGCTGTTTTTTCACCTGTTGAGTTGATTAAAACAGCTGTTCCCAATGAATCAGGGTAATTAGGATGGTTTAGAACAACTTGGACTATTTGGAATGGTATAAAACTTTGGATTTTCCCATGGACTGTGACAGTTTGCAAAGGGTATGAACAATTTTGGACATGCCACTTTTTGTTCAAATGTAAATAAAAGCTGAGAAATATTCTTTTCCACAATTATGCCTCTTGTACATCCTCTTATTATCTTTTGGGAGAAGCCTGTGTCATTTCCGGTCCAAAAAAAACTTGCTAGTGGAATAAAAGTAACTTTAAGTTGGGCGCCCGGTTAGCTCAGTCGGTAGAGCTGGTGACCCATATACGGAGTTGCTGCCGGGTTCAAATGCAACCTGCAGCCCTTTGCTGCGTGTCATCCCCTCTCTCTCCACCCACCTTTCCTGTCTCTCTACAGCTGTCTATGAATAAAGCCAACAAAAGGCCAAAAAGTAACTATAAAAAAAGTAAAAAAAAAAAAAAAAAAAAGTTACCTTAAGTCAAAATTTGCCAGGGGTATGAATAATTTCAGGCTTGACAGTATATATATTATATTATATATAAAAATAAATGTAAAATGCCTTTTTAACCCATTGCATTCCGTCATAATGCAACAATGTATCTATTAACAATGTATGCCAATCAATTCAATGATACAGAGCTAAGACTGACAAGTTAGCCACCTAGCAACAGCATGGCTTTCTGCCAGAGTGCCAGGAGCTAAACACATCAAAATAACACTTTGGTGCACTTGCAAAAGTTAAGATTATGCAATAAGCTGAGGAGGTCATAGAGACAGCATTCTGCACTTTCCCACCTGGCCATCGAATAAGAACTTGTTAGGGGTACTGATTTTGAGAATGTTGTACACCACTTTGCATTTTCAAATTTAAGAAAGAGGTCCAGTGTGCCATAACATGATTGTATTTAACAGGAAATGTGTTTCAGTTAAACCTCCATTATTTAGAAATTAAAGTTCATTATTTTGCCAGATTTATACTAATGCTGATGTGATTTCATACATAACATGATATGTCAGGGAGTAGCCTTGGTGGGACACACCACTGTGTGTACAGTACATTAACTTGTATTCGTACAGAACATTTTTGCATCTGCAAAATAACTTCTCTTGTACTTGATGACTGTTGGATATTGAAGTTCAGAATAAATTCCATTTTTATTTTTGTGAGTACAATGGATGAAAATGTTTAATTAAAAATGCTTACATCCAGCTCACACTCATACAGTGTGTCGTCCAGCAGGGTGACTTTGATCTGCATGGTCTTAGGCCGACGTGGAGCTCTGGGAGCTTTAGCTTCCTCCTCTGTCGTCTTCTCCTTCTCTCCCTTACTACCTCCTTCAGGACTGGACTCCTTCTCCTCCTTCTTCTCCTCCTTCTTCTCCTCTTTCTCCAGGGCAGCCACTTCACCTTCCTCTTTGCCGTTTTCTTTGTCCTGTCCACCCTTCTCTTCCTCAGCTTCTTTCTTCTCTAGCTGGACAGCCTGACAAAGACACTTTGATTACAATGCTTGATTATGAGAATGGATGCAGAAATATATGCAGAGATTGTCTTGCTTGTCTCTGTGGCTGGGATTGTAGCTTTTGTTAATCTTCTCCATCTTTTCCTCAGTGGTTACTGCAGTGTTTGCATTTAAAAACCTCAAAGGATGCAGAAAAACTAATCCATGCATTTGTTACTTCTAGGCTGGATTACTGCAATTCCTTATTATCAGGTTACCCCAATAAGTCCATTAAGATGCTCCAATTAATCCAGAACGCTGCAGCACAAGTACTGACAGGAACTAGAAAAAGAGATCACATCTCTCCTGTACTAGCTTCTCTGCACTGGCTCCCTGTAAAATGTAGAATAGAATTTAAAATCCTCCTCCTCACCTATAAAGCTCTTCATGGTCAGGCCCCTTCATATCTTAAAGAGCTCATAGTATCCTATTACCCCGCTAGAACACTCCGTTCTCTGAATACAGGACTACTTGTGGTTCCTATAGTCTCTAAAGTAGAACAGGAGCAAGAGCCTTCAGTTACCAAGCTCCTCTCCTGTGGAACCAGCTTCCAGTTGTGGTTCGGGAGGCAGACACCCCCTCCACATTTAAGAGTAGGCTTAAGACGTTCCTCTTTGATAAAACTTATAGTTAGGGCTGGCTAAGGTGAGTCCTGAACTATCCCTTAGTTATGATGCTGCTGCTTCCCCGGAGTTCTTGTGCTTTCCCATCTCACAGGTTCTCACGGATCCTGGTGGAGCCTCCTGCAATGGTCCTGCTTGACTCTTGCTAATATTACTAAAATATTATTAGGGATCGAGCACTGACAAGTGCAAGACCCTATTGTTCCTGTTAAAATTATTATTAGTATTATTATTTGGTGCCTGTTTGACCGCATATTTGACCCCCGCAACATGCTCAAAAAGTCATGAAAATTTGCACAAAATTCAAACGTAGCGAAAATACCGATATGACATTGTCCCCGTGCACGGGCGCCGCCAAACGGCTAAGCCACGCCCCCCAGAATCAGCCCCCAAGACACGTAAGGCCCACATGTACGAAAATTGGTACGCATGTGTATCATGATAAAAGAAGCAGAAAAGTCACAAGGACCCATACCTCAAACCCAACAGGAAGTCAGCCATTTTGGATTTTGTGGCCTTTTTTGGTGATTTACACACGTTGTATTTGAACGAACTCCTCCTAGGGCATTTATCGGACCGACTTCAGATTTGGACACAGCCATCTAAACACATTCAGTATTAAAAGTTGAGCTATTCAGGCTATTCCGTCAAACATCGTGCATGTGGCGTGGCGTCCCGTGTCGTGCAATTTCGATCCTTCGCCATAAAAAGAGGGATTCGTCATAACTTCTGCATACATGATCCGACTGCAACGAAACTTAACATGTCTGATAAGAGTCCCGCCCTGAAATTTTGAGCTGATTTACGTGACATTTTCATGTTGTGGTCCACGCTTGTTACGACGGCACGTGACGTGGCCGCAGCACACCCCGACGGCACGTGACGCTGCCGCAGCACGCCCCGACGCGCGCCAGTTGCGAGATCCCGTTCATCGCTGCTTGCAGCTTTAATTATTATTATTATTGTTATTGTTATTATTGTTGCTGTGGTCGCTGCTCGTTGTCCCCCATCGTTGTTGTCGTCGTCGTCATCATCATCATCAGTCACTACTATTAGTGTAGTTGTGGCTACTGTTGTTGCTATGCACCTCTGTCTGTCTGTCTGTCTTTTTTTCCCAATAGACACAAACAAAAAACATTGTGTCTGCTGTGATAACCTTGCCGAGTTGTAGCTAGGTTTTGGCTCCATTAGCATCCACACACTCCTCGTCATCTGCATAGGTTTCACCATACCGTCTCACCAGGTGACACATTTTTAACTCAGCTCTAGCTCTCTCTTGTCTTAACGAAACCATGAGGAACATAACATAAAAGAGACATTACTTCAACAACTTCAGAATAACCTAAGACATGAAATATGCTACATATTCAAAGTGCTTTAGATGTACTTAGACCCAAATACACAGCATGCTAACCTGAGCCTCAGCACTGCTCACTGAGTGCTGGTCCAGGGCGACCTCTCCCTCTGTCCTCAGTTCAGGTTCAGGGTCAGCGATGGGGGCTTTAGCTTCTTCTTCTTCTTCCTTGTCCTCCTTCTCTCCCACCTCGCTCTCACACTGGGAGCGCCTATTCAGGAATGAGGAGAATAGACGGGAGAGGCCACGACTGGCAGAGTTGCGGTTGCGAGGCCGGAGCTGCTCCTCTTCCGGTGAGGGCGGCCTGGTGTCCTGGCCGGCTTCCTCCTGCTGCCTCGGCTTCTTCTGGTGGCTCTCCGCCTCGTCTGTTGTCATGGCAACAGCTGTGGAGATAAAGGTCGAAATCAAGTTAAAAAAAACAGGAACTTTTTGAACAGAGGGAGAGTGCAGTTGATTAGTACAAGCAAGTTCTGAGATTAAATATTATCCTACCCATAACAAAGTAATTTGCAAAAACAATAAAAATGGTGATAATACTGCACACAAATCACCGCAGGGGAAATTCTTTGCTGCCCTAACTACGAGGTCCCTCCAGAGCCACAGAACGGATTATACTTTCATATAGCCTGAGTAATGCTAATCATGACAATTAAACGGACACCTTTACTTTTAGAGCTACACTAATAAATACAATAAGCACACAAACAACAGCCAGTTTACTTGATCAAAGACTCAAGGGCATTACATTACAGTCAACACATGCTTTTGTCCTAAGTTACAAAACTTTTTGGGACTTCTTTAAGAACAATCAACACATGGATGCCAGTCACTATGACTGAACTTATGTCCACTTTTAACTACATTTCAAATCGTCAAATGGAATTCACTCATGTATCAAGAAATTACTAACTAAGCAAGCAAGTATGGAACTTTGATTATGTGGTTACATGGTTGTAGGCTAAATGGGGGGGACCGATGACAACTGAGCCAATTCATGGAAGAAGGCAGCAGCCTTATGGACACAGTGGAATACGATTAAAAGTTCTGGAAAAAGCTTATAAGTGAACCTTAAGTAATGATTTTTTCAAAACGACTATTTCCATGGTAAAGAATAAACTTAAAAGTTGCAGCAGGTCATTTTGTTCAAAACATGTTTTTGTCGTAATTGCTGAAACCTTCACTATATCCTGACAGTAGTACATGAGACCGTTAATGTGATTTTCATAGATTATGCATCTCATGTAATACTGTCAGGACACAGTGAAAATTTCCGCAAATCTGACAAAAAAGTTATTATTATCAGAATCAGAATTGGGTTTATTGCCAAGTGAGTTTTTACACGTACAAGGAATTTGCCTTGGTGCGTTGGTGCATAAAAATCACAAGTACTTTTTAAAATATAAATAAATAAAGATAAAGATAGAAAGATCTAAACTATACAGGAAAGATATAAAGATATAAAGCTGCAGCATTAAGGCTGGCAGCTTTAAGGCCCAAATTAAGTTTTGTGCAGGTTCTAGGCTGCATACTGGACCATGATCGGCTTCCAAACTATTTTTGAGTCTTGCTCATACACACAAATATTGAACTGATTTTTAAGGTGAGCAGAGAAACTTTGCTTTCTCAGCAGATGAATGTGAAAACAGCCTTCTAGTGTAAAACTCTACACACGTCATTCTGCACGGTGAAGCTGTGAAGTTAAGGAACAGAAGCAATGCACACAGTGGAGGCACATGGAAACAGACTTCTACAATCACCACAGCCAAATCAAACTATCTCTAAACAATGTCCAGAATTCAATAACACTCTGGGCTGTAGGATTGGTTATTTTACACTGGGTCTCTCATTAATGTCTCCATTACCACACTTTTTAAGATACTATCAGGGGCACCCCAGGTAGACCTGCATGAGCATGTCCGACATGTCAAGGCTGAGTCCTTACCCAGGCCCACTGCTGCATGTCACCCACTCTCTCTCCCCCATATGTGCATAAAAAAAAAAAAAAATACTCTCTCACTTTTACTCAGTGCTAATGACAACACTTCAGGGACCACTGGAATGCTCACCCATATGAAAGAACATGCATCATCATCATAGTCCTCCTGTCATGATCACTTTCTCAATTTTCCATCATCCCCTTATACCAACACTCGGCTTGTGGTTAGTGTTGCCATATGAAAGCTGTCTGCTTAAATTTACATTCTGCCTGCACACAGCCACTTCATTTACAGCAGTGAAGGTGGGTGGCTGTACAAGCTGTATCAGCTGGCAGCTGAAACACCACAGTCCCTCAGACATGTTGCTGTGGAAACAACCATGAAGAAAATTAAAGAAAATAGAGACAACAATGTGTGAAAATCTGTGCAACAATGAGCTGTTTTAAAATAAAACCTACAGGCAGAGAGAGTTGATCACTTTTTCATGTAGCTGTTAGAGCTGGTGTCCTAATCATCACGGTATAACACCAAGTCAATTAAACTTCAGGGATATTGATCTATCCAGATAGGAAGCATAAGTGAAAGTGACATCAGGTGCGCTGGAGAGGTAACAGCAAGACAACCCCCAAAAAGGGAATGGTTTTGCAGGTGGTGGCCACAGACAATTGCTCTCTCCTTATCCTTCCTGACTGATTCTTCTCTAGTTTTACGTTTTGCTAATGTCCTTGTCACTACTGTTAGCATGAGTACCCGCAGCCCATTTCGGTTGCACAGGTAGTCCACCTCCGCCAGGATGACACATCCATACGTGCTGTCGCAAGAAAATTTGTGTCTCCCCAGCATAGTGTCAAGAGCATGGAGGAGATACCAGGAGACAGGTCATTACACAGGGAGAGCTGGACTGGGCTGTAGAAGGGCATCAACCCAGCAGCAGGACCGGTATCTGCTTTTTTGTGTGTGAGGACAAACAGGAGGAGCACTGCCAGACTAGTACCCTACAAGTAGGGATGGGGCCGATCCGATCCAGTATCGGGACCGATACCAGCGTAATTCACGTATCGGAATTTCCCGATCCAACCTGCACAGATTTCCGATATCCATGAGCCATGTCTGCGCTTTAACGTTGTCTGCTGAAATGACTCCACAGGTGATTCCTGCCAGCCAGTCTGCTAGCTGGCTGCAAACTGTGGAATGGATTTCCTGAACGGAGGCGCGGCTCAATGAGACACAGAGTTACGAGACACGCCCCCGCTCAGGAAATCCATTCCGCAGTTTGCAGCTAGCTAGCAGGATAGCATTGAGCAGCATTGTGGCTAGCCAACATGTCCGCTGTGTGGAAATTCTTTACACTAGAAACACTGCAGAGCAAGACAGCAAAATGCAATGTTTGCAAAGCCGTAATTCAGAGACGCGGAAGCTCCCTCGCGTCGTACAACACTACGAACGCAATCATACATTTAAAAAAAGCACCACACGAAACAGCACAAGGATTTTTTAGGCGAGCTGTCAGGAATCACTTCTGGAGTCATTCCAAAAACAAGGTAAACTCCAGGCAGACAACGTGAAAGCTAAAGGGATTACCGTGTGTGTGTGTGTGTGTGTGTGCATGTGTGTGTGCATGTGTGTGTGCGTGTGTGCGCGTGTGTTAGATGTTTACAGTTATTGCACTTTTCTTATATTTCAGATAATTTACATTTTAAAACCTTGATTTGCTGATGCTACAAGAGCCAGTGTACTTGATTTGTGGTGTTCAGATGCACACTGTTTTATTGATAGTGTGTGTGTAAGATGTTTACACTTATTTCACTTTTCTTATATTTCAAGACTCAAATATTTGATGAATAAATTTGGGAATTTAATAAATATTGACATGACAAAAAATTTGAAACCCTTACAGTTGCATATTTGTTTTCAGAAAGGAATTTTTCCTGTTTTTCTGACTTCCTTTTCTGACCTTTTACTCACCTCAAGTTGCCTTTTGGGACATACATGCATACATACGTACATATCATACTTGCCTGTTGAGAGGAGTTTATTTCAGCCTCATATAAAATCAACAATAATGATAATAACAATATAAAAGCAAATACAGCTCTGGTATCGGAATAGTATCGGTATCAGCCGATATCCAAATTCAGGTATCGGGATCGGATCGGAAGTGAAAAAGTGTGGATCAGTGCATCCCTACCTACAAGTACCCTAACTGCTGTTAGGTACTGGGATGAAATCCTCAGAGCCATTGTCAGACCTTGCAGTGGGCCCTGGGTTCCTCCTGGTGCAGGACAATGCCCTGGCCTCATGTGGCCAGAGTGTGTAGGCAGTTCCTGGATGACAAAGGTATTGATGCCATTGACTGCCCCTCGGAAGTGCATAAAGGCACGTGGGAGCCATACACACTACGAGTCACATTATGAGTTGCCATGATTAAATTCACGCAAGTTGGATCAGCCTGTGATTAAATTTTTTTAAAATTTTCGGTGTGATTTTGAATCTAGCCCTCAGTCAGTGGGTGATTTTGGTTTTGGATTTTTTCACATATTATCTGTCTCGTGAAAAAATTACAATAACTTATTTTTATAAAAGTTACCTACTGCAGCTTTAATGTCATATATATATCTTGTCATGTTATTTTGGCTAGCTCGGTTTTCCTATTTGTAACAAGAGACGCCTGTAGTTCCACACCGATGTGGTAGAGTGGTATGTGCTGGCACACAAAGCAGTGGTGGCATGTGCAAAGATAGCAGTAATGAGAGGGGGAGCTGATTAAAAAAATGAGCTGTTTGGATTGTGTGGAAATGTCACATTTGTATTCTGATTCTTGGGTTACAATCAATTACATTTGCATGTACAACTAGTCTAACATAAAACTGGTTAAGGATTATGACTATTATATTTCTATGTCATGAAGGCAGTGGAGGATGTGTTAAACTATTCTGCTAGACTGCATGAAAAATGGATGCCGGTAGGAATGCTGTCAACAAGTAAAGCATCAGAAAAGTGCTAGTTCAATGACAATTATTTGGGCAGATGCTTCATTACATTACATTATATTTATTTGGCTTACACACACTATCTAAAGCAAATTATAATAGGTTTGAGTGCACTTATCTTGTAGAAACACCACCAAAAATTGCAAGAATCATGCAAGTACATTCACTTCATCAAATAGGCTGAACTGCCCACTGCCTCCATGTTAGCATCGAATCACATCGTGATTGACAGCTGAGCCCTGCTCGCAAGTGAGTCAGCTGGGTGGGACCACGGTGCTAACCCCAATCACTACTGTGCAGTCAGTAACCCAAAAATAACAACTGAAAAATGCGACTGAAAAGCCTCTAGTGTAAAAAAGACTTAAGACTAGTGTTTCAGGGCCTTTTCTGGCTTATAATGTGATCATCTTTCACATGAAAATATCAGATTTGCAGACTAAAAAAAATACTTTATACTGTAATACTGTATAGTAATTGGGAACTTTGCGTCATTCCATGACCTTTAACGGTGACTTAATCATATTTTTCTCATATATCAAAATATATGGAAGGGACTGTCTAGGCAGAATAATGTTTTTATTTCAAAATATGCCCACATCATCATACCCAGCTGTGCAAATATCAGAACACACGATGCAATGTTAAGTTTCTGCCATTTCTAGTTCTTCTTCTTTGGTCAGCATTCAGACAGCCAATGCTCTGAAGCTCAGGTGATGGGAATGATTTTACATTCAACATTGTGCACGACAAATCCGACCAAACCCTCAACCTGATTTTCTGGGGTTAAAGTTAAGTAATAATATGACTTATTTGATGTAAGCTAACCAGCTTTAATATTTCAAATAGATTCTTAGATTTACACTCAGTACAGTTTGGTTCAAAAGTTATAAAATAAAAAAAATAAAAATGTAAAAATATACATACTAAAAACATAGCATTAAGCATATCTGTATTTCTGACGGCATGGTAGCTTGTGTCAGAGTGCTGAAAGTAAGCTTAAGGACTAAAAGCGGCTTTAAAATTAATCGGGCCCTGTGTGGGATTAAAGGCTGCTGTAGAGGCCAGAGGAAGCTGGATGCGCCCCCCGTGAATGTGAATTTAGATTTCTCCAGATCTGCCACTGCAAATACAACTAAAACAAATGCAACAAAGGCGTTTAACTCAAAGCTGCAGATGTACTGAGGTATATTAAGAGTCACAGATATATCTAATATCTAATTTAGAGATTGTGTTGCTTGTACTAATGCCTATTCAAAAACATCTGCACAGTATCCCCACAAACAGTAAAAATAAATAGTATAGTCTTTAAAGCAACATTATGTAAGCCTTGGCATTTGTTGCGATTTGGCACCCCCACCCCATTTAAGACCACAATACCACTGTAGTAAATATGAAATCAGGGAGAAATTTTCCCCATAAAATATGATCCAGTTTCACCAAAATCAGTGACATAGTTGGTGGTGTGTGACTCATTGCAATAAAGCATTAGGCACCCCAACCTGGCGCCATTTACTCAGTTAAAACTCAGTGTTGAGTGAAAAAATATTTTTAAGCTGTTATTTTAAAGATAGAAATCATGTGGCTCAGAGGCAGACTTCCATTAATCGGAAGGTTGTTGGTTTGATCCCCGGGTCGTCCCGCCACGTGTCGAAGTATCCTTGAGCAAGATACTTGACCCCAATTGCCCCCGATGCTGTGCATTGCCGTGTAAATGTGTATGAATGCATTAGTTGTTCGATGGGCTTTGCCATCACTGAGGCATGTAGTGTAAAAGCGCTTTGAGTGGTCGGAAGACTAGAAAGGCGCTACACAAGTACAGGTCCATTTACCATTTACCATAATGTTGCTTTAAATGACCTAACAGAAGATAGTTTTAAGCCTTAAGTGGCTGTCTGGAAGCTAAAAAACACAGTCAAAAACATGAGAAAATATAATTAATAATTAAATTGGCATTTTAAATATTGAAAATTACTTAATGTTTGATAATTTTGGCAAGTTTGAATTTGTTTAAGAGATTTATGGGGGAAAAAGCAGAAAAAAAATATTGATGTATGATTTAATAGCAGTTTTTTTGTGCTTGTACATTTTTGCCACAAAGGTGTCCAGAGGGTAGTAAATTTGAGCAGGGCACAAGAGTTAAACTAAATTATATTGTGATTAAAGTTTAGATTATTATATATGATAATTTTAAGATACGGGCACAGTGAAGATGTGAACACGTTAACAAGGTATATTCACAGAGCTTTCACTCTACGCAGTACGCAGTTAAAACAACCAAGGAGCTACTGAGAAGAAAACAATGTCAAGAAATAATAAATGAGCCTATTAAGTGTGTACAATTGTTTTAAAAAAATAATAAAATACAAAAGAAAAGGGTTAGGGTTGGGGAGGGCTTTTTCTCCAGCAGAAAATCATACTGTTGCTAGCTAGCTCATTAATAAATCTATTAATAAAGCTCTGTCCCTAAAAGCTGAAAGTTTATGAAAGTATAAATGAAATATATTTTATAAATATAAAATATACAAAAGGGTTGGATTTCCATATAAAAATACAAAGAAATTGTTTTTTTTTATTCTTTGGCATACATTGTTAAATAGGTGAGAAATATGAAAAAATGCATTTTTCATTCCATCTGGACATTAAATCTGAGTCACATAATTTAAAAATGTAATCTTAATAACCAGGGTTTCACCATAAATGCATCACAATCTTTCCGCATGCTGGTGCCCTTTTTGGTTTTTCACCCCTTGCCCCTCAGAAAGCCTGAGTCTGCCACTGCTTTACACAGTCCAATAACATTAATAATCCTTTATTATTATGTATTATTAATAAAGCACGTATCTGTATTGCAATATCAAAACATTATCCCAGATGCATTTAAAGATTATCAGCCCAGGATCTTCAGTGATCCTGCTGATTGTACACAATCAGCAGTCTACATGATGATTCTATAGTCTACTTGAACAGATGACACCGACTAACGATTGCTCCCACTGTATCAGTGTTGGATAACATGGAGACTGATTACAACCGCTATAGGCATTATGAAAGCGCGATGGTGATTATGACTAATACACGAATCACTTACAAAAACAGCTACAACGTATCGTTTCAACACATTTCAATTCTACAACAAAAATACAAAAAGTGTGGTTGTTTACATATCGTCTCCTGATGCTCTTATCATTACACCATCGTATTATTATCAGTCATTAATATAAGATGAACGTATACTCCATATTTCACAATATTCGAATAATTGCTGTTTTTCTTGCGGCGTTTGTTTCATAATTAAAGCAATGCGTTTGAAAGTGGGAACAATAAAAGGGGCGGTAGGTATACCTGTCTGCAAATGGCGCTGAAATGCATAAAAACCCCCCAAAAATGTCAACAAATTCTCTCTCATCAACTCACAGTGTGGTGTAAAATCACTCACCCTGCTTCGCTCAGATCATGCAGCAGAAGAAAAGATCCTGTGTTAAAGCTCACCGGCCACTATTCCTCACAAGCACCAGATGAACAAAGTGGTAATTCATAAGCGTTATCAAGCGGCTTTTAACAATGTGTTTAGATAGCCTACTACCAGGAGCAAACGGTAAAATGGTGCCTTTGTACCCTCAATATTGTCTGACAGGCAGCCAGAAGAGACGCAATATGCATGATCTTTCCTTTTAGCCGTATTTTTAAAATATTATTTTTTTAATTAAACTACTGTTTCCAAGACCCAGAATTAACTTTAAGGCTCGACCTTATGGTGTTAAAATACAATCAATGATGAAAAAATTATGATTTGCAAATGTAATATTACATCTACAGGAAAGAAAACAAGAAAAAATTATTTTATTTTTTTGTTATTTTATTTGTTGTTATTATGTGGCTGCCTATCATGGTTCATCTTAAAATGTATTCCATTACATCAGTGTTTCTCAATTTATTTACACCGCATACCAACTCAACAAAATATCAGGCCTCCAAGTACCACCATTATGACGTAAGCAGACCCTATTGAAGTATGGGCAGTTCACTCAGGAGGCAGCTTTATTACTAATAAGGAGAATGTTGTTGAATCCTGAACGGAACCGGTTTAATAACCAATGCTAATTTGGTGGAAAAGGGGTACTCCTGGTCCACACTTCCCAATCCATCTTATATCGTTTTCTGCTCTGATTTGGTTGTTTTCATTTAGCGGATTCTTGCAAATGCCATTACTAGCGCTAATTAAGAGTGCACTTTGACATTTTTAATGCCAAAATACAATTACAGCTTTAAAGGAAACAAAATAGCCAGGCTGAACAGATTAGTTGAAACATCCAACCTGTAAGACAGCACACAGGGATTTTACACCCTTATACAACCATTTGCCTCCCCCTCCTTTGTACAGGAAGGTGGAGCTTTGTATGTAATGAGGCAAGTGTAGTCCTGGAAGCAGTCAATAGGAGCAGTGCAGAGAGCAGCCTGCTCCAATCACAGCTCTCAGAGCTGCTGTTCGTGGCAGAGCTCTACCATCAGTAACTAAGGGTCCATGTGCCATAAAAATCAATACATCCATTTTCACTCAGCGATTGGAAACAATGTATTTGTGAAAGAGGAGGAATGTTTAGGCCATAAGTAAGTCATTTGAATTATTTAATTAATTAAATTTAATAGCAGCCAGTGTAGTGCACTGATAGGATTGCAGATACAATCCCACACATTTGGACACTATTTGTTACATAATAGACAGGAATGGGGCTACAGTCTGTATGCATGTGAAACAAGGTTCTGTGATCCTATCTGGTATCACTCAGAACCTCGATATAATGAATAACAAAAAGCAGTGTTTATAGTAAGGAGCTGGGGAGGATGAGATGAGATGTAGGCTGCAGAGATGGAGTCAGGATGTAGTCAGCCTAGCTTAGCATAAAGACTGGAAACAGGTGGAAACACTTAAACACTCTGTTTAAAAAAAGTTTTTAAAAAACTGCCAAATCTAAAGCTCCTAATTAACACAATATATCGTGTTTGTTGAATGTGTATACAAACAGCACAGAAAACAGCAGTTTGTGGTTTTAAGGGGTGCAGAAACTGTGCTATTCCTGAAGTATTTGTCACAGTTTGGTGCTACCTGTATTGAGACCAGAACCTGTGCTCAATGGCCGCTATAGCTGAAGACACTGCACAAAAGTACTGATGGATGGATACACCGATGATCATCAAGGCATAGTTTCAACTGACATAACTCCCCCTAAAAACTACACTTTGTTTGCCACTGAAAATGTGTTAATTTCTATTACCTAGATAATTCAGATGACTCTGTTGCAGGCATTTGTCTGCAGTTTTCAATTCTTAGGTCATATAAATCTTGGTTAAAGAGGGCAACAAGGGTTAGCTTAGACTTTTATTTTATTTTGTTGTTTGATATTCATGTCAATTTTGATGTCCAAATTATGATACAAGGAGGAAATAGAATACTTTTGAAACAATTTTAGCCATGTTAAAACTGATAGCCTACAAGCCTGTGCAGTGGCCACTGTGAAATTTCTAGTTTCCGAACACTAACCATGTTCAGATATTGGCCAGACAAAACTCCTAAGGCTATAAAACTGAGCAATGGTGTGTTTTATTCCCTATGAATTAAACTTTTCATTTCTAATAGGTAGAATTAGTTTTTTGAAGATTATGTTTTTGCTTCAAAAGTTCTGTAAAGTCTTGTTTTAAGACAGAAAAATTAGACAAAATGTTTTATGTTAGTAAATTAACAACTTTTATTTTCTAATTGATATGGCACATGATCATAGTATAAGCAAAATAATATCAGGCAAGTTAAAAGTTCCATTTTTGTAATAAATAACATGGTGGCACCTGACATGAAAATCCGTTGGATGGGTGGATGCGAGTGGTTTGTAAAGGCCCTTTCCAATTATCATTGATCAAAATATACATGAAACTTAAAAACATTATTTTACTCGACCAGACGTTTCCACCATATTTCCTGAGAAAAGTCTAAAAAAATGGAATTACTCAATAAAAGAACCATCAGCATTAAACCAGACTTCCGTTTCCCACAGTGTTAGTTTTTTTTTAAATCAGCAGCAACATGCACACTCAGTCAGCACAAAAGAAACTACCAGCCAAGTAGCACATCAGTAGTGAGACATATGAACTAGGTCTCCACAGATACAGCAGCATGGTTATAATTGGCATATCTAAGCCACTTTTGTCTGGGGAGCTGTCTGTTCAGCACAATGCTCCCTGTATAAGCAGTCTGTACAGTCAGATCTCCTCACACATTCATACAGACACTCCTTCCCCCATCACTATACAAAAGGCCACCCTTTGCCCTCGCAGCCCCCTCCCTCTTTCACTATCACTAGCAGCCTCCCCTTCCCCCCAGTTCAAGAAGCAGGTGCTGAGCCAGACTGTCTACTGTCTGCTGAGGTGAAGTGGCAGCACGGAGCAGAGCGGCTCCCCAGAGAGGAGCAGAGAGAACACCACAATCCAACACCAACACCCATTCCCTCCACCAGCGTGGAGTGTACCACCAGTTTATATACCAAACATCATATAATGATATCTGGTGTAGAGAGGAGCAAGGAAAAGATTAAAGCAATTGGACTGAAGCAACGTGACAAAGTTAAAACCCACAGAAATGTGTCTATAATTCTATTGCAGATCCTGAAGTTACCAAATATGTAAGGCAGATGTATTGTGTATACAATTAAAAACCAGGCATCTAGCATTTTTCAATTTATATATGTGAGATTTAAAACATTAATATAGCAGAAAGCAAGTATTTGCTATGTAAAGACAGACAGGATGATGGCATCCTGAGCAGAGAATGACATCACACTCCCTCGGCCTGTGTTACTATCACAGCCTCTCTCTGTCGTTTGCATCCTGGTTAAACAAAAGGTCTGTAAGGATCTTTTCCATTATTTTATCAGATACATAAAGTAACAATCTGAGCATGTCATGGTTTATGTTACAGCCACTGAAAGCCACTGAAAGTATTTTTGCATCTAACTTTAAGGGTTTATTTCGACCAAACCAACAGTGGTGATTGCTAGAACAGTGGAAAAACTGACAGACTGTTTTGGTGAGTTTTATTTTATTTCTGTCCCATTGCTTTAGTCTGACATGCTGGTGCTCCATGCGACATCCAGTGGCAAATGTATATATTCTTTTTGTTAGTTGTATGTTCTATGAGTTGATGTCTTTGGTCAAGTACAAATCCTGCATAATTATTAGCCCAAGGACAACATGGGACTGAGTGACTGAGCAAGTATAGAAATACTTCAAGAATATCACCAGCCAATAATGGACAAATAATAGCTACATTCAGAAACATAAGTCAGATTGTCTCTATAGGAGAGCCCTTTTAGAATCCTGTAGGATTCAGTAATGAATCCATTGAAAAAGGGGCTCCTTCATTCTATGTTGTTAACAGTAAAAGTATTCATGACTCACTTAATTACTCTTGATATTTAGCCTGTCCCTGGCTCCGTCTGTCATACCCACGTGCTTCAAGTCCACCATCAAGACCAAGAAAACCGGAACAACCGGTCCAAATGTCTACAGCCCATTGGAACTCACCTAGTAGTAATGAAATTCTTTTAACAGCTAGTCAAGGATACATCTGCTCCTCACTGCCCAACACACTGGATCCCTACAGTCTGTCTTCTGTCCCAACCGATCAACAGAGGATGCCATGGCACACATCCTCCACACCACCCTATCTCACCTGGACAAGACAGGGATCTATTTAAGATGCTGTTTATTGTAACTGTTTAAGACCATAGTTCCCTTGTCACTAAGCTCAAGGACCTGGCAGATCGGTGTAAACTGTATATACAGCATTTAGTATTTATATTGACTGTGTCAGTGCACAGTGAGATGTACGTATACTCCATATGTATGTCCACGTATGTTAAAAACAGTGTGCATTTAAAAAAAATATATAATCTATAATGGAAATAACTGAATGTTTTAGTGTTACAGGATTATTGCACAGGGATTGTTTCCTCAGCTTGCACAGTACATCCTCTGCTGGGCCTTTTTCATGATGGAGTCCATATTGGATGCACACTTTAGGAGCTCTGAGATTGTGGATCCCAGAAATCTAAAGGTTTCCACAGCAGACACAGTTATGTTGTCATGGCCGTTTCCTCCAAACCAGAGTGGCTGATCTGACCGTTGATTCCACCTCCTTTGCTGTTCTACAAGTGGGATTTCACACCCTGAGTGTGATGTAAATCACATTTGCCCCATGTATGAACAAAGTAGTCCCTCTCTCTTCTATTGACATCTATGCTTTGTGGCCTCCAGCTGAGCATGTGTTCTTTAATTACCTCCCTCCACTTCCACTCAATTACCTCTGTGCCAGCACAACAATAGCCACCAGCCTGGTCACAACACCACACATTCAAGCTTGCTGATGTGTTTCTGTGGAGAGAAATCAAAATGAATGCAGAGGATTTATGGTTTACCATAAAGCATTTAGGGTTAAGAGTTTAGCCTGTTGTAGTAATTGATTCAATGACATTTCCGTTCTCACAGATCTTTTAGGGCATGGGATGCCTTATTTTATCAGACAAAGATATAAATCGTTGCGAATAACATAAAGGATGTCCAAAATGTAAAATTAAAAGTGCAGTAGGTAATTTTCCCCAAGTGAAGGAGTTCAAGTACCTCAGGGTTTTGTTCACGAGTGAGGGTTGAATGGAGCAGGAGATTGGCCAGAGAATTGTGGCAGCAGGGGCAGTTTTGCGATCCCTTTATTGAACAGCTGTCACAAAAAGAGAGTTGAGCCAAAAGGCGAAGCTCTCGAGCTACCGGTCGATCTTTGTTCCTACCCTCACCCATGGTCATGAGAGATGGGTCATGACCGAAAGAACCAGATCGCAGGTACAAGCAGCCGAAATGGGTTTCCTCAGTAGGGTGGCCGGCGTCTCCCTTAGGGATAGGGTGAGAAGCTCTGACATCCGTGAGTGACTCGGAGTTGAGCCGCTTCTTCTTTGCGTCGAAAGGAGCCAGCTTATAGCCAGGCCGATGTGGCCAGGGAAAGGGAAGTTTGGGGTCCTCTGCTGGACTTGCTACCCCCGTGACTCGATCCCGGATAAGCGGATGAAGATGAGAAGTTGAGATGAGTAGATAAGTTTTAGAAAATATTTCACATTTGCTAAAATGTTTTACTATATCCTGACATTAATACATAGGCAGATAATCTATGAAAAAAAAATCAGGTTTCTATGGCTCCTCCTAGTGCATTCTTAACAGCATTTGCGTGGATCCACTGTACCTGAAAGAAGAAAACCAATCAGAGCTGATAGTTGATTGTTGAGTCTCATTCCCAGGTCATCAAATACCAACGCTGGGAATAAGACTCTACAATCAATTATCTTCAAGCCACCAACCCAAAGTGTCTTTCTATCTTTATCGGCTTTGATTGGTTTTTTTATTTTGGGTATGGTGGGTTCTATGGAGGGGCAGCTGTGGCTCAGAGGAAGAGCGGGTTCGATCCCTGGCTCCTCCCACCACATGTCGAAGTATCCTTGAGCAAGATACTGAACCCTGATTTGCTCCTAATGCTGTGCGGTGTGTGAATGTGTATGAATGCATTAGTTTCTGTTCGATGGACTTTGCCATCGCTGAGTGAATGTGTGTAAAAGGGCGATTGTGGCCACTCAAAAAGCGCTTTGAGTGGTCGGAAGACTAGAAAGGCAATTTTTTCACTGATTATCTGTTTTTGTATTACAGTTTTTCTCAATTGTTTACACACAAATACTGGTACTTGAGACACAATGACCACAACATGTAACTCATGCACCAACCCCCTGAACCAATTCTGCTAAATTACAAGCACAATTCCTGCTTTACACTCTGCAGTTCCAAAACACACTTTTTTTAAAACACTAGACACAATTCTCTGCATTTGGCACAATTTTCATGAAGAAGTTTCTTGTTTTCACAAGGAACACACTATCATTCAAAATCCTAAAGTTAATTGCCCTACTATGCACACTGACTCATCACATGGCCAAACACCTGTCACACAGTTTTACAATTAGCAATCAGAGCTTTAGCATAAAAGGGCAACAGGTGAGCTCTTCTGTTTTGGAGCAATGGATGCCAACATTGGAAACAGAGGCAGAGCCAAAGCCAGAGGAATGAGAGTAAGAGGAGGAGGAGGAGGAGGAGGAGGACGGGGATGACAAGGACGAGGAAGGCAAAGGCCAAGGACCGTAATCTCTGATGAGATCCGAGCCACTTTGGTTGACCATGTGGCTGTGGCATCCATCATCCGGACTTTCCGAAATGAGAATAGGTAAGAAATCTACTCTCACTAGAAAATTGCAGTACTGCATATCAATACAGTACTCAATGAGTACAGCAGTACATTATTGCCTGTGGACTGTTCTGTAGGACTGTAAAAATACAGTATTTGGGAAATGTATTCCTACTTTGTATTCCTACACAGTATTTACAGTATTTTACTATTTGTATGGCAGAACTGAAAGATTACCAACACAAGGTGGTCGGGAACGTCTTCTGTCTCCTGAACAGGAAACTGAAATCATGAACATGGTCCTAGAAAATAACGCGATAACATTACGGCAAATACAAATACAAATTAAAGCTGCAAGCAGCGTTGGGCGGGACCTCGCACTCCACGCAACTCGGGGCATGCTGCGGCTGCGTCACGTGCCGTCGTAACACGTGTGGACCACAACATGAAATGTTCACGTCACCCAACTCCCAAGCCCTCATCTCCAGAAGCTGAGGGAGACAACTCTACATTGTCACACGTTTCAGACACTGCAAATGACTTACACTTTCATAGTCAGACTCTTCACTGCGAAAGGTGGAAATTCAGCCCCACACCACGGACACAATTTGATGCGCAGTAAATATTTGATTAACTTATGATCACCAATGTGTCTAGATTGCAGAGATCAAATATGAAGTCAATATGATAAAATCTGTAGGAGTTAGTTAAAATAGAAGCCCTGAAATGCCGGAAATGGCATCACAGTGGCCGACTTTGACGGCACGCCACAGACATGCCATCCAACGTACAGTCATAAATAGCACAACTTGTAATCAGCAACATTATTCAAGAGTACTGTCCAGTTTTGAAGCAGATCTGATAAATTCCCTAGGAGTTTGTTTGTTCAAATACAAGACCACGGACTTCAAAATGGCCAACTTTGACAGCACGCCACGGACACGCCCTTCAACGTACAGTCAAAAAATTAACAGCATTCATTCGTTCATTCATTAGTGCTCGGTCCCTAATAAACGGACCAAAAACAATAGGGACCTTCCAGTGGTCGCTGGCTCGGTCCCTAATAATAGAAAACAATGAGATATTTCAAAATATTGATAGGGTAAGCTTATCAACACTGGACCGTGTACACACAAATTGTAATCATGATTGTGCTTGACAATAGTGACCACTCCATGTCTATTTGTGATATTGTCATGTGTGTTTCAGAGAGTCCTTGAGCTAGAGGTGGCTGCAGTGGAGCACCAGCTCATCTTCATTGATGAGGTTGGATTCAACCTCACAAAAACACGAAGGAGGGGAAGGAATATCATTGGCCAGCGTGCCATTGTTGAAGTCCCTGGCCAGCGCGGAGGGAACATCACAATGTGTGCAGCGATTACCCACCACGGCGTCATCTATCACCATCCTACCCTTGGCCCCTACAACACTGCCCATCTGATCACATTCCTGGACACCCTACACAACACACTCATTCCACCAGATTAGATAGACGGCCCAGAGCAGCTCAGGTACATTGTCATTTGGGACAACATAAGTTTCCACCGGGCTGCTCTGGTTCGTAACTGGTTCACTGCCAACCCACGCTTTTTAGTTGTTTATCTCCCTCCATATTCTCCAATTTTTTTCTGCCTGGAGATGGAAAGTGTGTGACCAAAATCCACAAATGCGTATACCCCTTCTCCAAGCTATGGAAGACGCATGTGGAGATATAGCAATTGATGCTTTTCATGGCTGGATTTCCCCCACTGCTTGGCCAGGGAAAACATTGCTTGTGATGTGGATGAGGTGCTGTGGCCAGACCGAAACAGAAGAGAGGATGCAGCATAATAAATTCTTCTATTTTGTATGTAAATGGACCTGTACTTGTATAGCGCCTTTCTAGTCTTCTGACCACTCAAAGCGCTTTTACACTACATGCCAAAATTTACCCTTTCACAGTGATGGCAAAGTCCATCGAACAGAAACTAACATTCACACACCGATGCACAGCATCGGAAGCAATTTTGGGTTCAGTATCTTGCTCAAGGATACTTCGACATGTGGCACCAGGAGCCGGAGATCGAACCCACAACCTTCTGATTAAGGAACGACCCGCTCTGCCTCTGAGCCACAGCCACCTGTAGACCACTGTATATGCAACTTTGTGTTGGTTGGGATGTACACTGTGTACATTGTTTTTGTGGGGGAAAAAAATATATTTGTTACAGTGTATTTGTGTATTCTGAGTATAAAAACAATCTTCTCAAATATTGAAAGTATGTTTACCTCAGTAAAAGTGCGAAACAGCAGCTACATTATGCTGTGTCTTGTCACACACACAGTTTATTCAATTTCAAGTTTATGAGAGTTTATGGGCTGCCTTGTTCTAGTTCTGCCTGCAGAGCCTGGTAAGAAGGTATAAAGGTTTGGAAATGTGTGTTACTTGTGCTTATTTATTATTTATTATTATTTTATTTTTTAAGTACTTGAATTTACCTGGATTATTTTAATTTAAGCTATTTTTTGTCTGTCTGATTGAATACTTGTGTTAAAAAATAAATCAGACGTTACTCAGTATTTGAGTAGTTTTTTACTTTTACTTGAGTCATATTATTCTGAAGTAACAGTACTTTTACTTGAGTACAATTTTTGGCTACTCTACCCACCTCTGGTAGTTAGTGTAACACTGAACAAAAAAAAAAGGCCTAAGTCATTATGATGAATGGAGAAGAAGTGTTTTCCATTCATCATAGTGTTTTACATTGAGCACATCAGTGTTCAACTGGTTCTTAAAACTGTCTATTCATATGATGGTTTGTGTGTGTCATTTGAAAACAAAATACCATTTTGAGAAGAAATAACATTGTTTTGAATGTAAAGTTTAATTTTGCAGGAGAATTGAGGGGTTTTGCTGTGTGTGTGTATTTTGATTTGTGTGTAGAGTTCTGGGAGTATGAGGCATGCTTTCAGAAAATGTGTGTAAACAACCGAGAAAAACTGTAATGTCAGGAAATAGTGAAAAATTACATACTGCAACTTTAATAACCAAACTGAAGGGTCCTTTATCGAAATTATTTCTTTGTTAATATTGCTTTGTTTTTTTAACTCAAATGTCAGTGTCATTATCAGCCTAAAACCCTTTAGTGGACATATGGCATGTCATTCAGGAAATTAATCATTGAATTAACCTTTGAATATATGGAATGAATCTTTGAATATATTGAATGAATTCTTGAATATATGGAATGAATCCTTGAATATATTGAATAAATCTTTGAATATATGGAATGAAGCTTGAATATATTGAATGAATCTTTGAATATTTTGAATGAAGCTTTAATATATGGAATGAAGCTTGGATATACTGATAAAAAATTGAGAATACTGAATGAAATTCAAAACCTAGTTGTATCCTTTTAATCAAAGTGACAGCCTTCTGAATTCGCTGGTTTTACAAAATGGCATCAGTTGAAATATTCCAATACTTTCTTGAAGTGGAAAACTTTTTTGCTACAGGTTGTACTCCAAATGACACTAACAGTTTGGAGACTATTATCGCGTCACCTTGAGGATCATATTTCCATTATCGCGACATTCATAGTGCTTATGAGTAATAATGTTCAACAAAACACTGCCGAAAGAACATTATGTGTCAGGATTTTGCCTGAGGCCTGTTGTAGCTGGCCTGCCACGATAAAAAGGGAGCAAACTTCTTCATCAGGAGAACGGTATTGGGCACGGGTACTATCGGGAGGATTTTGGCCCGTACAAGCACTTGCTAATGAGTTAATAATGTCCTCATTGCTCAGTATTGCTGCCACAAGGTTCCGAGCTGACTGACTCATTCTCACTTCTTGCAGCAGCAAAATACAAGATGGCAGCAGTGCCTTGATGGTGTCAATCAAGTTTTATTCCATATATTCAAAGATTCATTCCATATGTTCAAGAATGAATTCAATATATTCAAGGATTCATTCCATATATTCAAGGTTCATTCAATATATTCAAAGTTTCATTCAATGTATTCAAAGATTAATTTCCCAAACGGCAAGCCATATGCACAGTATTTACTTTATATTTTTAGTAGAAGTATAGAATTAGGTCACAGTCTAATGCTGATTAAGGCTGTGCATCTGGATGTATCGCTGAGCACATGCATTTGCAACACTGCGACCAAAGCACTACATGCAATACAGTATTGCATGATGCTATTTGAAAACAATGAACATGTGTCTGTCATTAAGACTAAAACACAGTAAGCTGTTGAAGATATCAATCTCTTCTCTGCGAGCTGTTCCAAGATGTACAATCTCCATCATGATTGTGTTTGATTCTACGTTTGTCTGAAGATTGGATGTGAGTAAATACTCAGCTCTCCATTCTCCACGCCGAAACTGGATCAGCATGCAGACATTTGATGATGATAATCCATGCTGAGTCAGAGACCACCTGTTCATCCATTTCTGCTGCTCTGCTCTCTGCTGCAGTCTGCTGGACACTCTGACAGAGGCTGTGCTCTGTGGGCAATATTTCCCTCTCAAATATAGTAGAGGAAAAATATAAAGTGACATAAAATGTTTTTTTTAATTTTTGTTTAAACCACTAGATAGCAGTGTTATAAATGTAAACTGAGGGCTGTGATGTTGAATGTTACAGGGACTGTGATATAAATAAATACAAATCCCACTCTTCTGGTTGCATAAAAAAAGTATAAACATACACATATTTTTTAATATATTTTTAATTGCATTATGTCATCTTGCTTAAAGTATTGTAATGCAGTGGTTCCCAACCCTTTTCCTTTCCATTTTTAGGAACTTTTTTTTATAAAATTATGTCTGTATTATGTTTTGGTTTTTTATTTATTTTTTATTTTTTTAACAATCATACATACTTAATAGGCTTCTTTGACAAATTTAGTGTTTTCTTCTCATTTTCTAATGATCTAATCTAAGGCTGTTTATCAGAGAGTGAAGGCTCTGTGAATATAGCTTTTGTTCAGGTCTTCAAAGTTTAGATCTTAAATAATATAAACTTTAAAAATAACAATTCCATATACTGACATATAGGCCTACTGTGTATAATTAGTGTATATTTCTTTACATTTTCTTACATCCCTTGAAATCAAGGATGCGCAACCCCCTGAGAAGCTTTGGCAACCCTTAGTGAGGTCCCGAACCCGAGGTTGGGAACCACTGTTGTAATGTATCACATTATTATGTACTGTAACGCCTGTATTAAAATATGTATAGTTTTGCCAGATTCTTGCCAATACACAGCCCTATTACATAGTCCCTAGTGCATCCAAGAGCTACTTGATATCTTAATACCTCTACCTTGATCAGGTCTATTTTTAGGCAAATGAGATCAATAGGAAATAGGAAAGTGCAGTAATTATATGCAGAGTTTAGTCACGCTAGTAGTAAGTATAGAATATGTACTGACAATTCCAACATAGAGTTAATAACCCAAGTGACCAAGTGAAGACATGATTCAGCAGCATCACCATGCCTCTAGCACCTTTCTGGCCCATTTGCGCTTCAATAACAGCATCATACCAGTTTCCCAATTTACACCTCAGCAGTAGTGTTCACTTCCACCCTACTGTTGTGACTGAACCTGAATCTGCTTTGATTGAATCAAAGTGGATGGAGACACACATAGACACTGTAACCTAATAATCTCAGTCATTTCATTACATACTTTCTTTAATTAGCACCGCATGAAAATTATTTATTTAAAATCTTAGGTTAATTTTAGAAAAAGTTAATATTCTGAGGAAAAAAGTCAAAATTCTGAGAAAATGTCAAAGCCCACACGTCCAGAGTTACCTTACAGGCAGACATGATGTATTATGGAGGAATTTGGAAAGTAATAAGAAAATACAGCCAGTTTAGGGTTGGATGCATCTCTGTTGCTATTGGATTCTAGGCTTGTATGAGTGGATGCATTGCCTTCTTTTTATCAGAACTTCTTTGAATGGAGACGTCTGGCCTCACCCACAAGTTGTGTGAGGACTTATTATCAGATTGAGACATATAGTTGATGCTGTGGGTTCTGGTTTTCATAATACAGAGGCAGTGGCATCTTTACTTGGTTTCAGGTTTCACCACTACCCCGGAGACATTCTGAATTTGTGGATCAAAAAACTGACCAAAGAAAATTTATAGTAGTGGCATAGTAATTCCAGACTAAGATCCTTTTCCTGAACTGGGTTTTGCCACAAATTTAAATGGATTTACAGGACTGTTACTTGAATCTGAACATGCTGAGAGTTCAGATTTATACATGTCAACTGGAAAAACAATCTACAGTTACAGTGTAAAGGCCTCAAACATAATGAAACCGAATGGTAAACATGCCACAGTGTGGAGAGACAATTTGACTGTTGAAAAAATGTTTACACCAGTATGGAGGGTATGGATGCCAGAAGCAGTTTTGATTGTTTTTGAGAATGTAAAAAACTTGAACCTTTGTTTGAAATGTTTTATTTAGGAACTTTGCCTGTAAATGGTACATGTTTGGTGCAGAGTACAGCAAGAATAATGCAAAGAAATGGCAATTATTTAATTTTATGGTAGGAGAGGCGAAGTTGTCCATATATTAGAGTAGAAAAAACAAGTATTCTTAAAAATCAAATCTCTCTCTCTCTCTCTCAATTTTTTTTTTATTTTAAATTTAATTGGCTTTATTGGCATGACGTTTTAAATCAAACACGTTGCCAAAGCATATATGAATACTGTACAATACAATAATACAAATACCACTAATACAATTAAAGAAAAGAGAAGAGAAAAAACAAAACAAAAAAATCTAAACTAAACAAAACAAAACAACCCAACAACTTTACTGTGTGACATGCAGTAAGATATTCTCCTGCCAGTTCTACTGACATGTTGTCTTCTCCCATAAGGGTTTGACTTAGTTGGTCTTTTGGGAGGCTAAAAAGTCTAAAAATTATTTTTGTTCTTTCTATTTGTTTTTTTTGGCAACCAGTTTCAATAGCAAGTTTGTAGCCACTGAGTCTATATCTGGTTAGGGTTTGTCTATTTATAGGGTGTTTTATTTTGGTTATATATGGTGCTAATTGAAATTCTCTGTCTAGTACATTATAGCATACTAGTTTATTTATGGATTTCGATTTCCTGTGCTTGAAATATTTTAGTTTATTGTCTTTGTCAATTTGTTTTACTTGTGAGCAGGGGATTATTACCATAGCATCACATGGCATATGAATATAATGTCCTCATTTGGTTTATACCATGTATTTCTATCTGGGCTTAGATAGCTGTGTTGCTGTATGTATGCTCTTTCTCTCTCTCTCTCTCTCTCTCTCTCTACCTCTCTCACTCTCTCTCACTCTCACTCTCTCACTTTCTCTCTCCATTTTCAGTTTTCAATTTAATATGCTTCTAATGGCATAAATGTCAGAAACAATTACTTGTGTTAATAGAGGTAATCATTTGAAAACAAGAAAGAATAGAAAAATACAATTGATAAAGGATACAATTGTTAAAATACAATACAATTAAAGCTGCAAGCAGCATTGGGTGGGACCTCGCCAACAACCTACGTCGGGGCCTGCACGGCGGTCTCCCACCACAGCCGTGCCACGCTGTGTAGCCCACCGCCCAAGCCCTAATCATCAGAAGCCAAGGGAGACCGCTCAAAGTCGTCATGCATTTCAGACACTGTGCAAAAGACATACGCGTTCAAAATTTCACATAAATCAGATCAAAGTTGCCATGCAGCGCTTACTTCCTGTTGCCAGTAGATCTATATACTATATCTGAATATTGTCATGTAGATGTTCAGGGCGGGACTCTTATCAAAGTTTCATTGAGATTGGACCATGTACACTGAAGTTATGAAGACGTGTTCAACTTTTCATATACAGTTTGTTTTGATTGTACAGACCAATTTTGAAATTTATCAGACAGGAGTTCGTTCAAATAGAAAACCAAAAATCACCAAAAATGCCACCAAATCACCAAATAATTCAAAATGGCCGACTTCAACGCCACAGACACGCCCTTCGATGTACAGTTACAAATAGTACAACTTTTAATCAGCATTATTTTCTAAGTTTACTGACTAGTTTTGATGTTGGTCCGATAAATTCCCTGGGAGGAGTTCGTTCAAATACAGCGCACAAAAAATCGCCAAAAATGACTACGAAATTCAAAATGGCCGACTTCCTGTTGGGTTTGGGTTATGGGTCCAAGAGGCTTTTTTGCTTGTCCCATCACGATACACATGCATACCAATTTTCGTACATGTCAGTTATACATGTCTTGGGTGCTGATTCTGGGGAGCGTGGATAAGCCATTTAGCGATGCCCATCTATGGGACCAAGACAATACCTTAGCCTTCGCCATGACTAGACAATGTACACTCAAATTATAGCAACTTTGTGTGTTCTGGCGGTACACGCCCTTTGACAATAACTCACCACAATCATGAAATATCATCAACAACATGTTTTGCATTTCCTGACTAAATTTCAGCTAGATCTAATCATCCTGCTAGGAGTAGAACATGAAAGTATACTTCCTTTCACCACTAGGTGGCGCCCTCACTATTACTGAATAGTATCACATACGGGACTCTCATCAAACATGTGAAGTTTCATTGAGATCGGATCATGTACACAGAAGTTATGACAACTTCCTTTTTCATGGCGAATGATCGGAATTTGACAACACACCCCGGGCACGCCGTTTGACGCAATGTCCTAAAAAGCACAACTTTTAAACATTAATGTCTTTAAATTGTGCTGATTAAATTTGAGGTTGATCTGATGAATTCCCTGGGAGGAGTTCGTTCAAATACAACGTGTGCAAATTGCCAAAAATGACCATGGAATTCAAAATGGCCAACTTCCTGTTGTGTTTGGGTTATGGGTCCAAAATAATAATGTGGCTCGGTCACTAATTACAATAGGGCCTTTGCACAGTCAGTACTCGGGCCCTAATTAAGAAAACAGTCCATCTCTCTCTCCCTCTCTTAAAATAATTAAAATATGTCACTCACCAATATATCAGAGGCAGAAGTTCAGAAGACATCAGCAGTCGTGGAGTGTGTCCAGGAGTGTGAAATATTAGACAGAAACAAACAAAACAAAAGATTATCTCAGGGACACACAGATATGATGTTATTTTCAATCTTTATGGTTGAATTTCCAACTGTCTCAGAACTCGTTTTCTGACCTCCAATAAATTATTTTTATTTTAGTGTGACTTGCCTGTTATGTATCACCACTTTTTTTTTTTTTCGTTTTATCTTCCTATTTCCTATTTCTATTGTCATTCATTGTAACTTGACCTCTTTACTATTACTTGTTAATTTGGTCAATTCTGTGAACACAACATCTATTGTATGTCTATCTGTCATGGAAGAAGCATTTGTCTACTGTTGCACTTCTTGAATTTTCCAAATTGTTTGTGATAAGGTGGAGTTTTTTCTTGTCCAAATCAAGGATAGAGGGTGTCATATATTGCACACATAAAAGCCTAAATTTGTCGTTTCTGGCTATATAAATAGCCAAAAAGCATGTTTTTGTATAAGCTGCTAAATGATAGAGCTTATTTTTGGATAAATCTATGGACAGTGATGGCCTGTTTATGCATCCAGTAAAAAGTATTTTTCAAGGTCTGAATAATTTACAATGTTATATATTTCTAATATATAGAATACACAAGAAGACATTAAGATTTTTTTTTATTATTATTCTTTTTATGAACAGACATTGATCTTAAAGGGGCATTCCATTTATTTTAGAAATGAAAGTCAGTTCAGTGGCCTGTGAAAACAGTTGTACAATATCTTTTGGTTCTGGAGGAGCTTTGTCAAATCTGAAGAAAGACACCTCAACATGAGACTGCAAATTTATAACAGGAAGCCTGTGTCACAAACTGGAGGTGTGGAGTTGAAAGACATGGGTATACCAGACAATTAAAGTCTAATGAATGATGCATTTAAATTGCATTGTGGGGAATGTAGGATCCATTGTTTTTGGAGCTTAACCCATACTGGATCTTAAAGTCAGGATTTTTTCATGTCTCTCAAAAGTCCAACTACTTTATGGATGTGCAATACTAAATCACTGGAGTGTCCCTTTAAGTGGGGTTTGGGGTACAGGGTATGAGTAAATCTGAAGGTGCAAAGACAAATGGCAACCACAGGTAGTGGTGCAAAAACCATAGCTAGATGTAATGTGAAAGAGAGGTTGAATACATTATTATTTGGAGGAATGCAGATTCAGCAGGTGGAGTGGGGGCAAACTTCAGAAATGACAAGTCACATGAGTTCTTCTCCCTGTTAAAAGCAGCAAAAGGTGAAACAAGAGGGGAGAGGTTGACGTCTTTGAGAGAGAAAAATAAAGTTAATCTCCATGAATCGCCTTAAATTCCAAATTAGAACGTACATATCTCAAAAAGTAGTATACGTACATCACCGCAAACATGCTGTCTGGCAGATTGAAGAGACAGTTGGTGTATGTTGGCACCTGCTGGAATAACAGCACAACTGTTTACAAACAATAACTTACTAAAGTCCTTACTGCAGTGGCCCATGTTCAGTTCCAGTGTGTGGCCCTTTTTGGCATCTCATCCCCTCTCTCTTCCCTTTCCTGTCTACCTTCAGCTGTCTTAATCCATTAAAAAGCCATAAAAAGCCATAAAAAGCCCCCCAAAAATAAAAATAAGTACTATACATTTTAATTTAAAGTCAACAGTCCCGCAACTCCTCTGCATATCTGAAAAGATTAATTTATGTATTTAAAGTCCAACGGACATAAATGCATATCATTCCTTATTTATCCAGTGGGGAAAAAATACATTAAAGCGTCTTTGTATATTTAGATGAAAAAACATCTGGAGATATGAATGTGTAGAAAAGCTCAGAAAGAACAGTTAAAGCTGTAATCTGTAACATTTCTGCATTACAATGTCTATTAACACTAAACCTATATGTTCTATGTTGTTGAGTTGTGTACTTACATCATCCCAATTATTTTCGACAATGTTCAAACCCCAAGAGATCTGTCATTTTATTCAGTTAACGGAGCGTTTCACTGGTTGTCTGTCGATGGCGTCATATCCCCTTTGTGCATGCAACAGTATTATGGTGGTTTGCCAGAAGCTGACTTTTTATCCAGTTTTAAGCTAAATTTTTTACAATACACTTTGTGTTGGCGCTGTGTCGAGCAGCGACCAGCAACAGTTTCCCTCGGGATAAATAAAGCTTCTCGAATCTTGAATCTTAGATCTTGGGGGTTTCTGACTATATTTGAACTGGATGAAGGAGTTAAGTCATTGGACATCTGGATCTTAGGTTATCAGAGAAACCAGCTGAGCTAATGTTAGCAGTAGTAAAACAGCGCAGGAAAAACAGTGATTTTTTTAAGGTGGAACTGCTTTATTCAGTGTTTTACCAGTTGTAATCAGCAAGCCCCATTAGTAGAGGAGGAGACCTCTGTGCATAATTCGGATCCCAGTAGAAACCTCCTGAACGATGAACACTGAAGGAATCATAACTGAAAGAAGCTAACTGCATGTGGGAAAATAACAACACCCATGATCCCACACTAATTCACAACATCATCAACTTTAATTTCTTCCTTTTTTATTGTTTTGGTGCGAGAGACCCCTTAGCATCACAAATTACGTATTGTTGTATTGGAAGGGTTTATTAATGAAATAATAATTAATGATGGTTTGTGCCTCAACAATCAGTGCATTTTAATTTTTTAAAGGTATTTTAAGGTCGCAGACACTAACAGACTAAATAAATTTATCAAGAGGGCCGGTGATGTCGTGGGGGAGGAGCTGGACACCCTGACGACCATGGCAGAGAGGAGGATGCTGTCCAGGCTACAGCCTATCTTGGACAATGTCTCACACCCTCTCTATGACACACTGGCCCAGCAGAAGACTCCTTTCACCCAGATGCACCATAGAGCACCACAGGAAATCATTCCTGCCTGTGGTCATCAAACTCTAAAACGCCTCCCTCAGAGAGTCAGACACCCCCTCTCTGTAATCTGACCTCAAACACGGACAATCATTTTTGCACATTTTAAAGTGTGATTTTAAACTCCACATTTGAACCCTAATATATATATATATATATATATATATATATATATATATATATATATATATATATTAATATATTATATGTCTACATGTCTATTACATCTGAAGTATGTAACGAAAGTAATTTCCACCAGGGATTATTAAAGTATTTCTGATTCTGATTCTGACTCGGATATCCTGACAGTAGTACATGAGACAGATAATATGTTTAAAAATCTGGTTCCTCTGGCTCCTCCTAGTCCTCCTAATAGTATTTGCAAGAATCCACCAGGCCTCAACAAAAATAACAATTGAAGACTAAATCGAATAAAAGACGGATAAAAGACTCTAACTTTTCATTTACTTCTCATTCAGAGAAGGTGCAGGTTGAGTCTGGCCTTCGGGTGTCCGAAGGGCCATCCTTCAAACCGAGGATCAAAACTCAGAACTGGGACTGGATTCAGACTACTGTGCAGTGTTTACTTCATGGCAGCAAAGTAACTTGAGCTCAGTCTTCTGAATGCAGAGAGCCTCAAAATGGGATCATCATCAGCAATGGGCTTTCATAATAATCACCAACAATAATTTCTGTTCAATCTGACTCACAGGATTCCCGTTCTTATGCCTGTAATGCTTAAATTTGCACAAACAGCAAAGTCTCTATGCAGACATTTGTCAGGGATATTTGCCGGGGATGTGCTATGGGAGCGTGGGCACAGGGGCCTGGGTGAAGCCTGGGTGAAGCCCCCCAAACATTCTACTGTCTGTTCACAGAAAATAAGTTCATCATTCATTATCATTTATCATCTGCTGGGATCCACTGTTCAGCTCCACATACACCTCATATTTACACAGAGCCTTTTTTCAATACAAAAAAATAATATAATTATGAATCACCTTATCTGTTGTTGAAAATAATTAACATAATTACACCCAATATACATATATTTATATAATTCTGTTTTATGTTGCTTTGTGAATGAGCCGAATTTACCAGAATGATTCATATACATGAGGATTTCAAACTATATCGTAATGTGGCCTTTCCAGTGGATTTTGTAGAGGGTTTCTGGACCAAATCCGACCAATAGTACCATGCAGCTGCGGCAGATTAATGAAATATGCATAGCACATGGGTATGCTTTTACTGTAATGCATTAACCGGAGACCGTAAACATATGGTAACAAAAACATTTAACAGGCCAATTAACAATATTACTATGCATAAAATCTACATAGGTTATTCTTACTCCCTCCCCATAAAAAAACAGTTGATACACTGGCTGCCTTCAAACTACTGCAGTAGTGGCATAGTCTATGGCATTTATCCTAAGATATACAGTGGTAGCCTAGCCTAGAATATGAAAAGCAGTACCCTATGTAACATACAGTTTAGACAGTTACAGCACCTGAGAGCTTGACAGCGGCTCTGCTCCTCTTCTCCGCTGACAGATGTCGGTCTTTTCCATACGCCTCAGCTGGCTGGATTTCTCCTAGTATCATGCCAACATCACCATCACCTGATCACGCCGACACCGGTCTGCCACGCGCCGCGGAGCCGCGGAGGAGTGGCTGCCTCGGGCTCTGGAAATGCTGCATCAGGCTGCCACAGTTAGAATAGAAACATGAACGCAGCTTTCAGAACCCTACACATAACTATCTTACTGTGCAAAAATGATAGGAATAAAGATGGATGTAGGTGGTGGGGAAATTATGGTGAGCAGCAATAGCTCTCCTCTCGAAGCTGTTAATTGTCACATTTTTGCACTATAGCAGAAAATAATAAATTTAAACAGTGTTTGATTATACAATATCATTAAACATGTTTCAAATACTTTTGAACAGATCATGAAATTATGACATCTAAATTTGAAAATGACCTAAACCAGTGGTTTTCAACCTTTTTTGGGCCACCGCCCCCAAATCCATTATCCAGGTCCCTCACCATCTCCCATAAAAAATAGACTAATAAAACATAGGCTAATTGTCTTCCATGAATATTAATGTTGATTTTTTTTCCTGTTTATTGTTATCATGATTATATATGTATATATAAAACATTTTCAAATCTTTTTTATTTTATACACACAGGCTGAAATGCACAATTATACGCATGCAGGGCTTGTGGACATGCAAACATGGAGAGAGATGGTGGAGTAATGGGCTGCCACATTAGCAGCGCCCCAGTAAGTAAGTAAGTAATAAGGTAAGCATTATTATTAATTGTTCCAAACAGAAAACCAGAGTTGCATGTGGAGGGCCTGGCTGAATCCCTGCTAAACAACTGTAGAAGTAAGGAGAAGCTGCCTGGTCTGTTCCCAGAGAGCCAGGTAACACTGGATATATTTGACACACATGCTGCCCCAACCAGAGGTGTAGAAAGTAACCTGGGTTCGTCTGGATGTTCACCTGAAAGGTCTGCCCCATCTAGATGCGGACTTTAAGGGTTCAGGAGGTCCCATAACTCCATAATACAGTATATGACAAACATACCTATAATTATTATATTCCAATGTTACACACTGGACCTTTAATGCCTGCGCATGTGTAGGCACTTGATAGTCAACGTGTAAATGTACAGTTCATTTTCGGTTTTTTATCAATATTGAGGAATTGCTTTGGCAAAGTCGGGGTCTATATGCTTGAACTATTTAGCAGCTTGAATTGTATTAAATTGTATTGTTAGCATTATACATTTTGCCTGTAATGTGGAAATAATACGGACATGTTCTTTCTTACTTTCTCTCCCAGTTTCTTTAAGTTTTTTGTAAGTTAATGTTGTCTAATATCATTCATTATGATCAAAAATGCTGGTGACTGTGGTCTGCTGGTGATTTAAACAGTACATGTATAATTTTAAATGTAGATAATTATTGATTGTTGTCATTTTCACAGTACATACAGCATTTACAACATTTTACATACATGAAATGAAACTTGACCTCTGCATTTGACCCATCCTATATACATTAGGAGCAGTGAGCAGCCTCGGCGCCAGGGAAGCATTTAGGGGTTAGGTGCCTTGCTCAAGGGCAGTGCACATGAGGTGAAACTGGCACCTCTCCAGCTACTAGTCCACACTCCATACTGTCGTCTGTGGGCATCACCACGGCCTCATATACGCATGTGTAGGCACTTGATAGTCAGTGTGTAAATGTACTGTTCATTTTCGTTTTTTATCAATATTGAGGAATTGCTTTGAAATGGATATTGCATTTCACAATATATTACATGACTATATTTGACTTGATACCTGTCACCATCTGTATAATAAATATAAATGATCATCTGTTTATAATGGCTCAACGCGCTCACTAGGCTGGCTGTGGGGCACCAGTCAGACACATACATATTCCACAGATGATGTGGCTGCCTGCCAGTCACCAGCTGAGGGGAGCAGCACTTCAGCAGAGCTGGCAGCATCAACAGCATTCATCCTACCGCACACAAAACCACAGCAGACTGCAGCAGCCACAGATGTAGTGCACTTTGTGTATATGCCCTGGGTAACCAATTTAATGTCTCTGAAAATTTGTCATGTTTCACCATGAGGAGGACTGATTTCTTTTAATGTTTAGTACATCAAATCTTCAATGTATATGCTATGTGATATTCAATTCAATTCAATTTTATTTGTATAGCGCCAATTCATAACAGAAGTTATCTCAGGACACTTTTCAAATAGACCAAACTCCTTATAGCATTATTTACAGAGACCCAGAAAGAGAAAGAAAGAGAGACAGACAGAGAGAGAGAGAGAGAGAGAGAGAGAGAGAGAGAGAGAGACAGACAGACAGGTGCACAGCAACAGCAGTAGCAACAACTACTAATAGTCAGTCCCTCCAGAAAAACGCGGAGTTTTTTTGTGATTGTTGAGGGGCAAAATCCTTGATTATGCTGCACGTTTTCTTACAAAACGCGATGGAATATGCGGCAATTTCTGCAATTTTATGCTATGAAATTGCGGAACTTGCAAAAATTGCAACTTCATCACGGGGTTTGCAGCTTTTCGATGACGTTCACGTCGCGTAATTATGTCACTTCATAACGTTCCCATGGCAACAGGGGAAAATGGCTGCTCTTGTGTGACGTAAACGCAACATTTTTCAACTTTCTGCTAAGATATATGTGACTTTTTTGCAACGAAAATGCGGTGTTATGAAATCATGCAAGCTCCGCATATTTTGCGCGGAAATCGGCAATTTATGCGGCGAAAGTGCGGCGTATTTGAAAAAATGCGGCCCCCGCATAAATATGCGGACTTTGGCTGATTATGCATTGAATTATGCGATCGCATAATCGCGTTTTTCTGGAGGGACTGAATAGTAGTGACTGATGATGATGAACATGAAGAAGATGATGATGACGACGAAAACGACAACAACAACAACGATGGGGGACAATGAGCAGTGATTATAGTAACAATAGTATCTGTAATAATAATAGTAATAATAATAATAACAATAATATCAGTAATATTATATTACGTAGATGAAAGAAGGCAAAGGTTTGCTTTATGTGGGAATTGAATGACATGTCCTGATCAAAGATAACTCCAAGGTTCCTGACAGTGGTGCTAGAGGCCAAGTGTTATGGCCACCTCCGTCATCTGGGTATGTGTATCTCTGTTGTGCAGCTGTGTCATGTTAAGCAGGATGTGTGACCCCTTGCCGAGGATTGGCTGGCGCGAGACCTGCCTACTTCCTGGTTCCAGCCGGTGATCTGATTGGTGTGGCGTCTGGCAATCCCTCCAATCATCTACCGCCTTCCTCTATTTAAATAGCTGCCTACCTGTTGAACGAGCAGTTGTGATTTTGCCCTTGATCAATTTGCCTTGTGTATATTGTGCTCTACTGTGGTAAACCTGTTAAACTTCTGTAGAAGCTTTACTTTAGTGATTGATAAGTGTAAAATCTTCGTTTCCTGTGTTACCTTTATCTGAGAACTGTGGTAAGGAAATTGGGCAAGGATCTAGGTGGGGGTAACTGACACACACCGGACACCTGTAGATTGATTTTATGTTAGACACACTAGGTTTTAGAGGGTGCTGCTTACTTTGTTTTTTTGATTATTGATGACGGGTCAGAGTTTTGTTTAACTTGATTTTGAAGTAGTCAGTGGCTATCTCTCATTTTGGAGAGACCAAAATGTTTCTTTGAGTTAAGCAGCATCCAACAGCCCTTTTCCTGTTTTTCTTGTGAACCCTGCAAATAAATAACTTGCAATTTCACCAAAAAACATTCTGGTTCATGTTGCTTCCCTCTCCCCCACGAGCCGGGTCGTAACACCAAGGTATATATGATATATGATACGATAGAAAAAGGTCAAGAATGTGATTAAAACAATGAGTGGGTTTATTTACACTCTGACAGAAGCCAACTGAGTCTATTAAGACAAATGCATTACTAAGGCTGTCATTGTTAACATCCACATGAATATTAAAAGCACCCACAATAATTACCTTATCTGATTTAAGGACAAAACTAAAAACTCTGAGAATTCAGATAGAAAATGGTCCAGGAGCACGGTAGCAACGGTAGCTCGGCCAGTGCCTCGAGGAATGTGAGTATTAATATGACTGGGGTGGATTTAGACTAACATACTCTTCGTGGCACAGCCAGGTCTCAGTAAGACAAAGTAAATCAATATTATAATCTGATATTAATTAATTCACTAGAACAGCTTTAGAGGAAAGAGACCTGATGTTTAACAGTCCACATTTCAGTCTTTTATTTTGTGCTACTGAGGAGTTAGTTTTAATTAGGGACCGAGCCAGCAACCGGCAAGGTCCCTATTGTATTTGCTATGTTTCTTATTAGGGATCGAGCACTGACCAGTGCAAGACCCTATTGTTTCTGTAGGAATTATTAGGGATCGAGCACTGACCAGTGCAAGACCCTATTGTTCCTTAAGGAATTATTATTATTATTTTGTGCCTCTTTCACCACATATTTGACCCCCGCAGCATTCTCAAAAAGTCATGGAAATTTGCACAAAATTCAAATGTAGCGAAAATACCGATATGACATTGTCCCCGTGCACGGGCGCCGCCAAACGGCTAAGCCACGCCCCCCAGAATCAGCCCCCAAGACACGTAAGGCCCACATGTACGAAAATTGGTACGCATGTGTACGATGATAAAAGAAGCAGAAAAGTCTCAAGGACCCATACCTCAAACCCAACAGGAAGTCGGCCATTTTGGATTTTGTGGCCATTTTTGCGATTTGCACACGTTGTATTTGAACGAACTCCTTCTAGGGCATTTATTCCGTCAAACCTCGTGGATGTGGCGTGGCGTCCCGTGGCGTGCAATTTCGATCCTTCGCCATAAAAAGAGGGATTCGTAATAACTTCTGCGTACATGATCCGACTGCAACGAAACTTCACATGTTTTATAAGAGTCCCGCCCTGAACACGTCTATGTGATAATATTCAGTAATAGTCAGAGCGCCACCTAGTGGCAACAGGAAGTATCACGTTTTATACTTTCATGTTCTACTCCTAGCAGGATGATCAGATCCAGCTGAAATTTACTTATAAAATGCAAAACACATTGTTGATGATATGTGATGAGTGCGGTGAGGGGGCGTGTCTTTGGCGTGGCGGGAAATTTGATGTACCGCCACAAAACACGAATTTGCTAAAACTTGAGTGTACATTGTCCAATCGGCTCCAAACTTCACTTGTCTGATAAGAGTCCCGCCCTGAACATGCCTATGTGATAATATTCAGTAATAGTGAGAGCGCCACCTAGTGGTGAAAGGAAATATATATTTTTTCTTTTATATGTATCTCCCAGCAGATTGCCCAGATCCAGCTGAAATTCTTTCAGCAGTCCCTTAGGATGATGGTGAAGAGATGTCATAAATCTTGAGAATTTTTGTCGAACTTTGTTGCCATGGCGACGGGGCAAAAATCAGCTTTTCTGTTAACATTTGAACACCTTTTGGGGGGCTATACATGCCCGAACATTAATGAAATTTTGCACAAAATTCAGTCGTGGCAAACGCTAAGGTATTGTCTTGGTCCCGCGGATGGGCGCCGCCAAACGGCTAAGCCACGCCCCCCAGAGTCAGCCCCCAAGACCCGTAAGGCCGACATGTACGAAAATTGCTCTGCATGTGTATGATGATAAAAGAAGCAGAAAAGTCTCAAGGACCGATACCTCAAACCCAAAAGGGAGTCGGCCATTTTGGATTTTGTGGCCATTTTTGGCGATTTGCACACGTTGTATTTGAACGAACTCCTCCTAGGGCATTTATCGGACCGACTTCAGATTTGGACACAGCCATCTAAACACATTCACTATTCAAAGTTGTGCTATTCACATTATTCCGTCAAACATCGTGGATGTGGCGTGGCGTCCCGTGTCGTGCATTCTCGATCCTTCGCCATAAAAAGAGGGATTCGTCATAACTTCTGCGTACATGATCCGACTGCAACGAAACTTCACATGTTCGATAAGAGTCCCGCCCTGAACACGTCTATGTGATAATATTCAGTAATAGTCAGAGCGCCACCTAGTGGCAACAGGAAGTATCACGTTTTATACTTTCATGTTCCACTCCTAGCAGGATGATCAGATCCAGCTGAAATTTACTTATAAAATGCAAAACACATTGTTGATGATATGTGATGACTGCGGTGAGTGGGCGTGTCTTTGGCGTGGCGGGAAATTTTGATGTACCGCCACAAAACACGAATTTGCTAAAACTTGAGTGTACATTGTCCAATCGGCTCCAAACTTCACTTGTCTGATAAGAGTCCCGCCCTGAACACATAGTGATAGCGCCACCTAGTGGCAACAGGAAGTAAGTGCTGAGTGGCGATTTTGAGCCGATTTACGTGACATTTTCGTGTTGTGGTCCACGCTTGTTACGTCGGTGCTTGACGTGGCCGCTTCGGGTCGGCCACTAGGTGGCGCTACTATTTAGGAAAGTATTTTCACTTTTTGGTTACTTAATAACTTTTGCATGTTTTGTCGCACATTCAAAAAACTGATATCCACACGTTCGTTTAATGAAGCTGAATCTCTCCATATAGGCCCCGCCCACTTCCGCCTATAATTTTTTTTCGTTAGAGTGCTAAATGTCCTTAAAGTACCTTTTCGTGGTCCTCCTACACGCTTTGTCCGATTCGCACAACATTTTTCACCTAGCACATGGGGACTGCCCTGGCAAAAAGACTTATTTGAACATTTTTGAAATTTCAAAAAATAAGCGCGCTATAAAATTAAGTCTTCCTATAGATTTTTCGTCAAAAAAGGAAGAGGACCATTTCTCAACATTGGTATGTCCGATTGACATCAAACTTGGGTCCATAGTTCCACATGTCCTCCTTAGGCACCGTGCACAATTTCACTAGGTGGCGCTCTTTATATCTCTGCAATGGCACGTGTGATTAAGATGAAACTTGGTACGAAGCTTCCCCATGGCTCCCTGAGGCTCACTTAAAGAGGACAAAAAAATACGCCACTAGGTGGCGCTCTTTTGGCATGATAAATCACTGTGCGGAGACCGTAATAGTTATGAATATGAAATTCACAGGGCACGTGTAGAGTAGTGCCTGAAGCTCACATACCAAAAATCGTGTTTGTCGTGTGTGTAGCACCCCCTACAGGATAAAAAAACAGCAGCCCTGGCGCCACGTTTCACCGATATGTACGAAACTCGGTAGGCACGTGTAACATCCCGGGACGTACAAAAAAGCCTCTTGGACCCATACCCGAAACCCCACAGGAAGTCGGCCATTTTGATTTAAAGTTTCACTTTTGGCGAACTTTTCGCATTGTATTTGAACGAACTCCTCCTAGGAAATTTATCGGATATGCTTAAAAATTTGTGAGTACAGTCAAAAAATGGTTCTGATTAAAAGTTCTGCTATTTGTGCATGTACGTTGAAGGGCGTGTCCGTAGCGTGCCCTCAAAGTTGGCCATAGTGACTTCCGTGCGCATTTTCGGTGAATTTTTCGCCTTGTATTTGAACAAACTCCTCATAGGGAATTTATCGGATCTACTTCAAAATTGGCCAGTACAGTCAAAAAATGGTGCTGATTAAAAGTTGTGCTATTTGTGCATGTACATTAAACGGCGTGTCCGTGGCGTGCCCTCAAATTTGGCCATAGTGAATTCCGTGCGCATTTTCGGTGATTTTTTCGCGTTGTATTTGAACGAACTCCTCATAGGGAGTTTATCGGATCTCCTTCAAAATTTGTGAGTACAGTCAAAAAATGGTGCCGATTAAAAGTTGTGCTATTTGTGCATGTACATTAAAGGGCGTGTCCGTGGTGTGCCTTCAAAGTTGGCCAGGTTGGTTTTCTGGACACCACCTCGACAGCCAGCGGTGGAATGACGACATGCGGCTATACATGTCATCACTGGTCAGATTGGGCAGGGGTCCAGAGAAAACTACAGAGTCTGACATTGTTTTTGCATATGTACACACCCGACTACACATTAATTTTAGTGACCTCTGATTGGCGTAATCCGGTGTCATTACCGCCGACGTGAATAACTATCTTACTATATTAAACCAGAGTTGGTTTCTCAGCGGGTGTGTCGCTGAGTGGGGAAAATTTATTGGAAGCATGAACCTTGGTGGTGAACTGTGGGCTTCTGCAGCCTGGGCCTATGCTTCCTCCGAGCAGTCACCCAGCCTCCCTGGCTTCCCGGCTGCTCGGGAACCACCGGGGGACGGCTAGCAGAAGCTACCTTGGGTTGGCCCGCTAGCTAGCTATTGCGGCTAAGGATTTCTCTGTGGTGCAGTGCCGTGCCTCTAGTTTGCTGAGCCTCGCCTCCAGCGCAGTAAATAAACTACACTTAATACAGGTAGGCCTACCATTATCGCTAAAGGAGGCGGAGGATTTTTTTAGCGAAAAGTCGCTGAAGAAGGAAGTAGTTCCGAGTGCTTAGATAGAACTAGTCTACATTTAAATGTTAAGCGGGTAAAGGTACATACTTTTTAGCGTTCACAGGACAGAGCTACAGCAGCAAACACTGTACACAGGAGCAGGCAATAACCAGAAATGACTCAGTACGCTTACCGTTGCACGTCAGCACCTGAGCAATCTGGGGTGGGTCTCCAATCCAAACTAACTAACAGTAACTAAGTCAAAATTGAGTTTGATGAGATTCTGGCATTTGTTTTACTAAATTTTAAAAAATAAGTATGCAGAGGTGGGAAGTAACAAGTAACAACAACTCATTTACACTGCTCTCCACTTGTGGCTAGTGAAGAATCCAGCCACCCATAGCCACAGACATAGGGAGCACTGCTTTTTTTTCATGATCTTGGAGGAAAATTACGGAAAGAGCACAAACGGCTAGCAATGGTTTGCAATCTACAATCTATATCAAAGAGAAAGTTTTTGGTCCAAAAATCATTAATTGCAAAATATCCTTCCTTAAACACACATTCACACAGCGATGGCAAATCCCATCAAACAGAAATTAACTCATTCTTACACATTCACACACCGATGCACAGCATCTTTGGGGTTCAGTATCTTGCTCAAGGATACTTCGACGTGTGGCAGGAGGAGCCGGGGATCGAACCAAAAACTTCCCAATTAGGGGACGACCCGCTCTGCCTCTGCACCACAGCCGCCCCACAGTGTCTCTGTCCGTGAAAGCTTGTTGCCAGGCCAAATTAGCTTAGGTCACCAGATGGTTCAGAGCTGGCTGCAGTTCTGGGAAAATAACCAAACAAAAGCCCCACAAAACTGTTATATAATTAGTGGAAAACACAAATTATCAATTCAATTCAATTTTATTTGTATAGCACCAATTCATAACAGAAGTTATCTCAGGACACTTTTCAAATAGAGAAGAATGGACCAACCAAACACTGGATTGAGATAAGGCCTTTAGCGTTTTTCACAAATTTCACCTACATGGGAAGGGTGAGGCGAGTGCATTGGAATCTGCAACCACACCACTAGATGCCACTAAATCCTACACACTAATTCTTTAACAGTCTTACAAACATGAACACATCCTGCACCTTAGCTTGTTGAATGAAACAAAATGCAATTTCACTTGGACTTTAAAGTACACATGTATTGTCATTACCTAAAAAAATATGTAGTACATATGTAGGTAATACAAATATTTCATGTCAACAGGTTTCCCACATGTATATGGGGGTATTTCCCTATCTTTCTGGTGGTTGAGGCTGGCTTCCTATTGTTTGCACTGCAAAAACTCAAAATCTTGCCAAGTACATTTTTCTAATTTCTAGTCAAAATATCTCATCACACTTAATATAAGACAAAATCACTTAAAGAGCAAGATTTAAGTGAGATAAAGGAGCTTGTTTTTAGACAGTGCATCCTGAATATCTTGTTAAGTGAAACTGCCTTGAAAACATCTTGTTTTGAATCATATCTCAGATGAAACAAGCTTTTTTGACATGTCATAAGGTTTTTAAGCTGCTGTGTTATTTGTAAAAGATGAATTGTCTTGATTCAAGAAATAGACTTAACTTGACGATGCAACTCACAATGCACAGTACAGTGTGGCTATTTTTCATACATTTCCATCAAACCATGTCCATGTGATATGTAAAAAAGACAGAGGCAAAAGCTGGAATTATGTTTCCTTCTCTGTTCTGTTGCACTCTGGACATACTACACCACATTATTCCAAAATTAATAAGTACAAATAAATGCTGTCATCAATTACAGTGTTTGTCAGTGCTTTAAAAAATAAAAAAATAAAAATCGTCCCAAATACCCACACTCAATACAGACTCAAGAATGATGTTTGATGATGTCTGTGAGATCATACTTCAGTGGAATGTACTTGCTATTATTGAAGTTTACGTAGTAGTATGGTGTAGTATTCTGTTAAAAATGTCTCAATGAAATCATGAAAAGATCCATCCTTGCATGTCTGTGGCCTCTCATCAATCATTGCAATTGTTCTTGGATGTGATAGCAGCTGCTCCAAACTTTTCACCAGCGGTATATAATGAAAACAATGGTCCTTAATGGTAAGAACTCTGGAGTCTCCATGTTTCACATAACATACTGTTTGTTTTGTGACAACAATCTCTGGTTCAACTGGTTCTAACAGTTCTTTGATGGTCTTATCCTGCAAATGGGTGGAAGCAATTTGACAGAAAGGGTCAACAAACTGGTCAAATATCCCCATTGCATCACTCTTTAGTTGATCCAGGTCCCCAGAATGTCTCTCAATCATGTCGCTCATTTTCTGTTTTAGGTGCTCCAATAATGCGGCCTGATATTGCTGGACTCACGCACCATTTGGTTAACAGCTCTCTGGGAAGTAGTAAACAAACAAACAACAAAAAAATACTACATTATAAAATTCACATAAAACTGCAGTCGACATGCAAACTAACAGACACTTTTTTTTTTAATCCGATCCGATCACAAGTGGTACTGAAGAAGCATGTGGAGACACATTCTAATGTCAGGTGTTTCTCTGACATACCTTTAGCTGTCCACCTGTGATCGGATCAACCAAGATGCCAGGCCCCCCCCTGGCATCTTGGTTGTTACAGGGGTGTGTTGCATATGCGCATGTGTAAGTGTCCATGGGTGCATGTGTGCACATAAGCTTGGAGAGTCGCTTCGTCTAGCCTCTCAATCAGTGCCTCAGTTCACATGGTGTCATCGCGATAACACAGCAGGTTGCCATGGAGACGTCCCTGATCGGGTCCTAAACAGAGTCAACTATCAACAGGTGTCCGTGAGGGAAGGGAAGGAGGAATAGGGCAGAGCGTCTCACTGCAGCAATCTCCTGGAGGAGTTGTTCCAGCAGCGGCCTTGGCCAAGGCCGGTGCTACTGAGGGCCGGAATGCAGATTGTTTGGGTTAGGGCGAGTAGTCGCATTTCAATAGACATGACTTACTCTGTTTGTCCATTCTGGTCTTCAAATCGATTCATTCTACTTTGCAAAGCCGAAAACTTCTCCAAGATGTTATCCATGTTGCGGTTAATGACCACAGTCTGAGCACTAACAGCTCTATCCAAGATGTTTTCCATGTTGCGGTGTATAACCACCGCCAGTGCGCTGACAGCTCTTTCCAAGGTGTTTTCCATGTTGCGGTTTATACCCACAGTCTGAGCGCTAACAGCTCTGCTCACTCCATCAATCATGTCGGGCAGCTTCATGGGGCTTTGGACTGCTGACACAGTCTTCCGAATTTTCCGATACACCAGGGCAATGCCTAATCCAATAGCCTGTTATCATGGTTCCGAATATGTAGAGATCCTCGATGTCCTCTACGGAAAGAATCGCCAGGCACACGACCCTCCACTTCTCCCAGGAGTCCATCATGTAACCAGCGGCAAACGTTCCATCAGTGCAGACAGGTTCCCCCGAACCCGAGCTTCTCGTCGAGAAAATTCTGTCAATTGCGTTGAGAGACCAGTTGACCAATTCCATGATTTAAATGTGGAGAGCAATGCGGGGAGAGGCTCAAGACAGGACGAGACTTGAGAAGCAAAGCAGGAAAGATAAAGGAGACAGGAGGGAGAGAGAGATGCGTCCGCCTTCGTTGAGAGCAAGAAGAAGAAGCTTATTGCTTTTAAGCTTGCTACTAAAAATGAAATATAATTAATTGGAAAATCAATGGCATAAATTACTTGTGTCAGTCGATGGGTTTCTCTGGCTTGTAGAAGAAATGCAGTTGCATGTTTAGAAAGGTCAACATTCATGCGACCCTCTCCATCTTCTTTTGAAATTGAACATTCTTAAATAAATGTTACTGTTTTTTTTCAATGAAGTCTGGTAACTGAATTACATAACTAATAATTAAACCAAACAAATTAAACTAATAATCAAATAAGATATATACATTTGAACACATCATGATGACATTTTAGTTAACTTTGCCTAATAGTCATTTTACTGAGCCCACCTTGAACACATCATATGTAAACATCCTTCAGCCAAGGTGAGTTCATCACGACTGAGTCTCATATGTTTGCAATCAAATACAGGTTAATTGTTGCTCGCTGTAATGTAATGTCTGGTGACATTAGATCATAAGTGTACAATTTGTGGGGCGGTAGGCTGTGCTTGTCAACATAAATGTAACCATTAACTAGCCGATTTAAATCTCAGTAGGCTAGTTGTATTTGCATTACTGGTTCGATTACTCGTTACTGACAAAAGTAGTGGAATTACTGTAACGCATTACTTTCAACACTAAAACTAAAATTGAATTGAATTGAATTGAACACTCAAAGGTTTTTATTATGGTACATCATTTATTCAACAGTTTTTGGGTTGAGCCGGTTTCTTTTCTTGCTCACAATTTCTTCACATTTGCGGTTATAAAGTGTTAAAGGCGCTCAAATTCAAAACTGTCTCAACCTGTCACCTGTCAGAATCGAGACGAGGCAGTGCCAGTGAATCGCCTGATTGAACCGCGAACCAGTCAGGTGATTCATTCAGGCAATGAAGCAGTTGCTGCCTATGTCACGTGATTTTTTTCCCACCAAAGCAAGCTTTGAAGCAGTGGTTCTATGGAATTGTAGTTCAGGGTTTGAAGCACGTATCAAAGCTTCAGTGTCGCATTGCCATCACTACTTTTTAGTTCACATCGCACACAACCTTTGAATGTTATCGACGTTTCAATGTGTTTTCAGTGTTTATTGTGTATCGTTGCAGCCGAGCAGAGACAGCGAGGCGAGGAGCTAACGAACGCTAGCTAGCTAAGTCAGCTAACAGCATGGAAGGAATGCAGAGGCCTAATTGAAGCTAAATAAAAAAGAAGCTAATTGCTTCCTGGCGCTGCTCCACATGTGACCCGCTACAGCAGCACTGTGGGCCTCAAACTCTTTCTCCCATTTGCTCCTTCTGTCACCTGTTGTGTGAAGTGTTATGTGTGATTGGTGAACTGTAGGAACTGAATTGCGCTTTGGGGATAATGTTGTATATTATGTTGTGTTCAGACCAAAAACAAAGTGAATTTTCGCTTCCCATTACTCGCAACATTTGTTCCCGCTAAATTCATAAACTGTGAAGACTAGTCAACTAATGGACTAATGACAATTGTTGGTCACTAGGAAAATTCTTAGTTGGTGGCAGCTCTAGTTATACTAGTAACGTCTATATGACATACAACAGCAGCCAATGAGGTATCTACATTTCTATACTAAGCTGGTAGACTCATTCAGTTTAATTTCTAGGGCACTGTTTCATCTTGCTATGTTTGTCTTCCGATGTTTTCATAACTGTAAACATCGCAGAGACAATGATGAGCACCCTGTCTCATGAAGACTTGCGGGATCTTTTCCCAGGCCCAGAAAACTTTTTACGGAGAAAAAAAGTTAGTTGATGTAAGCGATTTCACCCTAAAATGGAACATTGCTTATTTATGCGTGTGCAGAGCTGTCAATGCTACATTGCATTTTGTGTTGTCACAAAAACAAAAATGTTGCTTTTTGCAGTAGTTCATTATTTTTTATTTTACAGGAGTCTGGCCAAGAACACTCAAAATTATCGGGCAGTTCCTCCTTTAATGCGTCACCCATGCGACAGACATCCACTCCTGTGAACGCAAGTCCTGCAAAGTACACAACCCCTGGAAAGGTTGTGAAGTTATCCTTTCCAGAATATGTATTGCACACTGACACAGAACTCGAGCAAGTACGACAACAGTACTTTGAGTTGTCGAAGAGAGGTGAGCAGTGCAACTGCCAGATGTCAAAGGAGCTCAGATGCCGGCTCATTCTAAACACCATGACCAGTATGATTGCAATCCTGAGGGCAAAGGGGGATGGAGAATCACACAGATACCCATCAAATCCAGAAATTAAAGCAATGTCAAAGAGAATAGTACTGTACTACCCCATGCTGCAGGACCAAGGCCTCCATACATGGGTAAGTGAAATGCATCCAGTTGATGTTGGACATTTTTAGTAGCGATTTGAAAAATTGATTAAATGTCTTGTGCAGGTCACTGTGTACACACAGCTATACAAAATATTGCAAAATGTGAGATCCCCCCAAAAAAGAACTCAAGATGGGAGACATTCAAAGAGGTGAGTTGTAACTAATGATTATTTTCAGCAAAGATTCATCTGTTAATCATTTTCAAGGTTAATTGATCAGTTGTCTGGTCAATATAAAGTCCAAGGTGATGTCCTCAAAAGTCTTGTTTGGTCCAAAACCTGAAGATATTAATTTCACTGTCATAGAGGACTAAAGAAACTAGAAAATATTCACATTTGAGAAGCTTAAATCATATTTGGACATTAAAAAAAAAACAAAGAAAAAAAAGAAAAATGACTCAAAATGATCAATCATGTCAATGTCCTGGGTCATCTGTCTCTAGTGTTTCCTCACTTCCTGTTTTTAATGAGTTCTCTTATTTTAGTGTTTGATTACAAAGTAATTGCTTTGGATGTGTGTGGAGGATATTGCTTTTTATTATGAAGCACTTTGTGTTACATTTTGTTTGTATGAAAAGTGCTATACAAATAAAGTCAGATGAATTGGTTGATTTAGTAGTTGACAACTAATTGATTAACTGACTAATCTTTGCAGCTCTACATAGAGGCGCAATCATTCTGGATCGGTCCACAGAAGGAAGTGGCAGCCCAGGCTCAGACAGTAAAGAAAGTGAGTTTCAACTTTGCATTTTACATATTTGCCCTTGTGAGGTATTTATATCTTAGGTAAACTAATAAACCCACTTTATTGGTCAAGATCACAGTCCTGACATGACAGAAGTAAAAGGCTTTAAAATGGACATCAGATAATAGGTATTTACACTACATTTGTACTGTTTTATTATCAATTTACAATTTTTAACATTATTCTGGTATTAATAAAAAGCTGGTATTGTATCATTTTGAACAGCTGGGTACAGCAGTACCTTTTAGTATCAGTCTACTATTATATTACTATCTACTATTACTACTACTTATGTATTTAAAACCCATGTGTCTCATTAGTGGCATTTTTGCTCTTTTTAATTGAATGTAATTTTTGGTTCCAAAATACCAAAATGATTCTTAAAGTATATTATCCTATCAGAAATATGTCTGTGTTATGTGTTGAAGGAAAAAGAAGATCCCAAAGCCTACCTGAAGAAGCACCCTCTGCCCTGTCCAGTCCTGATGGTGAGTTTGTCCAACTGCCGCATAATTCAATTCAATTCAATTCAATTCAATTTTATTTGTATAGCGCCAATTCATAACAGAAGTTATCTCAGGACACTTTTCAAATAGAGCAGGTCTAGACCGAACTCTTTAAAACATTAATTACAGAGACCCAACAGTACTACCATGAGCAAGCACTTGGCGACAAGGGCAAGGAAAAACTGCCTGTTAAAAGGCAGAAACCTAGGACAGATCCTCCGGCTCTAGGTGGTTGGTCGTCTGTCTCAACCAGTTGGGGTGAGAGAGAGAGAGAGAGAGAGAGAGAGAGAGAGAGAGAGAGAAAGAGAGAGAGAGAGAGACACACAGACAGACAGGTGCACAGCAACAACAGTATTGGCAATGGCAATCTAGCAGGACCATGGCAGGAGGCTCCACCAGGATCGATAAGAACCTGCGAGACGAGAAAGCACAAGAACTCCGGGGAAGAAGTGAAGTTAGTAACATGCATTAATGGAACATGAATGAGTGCAGAAAGAGAGAGGAAGGGAGGAGCTCAGTGCACCATGGGAAATCCCCTGATAGTCTAGGCCTATAGCAGCATAACTAAAGGATGGTTCAGGACTCACCTGATCCAGCCCTAACTATAAGCTTTATCAAAGAGGAATGTCTTAAGCCTACTCTTGAATGTGGTGAGGGTGTCTGCCTCCCGAACCACAACTGGAAGCTGGTTCCACAGGAGAGGAGCTTGGTAACTGAAGGCTCTGGCTCCTGTTCTACTTTTAGAGACTATAGGAACCACAAGTAGCCCAGCATTCAGAGAACATAGTGTTCTAGTGGGGTAATAGGGTACTATATGAAGGGGCCTGACCATGAAGAGCTTTATAGGTGAGGAGGAGGATTTTAAATTCTATTCTACATTTTACAGGGAGCCAATGCAGAGAAGCTAGTACAGGAGAGATGTGATCTCTTTTTCTCGTTCCTGTCAGTACTCGTGCTGCAATGTTCTGAATTAATTGGAGCGTTTTAATGGACGTATTGGGGCAACCTGATAATAAAGAGTTGCAGTAATCCCGCCTTGAAGTAACAAATGCATGGATTAGTTTTTCTACATCTGTCTGTGATAGTATATGTCTAAGTTTTGTAATATTACGTAAATGAAAGAAAGAGTCCTAGAGGTTTGCTTTATGTGGGAGTTAAATGACAAATCCTGATCAAAGATAACTCCAAGATTCCTGACAGTGGTGCTAGAGGCCAAGGTAATGCCATCTAGAGTAACTATAGCTTTAGACAGTGAGTCTCTAAGGTTTTTGGGGCCAAGAACAAGAATTTCGTTTTTTTTCTGAGTTTAACATCAGAAAAATGCAGGTCATCCAGGATTTTATGTCCTTAAGACATGTTTGTAATTTAGATAATTTATCAATTTCATCGGGCTTGATCGATAGATATAACTGCGTATCATCTGCATAACAGTGAAAGTTAATGGAGTGATTCCTAATAATGTTGCCTAAAGGGAACATATATAAAGTAAATAGTATTGGTCCAAGTACAGAACCTTGTGGCACTCCATGACTAACTGTAGTATTTATTGATGATTCATCGTTAACATGTACAAACTGTAAGCGATCTGATAAATATGACTTAAGCCAGCTTAGTGCGGCTCCTCTAATGCCAATTTGATGCTCAAGTCTCTGTAAAAGAATATCATGGTCAAGGGTGTCAAATGCAGCACTAAGATCTAATAATACAAGTACAGAGACAAGTCCATTGTCAGAAGCAATCAGAAGGTCATTATTAACTTTAACCAGAGCTGTCTCTGTGCTGTGATGAACTCTAAATCCTGACTGAAAATCCTCAAATAAACTATTGTTATGTAGAGAGTCACACAACTCTTTAGCGACTACTTTCTCCAGAATCTTAGAGAGGAAGGGGAGGTTAGAAATCGTTGGCTAAAACCCCTGGGTCAAGAGTGGGCTTTTTAAGAAGGGGTTTAATTACAGCTACTTTAAAGGACTGTGGTACATATCCTGAAAATAAAGAAAGATTAATCATATCCAGTAAAGAAGTGCCAATTAAGGGAACAACTTCTTTGAGCAGCCTAGTTGGGATTGGGTCTAATAGACAGGTTGATGGCTTCGATGAAGAAATGATTGAAGTTAACTGATGAAGATCGATAGCAGAAAGACAGTCTAAATATATATATAAGTTTACATTAGCAAAAGTCCCTGAACTTGGAGAGCCACTGATAACTGTTGATTGGTGATTCATTTTCTCTCTAATAGTAATAATTTTATTAAAGAAGAAGCTCATGAAGTCATTGCTACTTAAGTTTATGGGGATATGTGGCTCAATAGAGTTGTGACTCTCTGTCAGCCTGGCTACAGTGCTGAAGAGGAACCTAGGGTTATTCTTATTTTCTTCTATTAGTGCTGAATATTAGGCTCCTCTGGCATTACGGAGGGCCTTTCTATAAGTTTTAAGATTATCTTGCCAAATTGAGCGATATTCTGATAATTTGGAAGAGCGCCATTTCCTTGCAGATTTCCTAGCTATTTGTTTTAACTGGCGGGTTTGGTGGTTGTACCACGGTGCTAGTCTCCTATGTTTTAATAATTTCCTTTTTATAGGAGCGATAGAGTCTAATGTTGATCATAGTGAGCCTGCAGCACTATCGACAAGATTATCAATTTCAGAGGGACTAAAGTCGTTATAGGACTCTGTTAAATTCATGGCTTATAATCTAATAGTATGAATTCAAAAGTTAATAAATAATGGTCAGATAGGAAAGGATTATGTGGGAAGACTATTAAATGTTCAATATCAATGCCATATGATAGAACAAGGTCAAAAAACAATGAGTTGGTTTATTTACACTCTGACAGAAGCCAATTGAGTCTATTAATGATATAAATGCGTTACTAAGGCTGTCATTGTTAACATCCACCTGAATATTAAAATCACCTACAATAATTACTTTATCTGATTTAAGGACTAAACTTGATAAAAACTCTGAGAATTCAGATATAAAATCAGAGTATGGTCCAGGAGCGCGGTACACTATAACAAATAGAACTAGCTGCAGTGTTTTCCAGTATGGGTGAGAAAGACTAAGAACAAGGCTTTCAAATGAATTATAATTTAGTTTAGGTTTAGGGTCCATTAAAACGCTCAAATCATATATGGCTGCGACTCCACCTCCTCGGCCAGTGCCACCCCCACTACACGCATAACTGTGTGTAGTGGGGGTGTGCGCATCTTTGTAGGGGTGTACTTGTGTGCGTACATGCAATTGTATGTGATTGCATGACCATATGAGTTTCGAGCAAATAGTTCTCATGCATTTATTATACAAAAAATGATTTGATTTTTTAAAATGGCATTTGAATGGTTAAATTTCCAAAAATGTATAGGTATTGGTAGTTAAGATCAAGGCTGATATTTGTTAAAAGATTTAATTCCATGAAAGTTTAATCTAATATTAATGTATGATTTTTATGGCAGTTCTTTGACATATTTTTTGTCATACAACAACATGAGATGAACTTTTTTTAAACTGAGGCATATTAATTATGTATTTTTGTGTCTTACAGCTAACAAGTCTGCAGATGTTGACAGTCCAGACACCTACAGTCCAACGACCTTGGCCAAGCACAACAAGACCCTACAAACTTTTTAAAAAAAATCCAAACCACCAGGATGTCTCTCATGTCTTGGATTTGGAATTTGTAGCCAGAAGAGCATTCATTGATTCAAATACCGTTTGCAAGGAGGTGAGACACAAGAAGGTTCTAGAAGCATATCCTTGTTTCAAGGACGTTGGACATGTAAGTCATTATTGACTGTGTATGATTAAAACCATGGCATCACACACCATGGCAAGTAGTGTAGACACAATGTTTAAAATACCAATTTCCTCTTAAATTATATATTCAAATGTCTGTATTGGTATATTTGATATTTCATAGGTGATCGAGGAGCTTCAATGCATTTTGGATGAGGATAATACTTCATTCATAATTCATCTATGAATTGAAGGGAAGATGGCATGACTTCTGCCAGAAGGTGCAGTTTTTTGGTGTATGGAAAAAGGCGCTGAAACCCCCAATGAGAATGGTAAATGGACCTGTACTTGTATAGCGCCTTTCTAGTCTTCCAACCACTCAAAGCGCTTTTACACTACTTGCCACATTCACCTTTTCACACACATTCACACAGATGGCCATCGAACAGAAACTCACATTCATACACATGCACAGCATCGGGAGCAATTTGGGGTTCAGTATCTTGCTCAAGGATACTTCGACATGTGGCAGGAGGGGCCGGGGATCAAACCAACAACCTTCCGATTAGTGGACGACCTGCTCTGCCTCTGAGCCACAGCCTCCTGGACAAAGGTAGGGAATGCTGTTTTGGTGTTATTAGTGAATAGGGTTTAGGGTGGCCCTTCAGGCATGTTAATTGTCAAGTACATGAGCTAGTGTTATGTCGTCCGTCTTTTTCATCTATGATGGCTATCCCATTATTTTATAATGTTTTTTTTTTTTTTTTTTAAGCATTGTGTCCGTTGTGATCCTTTCGATCAGATTTGACCTTGTGCACTTTGTCCAAGTGTTTAAGTAATGAATCTTTTCCTGTACAGATGAACAGGCTCTTGAGATCCTACGTGTGCCGCCATCACTGTTCCCCTCCACGTCTGCTCCTCCAAAGAGGGTACGAGATGCGAGTGAGGCTCTGGTGCATGTTCTCGAGGTGAGCTTTGTAAAATGTTGCAGGATCATTTTGACTGCAGTATCGGAAAAAAATATAACTGAAGGTGCTGCCCCTGACGACTCCCAATGTATTTCCTATTCACATACTGTATGTTCTAAGTCTTCAAAGACACCTAAAACATTTGTTTTTAGAAAGAGGATTTTCACTGGGTAGATGTCACAGTATGAATAAAAATGGGTGCATTACATGGTAGCAGGTTTTATCACCCTAATGATAACCAAGCAAGACTAGCCTAGCCTTGGTTTTTAGTTCTTTGGGAAGGTTAGAAGTGTGTACAGTAAATGCATTGGGGGTAGTTAAAAACAGCACTTTCAGATGGAGCTTTCTCAGTACTGTAACTTTTGTCAGAATTTTGCTTTGTAAAGTTATGTGTTTGTAAACAACCCTCTACCCTAGGTTCCAAATGACCAAAATGCATTATCCTGACAGAAGGATATCTGTGTTATGTGTTACAGGAAACAGAAGACCCCAATTCCTACTTGAAGAAATGCCCTCTCTCCTGCCCAGTCCTGATTGTCAGTCCGTCCAAATGCCTCCTAGCGGTAGGAGATGTGGCAATAACCACCTTTCCAAAAGACAAGCTTACCAAGAGTGCTTTATACCTTATGGCCTACTATTATACCCTACACCTGACTTATCCAAAGTGTGTAGCCACTCTGCTTTCAGTCATACAGACGGAGGTCCTCTTAGACAAAATCCATGTGAGAGATCTCACATCGTCTTACAAGAAGAGCATAGCTGAGTGGAAAGCTTTTATTGGCCAATAAAACCAGTGGTCAGATATGGTGTAGGATAGCACTTCCTCTCTCCCTCTAAGGATACTACAGTCCATGTTCATTGCTATTGATTCTTGGTCAGAATTTGGCTAAGTTAGCCCAGCCAATATGCTGATATCCTGTGATGTGATGTAATATTTTGTGTGTGTTGATTGCATAATTCAGTGAAGATTCTGCTTAGTTTTAAGTTTATTTTAACTTTTCAGTTAACATTGAGTTTAAACAATTCATTGTTCAACAGATGCAGTCACTAATTTAGGCGCATCTACTGTGAAAGAGTAAATTGACTAAGCAGTTAGGTTGGGATAAAAGTGAACATAGCGGTATCGGTTATTGTCCAGTTGAGTTGTAAAATATTAACATATTGGATATCGGCAAAAAGTCCAGTATGGTGCATCCTTAATGATGATGTTACAATGGTTAATGGTGTATTGAGGGACTAGTTGTTCATGTAAGCCCAGAACCTTTAATTTGAATGTTACAATATTAAGCATTTGTATTAGGAATCAATGTCACAGGTGGAGCAGTTTTAGTGTGCCTAGTGTGTCTATATGCTTTAAGTGTGCCTGTGTAAAGCACAGATTTTGTACGTGTATTGAGGGGCACATTGGTCAGATGTTTGGACCTGACCTTAACTCACTCACATATTTGGCATGTTCTGCTATGTTTTCATATTGAAGTTCCATAAATACTGTGAGCCAAAATGTTGAGAAAAATAAAGCTGTTTCCCTTTTATGCAGTCCTCCGGGACTTTTTGCTGTTTAAATTAAAAAAAAGTTGGTTAAATGCAAGACTAGTTTTCCTTTTTTCTGTCTTATAAGAAGTAGTTAATGTCTTTAATCTAGTAGGTGAATCTCTTGAATCTAGAACAGTATTACTTTTGTAGAGCTTACAATAAGGTAAATACACTTGAGATGATGACAGGATGGTAAATTACGGCTTTTTATGGCAAAAGAGCACTGCCAAATACGAGTCAGGAATGCTAACTTCAAGACATTTTGTCTTAAAATGCCAGTTTCTAATCTCATTTCAAGTAGGTGGTGGATTTAAATCTAGAAAAGTGTAACAATTATAGAACTAAAAATTAGTTAAATACACTGAAACAAACAGGATGACAAAAAAAATGCTACTTTTGAGGGGAAAATATTTTTCAGCATCACAAGCTTATGAGACACAAAACATCACAATACTAGTAAAATATAGCTAAAAATTAGTTTTCCCAGCTAATTTCAAGATCACTCTTATCTTATAACGCTTAAATATGTCTTATTTCAAGAAATCTTACCAAGAGAATTTTCACTTGTTCCATTGGCAGATTTTTTTGCTTATTTTTGGAGTGGCCTTTTTTCCAGTGTGGGGGATTTTGACAGGGTTCATTTGAGGTCCTTGCACAAAAAAAATCTCAGAGTAGAGCAGAAATCCGAGAGCAGAAGTTTTGCGAGTGCACATAATCAGCATGAGTGCAAGTGCAGAAAATCTGTGCAAGCAACAATATATCTGAGTGCATGCACACAGTTTGAACACAAGCAAAGCAAATCTGAGCACGAGCAGGGGTTGCTTGAGGTTATCTATGATTATCTATTGTTGTTGTTTCCACTTCAACCTCTTTTGTCATTGAGACGTTCACATAGCTTGCCAACCAACTTGTCTGTATGTATGCAGAGTGTGGCCATATTTGCTTAAGATTTTTCAAGTCTGTTTTTTGTTTTGTCTTGAGATTATGACTTAAAGGCCAGCTACATGATATTTAAAAGAACAACAAACTTCACCACAAGTGATAAATTCATTTTTTGACATTGAAAAATGTTACTGTTACAGCCTTGTTTGGTACCTTATAGCTGATGGTGGCCAATGGTAGCAAATGCAGGCAAATTTCAAGTAGATATTGTTTCGTAACATTGAGTCCGTTTTTTTTTTTCCTTTATGATTTTACTTCTCTACATGTGCTACTGTTAACTAGTTTTCAGCATTTACCATTATCCCGTAATTGACACCTGTTTACACTATCTTGTTATCTCAAGATCACAAATTATGTTGTTGAGGTCTTCCTTTTCATCTTTAAGACCGTCATCCAAAATGTAATGTTTTTATAGTCTTCAGATCATAACTTAATTATGTCAATATCTCTAGATTAAAATAAAACAATTCAACAATATGAAAATACAGAATAAATATAGAAGCCATTAGTTACAGATTACAGTCAAACTCAAGAAAATGCATTGTAGTCTGGTCTGCTGTAAGTGAAGATATAATTTATCTTTGAGCATGGAATCTAATTTTGATCTTTGGAACAGTGTATGAAAAATAATCTAGGCTCAGTGATCCACCAGGTCTGAAGGTTTAACCACTTCTTACGGTGTTCTTCAGTGATGGACTTCGGTGACATATTAATAGGTGCTTATATATGTTTCACTGAAGGTTAGGCATATAGTTGTAAGGGTTGAGGATAGAGGTGGATGCTGTCCTAATTTGTATGTGTAAATGTGTGTGTGTGTGTGTGTGTGTGTGTGTGTGTGTGTGTGTGTGTGTGTGTGTGTGTGTGTTTTTATAAAACCCTCCTGTCACATATTGTTATCATAGTCCCCAATCATCCTCCAAGTGTTGGACGCTAGGAATCAGAATCAGAGAATCAGAATTGGGTTTATTGCCAAGTAAGTTTTTACATGTACAAGGAATTTGTCTTGGTGCATTAAAATCACACAAATATAAAGTGCTTTTTAAAATATAAATAAATAAAGATAAGGATAAAGTTAGAAAGATGTCATTATCTTGTGGACAATCGTGATGGCAGGAACAGGTCTTGATGAACATCATCTTCTTAGTGAAGACATCTCCTTCTGGACAGTGGAACTTGGCTATAATGGTGGTGCTTGGTGTACAGCAACGACTGTCTAGGCAGGTACCACAGAACTTTAGTTTGTACAGCCTGGTGCTGGAGCATAGTCATTGTACTTGGATTATATTACTTGTGGTTGTAAGTATGTAGCCTATAGTATAATATAGTATAGAAACAGCCCTTCCACTATTATTATTATTTTTTTCCTCTGTGTGGAGGTACAATTCAATTCAATTCAATTCAATTCAATTTTATTTGTATAGCGCCAATTCATAACAGAGGTTATCTCAGGACACTTTTCAAATAGAGCAGGTCTAGACCGAACTCTTTAAAACATTAATTACAGAGACCCAACAGCACCACCATGAGCAAGCACTTGGCGACAAGGGCAAGGAAAAACTGCCTGTTAAAAGGCAGAAACCTCGGACAGATCCTTCGGCTCTAGGTGTGTGGTCGTCTGTCTCGACCAGTTGGGGTGAGAGAGAGAGAGAGAGAGAGAGAGATAGAGAGAGAGAGAGACAGAGAGAGAGAGAGAGCGAGAGACAGACAGACAGACAGACAGGTGCACAGCAACAACAGTATTGGCAGTGGTTATATAGCAGGACCATGGCAGGAGGCTCCACCAGGATCGACAAGAACCTGCGAGACGAGAAAGCACAAGAACTCCGGGGAAGAAGTGAAGTTAGTAACATGCATTAATGGGACATGAATGAGTGCAGAAAGAGAGAGGAAGGGAGGAGCTCAGTGCACCATGGGAAATCCCCTGATAGTCTAGGTCTATAGCAACATAACTAAGGGATGGTTCAGGACTCACCTGATCCAGCCCTAACTATAAGCTTTATCAAAGAGGAATGTCTTAAGCCTACTCTTGAATGTGGTGAGGGTGTCTGCCTCCCGAACCACAAATGGAAGCTGGTTCCACAAGAGAGGAGCTTGGTAACTGGCTCCTGTTCAACTTTTAGAGACTATAGGAACCACAAGTAGCCCAGCATTCAGAGAATGTAGTGTTCTAGAGGGGTAATAGGGTACTATGAGCTCTTTAAGATATGAAGGGGCCTGACCATGAAGAGCTTTATAGGTGAGGAGGAGGATTTTAAATTCGATTCTACATTTTACAGGGAGCCAATGCAGAGAAGCTAGTACAGGAGAGATGTGATCTCTTTTTCTAGTTCCTGTCAGTACTCGTGCTGCAGCGTTCACAACCCCCTAACCAAACCGTATACATTAACTCCCCCTCCTAAAACATTCATCTACCACACTACAACCAGTGTCTGGTTTGTTGTTCTACTGTAAAAACATGACGGTTCAACATGGTGCACTCTCCAGAAGGATACCGACACAGTCAGTAGATAAAAATGGCTCATTTTGGTCATGAAAACACGATTCCTAAATGAATTGTTGTATTGAATGAATGTTTACATTCCACCACAGGCCAACATGCAGGAGGCACAGTGCATGCTCGCCGACCAGATACTGTGTGTGGAGCTCACTAACCCGGACTCTTTAGTTATTGTCCTTGGTGACTTTAACAAAGGAAACCTAAGTCACAAACTTCCAAAATATAAACTGTTTATTTATTGCACGACCAGAGAGAAGAATATACTGGATCACTGTTACACTACAGTCAGCGGAGCTTATCACGCCATCCCCCGCGTCGCACTGGGCCTCTCTGACCACGTCATGGTCCACCTGATTCCTTCATACAGGCAGAAATTAAAGCTCTGCAAACCTGGCGTGTTTGGACTCTACTGACTGGGATGTGTTCAGGACTGCTACTGAAAGTCTGGATGAGTACACAGAGGCTGTGACATCATATATCAGCTTCTGTGAGGACTGCTGTGTACCATCACGCACCAGGGTGAGTTACAACAACGACAACCCTGGTTCACAGCCAAACTCATTCTGCTACGGTTGCAGAAGTAGCAAGCGTTCAGGAGTGGGGACAGGGACAAGTTTAAGGAGTCAAAGTACAAGCTTAGCAAGGCGGTGAGAGAAGCTAAACAACAGTACTCTGAGAAACTTCAACATTAGTTCTCAGCCAATGACTCTGGTTCTGTCTGGAAGGGGCTCAGACTACAAGCCCAAACCCCCCCACTCCATCAATGACCTACGCCTGGCAAACGAGCTGAATGAGTTCTACTGCCGCTTCGACAGACAAAGGAGCAGTCCTGACACCTTCCCCCGTGACACCCCTCACCAGCCCCACCTCATCAGTCCCTACCCCCCCCAGCCCAGCAGGAGCTGGGGCCACTTCACAGCTTCACACCTCTGTGTGACCACAGCAACGACTCTCTACCTCTCTACCTCCAAGAGAGGGACGTCAACAGACTCTTCAAGAGGCAGAACCCCCGCAAAGCAGCCGGACCAGATTCTGTCTCTCCATCCACCCTGAAGCACTGTGCTGACCAGCTGTCTCCGGTGTTCATTGACATCTTCAACACCTCTTTGGAGATATGTCATGTGCCAGCCTGCTTCAAAGCATCCATCATCATCCCTGTCCCCAAGAAAGCAAGGACCACAGGACTAAATGACTACAGACCTGTTTCCCTCACCTCTGTGGTCATGAGGTCTTTTGAGCGCCTTGTGCTCTCCCATCTGGAAGCCATAACGGACCCTTTCCTGGACCCCCTGCAGTTCGCCTACAGAGCCAACAGGTCTGTAGACAACGCAGTAAACATGGCCCTGCACCTTACCCTCCAGCATCTGGACTCCCCAGGAACCTACGCCTACGTTTGTGGACTTCAGCTCTGCGTTTACGCCATCATCCTTGCTCTGCTACAGGACAAGCTCTCCCAGCTCACTGTGCCTGACTCCACCTGCAGGTGGATCACAGACTTCCTGTCTGACAGGAAACAGCACGTGAAGCTGGGGAAAAATGTCTCTGAGTCCCAGACCATCAGCACCGGATCCCCTCAGGGCTGCGTTCTTTCTCTTCTGTTCTTCTCCCTGTATACTAACAGCTGCACTTCCAGTCACCAGTCCGTCAGGCTCCTGAAGTTTGCGGATGACACCTCCCTCACTGGGCTCATCTCTGGTGGAGATGAGTCTGCCTACAGATGGGAGATTGACCATCTGGTGACCTGGTGCAGTCAGAACAACCTGGAGCTAAACGCTCTAAAAACAGTGGAGATGGTTGTGGACTTTAGGAAGAACCCAGCCCCACCCGCCCCGATCATCCTGTGTGACTCCCCAGTTGACTCTGTGGAGTCCTTCCGCTTTCTGGGTACCATTATCACCCAGGACCTCAAGTGGGAGCTGAACATCAGCTCCCTCACCAAGAAAGCCCATTAGAGGATGTACTTCCTGCGGCAGCTGAAGAAGTTCAACCTGCCAAAGACGATGATGGTGCACTTCTACACCGCCATCATCGAGTCCATCCTCACCTCATCCATCACCATCTGGTATGCTGCGGCCACTGCCAAGGACAAGGGCAGACTGCAGCGTATCTGTACGGTTTTATTAAACTAAATCACACCGCACGGGGTGCGTTTGACCGGCGAAACAGTGTCACACTCAGCTCCGACACTCAATCTCTGTCTTTTCCACGTGTTTATTTCTTTTTACCAGCAACTCCACACATGCTTTTCTTTTAGCACTTAAACAGTGATCGTGCCGTCAGCAGGTAATCAACTGGAAAACACAAAATATAAACAACATCGCTACATTAATGGCACGGACATATTTATGATATTTAACTCAAGTTACAAACACTTTGTATACATATTAACTCACCAGCTCGGCTTCACCAGTCAAACCGAAGCACAGCAAGTAAGAATAATCACAGAGAAAAAAAATTACAAGGTGGACTGCTGCTGCTAGAGGGCGCTATGAACTCCCAACATTATAAAATAGTAGGAGACAACATAACATATTTGAAAATAGATGAACTTCACACAGTATCATTCGATCAGCTGAGAAGGTGATCGGCTGCAATCTGCCATCCCTCCAGGACCTGTATGCTTCTAGGACCAGGAAGCGTGTAGGTAAGATTGTGGATGACCCCTCCCACCCCGGTCATAATCTCTTTGAGATACTTCCCTCTGGCAGGAGGCTGCGGTCCATCAGGACTAAAACGTCTCGCCATAAAAACAGTTTCTTCCCGTCTGCAGCTGGCCTCCTTAACAAGGCCCGGATTACCCACTGTCATTGACTCTTATACCCACCCTGTATATAAAGTATGCATTACTTTAATGCACCCACGTTCTTCTTCTTTGTGATTTTTGTGTGATTTGAATAATTGTATATTTGTATATTTGTATTTGTATATGTGTATATTTTATGCACCAACTGCACCAGGTCACATTCCTCGTAGGCGTAAAAACTTGGCAATAAACAAAATTCTGATTCTGATTCTGATTCTGAATTATACACTTATAAAACATACCTTTGAATATTATCTTCCATTTCTGCCAATAGAGCCTACTAAATTTTACAAACTGGACCTTTGGGTCACAAGGAGTCATTATCTACTACAAACCACTCTCTCTGCTGGTACACATATCTGGACAAATTCTGTGTGCTCTCATGCCTGCTTTCTTTTAGTGCCCATGTTAACCAACTGGTCTGTTCACATGAAAATCTGGCAGATAAAACACACCAATAATCTAGCTAACACTTTACAATAAGGGCCACAAAGTAGTTACCAAGGAAGAAATGAGGAATAAATGAGCAACTAACTGCTAGGGAACCATTCATTAATGAGTAACTCATCTTCAGATTTTATAGCATAGCTAATGATTAATCAATGATTAGTTAATTAAAAAACGAGTGAGTAACAAATCAGGAATGACTTGATAATAGGTACTTACCTATTAATTCCTTATGGATGACTATAAGTAGATAATGATCTGTTACTAGAGAACAGACTATATTAATAAATTAGAAGGTAATGATAAGTTCATGAATACCTATGAATCTATCATAATGACTCTGAATGAGCTGGTGAACGGCACAAAACTAGTAATGACTCATTTATTAGGGCGACCGCTGGAGGTCCCTATTGTTTTTGCTCGATTTCTTCTTACCTATTATTTTTAGCCCCCTTTGACTGCATTTTCGCCCCCCTGAACATATACGAATACTAAATTTTATTTGGCAAAGGTGTCAGGCCTGGTGAAAATGGGGATATTAGATGCGTCGCCTTCGGGTCTGCCACTAGGTGGCGCTACTATTGAGAAAAGTATTTTGACTTTTTGGTTACTTAATAACTTCTGCATAGTTTGTCGCACATTCAAAAACCTCCTATATCCGCCTATAATTTTTTTCCATTAGAGTGCGAAATGTCCTTAAACTACTTTTTTGTGTTCCTACTACACCCTAAGTCCGATTCGCACCAAATTTTTTCACCTAGCATCTGGGGACTGCCCTGGCAAAAAAAGTAATTTGAACATTTTTGAAATTTCAAAAAGTAAGCACGCTATAAAATTAAGACTTTTTTTTTCGTCAAAAAAGGAAGTGGACCATTTCTCCACATTGGTATGTCCGATTGACACCAAACTTAGGTCCATAGTTCCTCATGTCTTCCTTAGGCACCGTTCTCAATTTCAGGCCATCACCACTAGGTGGCGCTCTTTAAAATGAAGAAGTTTATATCTCTGCAACAGCACGTGTGATTTAAATGAAACTTGGTAGGATGCTTGCCCATGGCTCCCTGAGGCTCACCCAAAAAGGAAAAAAAATCACGCCACTGGGTGGCACTCTGGTGGCAGTGTAAATCACAGTGCGGAGACCGTAATCTGAATTTAACAGAGTCCTATAACAACTTTAGTCCCTCTGAAATTGATAATCTTGTCGATAGTGCTGCAGGCTCACTACGATCAACATTAGACGCTATCGCTCCTATAAAAAGGAAATTATTAAAACATAGGAGACTAGCACCGTGGTATAACCACCAAACCCGCCAGTTAAAGCAAATAGCTAGGAAATCTGAGAGGAAATGGCGCTTAATTATCAGAATATCGGTCAATTTGGCAAGATAATCTTAAAATTTATAGAAAGGCCCTCCGTAATGCCAGAGGAGCCTATTACTCAGCACTAATAGAAGAAAATAAGAATAACCCTACGTTCCTCTTCAGCACTGTGCCAGGCTGACAGAGAGTCACATATCCCCATAAACTTAAGTAGCAACGACTTTATGAGCTTCTTCCACAATAAAATTATTACTATTAGAGAGAAAATTAATCACCAACTGCCATCAACAGTTATCAGTGGCTCTCCAAGTTCAGGGACTTTAGCTAATGTAAACTTAGATATATACTTAGACTGTTTTTCTGCTATCGATCTTCATCAGTTAACTTCAATCACTTCTTTATCGAAGCCATCAAGCTGTCTGTTAGACCCGATCCCAACTAGGCTGCTTAAAGAAGTTGTTCCCTTAATTGGCACATCTTTACTGGATATGATTAATCTTTCTTTATTATCAGGATATGTACCACAGTCCTTTAAAGTAGCTGTAATTAAACCCCTTCTTAAAAAGCCCACTCTTGACCCAGGGGTTTTAGCCAACTATAGACCAATCTCTAACCTCCCCTTCCTCTCTAAAATTCTGGAGAAAGTAGTCGCCAAAGAGTTGTGTGACTTTCTACATAACAATAGTTTATTTGAGGATTTTCAGTCAGGATTTTAGAGTTCATCATAGCACAGAGACAGCTCTGGTTAAAGTTAATAATGACCTTCTGATTGCTTCTGACAATGGACTTGTCTCTGTACTTGTATTATTAGATCTTAGTGCTGCATTTGACACCATTGACCATGATATTCTTTTACAGAGACTTGAGCATCAAATTGGCATTAAAGGAACCGCACTAAGCTGGTTTAAGTCATATTTATCAGATCGTTCGCAGTTTGTACATGTTAACAATGAATCTTCAATAAATACTACTGTTAGTCATGGAGTTCCACAAGGTTCTGTACTTGGACCAATACTATTTACTCTATATATGCGCCCTTTAGGCAACATTATTAGGAATCACTCCATTAACTTTCACTGTTATGCAGATGATACACAGTTATATCTATTGATCAAGCCCGATGAAACTAATCAATTATCTACATTACAAACATGTCTTAAGGACATAAAATCCTGGATGAGCTGCAATTTTCTGATGTTAAACTCAAAAATTCTTGTTCTTGGCCCCAAAGAACAAGAGACTCACTAGAGACTCACTGTCTAAAGATATAGTTACTCTAGATGGCATTACCTTGGCCTCGCGCACCATTGTCAGGAATCTTGGAGTTATCTTTGATCAGGATTTGTCCTTTAACTCCCACATGAAGCAGACCTCCAGGACTGCCTTCTTTCATTTACGTAATATTACAGAAATTAGACACATACTATCACAGACAGATGCAGAAAAACTAATCCGTGCATTTGTTACTTCAAGGCTGGATTACTGCAACTCTTTATTATCAGGGTGCCCCAATAAGTCCATTAAAACGCTCCAATTAATTCAGAACGCTGCAGCATGAGTACTGACAGGAACTAGAAAAAGAGATCACATCTCTCCTGTACTAGCTTCTCTGCACTGGCTCCCTGTAAAATGTAGAATACAATTTAAAATCCTCCTCCTCACCTATAAAGCTCTTCATGGTCAGGCCCCTTCATATCTTAAAGAGCTCATAGTACCCTATTACCCCTCTAGAACACTACGTTCTCTGAATGCTGGGCTACTTGTGGTTCTTATAGTCTCTAAAAGTAGAACAGGAGCTAGAACCTTCAGTTACCAAGCTCCTCTCCTGTGGAACCAGCTTCCAGTTGTGGTTTGGGAGGCAGACACCCTCTCCACATTCAAGAGTAGGCTTAAGACATTCCTCTTTGATAAAGCTTATAGTTAGGGCTGGATCAGGTGAGTCCTGAACCATCCCTTAGTTATGCTGTTATAGGCCTAGATTATCAGGGGATTTCCCATGGTGCACTGAGCTCCTCTCTTCTTCTCTCTTTCTGCACTCATTCATGTTCCATTAATGCATGTTACTAACTTCACTTCTTCCCCGGAGTTCTTGTGCTTTCTCGTCTCGCAGGTTCTTATCGATCCTGGTGGAGCCTCCTGCCATGGTCCTGCTAGATTGCCATTGCCAATACTGTTGTTGCTGTGCACCTGTCTGTCTGTCTGTCTGTCTGTCTGTCTGTCTGTCTCTCTCTCTCTCTCTCTCTCCTCTCCCTCTCTCTCTCTCTCTCTCTGTCTCTCTCTCTCTCTCACCCCAACTGGTCGAGGCAGACGACCACCCACCTAGAGCCGAAGGATCTGTCCTAGGTTTCTGCCTTTTAACAGGCAGTTTTTCCTTGCCCTTGTCACCTAGTGCTTGCTCATGGTGGTACTGTTGGGTCCCTGTAAATAATGTTTTAATGAGTTCGGTCTAGACCTGCTCTATTTGAAAAGTGTCCTGAGATAACTTCTGTTATGAATTGGCGCTATACAAATAAAATTGAATTGAATTGAATTGAATTGAATTGAATATGAAATTCACAGGGCACGTGTAGACTGGTGCCTGAAGCTCACATACCAAAAATCGTGTTTGTAGTGTTTGTAGCGCCCCCTACAGGGTAAAAAAAAAAACCAGCCCTGGCGCCACATTTCACCGATATGTACAAAACTTGGTAGGCACGTGTAACATGGTGAAACATACAAAAAAGCCTCTTGGACCCATACCCCAAACCCCACAGGAAGTCGGCCATTTTGATTTTGATTTTCACTTTCGGCAAACTTTTCGTGTTGTATTTGAACAAACTCCTCCTAGGGAATTCATCGGATCTGCTTCAAAATTGGTCTGTACAGTCAAAGTATGGTGCTGATTAAAAGTTGTGCTATTTGTGGCGTGCTGTCAAAGTTAGCCATATTGAATTCTGTGCGCATTTCCAGTGAATTTTTCGCCTTGTATTTGAACAAACTCCTCATAGGGAATTTATCAGATCTACTCTAAAATTTGTCAGTACAGTCACAAAATGGTGCTGATTAAAAGTTGTGCTATTTGTGCATGTACATTGAAGGGCGTGTCCGTGGCGTGCCGTCAAAGTTGGCCATTTTGAATACGTGGTCATTTTCTGTGAATTTTTCGCCTTGTATTTGAACGAACTCCTCCTAGGGAATTTATCGGATCTACTTCAAAATGTGTCAGTACAGTCAAAAAATGGTGCTGATTAAAAGTTGTGCTATTTGTGCATGTAGGTTGAAGGGCGTGTCCGTGGCGTGGCACCAAAGTTAGCCATTTTGAATGCCGTGCTCATTTTCTGTGATTTTTCGCCTTGTATTTCAATGAAATCCTCCTAGGGAATTTATCGGATCAACTTCAAATTTAATCAGTGCAATGTAAAGACATTCATGATTAAAAGTTGTGATATTTACAACATTCCAACAAACGGCATGCCCGTGGCTTTGCGTTGAATTTATACCATTCACCATGAACAAATAGTACTCAACTTCAGTGTACAATGAAACTTCACATATTCTAACAGTCCTAGCCTGAACACATCCTCACAACTTCAGTGTACATTATCTGATTTCAACGAAACTTCACGTTTGATGAGTCCCGCCCTGAACATGTCTACATGACAATATTTAGACGTAGTGATAGCGCCACCTTCTGGCAACAGGAAGTAAGCGCTGCATTTTGAGCTGATTTCTGCGTGATTGTCATGTCATGGTCCACATGTGTTACAACGGCACGCAACGCCGACGGAGTGCGAGGTCCTGCTCAACACTGCTTGCAGCTTAAATTACTAATTACCTTAACACCAGTTACTGTTTATGTGTACCCCAAGTAGTGATAGATAATACTAAGTAATTACTCAGTTATTATATCATTCATCAAACTGAGTAGTTACTCATAATGATTACTGTAACCTCCCTTCTGTTATATTCTTTGTACACTTTAGTTTACTGAGAGCATGGAAATGTACCATAATAAGGCAGAAACCTGTCTGGAACTGTCGACTTTACTGTGTCTATATTTCGTAGTAAGTGATATTTTAACTTGAAACGTTTTTGTCAGACAATTATTTCCAAAGTTATCCTTCAGATGTTTGTAAAAACTGCAGATTATCTGTTTTAACCCCTTTTAAAATACAGTATATATACTGAATAACGATACAATCTTACACAACATTATCTGTCAACGTCATAATGTTGACAGATAACATTGCAGATTCTTGCATCAAGGCTTCAGAAAAACAACAAAGCTAACACATGTGAGCTAACATTAGCATGTCAGTAGAAAGTTACACAAGAAGCAACACGAAAAATAATCACTGGCATCCAATACTCCTGGTATTTTGTTGGCTTCTATCAAGGCTTTAAGGTCACACAGTTTGTGACTGTCCCTCGATATTACAACATAATCTCTAATAGATTTAGTAACTATAGTAACCTTCTGCAGTGAGATCACACACACAGCCTAGCAAGCTACAGTTGCTGGGTGCTACACAACCTTACTAAACAAATAAATTCCTGCAGTTTGACCATTTCTCTCTAACAGTAGTTCTACCGTTACCGCCAGTGAACGTCTATCAAGTGACCTTATATAAAGCAACAACACACACCAGAGCGGAGCAGAACAGCCTTCATAATAACAACAGAGTTAGCTGGGCGAACGTTAGCAGTCAGTTGAAAGTTGCACTAAAAGCAACATAAAAAACAATCACCAGCATCCAACCTACTACTCCTGGTATTTTTTTGGCTTCAACCGAGGCTGGCATGGCAGCTGCACTGCTCAGGACAGGAAAGCTCTCCAGCAGGTAATAAAAACGCCATCTTTGTTTTGCGAGTCGTACGTTTGTCCTCGTTCAGCTCGGTGTACTCTGACTTTAATCTATTTTTCTATTTGTGTGTCCATTTGTCTTATTATTGTGTAGTGATTATTGTGTTGTGTAAAGGCAGTCAGGCAAAGTAAGATTTTCATTGTATAAACCACTGTGTTTCTTACTGTGCATATGACAATGAACCTCTTGAATCATTGAGCTGGTACTCCTTTCAGAAAGCAGTATGTGCTCCTCTAATGATCGGAGGACATGCAGACTTCTGTGATGGTCTGTGCAGCCAACATCAGAGCAGTTGCGGCACTAAATTCCAGGCTTTCAGGAACAGTCAGTGTTTCATGGCAGACAGCCGCAAAGGCAGCCCTGCTCTATGGGAGTTGGACAGTCAGAGGGGAGGCGGTGCTATGCAAATGAATCAGCTTCTTACGTAGGAATAGAAGGGGATCAGAATCTGAACGGCTTGTTAGAGCTCAGCTGCTGACATAGGCAGCATAGGTTGATTGTTTTCACAGTTACTGGGTTGGTAGGCCACCCAAGTACCCAAATGTGTGTGTACAAACACTAAAAAAGTAAAGTGGTAAACCTCTTTACTTCATCATTACCTCTTGATTACTTACCATTTTGTGGCCCCTCAAGTAAAGTTGTGCCTCAGTGCGTAGTTACTGAATACTGAATCATTACTTCATGAGTATCTGCCCATTCATAATATATTCTGTGATTGTGTTTTTTAAATTACATACTTATTCCACATATTTATAAGTTGTGTCTGAACAAAGATCAAGAGACAAACAGACACAGGCAGGAGAGAAGCCTCTCCTCGCAGTAATCATGGTATTACATATCATCTCCATAATGGCATACATACACACTATACACATAACACATCTTTGCTTGGAACACAATGTTTTGGGTAAAATTACTTTACTTTAAAAGTTACACTGATTGAGAAGACACATTCTTTTCCTATAGGATGATGTTGCAATCGACTTTATAAATAAAATTGATATTATAATAGCAATATTTATAATGACGGTGCTTGTTTTATAAATGGTGTGCCTTGTGACAAAATTGTTAGAGAACTACTGAGCTAAAGGGCCCTTCGCTTCACCAAGCTGAGCTTGTAGTAGATGAGGCAGTAGCAGTCCTTCTGACTTTCCCCTAGACCAAATAGACAAATTCCCCTAGACAAATTCTAAAAATGCACTGCAATGCAGAGTTATTTCCTGGGTATATACATATATGTATATGTGTATATAAATAACTGTATATATTATTGTATTTTATTACATTTTTATTTAGTTAAACAACCTTGCAATATTTTGGGAACCCTCACCAATCATTTACCCAACATCACTTGTAGTGACCACATTCATGGGTAATATCTAATTCTTTAACAGCAATGAAAAGAGAAGAGGAAACCTTGTGGAGCACAATGTAGAAGAAAATGTCACTTGTAACATAAACATAAAATGAGACTTATGTCCATATCTTGTCCTGCTGCATCCTGGGAGGGTTCCCAACACAAATCCATCATGTAACTGAAAACACATAATCAGCACGAGTCTGAAAATTTGACACATTTGGAAATCTAATTTTAGGGGGTGGGACCTACAAGCGTAATTTGTGACATCACAAATAGTTTGTTGTTAGTTAGTGGTGCAGTGCACACTGTACAATCCTCTTTTTCATATATTCATATAAGAAATTATACATGATCACTTTTACACACACTAATAACGTTTTCACATCTATTCAGTGTAAAGGATATTTATGGTGCTATTACTGTAGCAATACTATTTACAAATCTACGTGGAGAGAACTGTATATCAATCCATGTGTGCGTAATTAGCTTTGAAAATGTGTAAAATAATCTGTAAATATGTACTGAGATCTGTAAATATGTAGACAAATTTGTAAATGTGTATATAGATCTGAAAATGCATGGACAAATCTATAAGTGCACACATACATATTAATAGCTGAGAAGACTAAGTATTTGCTCCAACAGCTAGAAATACAGACAGTTCATCAGTTACAACTCAGGCAGGACTCTCAGTTGGCTCTAGTTTTACACGTGACTTTTGCTACACCCAGAGACAGCTAACCTGTCTCTTCTCATTGACATCTCATTGTACCTTTGAACCTGTGTCAAATAAAACTGAACTGAACTAAGGTTATTTCAGGACACTTTTCATATAGAGCAGGTCTAATGGGGAAATTATTTTTTCACTCAGTGATCATACACACGCACCCGAAATACAATCATGCACACTCAGACATTGCTGATAGACACACAAATGTGGTAGGATGTGGTGGAGTGATAGGCTGCCATGGAGAGATGGTGGAGAGATGGGTTGCCATGTATGTGTTTTAGTGGCATCTAGTGGAAGTTACAGATTTCAACCTACTAAACACCATTTTCTTTAGTATTTACCAACTTTGGAATGAGACCCAGCAAACATGAGACATCTGCCGCAGATCATGTCTGTATTGCGTTGGTTGGTCCAGGGCCATATCAGTATGTCTGCAAAATATGTCAATTAAATATTTAATATTTAACTGTGTACCTTCTGCAACAGCTGTTTGGTGGCCCTTGTGTTTGGCCCTGACCATGTTTCACTGCCACCATCTATCACCCAGAAGAAGAAAACATCTAATTCATTATGAACTTATCTCTCTAGACGAGGACCAGCTCTTTGAACTTCCACTGGGAATTTATGTATTATTATGTAATATTAATATCACTTGATTATGAACCAACAAGGCTACAAAACTAGATGAAGAGGAACGTGTAAAGAAAGTGGAGAAGGGGATTAAGGTTGTGCTGAGGAGATGTGACCTCATCCCTCTCCAAGACATGGTTTCAACACTTTAATCTTTCATTATATCTGAATATTTATTATTTTCCAACCTGTAACATGGACAGTTGGGCTTTTCCATCCAGTCCCTTTTAGTTCTCTTTTCATCTCCTATCGTCATACATCAAAGCCTGGCATGAGGTTTTGCTGCTGTTTTTGTATAACATAAGAAAATAATGAAAACAGGATGGGTGTGTTCCTAATTAGCTGATCCTCTGCTGGGAATGTTTCTGGTGAGGGTGCTGATGTAAGCGCCTTTTCCCATATCCCATGAGACTGGAAGCATTTCCCCATCTCATCTTTGTCAGACGTGCTTCCACAATTTTTAAAACAATTACAGTTTTATGCATTTATTACATAGTTTTCAAGATCATTCTTATCTGCAACATTTACCACACCAAGTGTATTGCTATAATGTGAAAACAGTGAAAATTTAAAAAAAAGTATATTAGTTATACCAGCATTAAAAACAGAGATGTTAATTAATTTTAGCAAGTTTGGCTTTGGTGAATGTTTACACATGAATTTGCACTATTGCCCAACAGTTAACAGTACTGACTTCTGAATCTGTTACCTATGCCCACTGACACTTAAATATTTCAGTAGTCACATGAATAATGTGGAAAAAATCCAGTCCATTCAATACATTATGTGAACTTGTAAACAAGTTAAAAAATGAACCTGCAGACATGGAAGAGATTCTGTTTATACCACACTGGGTTTACATGTATTAACATGTTTGTTGGCACACACAGCATGAGCTCTATGTGGACACATCCTGTCACAGGCAGATGCAGAAAAAACAGTCTTTGCATTTGTCACTTCTAGGCTGGATTACTGCAATTCCTTATTATCAGGCTGCCCCAATAAGTCCATTAAGACCCTACAATTGATTCAGAATGCTTTGGCACAAGTACTAACAGGAACTAGGAAAAGGAATCATATTTTTTTAATCCTCCTCCTCACCTACAAACTCTTCATGGTTAGGCCCCTTCATATCTTAAAGAGCTCGTACCCTATTACCCCACTAGAACACTGCGCTTTCTGAGTGCACGTCTACTTGTGATTCCTATAGTCTCCAGAAGTATAACGGGAGCCAGAGCCTTCAGAACCAGCTGGAACCAGCTCCCAGTTTGGGTTTGGGAGGCAGACACCCTCTCCACATTTAAGAGTAGGTTTAAGACGTTTCTCTTTCATAAGGCTCATAGTTAGGACTTAGTTATGCTGCTATAGGCCTAGACTGCCGGGGGACTTCCCATGATGAAGTGAGCTCTTCTCTTCCTCTCCCTCTCTATCTGCTCACATTAAAGTCCCATTAATGCATGTTACTAACTTCACTTCTTCCCCAGAGCTTTTGTGCTTTGTCGTCGTGCAGGTTCTCATGGATCCTGATGGTGGCTGCTGCCCTCACTGCCAATATTACTGATCTTTTCATTCATTTCCCATCATTGTGGCTATTGTCGACGTCATCATCATCATCGTCAGCATCATCATTAGTAATTTCTACTAGTATAGTTGTTGGATCTCAGGTCTTCTGACATAGGAAGCCCACAAAGAACATTGATTTATTTCACAGTTTCTCGGTTGTTAGGTCAACCAAATACCCAAATGTGTGTGTACAAACAAAAAAAGGTGCATTTTGCATAATATGTATCCTTTAATATACTATTATGTATAGTGTAGAGTTCAGGGCTAGGTGATTAATCCAAGATTTGCCGAAGCTGACAATATGCATCTCTTACAACCTAGTGTTCCCAATATTGATATTAGATAAATGCATACTGTAATAAGCTGTTTAATTTTATTGTCCATCTAATTCAACTGAATGTAAAGCAGACAATCACATCCTGAAAGACAAACGTGTTGCAGTGTTTCTTCTAGGATTTTTTTAGCAGTGGGGGCAGGCCTGTCCGAACACCTGCTACAGTAAGTATGTGTTCGCAGCTGAAAATAAAATTTAAATACATTTCTCAGACACCAATACAGTGAATCAAGTTTGTAATAAAGTGCTACAGAGTTCAAAGCAACGTTACAAACAATTACTTGAAGATAGATGTGCGACCCATTAGGTGGCAGCATACGTCAGGGGCTGCACTGTTTCAGTTCATATGACATTTGTATATACGTTTATTCTGTTATTCTGAGGCAAGTTATAAGACAGCTGTGTTTACTTATCCACCGAAGACAAAACACGTATCGGCATTTGGCGGCTGTTAAAGCCACTTCATTACTAAACTGATAAAGTTGCCTCAGCAAATGATCGCTTATGGTATAACTTTCCGCTACTTAACTGTTGTTGTCTGATTTATTGTTGAGTTCACAGCAACTAATGTTACTAAAACACTTCCGCTCCAAGACGAGCCTACTTCTTTCAGAATAAAAGCACCAGCTTAGTTAACTTTACTCGTACTTAGTAACACACTCCATACGAATACTCTATACTGACAGTAATATATTAACTTGCCAAACACTGTCGATAAATAAGTTGACTGTGAATTTATGGCGTGGTTTTATTTTGTCTGGCCTTATCCCCTTATAGCGTTTATGAATTAACTGTTATAATCAGTCATTTCTATTGTTGTTGCTGCTGTTGTTGTGTACCCAAATGTATTCGTTTGATACGACATTATTCAGATGCATATAATGTATATTAAGATAACATAATAAATAATTAATACTAAAGGCAAAACAGAGGAAAAGACATTATATGTTTTCCTCTGTTTCGTCTTTATTAGCTCTTTAATAAATAGTTGTGTTTATACATGCTGACCTATTTAATATTGCAACACCACAATCTCATTACTATTACTATTTCATTTCTGTCGGTACATATTGTGGAATACATTTACATTTACTTTGTATATATTATTAGTATATATTGTGTACATATTTTAGGTACATAGGCTCTTATTATATTTCTATTTTTATTTTTCTATTTTTTACTTGTATATACCTATACATACATTTCTATTCTATTGTGTTAGATATTTTAATATATGAATTAGTATTTAACTGTGACAAACAATTTTCCCCCCCGGGATCAAAGTATTTCTGATTCTTAAACTGATAAAACAAAGGGTGAGAGAGGTCGGAAGATTCGCCAGAAAACTCAAAGAAGAAGAAGACGTTATGCGATATGGTCACAGATCAGCAAAGGCAGTATCTCGACGGGTGTACAGTTGGGACCGGACTGTGAATGGACAGGAGATGGCAGATTGAAGTGACGGATCAGGAAATGAGTTAGGAATTGAGCTAGGTGGCGGGAGAAATGAAAGTTGGAGTGAAGTGAAAGCAGGGAAAGCCAGGAGAAAACGCAAGAAAGTGGGGCAGAAAGGAAGGAGCTCAATGTCAGAAGAAACAGATAGTGAGCAAACGAGAGGGGATGAGGAAGAGCATAAAGTAATCATCAGACTGGACGAGAAGGTGCTTCATTTGGTGAGTGGAACCCGGTTCTACTTACCAAGGGGATAAACAGTCTAGTTGGAGAGATAAAGAGTGCGAAAGTTCTGCGCAGTGGAGCACTGTTGATTCTTTGCAGAGACAGCGCACAACTAGGAAAAGCGATTAGACTGAATAAGATTGAGGGGAAGAAAGTTAAAGCAACGATAGCTAAGGGTGGGGGTCTCAATCGAGGAGTGATTTTTGGGATTCTTGTTAGGGTGTCTACTGAACAGATAAAAGAAAATGTGAAAGGTGCAAGAGTGAGGGATGTCAGACGCCTGAAAACTACTTGTGAGGGCCAAAAATGTGACAGTCTGTCGGTGTTGCTTTACGTTTGATGAGGATCAAATCCCTGATAAAGTGTTTATCGGATATATGAGCTATGATGTTAGACTCTATGTTCCTCCGCCGCTGAGGTGCTTCAAATGTCAGAAATATGGGCATGTAGCGGCAGTATGTAAGGGTAAACAAAGGTGTGGAAGGTGTGCAGGGGAGCATGAATATGGGAAATGTGAAAGTAGAGCTAAACTCAAGTGCTGCAACTGCGGAGGGGAGCATACTTCTGCATATATAGGGTGTGATGTTAGTATGAGAGCAGAAGAGGTGCAGCGAGTGAAAACATCCAAAGGGGTCACATACACGGAAGCGGTCAGAAAGGTGGGGATGCAGCCAAACGGCAGTAGTGTTAAGATGGCAGACAGGCATGAAATGAGAGCATGTGAGGGATGTAGAAGAATTAAAGAGGACACGCTGATTGTGGAGAAAAGGCAGTTTATACTGTTCATGGTTGATGTAATTAATTGTACTGCGCAAACAGACAAGAAAACAGAAAAAATCAAAATAATAGTGAAAGCAGCAGAGAAATATCTGGGAGTTGAGGCCATTGAGTGGGAGGAAGTGGAGGACGTGTTGAAAGTCATAAGTATATTGCAGTGGAATGCAAGAAGTCTTGTAGCTAATGGGCAAGAGCTTAAGAAGTTTGTCTTAGGTATGCAGGATAAACCCAGTATAATTTCTGTTCAAGAAACATGGCTGAGAGCGCAATGGGATTTCATAATAGAAGGATACACCGCTATAAGGAATGACAGGAAGATGGGGAAAGGTGGTGGGGTGGCCATTTTTGTTAGAAATGGAAAGTGAGTCCATAACAATAAAGATTTGGACAGGCAAATATGAGCTAGCAATAATTAATTACTATAATCCATGCAACAAATTAAGTGTAGATATATTGAATATGGTGGTGGGGGAAGTGCAGGGGAAAGTAGTGTGGTGTGGAGATTTTAATGCACATAGCACTCTATGGGGGAGTGAGAGAACTGATGCAAATGGTTCAATAGTAGAAGAATTTATAGAAGATAAAGGATTAGTATGTATGAATGACGGGAGGGGAACGAGGTATGACTGTGTGCAAAATACGGAGAGTGTGATTGATTTTAAGATGACATCAAATGAAATAGCAGGCATCACTGCTTGGGAGGTGCTAAATGAAACATTAATGGGTAGTGACCACTATCCAATCATTATTAAGATTGGAGTAGAGTTGCAACGGGAGGAAGACAAGAGATTGCCAAGATGGAAAATTGATAAAACTAATTGGGGATTCTTTCAAGAACTGAGTAGAAACAGACTTGAACAATTACATAAAGAGGAATGGGCAGATGTGGATGATTTGAATAAGGGAGTAGTCACAGCTGTAATAAAATCAGCAAATGAGTCGATACCAAAAGCATCAGGGTGCAGAAACAAAAACAATATGCCGTGGTGGGATGAAAATTGCAGACAAGCAATTAGAGTACGGAATAGGGCAAACATCATTCAATGGAGTTGTTAGTTCAGTATAAAAGGTTGCAAGCAGTGGTTAGAAGGAAGGTTAGAGCAGCTAAGCGTGTATGCTGGAGACAATATTGTAGTGAGATAGGTCGGGAGGTACAGTTGTCAGATGTTTGGGGAATGATCAGGAAAATGAGTGGAATAAGAAGGAATATAACAATCCCAATACTAACAAGTAACAGTAGAACAGCGGTTAGTGGTTTAGAAAAGGCGATGCTATTTGCTGAAACACTAATTAAAGTTCATAGTTCAGAAAATCTTTCAGCAGAGGCTAAGCAGCAAAGGAGTACTATGCTGGCACAAAATACATGGGTTAACAAGAAAAAACTAACAACGGAAGAGAATCTGGATCTTCCATTCAGTATGTATAAGTTAAGGAGGGCCATCCCCAGCGCCCGGCAGTCAGTGCCAGGGATAGATAACATGGATGACAGGTCACTAGAGGTAATTAATTGAAATTAATTAACAGAGTATGGGATTTAGGGGAGATTCCAGCTGAATGGAAGCACTCGGTTATAGTGCCAATTTTAAAACCAGGTAAAGTTGCATCAGACCCATCAAACTACAGACCAATTGCTCTTACATCTCAATTAGGGAAAACTATGGAAAAGATGGTAAGAGAGAGGTTGATGTATTTCATAGAAAGTAGAGATTTATTTTCTTCATGTCAGAGTGGGTTTCGTAAAGGGAGAAATACAATGGACTCAGTATTGTGCTTAGAATCAGAAATTAGGAAAGCACAAACAAATAAAGAGATAGTGGTTGCTGTGTTTTTTTGACACAGAGAAAGTGACATATTGTGGAAAGAAGGCCTGCTAATCAAACTGGATAAATTGGGAGTGGGAGGGAAGATATATAACTGGGTGTTGTGCTTCCTGTTTGGGAGGACGATAGAGATCAGATATACAAAAACAGGTGGGGAAAGGAGGAGTGGTCATTACCCAAGATTAGGGCACACGGAGCTTAATAGCACGCTACACAGAATTGGTAAACATCCTACTGGTAAATGTAGATTGTGTGATCATCCCGAATCTGTGCAGCATGTTCTTATGGAATGCAAGGGACATGAGAGAGAGGAGAGAACTAAAAGCAGCACTGCAAAGGGAAAAAGTGAGCTTCACGGTAGGTAACATGTTGCAAAGATCAGAAAGCATTAGGAAGTATGTGAGTAAGTACTTGAGGGAAACAGGGTTAATGGATAGGGTTTAATATATGGATATAGATATGAATTTTTTTCTTTTTTTCTCTGTCATCTAATGTACCACACTCCAGTCCGGTAGGTGGCGGCAATGCACCTATAAGCTGGATGCCAGCCGCAAATCAAATCTAAAAGAAGAAGAAGTATCTTGACGGCAGGCCTGTCTGTTCATTTTAAACAGCCAAACACGCAAGTATGTTTTTGTATTAAACGCTTTACTCTTGTGAACAATATTTTGTTGTCTCAACGTCTTAATGGGTAAAGAACACGCTTAGCTGTTTCAGGATTGGCAGTTCATCCTGAAAAACTGAAAGCTGACAAATTAGCGTCAGTTAGCTAGAAAGCTAACAGCTGAGCATTATTGTGTAACGTTAGTTACAACTTCCCTTAACTTTCGGTAGCGGAAGACAGAAAGCCAATTGAGGCAACTGGCCTATTATGTTGACTGAAATGTATTTATAACGCATGTTACCAATACGTCCCCATTATAGTTGATCAAATATCACTTAACGTTACATTCTTTCATTTTGACTGAATGTTTCGACGTTAACAGGCTAACTTGTTAGCAAGCTAACCTAGCAAGTTAAAGTCTCCCCCGTCTGAAAAACAATGAACTCCTCATTCTTCCGGAACAGAAAGACTATGTGACACGTAGCATGGGTTGGTCAAGGAGTCTGCTATATTGTAAAAAGAAAATAGATTCGTTAACCTAACTGAAAAATAGGTTGTTTATACCTGCCGAATTGATGCTCTTCGTACAAGTGGTCAACCTTGGGCTCACACTATTATTGTCTTACTTATAGCTAGGAAATATGGCAGTAACAGTTAGTAAAGAAACTAGTGATTGAATTAACTGGTGATACTGAGGCAGATGTGCATAAGCGTGGCTTTTGAGGACCCTTAGTGCCTTACCAGGAAATTAGGACTTTAACTACTTCAACACTATGACATTCATTTGTTGGTGACTTTTGAAACACTGCAATAGAAACACTTTGCTGGAACAATCATTTTGGTGTCGGCTCCTCACTATGGAGCTATTATCCACTGTCATGGTGACGTCAAACAATGTTTACTTGGTAGTCCTTCCCAAGTACACATTGAGGAGAGTCCCTTCAGGTATCATATATTGTAATCATACAATAGATGTACAATACGTCTTAGAAATACTCACTATTTTAAATCATTTCAACTCACCAAAATTAAATTGTTTATAATATTATATTCCCCTGCATGACACTGGTTGCGATGGTGGGCTCAAAGCTCATCGTTTCTGATGTAAAAAAATAAAATAAAATAAGGAAAAGGAAAATCCTTCACAAAAACATCTCCAGATGTCTCCGTCGAAGCAGTGTGGAGAACTTTGTAAGCTGTGGCAGAGTGCTCACTGTAAATCTGTATTTACAGTTGATCGTGCTTATTATCAACTGTACTTGTTTCTAGTCTTCCGACCAAGCGCTTTTACACTACATGCTACATTTGCCCTTTCACACACATTCACTCAGTGATGGCAAAGCCCATTGAACAGCAACTAACTCATTTATACACATTCACACACCAATGCACAGCATCGGGAGCAATTCGGGGTTAAATATCTTGCTCAAGGATACTTCGACGTGGTGGGAGGAGCCGGAGATCGAACCAACAACCTTGCGATTAGTGGTTTATAAGGAGTACGGTCTAGACCTGCTCTATTTTGAAAAGTGTCATGAGGTGACTTCTGTTATGATTTGTTATACAAATAAAATTGAATGGAAATGAATTGGACAACCCAATCTGCCTCTGAGCCACAGACTGCCATGCATTCAGGTTTTATAATTGTGCCGCATTTACCAATGTGACTGTCACAAGGTTATCACTTTATAATCACTGTCCAATTTACTCAAAATCCCACAAAGTTGTGACGTGAATTGGATTTGTATAGTGTAGACCCTCTACTGATTATAGTCTTATCATTATCCATTTTCTGTTCCTATATCAAAATGAGATTTGGCAGCTGTCTAATTTGGATGGAAGAATTTGCTGCCATGTATAAAATATTGTGATTGGTGAGATAAAAGTCTGTAGACGCGACATAATCGATGGTAAAATGTTATAGGCTATCACCACTTGATCTGGGTGTATCAGCTTTGCCACAGCTGACTCCACACTATGTTAAACATATACTGCAGACTGTATGTTTCCTTACAGATTAGAAGTGTTAGAAATTAATCAAATTAGCGATGCATCACGATGCTGCATCGATGCAGTGGCCGACCATAATCGATTATAACGCAATGATGTCGCTCGTTAATTTACGGCCGCGGCATACACATTCAAATGAAAAATAACATTCTCAGTAGACCATTTTTTGAGGGTCTTGGTCTTGTCTCGGAATCGAGGGCATTTTTACTCGGTCTCGGACTGGACGGACTCGGGTTTTTTTAACGAGACCGGTCAAGACCACCGCCAGTTGCGGACTGGCCATTGGGGGCACCGGGACATTTCCCGGTGGCCTGGCCGCCGAATTGGCCCGCTCGGCGATTGCCGATGGTCGATATCAAAGGCTCGGTTCGGGTCGCGCTTGATATTTACGATCACTAGGGTCTGAAGCTCACACAGAATGAGCAGCAGCGTTGGGCACAAACACACCCCCTCTACTCTTTTTCTGAGGCTCTCTGTCACAGCACTGCAGGCACACACACACACACCAAGTTGCGACCCCGCCCCCCTCCGCTCTCCTCCCTCACCTGTAGTTCTACATGCTTGAAAAATAGAGCGAGATCGACAGCCGTGTGTGTGCTGTCTGCCGTGTTCAGACTGTTAAATAAAAACGATTGTTTACTACTCTACTAAGATCTTACTACTTGTATTTTTGGATGAAAACAACCATATGAAGTAATATAGAAAACTATTATATTGAACTATACAATATCATAATGCATTCCGTCAAATATCCTATATGGCTTTAATAGAAAAATGTATTTGACGCATCGTGATGCATCGAGGAATCGAATCGAAGACATGATAATCGTAATCGAATCAGGAGATCAGTGACAATTCATACCTCTATTACAGACTGTATGAAAGTATAAACTGTTCTCAAATAGACGTGACATTAGATTCATAATATGTAAAACGACAGCAAGGACATTTTCTGAATTATTTATTGATAATTTCAGTGTTTTGAACAGGCATCAACACAGTCACCTACTTTGCCTATCTCTTCAAGCGTCCGGAGATCGCCGTCACAAATAAAGTTCATTCAAACTCCAGGTAACTCAGTTAATCTTATTAGACATCAGATATCAGTATTTACAATGTTAAGGATTTCGTTCTGGTTGGTCAAAAAAAAAGAAGTAAATTTAGCCAGTATTTCTAGTGTACAAATCTTAAACTGTCACACCGGCTGTGTGCTCACCATAAAACACTTTTATTCATTTATCAGTGAGGTGTGTGGATTTGGAGACTAGAGTCTGTCAACGGTGATGACCAATGCGTGTCATGTCGCTTAATGGCATCCAACTTTACCTTAAAAGGAAGCGAGAAGAAGGAAAGTAATGAGGGAATATGTTTTTAGAGAATTGAGACTTCCTTTCCTCTTCAGATGAGGGTGCCAGCTGATCACAGCTGGATCAGCTGTCAGTTGGCTTTGACAGCTCTAGGTTGGGCTGTCGGGTCAGTTGTAATGCCAGGTAAGAACCTGTTTAACAACATGAATAAGAACTTGCATTATATTGATGAGCAGATCCCAGTTAAAACTGCAGTCACTAAAACTGATCTGACAGGATATTATTCTGATTAATTAATCAGATCTATTAATCAGATTATTTAATCTGCTATTAATAGCAGATGGATTGATGGTGTGTGAAATAGGATGGATTTACACATTAGGTACAGCAGCATAACTTCATTAATTATTTAAATCTCCCGACACGCTGACAGGATGGTCAGGATCTATTTTTATTAATGTTTTGTGTTCTTGTACACATCTAAATAGTCACACACACAGATCAGGTGCATACTGTTACTGAGAAACAGTTTGGAGCAAAGCAGCCTTCCTCCTGATAAATACTCTGTTTCCTCTGGAGGGTTTCTCTGTCCTGTCCTCAGGCGAGGAGCAATACCCCAGATAGATCTGTATTATATACGCTTGTTTCGAAAATTAAACAACTGTGTCCTCTCGGTAATGCATTATTGTGAACTATTATGAACTGGTGTGGGTTATGTCTCTTGCCAGGCGCACCCCAACCAGGGGCTTCCAGTGTCCTCCAGCATTCATTGAGCTCTAGCATGACCATCCAGGGCTACTCTGCTGGTGGACCAGAGGGGATAGGAGATCATCAAAGCCTGTGTCCACGACCAGTGTCTAATTTAGGCTGTCCTCTCGTGTCCACACCTCCCTGGATGCAGGGACACAGTGGCCTCCACTGTTGGAGGTGCGCCTGGCGAGAGGCGTGACCCACACTAGTTCATCATAGATTATAATTTTGCATAGTAGGAGGAGGATACAGTCATTTCGAAGTATATAAGCGTATATATAATGCAGATTTATGTGTGTCACTGTTGACAGAGACTCCAGTCTACAAATCCACACATTTGACTGATAAAGTTATTCAAGATGAGCTTCTCAGCTGTCCTCCTGTGTCCACAAGCCCCTGGGAGGACAGCTGAGAACAGGCACTGCCGTGGGCACAGACCATGCCAATCTCCCTTTCCCCCCTCCGGTTCTCCAGCGGAGTTCCAGGGGATGAGGATGCAGAAAAGAGCCTGCTGGCGCTTGCTGGAGGCTGGAAACAGGATTTGGGTTAGGCTCAGGGGGGGCTGAGACCCAGCATGGAGAGCGATCGAGCTGGAGGTATCACGTTAATTCAGAAATATAGCAGTCTTTTACATAAAAATGTATAATTACGGCATAAGAAAAACAGCCATGTTTTCTTATTCTGTACCTTTTTTTTATGATGTTTTTTTCCTCTGTTTGGCTGCAGGCAAAGCTCAACGCCTAAGGAACAAGCACGCTTTGACAGAGATGTCATACGGCAAAGCAGAGACCTACCGCCCTGTCCCGCGGGACTTCAGCACCCTCATACAGACATGCAGCTCCAACATACAGAAGATCACACAGAACAGTAAGTGCTTCGCTGCCAACTATGGTTACTCACTGTCAGCCTGAAGTCTTAAACCAGTTTTTACTGTTTGTTTTATGTTTACTTTGATTCTTAAATTAGGATTACTATGGTGGACCGTAATTCTTTCACTTCACACATATGTTGAAAATAACTTTGTTCAACTTTGATTCTATCATTGTCAGTGTGATACCATGTAGGGCTTGGAAATTGAGGAAGGAGGAAATATTTGATACATTTTTGGTAATTTTGTTAAAGATAAAAAATAAGTCTGTTTAATAGTCAACATTTTCGTGATTTCAAAACTTTCTACCCTCACTAATTTGGTCGTGTATGGCCATGGCTCATTGATGCATGTGAGGAGCAAATGCTGACCTGTGTGCAGCTACTGTAGCTCAAATTGTTGAAAAAGTTCATCTGTTAAAATCTAATGACAGTTTTCTGGTGAGTCATAATTATTATTCTGCTTATTACATTCCTTTTGTAAGGCCATACCATCCCCTGGCATATAAATAACCAGATATTTTTAGTCATATTTATATGCACACATGCACCATTGGCCAGGACAGGTGTTGTTCCTATACTGCAGAATTTTAATACACATGAATTCTTTCATTACCATTACTGAGACTCACTTATCACTTATTGTTCTCATGATAGCTGCTCAGATAAAGATCATGGTGAACCAGCTGGGGACCAGACAAGACACCAGTGAACTCCAGGATCGTCTGTATGTATCAACCTTATCTCCAGCTATATTGTTTTTTTTGGTCTGCCAAACTCAGACAAACACTGTCACTTTTGTATAGTCACTGTGATCTGTTACGGACAGTTAGAACTGCCCCAGAGCTGTTACACTCCAAAATCAAAAATCAGAAATGTAAAACATGTTTATTGAGTCTTTGGCATCTTGGTAGGTATATTTAAAGTACACAATGTCATCCAGAAGGCATGTCAAAACTGGGAAATATTGTATTGCGATAAATATGTTTTGTTATATTGTATCTATTTATAAAAACACTTGATATTTGTGTTTAAACGCCCAACTGCTAGATAGCAGTGTTGTAAACATACATTGAGGGCTATGATGCTGGATATTAGTTATTGTGTAAAATACAAGTACAGATCCTGCTGTTCTGGTTGCAAATAAATCAATAAATTACCAAATATATATGCAGTTAAATGCACCAAAAATTATATTAAAATAGATAAAGGCATCAATAGTTATGTTAAGGGCTGCCCCCAACTGAAGATTTTCCTAGTCAACTAATAGTCGTTTAAAAAAAATAGCTAATCAACTAGTCACTGCCCTTTTCTGAATTATTTAGATATATAGATATATAGATTTAAATGATAATGGAAAAAGCCATAATGATTCTGAATGTTTCAAAACAACCAGCAAGGGCACTGAACATTTAGTTTATTTATTTCAACAAGTCTTTTTGTTCAAAACACGAAACAAATAACTTTCAACTTCCATCAAAACAAATACGGTACTTACAAATTAACATGCTACAAACCTGCTGTTTCTTCTGTTTGATGCCTCTCCTGTCGCTGCCTGAACCGTGTTTCCACTCTGCTCTAGTTCTGTCATTCATTCCGGCACTGTTTTCCTCCCTATTTCTGTCTCCAAACATATTTATTTCTGAATTTTGGTTTTACTTTTCTGTATGCATTTATTATATTGGTGCATTTAATGGCATATTTATTTATTTTTGATTTTGATACTTACTAAGTAACAGCTATACAGGAAACAGGAAAGACAACAGTTACTTAGTCACAACTAAGCAAGTCAGACAAAAATAAATTTCCAAATTCTCTGTTATGTATTATATTTTTTAATGCCATTATTTTACTTGAAATTAAAAAATATCATTTATTTAGAGTACTGTGGCAACCCAGGGGACTTGGAGGCAAGATAGATAGGCAGACAGTTGACATGACACTAAGTGAAAGGGGAGGGGGTCAGACTTAAACTGAAGATTCCTCCTGTCCGGGGTGATTTGTCATTTTATCATTCTCTCAAGGGGGTTTGGTCCACTATCCTGTTGAGTAGAGCAGAGAGAGTGGTGAGTCTTTGTAGTAAGGGAGATCAGGTTGGTTTTCAGGAGCAAATGATTTGCTTTGCCAGCCTTTTCGTGAAAGCATGAGTGGTGTTTACTGTTTGAGCCTTTGTTCAAACTCCCTCTTGCTCTGTGGCCCCTTGGTGAGTGCATGCTTCCCCTAATTACCTGATGGCTGGCTGTACGTGTGTTCAGTGCCATGTTCCTTGTGGCTGCAACACCTGAAGAGGATGGGTGCTTTTCATTACGCTAACTTAACTGTGGCTCAGAGGCAGAGCGGGTCGTCCTCTAATCGGAAGGTTGTTGGTTCGATCCCCGGCTCCTCCCGCCACACGTCGAAGTATCCTTGAGCAAGATACTGAACCCCAAATAGCTCCTGATGCCATGCATCGGTGTGTGAATGTGTAGTTTCTGTTTGATCGCTGAGTGAATGTGTGTGAAAGGGTGAATGTGGCAAAAGTAAAAGCGTGGTAAAAGCGCTTTGAGTGGTTGGAAGACTAGAAATGCTATACAAGTACAGGTTCATTTATCATTTACCATTTATGCTTCCTCACATCCTCTCTACTGTGACCTGGAAATCGTAAAACCTAATTGACAGCTTATCTTAAAATGATTCCTTATTCTCCTACTTCAACACATAACATAGATGGTAACATGGTGAGATGCAATATAATAAGGTTGGGCGACTGGACGAATGTATCGGCAATGGGCAATTGTTGGACTGTTCCTCAACCCTACAATATAATGCAGATCAGTCAGTTTGACAGGTCAATGAAAAGCACCTGAAAAACACTCGTATTTCTATCTATTCTATTTCCCCCAGTCTGAGCTTGGGGATCTGCCACATGTGCTGGATTGGCTTGACAGTTTCCCTTGGTTTGCCGGAGTAGTTATTATTTCTAATCCCCCAGTTCATTGTGAAAACTGACAATAAATATTGCTGAAATATAATTTAATTGTATTTTTTTATTGATTGCAATAAGTTGTTGCCTACATACAGATAATGGTACAATTACTAGGCACTTAATTTATATTGCACTGATTCATAGTGCAAGTTAGATATTGTGTTTTTCTGGACATTTGCTTTTGGAAAATTTCTCTAACTGGATCTCTTGAAATTTCACTTTTGCTAATTAATACAGAGCAGACACAACAGAGTGAATAAAATATGCGAAGGCACATGGTAGTGGGGCTCAAGCACTATATGCTTGAATCCTGTATTATCTATGACAGAGTATAGTCACATATTCACAGCGATGAACACTATAGAAATAATTATTACTTTTGACAATGATGATTAATGACATTAATAATCCTTCTTGACCACTATCAACACACTGATGAAAACTAACTGACGACAGCGTGCTCTGTATTTACTAGGTCTAGAGTGATCCGTCATTTCCGGTTTTCATTTTTTTTGGGCAACAACACAGATTAGCGCCGCCTGCTGTTATGGGGACGTATTACGCCTCACGCACGTGCAGAACGTATGCTCCAGTCGGCGTCGGTTTGGTGTGTTCAGAGGCACTTTTTTGCCCGGCTCGGGGAGACGGGAGCCGACTGATCAGTCCGACTGCTTTTCTGCCGACGATCGGCTGTCGGGTTGGTGTGTCCTGGCCTTTAGAGGCCCACATCTGCAGTATGATAAACACATTGCAAAATTTTAAAATTTTAAAAAATTTTTTTAAGAGATGCATATAGAAATCCATTATTAAACAGGCCCTGGAGCTAAAGATCAGAGTATTTATTATGGCGATGCAGCTTCTGTCACACACACACACACAGGCTTTTTCTCTCATAGGTAATATGCGTTTCAGCAGTAAAGCTGAAAAAAAATAACAAAGCTGCTCAAGAAAGAACCAAAGAAATAAATATTTTAAATTACATAGCATCATATTCCTTTGCATCTCATTGCATTGTGTTGAATCGCTTTGTGTTGAATCAAATCATGTGAAATCGTACTGCATCAGAATAGGGCTACATCATTTTGCATTTGTAGTTGTTTCATATGTATCGCATAGTGGGCGATGGTGATGCACATCCCTACAGTATACATTGAGCTTGACTAACTCGGCTAAACTGACGGCTCGGTTAGCATCCTCGAGCTGATGGAAAACAACTGGTGCATTGCCAAAACTTTACGGGTAAGAATTTCTGTTGCACATGTGCAAGTAGCACATATAAATATGCTATATTAACAGAGCTTTTTTGGGTCACAGGGTGTACATGTACGGTTACACCCCTAGTACTGTGACGTACTAGAAAGGTGTGTACTTAATTATGCAGGGTCATGTGTCATCTTGGGTAGTCTGGAAAGGTAGTCTCTAAGTGTAGAGCAACTCCCTTAACAGATTGACTAGCACTCTTTTGTTATTCTAAATTGTTGGTATTTTCACAGGCAGCAGATACAACACTATACCAACCAACTGGCAAAAGAAACCAACAAGCACCTGAAAGAGTTGGGATCAATCCCCTTGGCCTCATCACCTTCAGAGCAAGTAAGTTACAGTCTACATATGTCAATACATCACTAGTATACATGATGACAATGAGTGAAAGTGACTGTGGCATTTATCTGTCACTTCACCCTCTGTCAGCACTAATAATGGCATAATGTCAGCGGCATTCGGCATTGTTTCCTTCCTGAAACTCAACTCGCTATTTTTCTATGATTTCCTGCTGAGAGTGAAATTGGCTCATTCTCTATGCTGTAAGCCATATTGTTGATGATGTTATATTTATTTCATTATAATTGTTGAAAAAATAATAATAATTAAAAGTGGATTTTACCTTGCATGTGACTTCCATGTTAAGGTATCACTCAAAAGTAGATGAAAATAACAAATGATTAACATGAGCGAATAAAGTGACCCAAACTCACCAAGTTCACAAGTGAAATATAACCATCAACCACCCTTTCTCATGGTTCCTCAATTGTTGTAAATGAACAGAAGAAAATTATTAAATGTCATCTGAATATCAGCTTAGAGTGAAGTCCCTCTGTGGTTATGACCAACAGCCACTAGGCAGCAACTAAAGTCTTGGCTGTCTCAGCCACTCCTTACTGCCTTTTTATTACCTCAGCAAGGAGCTGTGGTTATGTGATATCAAATATTGAAAATATTTCAAAGAATAGGCTACATTGACTCTTTTTTACTTTCCCATTCCTAACTTAACTCACAGAATACTTTGTTTTGCTTTTCCCTTCAGTAATCTTTTACACTCATGCACAGACCTACTGTGGTCCTTGTCTCTACCACACATATACACTATAGATAGGTCCCTGTATGTGTCTTTGTTGACTTTCTTCAGAAGTATGTTTTATAAAGTTGCTCAAAAAACACAACTTGTTCAAATTTCACCTGCAATTCCGTTTTCGCAACAGCAGGTGATCTCCTTGTTAAAGAAGTAGTATATCTGAAGGATATCGGCACCAAGTTAGAGAGACGCTGCATACAGTTAGGTCCATATATATTTGGACACTGACACAATTTCTGTTATTTTAGCTGTTTACCAAAACATATTCAAGATACAGTTATATAATCAATATGGGCTTAAAGTGCAGACTCTCAGCTTTAATTTGAGGGTATTCACATCCAGATTGGAGGGAGGGTTTAGGAATTACAGCTCTTTAATATGTAGCCACCTCTATTTCAAGGGACCAAAGGTAATTGGACAATTAATTCAAAAGCTATTTCATGGGCTGCATGGGCTAGTCCCTCGTTAACCCATCATTAATTAAGCAGGTAAAAGGTCTGGAGTTGATTCCAGGTGTGGCATTTGCATTTGGAAGCTGTTGCTGTCAACCCACAACATGTGGTCAAAGGAGCTCTCAATGGAAGTGAAACAGACCATCCTTAGGCTGCAAAAAAAGAAGAAATCCATCAGAGAGATAGCGGAAATGTTAGGAGTGGCCAAATCAACAGTTTGGTACATCCTGAGAAAAAAGAGCGCACTGGTGAGCAAGTAGAACACTCTCCAGGAAGTAGGTGTATCAGTATCTAAGTCTACCACAAAGAGAAGGCTTCATGAGAGCAAATACAGAGGGTTCACCACAAGGTGCAAACCATTAATCAGCCTCAAAAATAGAAAGGCCAGATTTTTGCCAAAAAACATCTTAAGGAGCCAGCCCAGTTCTGGAACAGCATTCTTAGATGCACAGCATCGGGAGCAATTCAGGGTTCAGTATCTTGCTCAAGGATACTTTGACATGTGGCAGGAGGAGCCGGGGATTGAACCAACAACCTTCCGATTAGGGGACGCCCCATGCATGGTTTCCAACGGCACTGGGTCACTAGTGTTTATTGATGATGTGACAGGAGACAGTAGCAGCCGGATGAATTCTGAAGTGTATAGGGATATACTTTCTGCTCAGATTCAGCCAAATGCAGCAAAGTTGATTGGACGGCGCTTCACAGTACAGATGGACAATGACCTAAAACATACTGCAAAAGCAACTCAGGAGTTTTTTAAGGCAAATAAGTGGAATATTCTGCAATAGCCGAGTCAATCACCAGATCTCAACCCGATCGAGCATGCATTTCATTTGCTTAAGACAAAGGTTAAAGCAGAAAGACCTACAAACATGCAACAACTGAAGACCGCTGCAATAAAGGCCTGGCACAGCATCACAAAGAAGAAAACCCAGCGTTTGGTGATACCCATGGCTTCCAAACTTCAGGCAGTCATTGCCTACAAAGGATTCTCAACAAAGTATTAAAAATGAAAATTGTATTTATGGTAATGTTAATTTGTCCAATTTTTTTGAGCCCTTGAAATGAGGAGACTTTGTTTAAAAATGGTTGCAATTTCTAAACATTTGATAGGATATTTTTGTTCAACCAATTGAATTAAACCTGAAAGTCTGCACTTCAATTGCATCTCAGTTGTTTAATTTAAAATCCAATGTGGTGGCATGCAGAGCCCAAATCAGGAAAATGGTGTCACAAATATTTCTGGGCCTAACTGTATGCCTAGTTTAATGTTTGCTGTAAAAGTCACGTTTAAAGTAAGTTATTTGAACAATACTTATGTGATTGTTGCATCTTTGAAATTATTCTGATGACATCAACTGCAGTGGGCAGCATGCAGGATATGGTCCATGCCTCACTGGCAAGCACAAAAACACACTGACTAAAACAATACAATCTGTCATGGGCAGTTACAATACAGACAAGATGCAAATTGGACACATTTTACCAGCAAACACAATACACAGCCTTTCAGTAACTATTATACTGCAACCTGAACTTAACTACACAATTTATTTTTTATTGTAACATTACTTCCCCTCACACAAGAATCACTTTCCACAACAAACTTGCACAGGCAGCCCACAAGCCAGAGCATGTGAGTGGAGCAGACCGGGTGAAAATTTCTCATTTTCGCATTCTCCGCTCCACTCCGTCATAAATCCGTTTCTTATCCGATTACTTGATTAATCGATAGCCTCAGCCCTAGTCTCGAGAGACAGGGATCATATAATTTAAATCAAAGCTCTCATGCACCAACACATCAATTGTCTGATTTACAGTCAATTGAATTGCCTGCTAACTATACCAGTTCTGTTAAAAATGTATTGATGTTTTTCCATCAAATGACTAGTTAAAGTATTGATAGTTGTATCAATAAAGACTGACTGATAAGCAGTCTCAAAAATGGTATTAATAATTGCAATAAAAATTAACAATAAGAGTATAAGCATAAAAGGAATTTATTAATGTAATTCAGTTCAATTTTATTTGTATGGCGCCAATACATAACAGAAGTTATCTCAGGACACTTTTCAAATAGAGCAGGTCTAGACCGAACTCCTTATAACATTATTTACAGAGACCCAACAGTACCACCATGAGCAAGCACTTGCAACAGGGGCAATCTGTGCAAAACATTAGAGGAAAAATACACACTCAGCAGAATACAGTTCATTCAGGTAACTCTGTTTGGCCAAGGCTGCACTGAAGCAACAAACTCTTCAGGACAGAAAAAGGGGGAGAGGATTTCCTACAAGATCAAAAAATATTACAGGGGTGTTTGTTAGGCTATTTTATGGCGTACATTGTTTATTAGTTATTTATGATAAAAACATTAAATGGGGATCAGGGAAGAAAAAAAACTTGATTGGGACATCTTTACAGTGGTATCAGGAACTGTGGAATACTGAAATAGTATTGGTGTGGGAGATAACTGGTTTAGGAGGGTTAGTAAATGTATATGATCCTGAGTCAGGGGTTGTATTACAGACAATAAGGGTCAGCAGTGGGTCACTGGGACTTTACATTAGTAAAATAAACAAACAGGGGTGGTCACTGTTTTACGATGTACTGAGATGTACAGTGGGTATGGAAAGTATTCAGACCCCTTTTAAATTTTTCACTCTTTGTTTCATTGCAGCCATTTGCTAAAATCAAAAAAGTTCATTGTATTTCTCATTAATGTACACTCAGCACCCCATCTTGACAGAAAAAAACAGAAATGTAGAAATTTTTGCAAATTTATTAAAAAAGAAAAACTGAAATATCACATGGTCATAAGTATTCAGACCCTTCGCTCAGTATTGAGTAGAAGCACCCTTTTGAGCTAGTACAGCCATGAGTCTTCTTGGGAATGATGCAACAAGTTTTTCACTCCTGGATTTGGGGATCCTCTGCCATTCTTCCTTGCAGATCCTCTCCAGTTCTGTCAGGTTGGATGGTGAATGTTGGTGGACAGCCATTTTCAGGTCTCTCCAGAGATGCTCAATTGGGTTTAGGTCAGGGCTCTGGCTGGGCCAGTCAAGAATGGTCATAGAGTTGTTCCGAAGCCACTCCTTTGTTATTTTAGCTGTGTGCTTAGGGTCATTGTCTTGTTGGAAGGTGAACCTTCGGCCCAGCCTGAGGTCCTGAGCACTCTGGAAGAGGTTTTATTCCAGGATATCTCTGTACTTGGCCGCATTCATTTTTCCTTCAATTGCAACCAGTCGTCCTGTCCCTGCAGCTGAAAAACACCCCCATAGCATGATGCTGCCACCACCATGTTTCACTGTTGGGATTGTATTGGGCAGGTGATGAGCAGTGCCTGGTTTTCTCCACACATACCGCTTAGAATTAACGCCAAAAAGTTCAATCTTGGTCTCATCAGACCAGAGAATCTTCTTTCTCATAGTCTGGGAGTCCTTCATGTGTTTTTTGGCAAACTCTATGCGGGCTTTCATATGTCTTGCACTGAGGAGAGGCTTCCGTCGGGCCACTCTGCCATAAAGCCCCGACTGGTGGAGGGCTGCAGTGATAGTTGACTTTGTGGAACTTTCTCCCATCTCCCTACTGCATCTCTGGAGCTCAGCCACAGTGATCTTTGGGTTCTTCTTTACCTCTCTCACCAAGGCTCTTCTCCCACGATTGCTCAGTTTGGCTGGACGGCCATGTCTAGGAAGAGTTCTGGTCGTCCCAAACTTCTTCCATTTAAGGATTATGGAGGCCACTGTGCTCTTAGGAACCTTGAGTGCTGCAGAAATTCTTTTGTAACCTTGGGCAGATCTGTGCCTTGCCACAATTCTGTCTCTGAGCTCCTTGGGCAGTTCCTTCGACCTCATGATTCTCATTTGCTCTGACATGCACTGTGAGCTGTAAGGTCTTATATAGACAGGTGTGTGCCTTTCCTAATCAAGTCCAATCAGTTTGATTAAACACATCTGGACTCCAATGAAGGAGCAGAACCATCTCAAGGAGGATCAGAAGAAATGGACAGGATGTGAGTTCAATATGAGTGTCACAGCAAAGGGTCTGAATACTTATGACCATGTGATATTTTAGTTTTTCTTTTTTAATAAATTTGCAAAAATGTCTACATTTCTGGTTTTTTTCTGTCAAGATGGGGTGCTGAGTGTACATTAATGAGAAATAAAATGAACTTTTCTGATTTTAGCAAATGGCTGCAATGAAACAAAGAGTGGAAAATTTAAAGGGGTCTGAATACTTTCCGTACCCACTGTATATAAGGGAGAGCATTCTGGAAGTCTGGAGAGAATACTCGTGATGTGGTCTAGTCCAGGTACAGTTAGCTAATAGGAGTCATGCTTAGCTGTGGCTAAGCGATTCACTAGATCTATGTGTGGAGCTCAAAACATTTATTCCACTGTCTTCTGATTTTGTCTATTTGTAAAATTCTATTTGCTTATAACTTGCATTTATAGCTTTTTTGTTTATATTATTAGTCTACATCTTGAGTTAAGGATTGTATTTTGTTTCAACAACTTGTTTAATATGAAATTTATTATGAAGTTATAGTCCTTGCAAAAAAAATCTGTCTGTGGTTTTAGTTCTTTACGTCAAAGCAACAGTCTGATTGAATTATTTTTGGTAAATTTGATTATATTTTTGGCATGATAAAAAATCTGAAATGTGACCCTCATCTAGCGGCAGCAAAAGATCCAGAAGGACCGGCTGATGAATGATTTCTCAGCGGCTCTCAACAACTTCCAAGCAGTCCAACGACGTGCAGCAGAGAAGGAGAAAGAGTCAGTAGCCAGAGCGAGAGCTGGATCCCGCTTATCAGTAAGTAGCAATGAGTGATGGTTTAACACCACATGATGAAGGATAAAGAGATCAGAGATAGTGGTGATGAAAACTTAAACTTCACTGTCTTGACAATATATGTTATACATATACATATACCTATACATAATAGTGGGTTTTTCCTTTTCCTTAGACTGAAGACAGTTCTCGGGATGAAAAGCTTGTTTCTTTTGATAAGTAAGTGACTTTCTCTTCTTCTTTTTTGGGGGAATGTGAAAACTTTGCAAGATGTATTATAAAGGTCCAAATGATTCATTACGATTAATTAATCACATTAAGACATGAAATTAATAATATTATGAATTAAAGCTGCGAGCAGCGTTGGGCGGGACCTCGCACCCGAATATATGAAGTTTATGGGAAATTGGACATTGCACACTGAAGTTATGAGTGCTGCTTTATGGCGAATTGGCTGAATTCGACAAGTCGTCACCGGCACGGTCATTTCACGTAACTCAGCTCAAAATCGCCACGCAGCGCTTACTTCCTGTTACCAGTAGATGCCGCTATCACTGTGTCTGAATATTGTCATGTAGAGTTTCATTGAGATTGGCTCATGTACACTAAAGTTGTGAGGACGAAAAATTCCCTGAAAATGCGCACGGAATTCACTATGGCCAACTTTGAGGGCACGCCACGGACACGCCCTTCTACGTACATGCACAAATAGCACAACCTGTAATCAGAACCATTTTTTGACTGTACTCACAAATTTTGAAGCATATCCGATGAATTCCCTAGGAGGAGTTCGTTCACATACAAGGCGAAAAGTTCACTGAAATTGAAAATGTAAATAAAAATGGCCGACTTCCTGTGGGATTTGGGGTATGGGTCCAAGAGGCTTTTTTGTACGTCCCGGCATTTTAAACGAGTTTCGTACATATCGGTGAAATGTGGCGACGGGGCACACATGCGAGAAATTCATGGAAAATGCGCACGGAATTCACTATGGCCAACTTTGAGGGCACGCCACGGACACGCCCTTCTACGTACATGCACAAATAGCACAACCTGTATTTAGAACCATTTTTTGACTGTACTCAGAAACTTTGAAGCATATCCGATAAATTCTCTAGGGAAGTTCATTCAAATACAAGCCCAAAAAGTCAAAATGACCACAAAATGGCTGCCAAGAGTGAAAATTTTAAATTAAAATAGCCGACTTCCTGTGGGATTTGAGGTATGGGTCCAAGAGGCTTTATTGTACGTCCCGGCATTTTAAATGTGCCCACCGAGTTTCGTACATGTCGGTGAAACGTGGCGCCGGGGCTGATGTTTTTTTATCCTGTAGGGGGCGCTACAAGCACGACAAACAGGATTTTTGGTATGTGAGCTTCAGGCACCACTCTACACGTGCCCTGTGAATTTCATATTCATAACTATTACGGTCTCTGCAGAGTGATTTACCCTGCCACCAGAGCGCCACCTAGTGGCGTGATTTTTTTTTCCTTTTTAGGGGACCATCAGGGAGCCATGGGCAAGCATCATACCAAGTTTCATTTTAATCACACTTGCCGATGCAGAGATATAAACTTCTTCATTTTAAAGAGCGCCACCTTGTGGTGATGACCTGAAATCGTGCACGATACATAATGAAGACATCTGGAACTAATCACCAAAGGTTGGTGTAAATCGGACATACCAATGTGGAGAAATACCCCACTTCCTTTTTTGACGAAAAATCAACAGGAAGTGCTATTTTTATAACTTCCTTATTTTTTAAAATATCAAAATTCTTCAAATTACTTTTGTTGTCAGGACGGTCCACATGTGCTACGTGCAAAATTTCGTGCGAATCGGATAAAAAAAACATATAGACTAAAAAGGCCCCCTCTAAGGAAAATTTTTTAGAAAATAGGGAGTTATTAGCCTATCAAAATTTGCCTACAAATTGCGCCACCTAGTGGCCTTCCTACTGGCTGATCTGCATGTGACGCATAGAATATCTAAGTTAAATCAGGCTTGACATGTCTGCCAAATAAAATTGAGACTTCGTAAATGTTCGGGGCTCAAAAACGCAGTTGAAGTCGACTAGAAATAATTTTAAATTAAAGCTGCAAGCAGCGTTGGGCGGGACCTCGCACTCCACGCAACTCGGGGTGCGCTGCGGACGTGTCGCGTGCCGTCGTAACACGTGCGGACCACAACACGAAAATGTCACGTACATCAACTCAAAATCGCCACGCAGCGCTTACCAGCTGTTGCTGGAAGGTGGCGCTATTGCTATATCTTAATATTGTCATGTAGACAAGTTCAGGGCGGGACTGTTGTAACACACGTGAAGTTTCATTGAGATTGGACCACGTACGCTGAAGTTATGAGGACGTGTTCAGGGCGAGACTGTTACAGAATATATGAAGTTCACTAGAGATTGGACATTGCACACTGAAGTTATGAGTGGCATTTCATGGCGAATCCGCTGAATTTGACAAGTCGTCACTGGCACGGTCATTTCACGTAACGCAGCTCAAAATCGCCACGCAGCGCTTACTTCCTGTTGCCAGTAGGTGGCGCTATCACTATGTCTGAATATTGTCATGTAGACGTGTTCAGGGTGGGACTTATCAAACACGTGAAGTTTCATTGAGATTGGATCATGTAGGCGGAAGTTATGAGGACGTGTTCAGGGTGGGACTGTACACTGAAGTTGAGTACTATCTGTTTATGGTGACTGGTCGAAATTCAACGCAACGCCACGGGCACGCCGTTTGACGGAATGTCGTAAATAGCACAACTTTAAATCATGAATGTCTTTAGATTGCGCTGATTAAATTTGAAGTTGATCCGATAAATTCCCTAGGAGGAGTTCGTTCAAATACAAGGCGAAAAATTCACCGAAAATGCGCACGGAATTCACTATGGCCAACTTTGAGGGCACGCCACGGACACGCCCTTCAACGTACATGCACAAATAGCACAACTTTTAATCAGGACCATTTTTTGACTGTACTCACAAATTTTGAAGCATATCCGATAAATTCCCTAGGAGGAGTTCGTTCAAATACAACGCGAAAAGTTCACCGAAAGTGAAACTTTAAATCAAAATGGCCGACTTCCTGTGGGGTTTCGGGTATGGGTCCAAGAGGCTTTTTTGTACGTCCCGAGATTCTAAACGGGCCTACCGAGTTTTGTACATATCGGTGAAACGTGGCGCCGGGGCTTCTGTTTATTTATCCTGTAGGGGGCGCTACACACAGGACAAACACGATTTTTGGTATGTGAGCTTCAGGCACTACTCTACACGTGCCCTGTGAATTTCATATTCATAACTATTACGGTATATGTACAGTGATTTTTCATGCCAAAAGAGCGCCACCTAGTGGCATATTTTTTTTGTCCTTTTTAGGGGAGCCTCAGGGAGCCATGGGGAAGCATCGTACCAAGTTTCATCTTATTCACACATACCGTTGTAGAGATATAAACGTCTTCATTTTAAAGAGCGCCACCTAGTGCTGATGGCCTGAAATTGTGCACGATGCTTAAGGAAGACACCTGTAACTATGCACCCAAGTTTGGTGTCAATCGGACATACCAATGTGGAGAAATGGTCCACTTCCTTTTTTGATGAAAATTTCACAGGGAGTGCTAATTTTATAGCGTGCTTATTGTTTGAAATTTCGAAAATGTTCAAATTGCTTTTTTTGCCAGGGCGGTCCCCAGGTGCTAGGTGGAAAATGTCGTGCGAATCGGACAAAGCGTGTAGGTGGAACACGAAAAAGTAGTTTAACGACATTTCGCACTCTAACGAAAAAAAATTATAGGCGGAAGTGGGCGGGGCCTATATAGGAAGATTCAGCTCCATTCACTGAACGCGTGGATATAAGTTTCTTGAATGTGCGAGCAAATATGCAAAAGTTATTAAGTAACAAAAAAGTGAAAATTCTTTTCTCAATAGTAGCGCCACCTAGTGGCAGACCCAAAAGTGACACATGTAAACTCCGCATTTTCACCAGGCCTGACAACTTTGCCAAATAAAATTGACGTGCCCTGTGAATTTCATATTCATAACTATTACGGTGTCCGTACAGTGATTTTTCATGCCAAAAGAGCGCCACCTAGTGGCGTATTTTTTTTGTCCTTTTTAAGGGAGCCTCAGGGAGCCATGGGGAAGCATCGTACCAAGTTTCATCTTAATCACACATACCGTTGTAGAGATATAAACGTCTTCATTTTAAAGAGCGCCACCTAGTGCTGATGGCCTGAAATTGTGCACGATGCTTAAGGAAGACACCTGGAACTATGCACCCAAGTTTGGTGTCAATCGGACATACCAATGTGGAGAAATGGTCCACTTCCTTTTTTGATGAAAATTCCACAGGAAGTGCTAATTTTATAGCGTGCTTATTGTTTGAAATTTCGAAAATGTTCAAATTGCTTTTTTTGCCAGGGCGGTCCCCAGGTGCTAGGTGAAAAATTTCGTGCGAATCGGACAAAGCGTGTAGGAGGAACACGAAAAAGTAGTTTAACGACATTTCGCACTCTAACGAAAAAAAATTATAGGCGGAAGTGGGCGGGGCCTATATGGAGAGATTCAGCTCCATTCACCGAACGCGTGGATATAAGTTTTTTGAATGTGCGAGCAAATATGCAAAAGTTATTAAGTAACAAAAAAGTGAAAATTCGTTTCTCAACAGTAGCGCCACCTAGTGGCAGACCCGAAAGTGACACATGTAAACTCCGCATTTTCACCAGGCCTGACAACTTTGCCAAATAAAATTGACTTTTCGTATATGTTCAGGGGGGTAAAAATGCAGTCAAAGGGTCCTAAAAATAATAATAATAATAATAATAAGAAACGAACCAAAAACAATAGGGACCTCCAGCGGTCGCTTGCGAGGTCCCTAATAATAAGAAACGAACCAAAAACAATAGGGACCTCCAGCGGTCGCTTGCGAGGTCCCTAATAATAATAAACAAAGCAAAAACAATAGTGACCTTCCAGTTCATACTGGCTCGGTCCCTAATAAATACAAACAATAATATTAAAGCTGCAAGCAGCGTTGGGCGGGACCTCGCACTCCACGCAACTCGGGGAGTTCTGCGGCCACGTCGCATGCCGTCGTAACACGTGCAGACCACAACATGAAAATCTCACGTAAATTAGCTCAAAACCGCCACACAGCGCTTACTTCCTGTTGCCAGTAGGTGGCGCTATCACTATGCCTGAATGTTGTCATGTAGACATGTTCAAGGCGAGAGTGTTATCAAACACGTGAAGTTTCATTGAGATTGGACCACGTACGCTGAAGTTATGAGGACGTGTTCAGGGCAAAACTTCAAAATTTTGAAGTTGATCTGATAAATTCACTAGGAGGAGTTTGTTCAAATACTAGGCGAAAAATCACAGAAAATGAGCACGGATTTCAAAATGGCTGACTTTGATGCCACGCCACGGACACGCCCTTTAATGTACATGCACAAATAGCACAACTTTTAGTCAGCAACATTTCTTGACTGTACTGACAAATTTTGAAGTAGATCCAATGAATTCCCTAGGAGGAGTTCGTTCAAATACAAGGCGAAAAGTTCGCCGAAAGTGAAAATCAAAATCAAAATCGCCGACTTCCTGTGGGGTTTGAGGTATGGGTCCAAGAGGCTTTTTTGTACTTCTCGACATGTTACACGTGCCTACCGAGTTTCATACATATCGGTGAAACGTGGCACCGGTGCTGCTTTTTTATTATCCTGTAGGGGGCGCTACAAACACGACAAACACGATTTTTGGTATGTGAGCTTCAGGCACCAGTCTACACGTGCCCTGTGAATTTCATACTCGGAACTATTACGGTCTCCGCACAGTGATTTACCATGCCACCAGAGCGCCACCTAGTGGCGGGTTGTTGACACATTTTTTAGTGAGCCTCAGGGAGTCATGGGCAAGCATCGTACCAATTTTAATTTTAACCACACGTGCCGTTGTAGAGATATAAACTTCTTCATTTTAAAGAGCGCCACCTAGTGGTGATGGCCTGAAACTGTGCAAGATGCCTAAGGAAGACATGGGGAACTATCGACCCAAGCTTTTTGTCAATCAGACATACTAATGTGGAGAACGTGCTTATTTTCTGAAATATCAAAATTCTTGGAATTACTTTTTTATTAGGACGGTCCCCAGATGCTACGTGAAATTTTTTGTGCGAATCGGATAAAGCGCATGGGGGAACACGGAAAAGTAGTTTATGGACATTTCGCGCTCTAGCGGAGAAAAATTATAGGCGGACATGGGCATGGCCTATATGGGGAGATTCAGCTCTATTCACCGAACGCGTGGATACAAGGTTTTTGAATGTGCGACAAACTATGCAGAAGTTATTAGCCTAAACGCATTTTTTATGATAGTAGCGCCACCTAGTGGCCAATCCAAAAGTGACACACAGAATATCCCCATTTTCACCAGGCCTGACAACTTTGCCAAATAAAACTGAGTTTTTGTATAGGTTCAGGGATGCAAAAATGCAGTCAAAGGGGGCTAAAAATAATAATAGGTAAGAAGAAGAAGAAACACAGCAAGTCGGTCGCTGGCTCGGTCCCTAATTGCACAGTCAACTTGGAACTTGTCAACAATAGATACTTGTCACTGACGGCCAAAAATATAGAAAAGATTTCAAATGTCAATATAGAACAAATCAAACAAAGCTGTGATTGTATTGGGTTTTTTTCTAATCATATTTGTTGTCATATGTGCAATCAAACACAGTATAATGAATAGCAAAATTCATTCTTTGCATTTAACCCATCTACCCTAATTGGAATGTAGTGGGCAGCCACGGTGCTGTGCCTTGGGAACAACTCCTAATCTAAACCAGTGCCTGGGAGAAATATAAAGATATCATGAAGGAAGATCATCTTTACTTTATTAGTAAATACTTACTGTACAGGCCTTTGTAGTCTTCTGACCAGTAAAAGCGCTGTACACTACATGCCACATTCACCAATTCATACAATAATGGCAAAGGCCATCACACACAGAAACTATTTCTCATTCATACACTAATCAGGACACTGCTTCGACATGCAGCGAGAGGAGCAGGGATTGAACCACCAACCTTCTGATTACTGGACAACCTGCTCTACCTCGTGAACCATGGCTGTCCAACACAATATTATTAACACAATATTGAAAATAATTGACACATATTATTCAAACTCTTTACATATTTTTCTTAAATGATTTCCTATCTGTGTAAAGCCAAGAGGACTGGGGTCAGATTACTACACAGACAGAGGAAGTGGCTATCACAGAGGAGGACCTGGAGCTCATCAAGGAGAGAGAAACCAATATCAGACAACTGGAGGTTAGCCTTTGTTTGCTATTTCTAATATTAATACATATGAGGGCACAGTGGAAGACTATCAGCCCCCTTATTTCTAGGGATGATACACCTGCCATTGCTGATTCTATTATTTTTGTCTGTTTCAGTCTGACATTATGGATGTAAACCAGATCTTTAAGGACCTGGCGGTGATGATCCACGATCAGGGAGAGATGATTGGTGAGTAGCAATGGGGTTGTTATTCGAGACACATCAAAACAGCTGATCTTGTATAAAAAATGTAACGTGGGCGCCCGGTTAGCTCAGTCGGTAGAGCTGGCGACCCATGTATGGAGTTGCTGCAGCGGCCCGGGTTCGAAACCTTTTGCTGCGTGTCATCCCCTCTCTCTCTGCCCCCCCTTTCCTGTCCATCTTCAGATGTCACTATCCAATAAAGGCAATAAAAGGCCAAAAAAAAACAAAAAAACAAAACAAAAGTAAGGTTATAAGAAGATTATTCCAGTTAGAGTTATGAGTTGATGAAAGAAATACAACGTTTGACGTCATTTACTATTTTATTGATCCTAGCTACAGCAATACAGGCGGAGGTCCATACACACAAAAGGGATTAACAGGATGGTATTGTAATACTACTGAGCTGTTGATAATGGTTGTGACAAACGCAAGTTACAGTAGTCATAAGTGAAATATTTCTTAGAACTAACTGTTTTACATAGACTAGGCTAATGATGTTGGCAATACAGAGATCAATAAGAATTATAATTAAAGCTGCGAGCAGCGCTGGGCGGGACCTCGCACCCGGCGCGCCGCGGCCGTGTCACGTGCGGTCGGCGGGCGCCGAGGCCACGTCACATGCCATCGTAACAAGCGCGGACCACAACGCGAATATGTCACGTAAATCAGCTCAAAATCAGCTCAAAATCGCCAAGCAGCGCTTCCTTCCTGTTGCCAGTATGTGGTGCTTTCACTGTATCTGAATATTGTCATGTAGACAAGTTCAGGGCGGGACTGTAATACGTACGCTGATGTTATGAGGACGTGTTCAGGGCAAGACTGTTACAGAATATATGAAGTTTATTGGAGATTGGACATTGCACACTGAAGTTATGAGTACTGTTACATGGAAAATCGTCTGAATTCGACAAGTCGTCAGTGGCACGCGGTTTGACGTACAGTCACAAATAGCTCAATTCTTCATCTACAGTGTGTTTTGAAGAGACTGTCCAATTTTGAAGTAGATTTGATAAGTCCCCTATTTATCTTGCAATTTAATACTTGACTTCCAGCGGTTTCCTACTATGCTCCACGAACAATACTCCCTTGGAAATATGGTTTGTAGATGTGGCTAGTGGGAGTGGAGGGGTGTTTGTGTTTTATCACTTTGAAAAAAAAGACCACGGACTTCAAAATGGCCAACTTTGACGGCATGCCATGGACACACCCTTCAACGTACAGTCAAAACATGAACAGCGTTGATTCAGCACCATTTTTTGACTGCACTGACCAATTTTGAAGTAGATCCAATAAAACCTGTATGAGGAGTTAGTTCAAATAGAAGCCCTGAAATGCCAAAAATGACATCACAGTGTGACATTTGTTCTAAATGGCCAACTTTGACAGCATGCCACGGACACGCCCTTCAACGTACAGTGAAAAAATGAACAGCATTCATTCAGCACCACGTTGTGACCGTACTGACCAATTTTGAAGCAGATCGAGAAATTCCCTAGGACGAGTTCGTTCACATGCAAGGCGAAGATTCACCGAAAATGACCACGGACTTAAAAATGGCCAAATTTGACGGCACGCCACGGACACGCCCTTCAACGTACAGTTACAAATAGCACGGCATTCATTCAGCACCATGTTTTGACTGTACTGACCAATTTTGAAGCAGATCCAATAGAACCTGTAGGAGGAGTTAGTTAAAATAGAAGCCCTGAAATGCCAAAAATGACATCACAGTGTGACATTCGTTCAAAATGGCCAACTTTGACGAATGGCTGCCAAGACTGAAAATTTTAAATTAAAATAGCCGACTTCCTGTGAGATATGGGATATGGGTCCAAGAGGCTTTTTTGTGCGCCCCGGCACATTATACATGCCTATTGAGTTTCGTACATATCGGTGAAACGTGGCGCCGGGGCTGCTTTTTTAAAATCCTATACAAACACGACAAACACGATTTTTGGTATGTGAGCTACAGGCACCAGTCTACACGTGCCCTGTGAATTTCATATTCATAACTATTACGGTCTCCGCACAGTGATTTACCCTGCCACCAAAGCACCACCTAGTGGCGTATTTTTTTTTCCTTTTTAGGGGACCATCAGGGAGCCATGGGCAAGCATCGTACCAAGTTTCATCTTAATCACACATACCGTTGTAGAGATATAAACTCCTTCATTTTAAAGAGCGCCACCTTGTGGCAAAGGCCTGAAATTGTACACGATGCCTAAGGAAGACATGGGGAACTATGGACCCAAGCTTGGTGTCGATCGGACATACCAATGTGGAGAAATGGTCCACTTCCTTTTTTGACGAAAAATAGACAGGAAGTGCTAATTTTTTAACACGCTTATTGTTTGAAATATCAAAAATGTTCAAATTACTTTTGTTGTCAGGACGGTCTCCAGATGCTATGTGCAAAATTTCGTGCGAATCGGACAAAGTGTGTAGGAAACACGAAAAAGTAGTTTATGGACATTTTGCGCTCTAGAATGGGGAGGTTCAGCTCCATTCACCGAACACGTGGATATAAGGTTTTTGAATGTGAGACAAACTATGCAGGAGTTATTAGGAGAAATCTGCTAAAATAGCGCCACCTAGTGGCCTACCTAGTGGCTGATCTGCATGTGACGCATAGAATATCTAAGTTATATCAGGCTTGACAAGTCTGCCAAATAAAATTGAGACTTCGTATATGTTAACCCTTTAGGCGCCGGGTTTTATTTTGAAAAATACTAGATTTTAACATCTAAATTTCAGGAGGCTCTGGCTTGAAAGTGCTTTGAGATAGAGACAAAGTGTAAATGAGACAAATATTGAGAATGACCTAAAGTTTATCTAGGTAGTCAATTTTCCCATCTAATTTGCATATTATGACGTCATATGGTGACGGCCATATTGGATAATATAATTTCCATGAAATACCTGATATTTTGAAAGAGACTTGAACTTATTTCATCAGATTCACCCCCCTCCATCTATTTGTTACGTTGTCCACATATCAAATGAACAGGTAAAAGTAAATTGTAAGCCAACAGTCGTAAACTAGAACTATTACTACCACAAAGCTCATGTAAACAGTAGGCGTTTTTTATGATTTTTTACCCACTACCACCCCCCCATTGAGGACACTTTTTATTTTCTTTTTTATTCTCTTCTTCATTATTATTATTATTATTATTATTATTATTATTATCATTATAATATGATAATCATAATAACAGTAGGCGTCTTTTAGCTGCAGAGGCCTAATCTGATGTATCCAGATAAAAGTTTGTAGTATTTGTAGAGTGTGGAACCTCTCATTGCAAGGCACAGTACAGAGACAATATGAACAATATTGAGACCCCACCACATAGCCTAACAAATGGACAGGTACACATCCGCATCGGATGGCTGCGCCACTGCTGCGCATGGACGCACTGTGACCGGCGCGGTAGAAAGAGTGAACACTAACGCTGGTCCCAGCGCTATTCTCACCACCCCCGCTACTTCTACCACATCCATTAGCTCCCTTACTGATACTACGAGTTCGTGTAGTACTCCCACCTATGTTGGGCAAAGGGTCGTGTTTGTGCTTGTGTGTTTTCCTCACTCTGCCCGGCAGCGCCGGTGCAAAGACGCACCGTGACTATCACGTTCACTAAACGACCGGCCGTCATCTCCCAAAGGTACATTTTCCCCTTCAGAATCAGAGTCAGCGAATAGGAGACCCATCACTTCCCTAATCATCAACTTTTTGCTTGCCATTTTCGTTTATTTTGTCTCAATAACTCCTAAATCCAGCAATACCGCTTCAGCCTAAATAGCGCCGTGGCGCACTATTTCCGGTTTCTCGCCCAGCAGCTTGGACGGGTCTTCCTCAAACATTTTGCATTAAAACATGACGTTTTTCTGAGCTAAGGGTAAGTACGGGATGTCTGCCAACTAGTGGAGGGGAGTATGAATGAGATATAACGCTCTATTAGGAGAAAACAGCTGTTTGATTCAGTACCGCGTCCTGTCGCAATTTTGCGACTTTGGCACTTAAAGGGTTAAGGGGCTCAAAAACGCAGTTTAAGTCGACTAGAAATAATAATAATAAACATAGCAAAAACAATAGAGACTTTCCAGTTCATACTGGCTCGTTCCCTAATAATACAACACCAATAATAAAATATAGTAAAATATAGTCAAAAATGTCTAAAAGTACTAAGTAATTCTTACCATAATGGCATTGCAATATAACTCAAGGCAGTAAAATTACCCTACGGGAAAAGCAATATAAAAAATTATTTGTTTATTTATATCTGTATAGGATACAGATTTAAAAAAAACTATTCAAGAAAATAAGGATTAAAAGTGCCTGTGGGCACATGTTTGAGCCTCTTACGAAATTGCTGCTCAGTCTGGAATGCTGGCCTGTTCAGAATAATTAGACAAAAACTGTAGTTACTGTGTTTTGGACTAGTTCTTGAGTCAAGAGTGATGGATAAAAGAAATTATAGTTTCTATCTGTGCATTAAAGGTCAAGTGTGTAACATTTAAGAGGATCTATTGGTAGAAATGGAATACAGTTTTCATAGGTATGTTTTTTTTTGCGTAAATCATCTGATAATAAGAATCATTGTCTTTGTTACAATAGAATGAGCAATTTCTATCAAGTAACTCAAGTATTTCAGTACTATGTAGAAGTAGTCTATTTGTATTTTGAGTATTCCAATGGCAGTCTCTGCTACTTTAGAAAGCAGCCTTCTGAGTACCTTTGCATAGTCATATCAGTGCACAATCCACAATAAAATAAAAAATTATTATTATAACCCTAACCCTATTGTTGTTGTATTGTTGTAGTTTTCCTGTTGTTTTCTTAAAGATTTCCTTATTTCTGCTCTTGTGACAGAAACCAGTTGTGCAAGGAGGGAGTGAAGAGGTGAACTGTCTGTATTTGTTGTGAATGCTACAAACTTTGATAAGTTCCCAGCTGACCTTGCTGTATGTTCTGCCCTGTAGATAGCATCGAGGCAAATGTGGAGAATGCTGAAGTTCATGTAGAACGAGGAACAGAGCAGCTCCAGAGAGCCGCCTACTACCAGGTGAGGCTGCAGCAGTCACTTTAAGTGTTGTCATTCAGTGAAGTCCCTGCCAATAACCATCCTGTCTCTGCTCTCTTCATCACAGCAAAAGTCCCGGAAGAAGATGTGTATCCTTGCCATGGTTTGTTCCATCGTGCTTGTCATACTTGGCATCATTATCTGGCAAGCTGCTAAGTGAAATGACTACACACAACTGACGTGTCACTACTATATTTTACTCTGCCTGCTCCCACCTGCAAGTATCTGCTTGGAATCACAAGAACAACAAAATGAGGCTAATCACTTCACCAAGGTCAGCGGAGTAGATCGATGCAGAGGGATGGTCGGAGTGGAAAACATACTTACCTGAACTGATCAAGCCTGTTTGTGTGAAATAGCTGTAAGACATCCTATTTACACTAAGAGGAGTGAATGGAGGATGGAGTGGTTAAGGGGGGTGATTTAAGATATGAAATTCCTTAATTTGCTTTGATTCATTCATTTCTTTTATTTACTGCACTAACTCTAGCTGTCACTGTATTTCAAATGTCAAAATGTTACAGGCAGTGATTTCAAAACAAATAAAATGAAAAAGCTTGTTAAAGTGAATTAATCTTTGATTTTTAGGGGCTGTAAAATATTTTTTGTTTCCTGTTGTTGTGGCATCTTCTGATAAGTGTATGAAGTGCCACTGTGGCTCCTGGTCCCCACAGTAACATTACATGGGACTTACATGACTCCTGGTGGCGATGTCAGCCGTGGTTGTAATATACATGTTGTAAAACGAAAGCTCTACTCAAATTACCAATATGAATCCAATCCATCTCTGTAAATATCACAGTAAGTGCTGCATTATATTCTACTAAGAACATTATGGATACATAATGGCAATATCTCAAAAATGAAACTCAAGTCTTGAAACGAAACATTTTTAAATTAATTTCTATGACTCCTGACAGTATGCATAATAAATGTCTTAAACACTTTTGCTTTTCTGGATGTGTCATTACTCAGTGGTTCTCCTCAAGGAGGTTTAGACATGAATTTGGGCTAGATTATGTTACATTGCTCAGATTAAGATTTTGTTCTTATGGGTTAATTACAATTTGCATTCTGTTTTTGTGATTTGTGGCATACTTTTCATGAGTTATGAGAATGGTAAACTCATCAATGTGAATGCTAAGATCTGGAAACATGGTAGCACCATTAAAAATTGTTCCAGTGGGTCAGTAAGCTCAAGAAGACAGACAATCGGGTTAAGTTTTCCTTAATTCTTAAATTAAAAAGTACCATGCATCACTATCTGTAACTGTTAAGACTTGGTTGCAAATTATTTGAGTTAGGACTTGCTGTGCCAAGCAGTTTGTTGTTCTACATACATACCTGATGTTTAGGAAATGTATGTTTATATCTTCATAAAATACACACAGTCACATTAAGAAAATGATGAAAGCTTATTCATGACAATTCAATTTAACTGTCATTAATACAGTGTGCAGACACGTAAACAAAAAAGATGGCTGCAGCTTCATCAAGACCCGACCAACATGACCAGGACATTCATTTCATAAAGTAAATTCAGATAAAGACACTAAGAAAAGGTGCAACTTGAAGTGAATGAAGTAGTGTACTACTACCTATCTAGGCTACAAACTAATGACATTTATTGACTAGGACAGCTAAAGATGGTCAAGAAAGGGGATGACACACAGCAAAGGGCCACATGTCAGATTTGAATCCATAGTCACTGCAGCAAGGACTCAGCCTTCTTCTGAACAGAAGGTGTCATCAGATAGTTTGTAGCTTAGAAACATTAGAAAATAATTTTTTTATGAGTAGTATTTCACGTCAAAAGGAATTGTTCAGATTTAACATATCCACTAAATAGGAGAGGGATATTCCAACTTTTTTATTAGTAGTAAGGATAACATCATCGACAAAAAACGATTTTGTGTGTTAAAGATCCAATTTGAAAATCACATATTAGGACAAATTGATTATCAAAGCAAGAACTTCTCAAGAACTCTAAACAGATATGGCCATTCTAGGCCATCAAAAGCCTTTTTGGGATCAAGGGAGAGTGCGGTATTGGGTATGTTATTTTCTTGAGCAGAATAGATAATAAGAAAAAAAGTGTAAGATGTCATGAACACGCTCACAAATGTTATTAGAGAAAAGCCTATTAAGTATAAACCCAAGGGGAGAAACATCTCCAACCTCTTGGAATTCATCTTAGTTACTAATTTATAATCAGTTCTCAAGAGGAAAATACACTGTACAAAATTATAAACGCTTTTGTTTTTGCCCCCATTCATCATTCAAGACTTTCTCTATGTGCACAAATCTCAAATATTGTTCAAATCTGTCAAAATCTGTTAGTGCCATCAATAAAATGCACCTGTGTTTAATTCAATTCAATTCAATTGTATTTGTATACGGCCAATTTATAACAGAAGTAAATAAAAAGAAAAGAATCTCAGGACACTTTTCAAATGGAGCAGGTCTAGACCGAACTCCTTATAACATTATTTACAGAGACCCAACAGTACCACCATGAGCAAGCACTTGGCGACAGGGGCAAGGAAAAACTGCCTGTTAAAAGGCAGAAACCTAGGACAGATCCTTCGGCTCTAGGTGGGTGGTCGTCTGTCTCGACCAGTTGGGGTGAAAGAGAGAGAGAGCGAGAGAGAGAGAAAGACAGACAGATAGACAGGTGCACAGCAACAACAGTAGCAACAAGTACACTAATAGTAGTGACTGATGATGATGAACATGACAACAGCAACGATGGGGGACAATGAGCAGTGACAACAGCAACAACAGTAACCGTACCCATAATAACAGCAATAATATTAATAACATTAATATCAGTGATATTGGCAATTGTAGTCAAGTAGGACCATGGCAGGTTGTTTGTTGTCCATAACACACGCCTGCCCATACCATAACCCCACCGCCACCATGGGCCACTCGATCCACAACGTTGATATCAGCAAACCGCTCACCCGCACGACGCCATACACGCTGTCTGCCATCTGCCCTGTACAGAGAAAACCGGGATTCATCCGTGAAGAGAACACCTCTCCAAAGTGCCAGACGCCATCGAATGTGAGCATTTGCCCACTCAAGTTGGTTACGACGACGAACTGCAGTCAGGTCGAGACCCCGATGAGGACGATGAGCATGCAGATATGCTTCCCTGAGACGGTTCCTGACAGTTTGTGCAGAAATTCTTTGGTTATGCAAACCGCTTGTTGCAGCAGCTGTCCGGGTGGCTGGTCTCAGACGATCTTGGAGATGAAGATGCTGGATGTGGAGGTCCTGGGCTTGTGTGGTTACACGTGGTCTGCGGTTGTGAGGATGTACTGCCAAATTCTCTGAAATGCCTTTGGAGACAGCTTATGGTAGAGAAATGATCAGTCAATTCGCGGGCAACAGCTCATGCTCCTGCAGTCAGCATGCAAATTGCACGCTCCCTCTAAACTTGCGACATCTGTGGCATTGTGCTGTGTGATGGAACTGCATATTTTTCGAGTGGCCTTTTATTGTGGCCAGCCTAAGGCACACCTGTGCAATACCCATGCTGTCTGATCAGCATCTTGATATGCCACACCTGTGAGGTGGATGGATTATCTCGGCAAAGGAGGAGTGCTCACTAACAGATTTTGACAGATTTGTGAACAATATTTGAGAGAAATAGGCCTTTCGTGTACATAGAGAAAGTCTTAGATCTTTGAGTTCAGCTCATGATGAATGGGGGCAAAAACAAAAGTGTTGCGTTTATAATTTTGTTCTGTGTAAGTGATAAGTGATACAATGGTCTGAGGCCACATTTACACATAGCCGGGTATTTAGAGAAACAATATTTCCCCCCCTCCGTTTTCAATAATAACATCGTGCACACATCGTTTTCAAAAAAGTTGTCATTTACATCAACCCGCATAAATACGCTGTCGAGTGCCATCATAACGATGCCAAACTTATGGGCAGCAGTGTAGGGAGAAGGATAAAGCCATGCAAGCCAATCAGAATCCTCAGAATCGACAACAACGAATAACACGAGCAGAGGAGAGACCTCTGTTTAAGTCTGCTCGCTTCAGGTATGAATTTATTGTCATATCATTGTCATGTATGTATTGTTGGCTTTGTTTCAATTAATGTATCCGTGAAATATAAGATAAGATAAGAAATACTTCATCAGAATAATTCATCCTGAAGGAAATTTCCCTGTCACAATAGTTCCGTCCATAGTGTGTAAACATACACATAAACGAGTAGTGGTAAAAGGCAAAAATGAAAAAGTAGATGAAGAGAAGTCACATCAGTCGTCCTCAAGTGCTACAACAGTACGGCAACGGGGAAGTGTTGTACAGTTTAATGTCCATTGGTAAAATAGATTTCCTGTGTATCTCAGATGTACATTTTGGGGAGATAAGCCTTCCAATGAAAGTATGTTTTAATTTCTGTATTCCTATAGTCTATTGTGAATCGTGACGTTTACTGTTAAGTACTTGTTCATAGATTGATTATGCTGAGGGAAATATAGGCCATCATTCATCATGGTAATATCAAATGTGATTATTTTTGGATAGGTTTACCTCTGCAAATGAGCATGTTTTAACACATTTTCTTTGGTCTACTCTGTAAAGGCTAAACTGAAGGGACACCGGTATGAACGGTTAAAGAGGAAGCTGCCCGCTGAGGCCCAGTGGCTGAATGCCGTTGAGGATGACAAAAATGTCAAGAATTAACTCGTGGAAATTATTGAGACCTCAGAAAAGCAGGCATCCGAAGATTTCTCCAAAATAACAAATACCCTGGATAGGCTAACATCATCAATTGCAGATGGGTTTGCTCTCCTGCGGCAAGTTGTGCAGACACCGCCACCACCATATTACAATATCCCATTTGGGTCCTTATGGACCAGTATATGCACACACGTCACCACTACACACACACTCCTATTTCCCAAATTCAGCACCAATTCAGCACTCATTCCCACCCAACTCGTCAACTGGAAACAGACCTCTTGAAGTTTTTTTTACTTAAAAAATGTTTTTCTTACTTGAAAAGTGCCTATTGCTTGAACAGCAGTACTGAAGAGGCAGCTTATATCCACTACTTTTGTTAATTTGTGAATTCCTCTTGAAGTCTAAGTTTACTTGAAATATGCCTTTATTTATTATTTGACAATTTGCACTACAGATGCCACTTATTTGCACTACTATGCTTGTCTGATTTTCTGGATTAATGACAAACAGGCAATTTCTTTTTGTGTCTGTCAAGTGTCAGATCTCTTCAGAAGTAAAATGTCTGAAACATGAAGATGTGTGTCTGTGATTATTCAATATGGGTCAAACCAGATCAACCTATTATAGAAAGCGTTCACACAGGACCATTTAGAATTTCTCATTCTTTATGTGGATAATGGCATTCTACCAAACAACATTTACACTTGGCAATGTCAATACATTACATCCAAGTGACTTGTAAACATGTACAATGTAAAGAACAGAAAACTGTAAACACATTTGCTTTAACATGTTGTAAATTTAAATGCTTAATACGCTGAAATGTAGCCAAAACATACTGCCTAAGTACTGGCATGTAAGGAGCACACAGTTTTTAGGTCTGTGATGAACATAGGCAAAATATTGTAAACTATGACAATGAGCAACTTTAAACTTTGAGATGTCATACAATGTCATACTGTCTGATACCCCACACACCCACACACAATGGAGAGAAGATTGTCCCTTTTATGGATCCAGGAATTAAGTGAGGATTCTCCTGACCCTCTCCCCTTCTGATGTCATGCAATCTCCTCTGGCAGCTCGTTGTGTGTCTGGCTGGTTTTCCCTGTCGTATTGAATTGCCTCAGCAACACTGTTGTCGTCTACCGTGTCCTTGGAAGCCTCACAGTAATTGTGCAGCATGAAACATGCATAAATTACAAAGGGAAGATCAGCCAGATTAATGTCCATGGCCCTTCTCAGGGCTCCGAACCAGGCTTTTAGTCTCCCAAACACACATTCTATCACCATCCGTGCTCGGCACAAAGATAGTCCAAAGTACTGCTCCTGGGCAGTCTTTCCCCCATTAACATATTCTTTCATAAGATATGGGAGCAGTGGATATGCAGGGTTGCTTAGTATGTAAACCGGTATGGCCTCTTGATCTTCAATGATTTGCCTTGGACAAGGAGGGATGCTTCTGTCTTTCAAGGACGTGTTAAGTGTGGAGTTGGCAAAAATACGGGGCGTTGTGCACGCTCCCAGGCCATTTCACTACCACATCCATGAAGGCATATTTATAATCGCAGGTAGCTTGAATGTTTAAGGTAAACCTCCCTTTCCTATTGATGTAATCAGTGGAATTGGCTGGTGGTTGCTTTATCTCTACATGCGTCCCATCCACAGCACCTAGGCACTGAGGGACCTAGGTTGTCTAGCTTTCCTGTGACGTGCTACGGTAAGCGTACTGACTCATTTCCAGTTTACTTCCTGCTCTGTGTACACTGTTTGGTGCTGTAGCTCTGTCAGTGAACGCTAAATCTAAAGTTGTTTTACTCGTTACAGCGGTTATTTACCCGCTTAACATTTAAACGTAGACTAGTTCTACTTAAACACTCGGAGTTTCTCCTTCTTTTAGCGACTTTTTCACTACTTTCGAAGTTTTTTCATACACGCTAGCTTCATTAGCATTAGCAGTTAGCTATGGCTTCTCCCTCTCCCTCTCCTCTGTCCTGCTCAGTGTGTCAGATGTTCAGTTATTCCTCTGCCTCCTTTAATGATAATGGTACCTGTATTAAATGTAGTTTATTTACTGCGCTGGAGGTGAGGCTTAGTGAGTTAGAGGAACGGCACCGCACCACTGAGATATCTTTAGCCGCTATAGTTAGCCAGCCCCCAGTAGCCGGTGCGGTCCGACCGAAGGTAGCTTCTGTTAGATCTGTAGATCCCCCGGTAGTTCCCGAGCTGCCGGGAAGACAGGGAGGCTGGGTGACTGAGCGAAGGAAGACTAAAACGGCGAAGCCCACAGGTCACCACCAACCCCTTCACGTTTCTAATACATTTTCCCCACTCAGCGATACACCCGCTGAGGAACCAACTCTGATAATTGGCAGCTCCATACGCAGAAACGTGAAGTTAGCGAAGCCAGCGGCCATAGTTAAATATATCCCTGGGGCCAGAGCGGGCGACATTGAATCAAATTTAAAACTGCTGGCTAAAGGTAAACGTAAATACTGTAAGATTGTTATCCACGTCGGCGGTAATGACACCCGTTTACGCCAATCGGAGGTCACTAAGATTAATGTGGAGTCGGTGTGTAATTATGCTAAGACAATGTCGGACTCCGTAGTTTTCTCTGGACCCCTCCCCAATGTGACCAGTGATGACATGTATAGCCGCATGTCGTCATTCCACCGCTGGCTGTCGAGGTGGTGTCCAGAAAACGATGTGGGCTTCATTGATAACTGGAAGCCTTTTTGGGGAAAACCTGGTCTGATTAGGAGAGACGGCATCCATCCCACTTTGGATGGAGCGGCTCTCTTATCTAGAAATATGGCGAAGTTTATTTCTAAAACCTGACAGTCCAGAGTTAGGACCAGGAAGCAGAGCTGCTGTCTTACACACTTCTCTGCGCTTTCTTTAGAACAGTCACCCACCCAAAACCCCATAGAGACTGTGTCTGTCCCCCGACCACCTAAATTATTTAAAGAAATAAAAAAAAAATAGTTCAACATAAAAATCTAATAAAAATTAAAACTAACTCCTCAGTAGCACAAAATAAGAGAATGAAATGTGGACTGTTAAATATCAGGTCTCTGTCCTCTAAAGCTGTTTTAGTGAATTAATTAATATCAGACTATGATATTGATTTACTTTGTCTTACTGAGACCTGGTTGTCCCACAAGGAGTATGTTAGCCTAAATGAATCCACCCCCCCAGTCATATTAATACTCACATTCCTCGAGGCACAGGCCGAGGAGGTGGAGTGGCAGCCATATATGATTCGAGCGTTTTAATGGACCCTAAACCTAAACTAAATTATAATTCATTTGAAAGCCTTGTTCTTAGTCTTTCTCACCCAAACTGGAAAACACTGCAGCCAGTTCTATTTGTTATAGTGTACCGCGCTCCTGGACCGTACTCTGATTTTATATCTGAATTTTCAGAGTTTCTATCAAGTTTAGTCCTTAAATCAGATAAAGTAATTATTGTTGGTGATTTTAATATTCATGTGGATGTTGACAATGACAGCCTTAGTAATGCATTTATATCATTAATAGACTCAATTGGCTTCTGTCAGAGTGTAAATAAACCAACTCATTGTTTTAATCACACTCTTGACCTTTTTTTATCATATGGCATTGATATTGAACATTTAATAGTCTTCCCACATAATCCTTTCCTATCTGACCATTATTTAATAACTTTGGAATTCATACTATTAGATTATAAGCCATTAGGCAAAACTTCCTACAGCAGATGTCTATCTGACAGTGCTGTAGCTAAATTTAAGGAGGAGATTCCTTCAGTGTTTAATTCAATGCCATGTCTGAATTTAACAGAGTCCTATAACGACTTTAGTCCCTCTGAAATTGATAATCTTGTCGATAGTGCTACAGGCTCACTACGATCAACATTAGACTCTATCGCTCCTATAAAAAGGAAATTATTAAAACATAGGAGACTAGCACCTTGGTATAACCACCAAACCCGCCAGTTAAAACAAATACCTAGGAAATCTGAAAGGAAATGGCGCTCTTCCAAATTATCAGAATATCGCTCAAATTGGCAAGATAATCTTAAAATTTATAGAAAGGCCCTCCGTAATGCCAGAGGAGCCTATTACTCAGCACTAATAGAAGAAAATAAGAATAACCCTAGGTTCCTCTTCAGCACTGTAGCCAGGCTGAGCCACATATCCCCATAAACTTAAGTAGCAATGACTTCATGAGCTTCTTCTATAATAAAATTATTACTATTAGAGAGAAAATTAATCACCAACTGCCATCAACAGTTATCAGTGGCTCTCCAAGTTCAGGGACTTCTGTCAATGTAAACTTAGATATATATTTAGACTGTTTTTCTGCTATCGATCTTCATCAGTTAACTTCAATCATTTCTTCATCGAAGCCATCAACCTGTCTATTAGACCCGATCCCAACTAGGCTGCTTAAAGAAGTTGTTCCCTTAATGGGCACTTCTTTACTGGATATGATTAATCTTTCTTTATTATCAGGATATGTACCACAGTCCTTTAAAGTAGCTGTAATTAAACCCCTTCTTAAAAAGTCCACTCTTGACCCAGGGGTTTTAGCCAACTATAGACCGATTTCTAACCTCCCCTTCCTCTCTAAGATTCTGGAGAAAGTAGTCGCCAAAGAGTTGTGTGAATTTCTACATAACAATAGTTTATTTGAGGATTTTCAGTCAGGATTTAGAGTTCATCATAGCACAGAGACAGCTCTGGTTAAAGTTAATAATGACCTTCTGACTGCTTCTGACAATGGACTTGTCTCTGTACCTGTATTATTAGATCTTAGTGCTGCATTTGACACCATTGACCATAATATTCTTTTAGAGAGACTTGAGCATCAAATTGGCATTAAAGGAACCGCACTAAGCTGGTTTAAGTCATATTTATCAGATCGCTCGCAGTTTGTACATGTTAACGATGAATCTTCAATAAATACTACAGTTAGTCATGGAGTTCCACAAGGTTCTGTACTTGGACCAATACTATTTACTTTATATATGCTCCCTTTAGGCAACATTATTAGGAATCACTCCATTAACTTTCACTGTTATGCAGATGATACGCAGTTATAGCTATCAATCAAACCCAATGAAATTAATCAATTATCTAAATTACAAACATGTCTTACGGACATAAAATCCTGGATGACCTGCAATTTTCTGATGTTAAACTCAGAAAAAAACAAAATTCTTGTTCTTGGCCCCAAAAACCTTAGAGACTCACTGTCTAAAGATATAGTTACTCTAGATGGCATTAACTTGGCCTCTAGCACCACTGTCAGGAATCTTGGAGTTATCTTTGATCAGGATTTGTCATTTAACTCCCACATAAAGCAGACCTCTAGGACCGCCTTCTTTCATTTACGTAATATTAGAAAATAGGCCCCCTTTCACAGACAGATGGAAAAAAACTAATCCATGGCATTTTACTCAACTGCATAACTGCAACTCTTTATTATCAGGTTGCCCCAATAAGTCCATTAAAACGCTCCAATTAATTCAGAACGCTGCAGCACGAGTACTGACAGGAACTAGAAAAAGAGATCACATCTCTCCTGTACTAGCTTCTCTGCATTGGCTCCCTGTAAAATGTAGAATTGAATTTAAAATCCTCCTCCTCACCTATAAAGCTCTTCATGGTCAGGCCCCTTCATATCTTAAAGAGCTCATAGTACCCTATACCCCTCTAGAACACTACGTTCTCTGAATGCTGGGCTACTTGTGGTTCCTATAGTCTCTAAAAGTAGAACAGGAGCCAGAGCCTTCAGTTACCAAGCTCTTCTCTTGTGGAACCAGCTTCCAGTTGTGGTTCGGGAGGCAGACACCCTCACCACATTCAAGAGTAGGCTTAAGACATTCCTCTTTGATAAAGCTTATAGTTAGGGCTGGATCAGGTGAGTCCTGAACCATCCCTTAGTTATGCTGCTATAGGCCTAGATTATCGGGGGACTTCCCATGGTGCACTGAGCTCCTCCCTTCCTCTCTCTTTCTGCACTCATTCATGTCCCATTAATGCATGTTACTAACTTCACTTCTTCCCCGGAGTTCTTGTGCTTTCTCGTCTCGCAGGTTCTCATGGATCCTGGTGGAGCCTCCTGCCATGGTCCTGCTTGACTGCCATTGCCAATACTGTTGTTGCTGTGCACCTGTCTGTCTGTCTGTCTGTCTCTCGCTCTCTCTCTCTCTCTCTCTCTCTCTCTCTCTCTCTCTCTCTCACCCCAACTGGTTGAGACAGACGACCAACCACCTAGAGCCGGAGGATCTGTCCTAGGTTTCTGCCTTTTAACAGGCAGTTTTTCCTTGCCCTTGTCGCCAAGTGCTTGCTCATGGTGGTACTGTTGGGTCTCTGTAATTAATGTTGAAGAGTTCGGTCTAGACCTGCTCTATTTGAAAAGTGTCCTGAGATAACTTCTGTTATGAATTGGCGCTATACAAATAAAATTGAATTGAATTGAATTGAATTGAGGGAGGCCATGAGCTTGCGCAAGTTGCTGGACAGCAGCTTTGGTTTTCGGCAGTGTCGTGTAACACTCAGCCTGGCAATCACGATACGTGTAACACTCAGAACAGCCAATTTAGGAGGCGTGTAACTCTCAGCCAGCCAATCAGGAGGTGGTTAACGCTCAGCCATTCATGAGGCCTTTGACACTCAGCCAGCCAATCATGACCCGTGTAACTCTCAGCCAGTCAATCAGGAGTCCTTTGACAGGCGTGTAAAACTCAGCCAGCCAATCAGGAGACGTGTAACACTCAGCCAGCCAATCAGCCAGCCATTCAGGAGGCCTTTGACACTCAGCCAGCCAATCAGGAGGCGTGTAACACTCAGCCAGCCAATCAGGAGACATGTAATACTCAGCCAGCCAATCAACAAGCCAGTCAGGAGGGGTGTAACACTAAGCCAGCCAATCAGGAGTGGTGTAACACTCTGCAATCAGGAGGCCTTTGATACTCATCCAGCCAATCAGGAGGCATGTAACACTCAACCAGCCAATCAGGAGGGGTGTATCACTAAGCCAGCCAATGATGAGGTGTGTAAAACTCAGCCATCAGGAGGCCTTTGACACTCATCCATTCAATCAGGAGGCGTGTAAAACTCAACCAGCCAATCAGGAGGGGTGTAACACTCAACCAGCCAATCAGGAGGCGTGTAACGCTCAGCCAGCGAATCAGAATGGGTTTAACTTTCAGCCAATGAGGAGACCTTTAACAGTCAGCCAATTAGGATGCATGTAACAATCAGTCAATCAGTATGCATGTAAAAATAGCCAATCAGGATGGATTTAACAACCAGCGAATTAGCATGCATGTAAAATTCAGCCAATAAGCATGCATGTCACATTCAGCCAATGAGGAGGCATTTAACAATTAGCCAATTAGGATGCATGTCACAATCAGCCAATTAGTATGCATGTAACAAATAACCAAAAAGGATGGATTTAAAAATGGGCAAATCAGGATGCATGTAACTAATAGCCAAAAAGTATGCATGTAAAAATAGAGTCGTGTAACACTCAGCCTGGCAATCACAACGCGTGTAACACTCAGAACAGCCAATTTAGGAGGCTTGTAACTCTCAGCCAGCCAATCAAGAGGTGGGTAGCACTGCGCCATTCATGAGGCCTTTGACACTCAGCCAGCCAATCATGACGCATGTAACTCTCAGCCAGTCAATCAGGAGTCCTTTGACAGGCGTGTAAAACTCATCCAGCCTATCAGGAGACGTGTAACACTCAGCCAGCCAATCAGGAGGCCTTTGACACTCAGCCAGCCAATCAGGAGACGTGTAATACTCAGCCAGCCAATCAACCAGCCAGTCAGGAGGGGTATAACACTAAGCCAGCCAATCAGGAGTGGTGTAACACTCTGCAATCAGGAGGCCTTTGATACTCATCCAGCCAATCTGGAGGCATGTAACACTCAACCAGCCAATAGGAAGGGGTGTAACACTAAGCCAGCCAATCAGGAGGCGTGTAACACTCAGCCATCAGGAGGCGTGTAACACTCAGCCATCAGGAGGCCTTTAACACTCATCCATTCAATCAGGAGGCGTGTAACACTCAACCAGCCAATCAGGAGGGGTGTAACACTCAGCCAGCCAATCAAGAGGCCTTTGACACTCAGCCATCAGCAGGCCTTTGACAGGTGTGTAACACTCAGCCTGCCAATTAGGAGGCGTGTAACACTCAACCAGCCAATCAGGAGGGGTGTAACACTAAGCCAGCCATCAGGAGGCGTGTAACACTCAGCCATCAGGAGGCCTTTGACACTCATCCATTCAATCAGGAGGCGTATAACATTCAGCCAGCCATCAGGAGGCGTGTAACACTCAGCCATCAGGAGGCCTTTGACACTCATCCATTCAATCAGGAGGCGTATAACATTCAGCCAGCCAATCAGGAGACGTGTAATACTCAGCCAGCCAATCAGCAGGCGTGTAACACTCAGCCAGCCAATCAAGAGGCCTTTGACACTCAGCCAATCAGGAGGCCTTTGATACTCAACCTGCCAGTCAGGAGGCGCGTTACACCCAACCAGCCAATCAGGAGGCGTGTAACACTCAGCCAGCCAATCAGGAGGCTTTTGACACAGCCAATCAAGACGGTTTTTGACAGGTGTGTAAATCTCAGCCAGCCAATCAGGAGGCATGTTACACTCAGCCAGCCAATCAGGAGGCGTGTAGCACTCAGCCAGCCAATCAAGAGGCCTTTGATACTTAACCTGCCAATCAGGAGGCGTGTTACACTCAACCAGCCAATCAGGAGGCTTGTAGCACTCATCCAGCTAATCAGGAGGCGTGTAACACTCAGTCAGCCAATCAGGACTATTTCTAACCTCCCCTTCCTCTCTAAGATTCTGGAGAAAGTTGTCGCCAAAGAGTTGTGTGACTACATAACAATAGTTTATTTGAGGATTTTCAGTCAGGATTTAGAGTTCATCACAGCACAGAGACAGCTCTGGTTAAAGTTAATAATGACCTTCTGATTGCTTCAGACAATGGACTTGTCTCTGTACTTGTATTATTAGATGTTAGTGCTGCATTTGACACCATTGAGCATGATACTCTTTTACAGAGACTTGAGCATCAAATTGGCATTAAAGGAACCGCACTAAGCTGGTTTAAGTCATCCTTATCAGATCGTTCTCAGTTTGTACATGTTACTAATGAATCTTCAATAAATACTTCAGTTAGTCATGGAGTCCAGCCAATAAGCATGCATGTCACATTCAGCCAATTAGGCAGCATTTAACTTTCAGCCAATTAGGATGCATGTCACACTCAGCCAATTAGTATGCATGTAACAAATAACCAAACAGGATGGATTTAACAATGGGCTATTCAGGATGGATTTAACAATGGGCTATTCAGGATGCATGTAACTAATAGCCAAACAGAATGCATGTAAAAATCAGCCAATCAGGAGGGGTGTAACACTAAGCCAGCCAATCAGGAAGTGTGTAACACTCAACCAGCCAATCAGGAGGGGTGTAACACTCAGCCAGCCAATCAAGAGGCCTTTGACACTCAGCCATCAGCAGGCCTTTGACAGGTGTGTAACACTCAGCCTGCCAATTAGGAGGCGTGTAACACTCAACCAGCCAATCAGGAGGGGTGTAACACTCAGCCATCAGGAGGCCTACGACACTCATCCATTCAATCAGGAGGCGTATAACATTCAGCCAGCCAATCAGGAGGCGTGTAACACTCAGCCAGCCAATAAAGAGGCCTTTGACACTCAGCCAATCAGGAGGCCTTTGATACTCAACCTGCCAGTCAGGAGGCGTGTTACACTCAACCAGCCAATCAGGAGGCGTGTAACACTCAGCCAGCCAATCAGGAGGCTTTTGACACAGCCAATCAAGAGGGTTTTTGACAGGTGTGTAAATCTCAGCCAGCCAATCAGGAGGCATGTTACACTCAGCCAGCCAATCAGGAGGCGTGTAGCACTCAGCCAGCCAATCAAGAGGCCTTTGACACTCAGCAAATCAGGAGGCCTTTGATACTTAACCTGCCAATCAGGAGGCGTGTTACACTCAACCAGCCAATCAGGAGGCCTGTAGCACTGAACCAGCCAATCAGGAGGCGTGTAACACTCAGCCAGCCAATCAGGAGGCTTTTGACACAGCCAATCAAGATGGTTTTTGACAGGTTTGTAAATCTCAGCCATCCAATCAGGAGGTGTGTTACACTCAGCCAGCCAATCAGGAGGCGTGTAACACTTAGCCAGCCAATCAGGAGGCATGTACACATACGATAAGCCAAGACATTAGACTCATTGCAAGTGTGACGTGTTACGGTAAGCATACTGACTCGTTTCCGGTTTACTTCCTGCTCTGTGTACACTGTTTGATGCTGTAGCTCTGTCAGTGAACGCTAAATCTAAATTTGTTTTACTCGTTACAGCGGTTATTTTCCCGCTTAACATTTAAACGTAGACTAGTTCTACCTAAACAAGAAGTTATTCCTTCTTTTAGCAACTTTTCGCTATTTTCAAAAGTTTTTCATGCACGCTAGCTTCAGTAACATTAGCAGTTAGCTATGGCTTCTTCCTCTCCCTCTGCTCTGTCCTGCTCAGCGTGCCAGATGTTCAGTTATTCCTCTGCCTCCTTTAATGATAATGGTTCATGTATTAAGTGTAGTTTATCTACTGCGCTGGAGGCGAGGCTGGAGGCGAGGCTTAGTAAGTTAGAGGAACAGTACCGCACAACAGAGATATCTTTAGCCGCTATAGTTAGCCAGCCCCCAGTAGCCGGTGCGGTCCGACCGAAGGTAGCTTGTGCTAGCCGTCCCTCGGTAGATCCCCCGTTAGATCCCCCGGTAGATCCCGAGCAGCCGGGAAGACAGGGAGGCTGGGTGACTGAGCGAAGGAAGACTAAAACGCCGAAGCCCACAGTTCACCGCCAACCCATTCACGTTTCTAATAAATTTTCCCCACTCAACAACACACCCGCTGAGGAACCAACTCTGATTATTGGTGGCTCCATAGTCAGAAACGTGTAGTTAGCGAAGCCAGCGGCCATAGTTAAATGTATCCCTGGGTCCAGAGCGGACGACATTGAATCGTATTTAAAACTGCTGGCTAAAGATAAACGTAAATATAGTAAGATTGTTATCCACGTTGGCGGTAATGACACCCGTTTACGCCAATCGGAGGTCACTAAAATTAATGTGGAGTCGGTGTGTAATTATGCTAAAACTATGTCGGACTCCGTAGTTTTCTCTGGACCCCTGCCCAATGTGACCAGTGATGACATGTATAGCCGCATGTCGGACTTCCACCGCTTGATGTCGAGGTGGTGTGGACAAAAACGATGTGGGCTTCATTGATAACTGGAAGCCTTTTTGGGGAAAACCTGGTCTGATTAGAAGAGAGAAAAGAGATGGCATCCTTCCCACTTTGGATGGAGTGGCTCTCTTATCTAGGAATATGGCGAAGTTTGTTTCTAAAACCTGACAGTCCAGAGTTGGGACCAGGAAGCAGAGCTGCTGTCTTACACACTTCTCTGCTCTTCCATTAGTACAGTCACCCACCAAAAACCTCATAGAGACTGTGTCTGTCCCCCGACCACCTAAATTATTTAAAGAAATAAAAACAAGAGGAGTTAAACATAAAAACCTAATAAAAATTAAAACCAACTCCTCAGTAGCACAAAATAAGAGAATGAAATGTGGACTGTTAAATATCAGGTCTCTGTCCTCTAAAGCTGTTTTAGTGAATGAATTAATATCAGATTATGATATTGATTTACTTTGTCTTACTGAGACCTGGTTGTCCCACGAGGAGTATGTTAGCCTAAATGAAACCACCCCCCCAGTCATATTAATACTCACATTCCTCGAGGCACTGGCCGAGGAGGTGGAGTAGCAGCCATATATGATTCGAGCGTTTTAATGGACCCTAAACCTAAACTAAATTATAATTCATTTGAAAGTCTGTTCTTAGTCTTTCTCACCCATCCTGGAAAACACTGCAGCCAGTTCTATTTGTTATAGTGTACCGCGCTCCTGGACCGTACTCCGATTTTTTATCTGAATTCTCTGAGTTTTTATCAAGTTTAGTCCTTAAATCAGATAAAGTAATTATTGTAGGTGCTTTTAATATTCATGTGGATGTTAACAATGACAGCCTTAGTAACGCATGTATCTCATTAATAGACTCAATTGGCTTCTGTCAGAGTGTAAATAAACCAACTCATTGTTTTAATCACACTCTTGACCTTGTTCTATCATATGGCATTGATATTGAACATTTAATAGTCTTCCCACATAATCCTTTCCTATCTGACCATTATTTAATAACTTTTGAATTCATACTATTAGATTATAAGCCATTAGGCAAAACTTCCTACAGCAGATGTCTATCTGACAGTGCTGTAGCTAAATTTAAGGAGGAGATTCCATCAGTGTTTAATTCAATGCCATGTCTGAATATAACAGAGTCCTATAATAGCTTTAGTCCCTCAGAAATTGATAATCCTGTTGATAGTGCTGCAGGCTCACTACGAAGAACATTAGACTCTATCGCTCCAATAAAAAGGAAATTATTAAAACATAGGAGAATAGCACCGTGGTACAACCACAAAATCCGCCAATTAAAGCAAAAAGCTAGGAAATCTGAAAGGAAATGGCGCTCCTCCAAATTATCAGAATATCGCTCAATTTGGCAAGATAATCTTAAAACCTATAGAAAGGCCCTCCGTAATGCCAGAGGAGCCTAATATTCAGCACTAATAGAAGAAAATAAGAACAACGCCAGGTTCCTCTTCAGCACTGTAGCCAGGCTGACAAGAGAGCCACAGCTCTATTGAGCCACATATCCCCATAAACTTAAGTAGCACTGACTTTATGAGCTTCTTTTATAATAAAATTATTACTATTAGAGAGAAAATTAATCACCAACTGCCATCAACAGTTATCAGTGGCTCTCCAAGTTCAGGGACTTTAGCTAATGTAAACTTAGATATATATTTAGACTGTTTTTCTGCTATCGATCTTCATCAGTTAACTTCAATCATTTCTTTATTGAAGCCATCAACCGGTCTTTTAGACCCGATCCCAACTAGGCTGCTTTAAGAAGTTGTACCCTTAATTGGCACTTCTTTACTGGATATGATTAATCTTTCTTTATTATCAGGATATGTACCACAGTCCTTTAAAGTAGCTGTAATTAAACCCCTCCTTAAAAAGCCCACTCTTGACCCAGGGGTTTTAGCCAACTATAGACCGATTTCTAACCTCCCCTTCCTTTCTAAGATTCTGGAGAAAGTTGTCGCCAAAGAGTTGTGTGACTTTCTACATAACAATAGTTTATTTGAGGATTTTCAGTCAGGAGTTAAGAGTTCATCACAGCACAGAGACAGCTCTGGTTAAAGTTAATAATGACCTTCTGATTGCTTCAGACAATGGACTTGTCTCTATACTTGTATTATTAGATCTTAGGGCTGCATTTGACACCATTGACCATGATATTCTTTTACAGAGACTTGAGCATCAAATTGGCATTAAAGGAACCGCACTAAGCTGGTTTAAGTCATCCTTATCAGATCGTTCTCAGTTTGTACATGTTACCAATGAATCTTCAATAAATACTACAGTTAGTCATGGAGTTCAGCCAATAAGCATGCATGTCACATTCAGCCAATTAGGCAGCATTTAACTTTCAGCCAACTAGGATGCATGTCACACTCAGCCAATTAGGCGGCATTTAACTTTCAGCCAATTAGGATGCATGCCACACTCAGCCAATTAGTATGCATGTAACAAATAACCAAACAGGATGGATTTAACAATGGGCTATTCAGGATGCATGTAACTAATAGCCAAACAGTATGCATGTAAAAATCAGCCAATAAGGAGGTGTGCAACACTCAACCAGCCAATCAAGAGGCGTGTAATCCAATCCAATCCAATCCAACTTTATTTGTTAAGCACTTTAAAACAACCAAATTTGACCAAAGTGCTGTACAGGAGAATAAATAAGACATCATAAATAAACGACATAAAAGCTCACTTGAGGCGCAAAATTACATATAAAATACAACAATAAAATGAACAGAAAAGAAAATATGAGTAAAAACAATATAATAAAAGTAATTAATTAATAATAAAAGTCACGCAATAAAAAGCAATGAAAATAAGAAATTAAATCAAGTAAATAAAGTCGACATCTTACGAGGTGTCAAAGGCCACAGAGAAGAGATGGGTTTTAAAATGGGTTTTAAAAACAGACAGAGAAGAGGCCTGTTTATTAATTAGGAGCAGACAAAGCAAAGGCACGGTCCCCTCTGAGTTTCCGCTTAGTTTTAGGCACACTCAGGAGCAACTGAGTAAAATGACCTGAGAGAGCAGGCTGGTATATAGGGGTGTAGAAGCTCAGAGAGGTAGGGCGGGTCAAGACCATTCAGGGATTTAAAAGCAAATAAAATAATTTTAAAATGGCGTAACACTAACAGCTAATCAGGAGGTGTGTAACACTCACCCAGCCAATCAGTAGGCTTTTGACACAGCCAATCAAGAGGCTTTTGACAGGTGTGTAAACCTCAGCCAGCCAATCAGGAGGCGTATTACACTCAGCCAGCCAATCAGGAGGCGTGTAACACTCAGCTAGCCAATCAGGAGGCGTGTAACACTCAGACAGCCAATCAGGGAGCCTTTGACACTCAGCCAGCCAATCGGGAGGAGTGTAACACTCAGCCAGCCACTCAGGAAATGTGTTACCCTCAACAGGCCAATCAGGAGGCGTGTAACACTCAGCCAGCCAATAAGCAGGCATGTCACACTCAGCCAGCCAATCAGGAGGCGTATAACACTCAGGCAGCCAATCAGGAGGCCTTTGACATTAAGCCAGCCAATCAGAAGGCGTGTAACCCTCACCCAGCCAATCTGGAGGCGTGTAACACTAAGGCAGCCAATCAGGAGGCCTTTGACATTCAGCCAGCCAATCAGAAGGCGTGTAACACTCAGCCAGCCAATCAGGAAGCGTGTAACACTCTGCTAGCCAATAAGGAGACGTGTCACACTCAGGTAGCCAATTAATTCAATTCAATTTTCAATTCAATTTTATTTGTATAGCGCCAATTCATAACAGAAGTGATCTCAGGACACTTTTCAAATAGAGCAGGTCTAGATCAAACTCTTTAAAACATTAATTACAGAGACCCAACAGTACCACCATGAGCAAGCACTTGGCGACAAGGGCAAGGAAAAACTGCCTGTTAAAAGGCAGAAACCTAAGACAGATCCTCCGGCTCTAGGTGGGTGGTCGTCTGTCTCGACCAGTTGGGGTGAGAGAGAGAGAGAGGGAGAGAGACAGAGAGAGAGAGAGAGCGAGAGACAGACAGACAGACAGGTGCACAGCAACAACAGTATTGGCAATGGCAATCTAGCAGGACCATGGCAGGAGGCTCCACCAGGATCGACAAGAACCTGCAAGACGAGAAAGCACCAGAACTTCGGGGAAGAAGTGAAGTTAGTAACATGCATTAATGGAACATGAATGAGTGCAGAAAGAGAGAGGAAGGGAGGAGCTCGGTGCACCTGTTGTGGAAATTTCTCTGCTGCTGGTGAAGAATGAGATAGAGAACTTCTGCCAGCCGACAAGTTTATTTTCTTTGCAAAGAAAAGGTCAATCAACACACGAGCGGTCAAAGATGAAGAAAGACCCCGAAGATGGGGATATCTAAACATTTATACCTGAGGACCACCTCTTTCACACCCCTTTGTCTGCTGTAGGGGTCTGGCCCTCCAGGAAGTGCTTTCCCACCCCTCTGCCCACTGCAGACATCAGGGCCGACCCCCTGCTGGTGTGTTTTACATATGAGGTGTACTGCAGGATCTTGCATTCAGGTGCAAAGCCAAGTCCAGACATCACAATCTACAAAACACAAAAGGACCTGGCATCTTGTGTTAGGAGGGGGAGGTTGGGCATCTGCAGTGGCTGAAACAAAGAAACTGAATCTACCATTACACACCATGGGAAATCCCCCGATCGTCTAGGCCTATAGCAGCATAACTAAGGGATGGTTCAGGACTCACCTGATCCAGCCCTAACTATAAGCTTTATCAAAGAGGAATGTCTTAAGCCTACTCTTGAATGTGGTGAGGGTGTCTGCCTCCCGAACCACAACTGGAAGCTGGTTCCACAGGAGAGGAGCTTGGTAACTGAAGGCTCTGGCTCCTGTTCTACTTTTAGAGACTATAGGAACCACAAGTAGCCCAGCATTCAGAGAACGTAGTGTTCTAGTGGGGTAATAGGGTACTATGAGCTCTTTAAGATATGAAGGGGCCTGACCATGAAGAGCTTTATAGGTGAGGAGGAGGATTTTAAATTCAATTCTACATTTTACAGGGAGCCAATGCAGAGAAGCTAGTACAGGAGAGATGTGATCTCTTTTTCTAGTTCTTGTCAGTACTCGTGCTGCAGCGTTATGAATTAATTGGAGCGTTTTAATGGACTTACTGGGGCAACCTGATAATAAACAGTTGCAGTAATCCAGCCTTGAAGTAACAAATGCATGGATTAGTTTTTCTGCATCTGTCTGTGATAGTATGTGTCTAATTTTTGTAATATTACCTAAATGAAAGAAGGCAGTCCTAGAGGTCTTCTTTATGTGGGAGTTAAATGACAAATCCTGATCAAAGATAACTCCAAGATTCCTGACAGTGGTGCTAGAGGCCAAGTTAATGCCATCTAGAGTAACTATATCTTTAGACAGTGAGTCTCTAAGGTTTTTGGGGCCAAGAACAAGAATTTCATTTTTTTCTGAGTTATATATAAAGTAAATAGTATTGGTCCAAGTACAGAACCTTGTGGAACTCCATGACTAACTGTAGTATTTATTGAAGATTCATCGTTAACATGTACAAACTGCGAGCGATCTGATAAATATGACTTAAACCAGCTTAGTGCGGTTCCTTTAATGCCAATTTGATGCTCAAGTCTCTGTAAAAGGATATTATGGTCAATGGTGTCAAATGCAGCACTAAGATCTAATAATACAAGTACAGAGACAAGTCCATTGTCAGAAGCAATCAGAAGGTCATTATTAACTTTAACCAGAGCTGTCTCTGTGCTGTGATGAACTCTAAATCCTGATTGAAAATCCTCAAATAAACTATTGTTATGTAGAAAGTCACACAACTCTTTGGCGACTACTTTCTCCAGAATCTTAGAGAGGAAGGGGAGGTTAGAAATCGGTCTATGGTTGCCTAAAACCCCTGGGTCAAGAGTGGGCTTTTAAGAAGGGGTTTAATTACAGCTACTTTAAAGGACTGTGGTACATATCCTGATAATAAAGAAAGATTAATCATATCCAGTAAAGAAGTGCCAATTAAGGGAACAACTTCTTTAAGCAGCCTAGTTGGGATCGGGTCTAATAGACAGGTTGATGGCTTCAATGAAGAAATGATTGAAGTTAACTGATGAAGATCGATAGCAGAAAAACAGTCTAAATATATATCTAAGTTTACATGGGCAGAAGTCCCTGAAATTGGAGAGCCACTGATAACTGTTGATGGCAGTTGGTGATTAATTTTCTCTCTAATAGTAATCATTTTATTATAGAAGAAGCTCATGAAGTCATTGCTACTTAAGTTTATGGGGATAAGTGGCTCAATAGAGCTGTGACTCTCTGTCAGCCTGGCTACAGTGCTGAAGAGGAACCTAGGGTTATTCTTATTTTCTTCTATTAGTACTGAGTAAGAGGCTCCTCTGGCATTACGGAGGGCCTTTCTATAAGTTTTAAGATTATGATGCCAAATTCTGATAATTTGGAAGGGCGCCATTTCCTTTCAGATTTCCTAGCTATTTGTTTTAACTGGCGGAGGCGTGTAACACTCAGGCAACCAATCAGGAGGCCTTTGACATTCAGCCAGCCAATAAGAAGGCGTGTAACCCTCAGCCAGACAATTAGGAGGCGTGTTACACTCAGCCGGCCATTCAGGAGGCCTTTGACATTCAGCCACCTAATCAAGAGGCGTGTAACACTCAGCCAGCCAATCAGGAGGCGTGTAACACTCAGCCAGCCAATCAGGAAGCGTTTAACACTCAGCGAGCCAATAAGGAGACGTGTCACACTCAGGTAGCCAATTAGGAGGCGTGTAACACTAAGGCAACCAATCAGGAGGCCTTTGACATTCAGCCAGCTAATCAAGAGGCATGTAACACTCAGCCAGCCAATCAGGAGGCGTGTAACACTCTGGCAGCCAATCAGGAGGCGTGTAACACTCTGCTAGACAATCTGGAGGCGTGTAAGACTCAGCTAGCCAATCAGGAGGTGTAGCTGCTGTCAGAGACAGTTATACAGTTTAAGTTTATTTTATACTTTTGAGTCAACAGTTAAAATAATTTACGTTTTAAGGGATCATATTTCTGTTAGCAATGTATTTTAAGAGCATGCACATACACACAGAGAGGGATGTGTATTTAATAGCGGAACTAATGTTATTATGTTGTAGAGGGGCGGGTCATTATTTAGACGCACTCTACACAGCACACGAGTAACAGAGCACCTGGAATGATAATTAGAAGATGACGTTATGAAGATACTTATTAATGCTACGGAGATTTGGATGAGACTCGACGTTTGAAGTTTCCTTTCTCACTCCCCTTGAATTAACGTGGCCAATGAGGTATGCAGAGTGATGTTTACATTATGTTTACACATGTTTAAGATGCTCACGGAGTAACGTGTTGACTTAATATTACCTGTTTCAATTAACGTAAACAACGCATGTTGTAAGCAAATCGAGTACATTATATACGGTATTTGTTATGTTTGTGAAATATTCCTTGATGTTATTCTATTTTGAAATGCTTTGTATGATATGAAACTCAATTTGTGATTTGTTTATTTTAATTTATCTAGTTCTCACGGCATGACTGACCACCGATGTGCAAATAAATGCCCGTGCATAAAAGGAACGACTTGTGTTCGTGATTTAAACTGGAGGGAGTAACAGTGAGAACTCAGCCTGCTCCGACACAAGTGATGAGATGACTTTCTGCACCTGCTGCGGACAGAGCTGCTAATGAGTGTCATCGCACTCTAGCGTCAAGCGGACATAAGACTGTGCATACGCCGGTAACATAAGCAAGTGGCAAAGAGTTCAATAGCATCGCGTGGTTACGCCAACTATAAGTAACACATTTAAAACAAGTTGAATGTTAAGAAGTGGAGTAGCCTCGCTAACTGCTTTAAAGGGACTATAAGTGCCAAAAGTGCAAAGTGTTATGGTGTTATGTACATGTTTCAACAAGTTACAAGTTAAAGTCAATGCTGATTTCATTCATACTGAGCAATTTTGGCGTGTGAATAACGTTTTAAAGATGTGCTATAAGTTTCAAAGTGTTTTAGTGTTATAGCATATACATGTTAAAGTGCCTGTTGATGCTGGATTTACCGTAGTTACACCTTTACTCAGCAACAGTACAACCACTATTTGTGTAAATTGCTAAGTGGTTAAAAGGGAAGTGTTCTTTGTGCATTACAAGTGGAAATAAGTGCATTTGTATTGTGAAAGGGTGTTCATATCACATTAAGTCACATTAACATTATTAAGTCAATTTAAACTATAAGCTGTTTAGCAACATTTAAGCTAAGCTAGTTAACTAATTTATGTACGAACAATATTGAAGATGTCTGAGTATGAATGTGCACATAATAAGTTGGACTTAGACAGTACGGATGAAGCTGTGGAGTTACAGCAGCAGTCTAGAACACAGGATAATGAAACGTTTGACACAAACCTATTAAAAGAAATGGACCTAAGTGCAGAGGCACAAGCTGCTGCAGAAGAAGGACCACGAAGGAGCCAGAGAACCCAAAAACTTACTGAAAAGGGTCAAGCACTCTATGATGCCAAATCCAAAAGCCTTCAGCATCGCTTCGATATTAATTACGACAAATGGAAAGCTCTTGCTAAGGAGGCTAAGAAAGCACTCAAAGGATCACCCTCAAGTGAGATCCTACAAGACCTCATAACCAAAATCAACCATGCTTCAACAGATGTAAAAGGAGTTTATGAAGACTTGCGCAAACACATGGTCCCTGATGGGGAAACCCGACGTCGCGTAGACACTTGTCATTCTGTCTCAATGCAGATCTTGGAACGCTCATGGAACCATCTTGAAGGGAAAGATAAAGTTCAAGAGTTTCATAAAGAACAAGCATGCAGGCCTGATACTAGCTCTGTGTTCTCATTATCAGCATCTCAGACGTTCAGTGCAAGTATAAAATCAAGACATTCAAGTCTGTCCTCTACCAAGAAACAAGAAGCTGCAGCGGAGCTAGCTGCAACTCAAGCTACTTTAAAGGTTCTAGAAGAAATGGAACTTGAAAAACAAGAGCTTGAAAATCTTGAAGCCGAGAATATACAGAGGCTTGCAATACAAGAAGCAGAAAATGCTGCAAGAAAAAAGGCATTAGAAGAGAAGTGCAGACAGATAGAGCGCTTAGAGACCGTTAAGAAGATGAATGCTGCCAAAGCAAGGCTGCAAGTCTATAAACAAGACGTTGGTTCAGACGAAGAGATATCAGAGTTGCTCCATGATTGCAAGCCTATGCAGGAAAAACCTGCACTGAACCCAGGAAGTTTCCCAGTACATCACACTGTACCACCACAAGGTGCTGCACATGTACAACCTGCTGTGATGACACAAACTGCAACAAGAGGGCAACCTTCTGCTAATGCTCATCAGGAGGATAGCACTACAGCACTGGCTAAAGCAATAGCAGAGTCCATAAGTGCAAGCCGGCTCCCAGTACCAGAGCCTTCTGTTTTCAGTGGAGACCCACTAAGGTACAAAGACTGGAAAATGTCTTTCCAAACATTGATCGACCGAAAGAATATTCCAGTAAATGAGAAGGTCTACTACCTCCGCAAGTATGTTAGCGGACCTGCAAGGAAAGCCATTGAGAGTTACTTCCTGTTAGGCACAGATGCAGCCTACTATGCAGCATGGGACATCCTAGAAGAAAGGTATGGAAGTTCCTTTGTGATTGCTAAAGCCTTCAGGGATAAGCTCACTGCATGGCCAAAGATAGGACCCAAGGACAGCACTGAACTAAGAGAGTTCTCAGACTTCCTGCGAGGCTGTCAGGCTGCAATGTCGCAGATTAAGAGTCTTGAAATCTTAAATGACTGTGGTGAAAACCAAAAAAGGCTCAGCAAACTTCCTGATTGGTTAACCGCCAGGTGGAACAGAAAGGTCATTGAGATTGAAGAAGCAAGCCAGGAATTCCCTAGCTTCAGCCAATTTGTTAACTTTGTCACAAAAGAAGCCAAGATAGCTTGTAACCCAGTGACCTCACTTCATGCTCTGAAGTCTGGTGATGGTGAAAAAATTAAGACACCAAAGACTCGAACCATGGGTGCAAAGGTATTTGCAAGTAGCTCTGAAGAAAGACAAGATGTTAAAGAGTGTGTCTTTTGTGAGAAGCTATACCATGACATCCAGACATGCCGGAAGTTCAGGAACAAGTCTATAGCAGAACGAGTCAAGTTTGTGAGAACGAAAAAATTGTGCTTTGGATGTTTGCAAACAGGACACCATTCAAAGAACTGTGAACAGAGAAGTGTCTGTGACACATGTAAAAGGAAACACCCAACGTGTTTACATGAAGACCGTACTAAGGAAGACGGAAAGAAAGAACAACTGGATGATGAACGTAAAGAGAGTGGGAAACACTCAACGGAGAAGGAAAGAACAGATTCTAAACAGACGATTGAAACGTCGTATGAAGCCACATCTAACAGAGTGGTGCAAGACATGAACAGCACCTATACATCCTCTGTTATTCCAGTCTGGCTGTCCACGACAAGTAACCCAGAGACTGAGGTTCTTGTATATGCACTTCTGGAAAACCAAAGTGACACCACCTTCATCTTGCAAGAGAAGGCAGAAACTTTGGACACGCAAAAAGAGCCTGTGCATTTAAAGCTCTCCACATTGTCATCCCGAAGAGCTGTCATTCCAAGTCAAAAGATTACTGGGCTGCAGGTCAGAGGTTTTTATTCATCAAAGAAAATCGTTCTCCCAGTAACCTATTCAAGAGAATTTATTCCTGCCAATCTAAGTCATATTCCTACACCCAAGACAGCAAGGGCATGGCCGCACCTGGAGCACCTTGCCGAAGAGATGGCACCTTTGATCCAATGTGACATTGGTCTGCTCATAGGTTGCAATTGTTCTCAAGCCTTGCTGCCAAGAGAAATTGTATCAGGTAAAGACAATGAGCCATTTGCTCAAAGAACAGACCTTGGCTGGAGTATAGTCGGCTGTGTCAATCCCTGTGTCGACTATGGCGATGCCATTGGAAGCAGCCACAGCATTATTGTGAGACAGGTGACACCTCATCTTAAGTCACCTACTAATCTAACAAGTGAAGTCCGATACATTTGCCAAACACAAGTCAAGGAGTTAATCACTCCACCAGATGTGATAAAGGTGCTCGAGTCAGACTTCACAGAGAGAACCGTTGAGGATGCTCACTTCTCTCAAGAGGATTTCCGCTTCATATCAATAATGGAGGAAGGAATCAGAATAAAAGCAGATGGTCACTGTGAAATGCCTCTGCCATTTAAGGAAGACAGGCCAAGTCTTTCAGACAACAGGAAATGTGCAGATCACCGTCTCAAGTGTTTGAGAAAACGATTTGAGAAGGACAAGCAGTACCATAAGGATTATGTAAACTTTATGAGTGAAACAATAGCTCGCGGAGATGCTGAAAAGGTACCAGAAGACCAACTTGACAAGAGCCCTGCCTGGTACATCCTGCACCATGGGGTGTATCACCCACAGAAACCAGGGAAAATAAGGGTCGTGTTCAATTGTTCGCCAAAGTTCCAAGGTGTGTCGTTGAATGATCACCTGCTCGGTGGGCCAGAACTGACAAATACTTTGATAGGTGTTCTCTGCCGGTTTCGCAAAGGTCCAGTAGCAATAATGTGCGATATTGAATGCATGTTCCATCAATTTCACGTAAAAGCAGAAGACCAAGACTATTTGAGATTTCTCTGGTGGGACAACGGGGACTTTCAAGCCCAACCATCAGTCTACCGGATGAGAGTGCACTTGTTTGGGGCAGCCTCATCACCTGGCTGCGCAAACTATGGCCTCAAACATGTTGCCATCCAAGGACAAGGTTACTTCAACGAAGCATCCATTCGCTTCATTGAAAGAAACTTTTATGTGGATGATGGCCTGACAAGCGTGTTCACAATAGATGAAGCAATACAGTTGGTCAGTGAAGCAAGGCAGATTTGTAGCGCTGGCAAGCTACATATCCACAAGTTTGTTTCCAACCGCCAAGAGGTACTTGCATCAATCCCCGAAGAAGAGTGTGCTGAAACGGTACGAAATCAAGACTTAGCTTTGGGTGAGCCGCAAATCGAGAGAGCGCTAGGTGTTAAATGGTGTGTAGCTTCAGACCAATTCCAGTTCAGAGTGATTGTGAATGAGCGTCCACTCACTAGAAGAGGAGTTTTGTCAACAGTTGCCTTTCTCTACGACCCACTCGGATTTGTAGCTCCTTTCATTCTGGTCGGGAAGCAAATACTTCAGCAGATGTGCCGAGACAAGATCGGGTGGGATGAACCACTATCTGATGACCTTCGGCCACAATGGGAGGAATGGTTGTTGGATCTACAGAACCTAGCTGATGTCAAGATTCAGCGATGTTACCTTCCAGAAGGTTTCAAAGAAGTAAAGAAATACGAACTCCATCACTTTTCTGACGCAAGTGTCACAGGGTATGGAGAATGTACGTACCTGAGAGCAATCAGTGCATCAAACCAAATCCACTGTTCCTTGGTCATGGGCAAGGCAAGAGTGGCCCCCACAAAGGTCACCACGGTGCCACGACTTGAGCTGTCAGCTGCTGTTGTTGCTGTTTGGACAAGTGACATGCTTAAAAGAGAGTTGGAAATTAAAGATGCACAGGATTTCTTCTGGACGGACTCAAAGGTCGTTCTTGGATATGTCAACAATGACGCCAGACGGTTTCATGTATTTGTTGCAAACCGTGTCCAGCGCATCAAGGACAGTTCCAATCCAAGCCAGTGGAGACATGTAACCTCTGAAGAAAATCCTGCCGACCACTCGTCGAGGGGTCTTAAGGCAAAGGATTTGATTGCATCCAACTGGTTTACTGGTCCAGATTTTCTCTGGTGTGATGAGCTTTCCAGTGGAGATGATAAGGTGGGAGATGTTGCAGTCGAAGACCCAGAAGTTCGTAAGGCTGTGGTACACAAGGTACACACTATGACAGTGGAAGGTTCATTGATCGATCGCTTCCTAAAGTTCTCCAGTTGGACAAGGTTGGTCAAAGCCATCACAAGACTTGTGCGACGTGCCAAGGAGCTGAAAGGGTTGTCACCAAGAAACAATGAAGCTACAAGTCTTGAAGAGAGAAAGAAAGCCGAACTTAACATCATAGGCATGGTCCAACAGGCAGCCTTCTTTGATGAAATCCAAAGTCTTCAAGACAAAGGGAAAGTAACAACCAAAGACAAAGCCAGTAAGCTGCACAGATTGGACCCCTTCTTGGATGAACATGGTATTCTCAGGGTGGGAGGGCGACTAGAGCATGCTGCTTTGCACCCCCACATCAAGCATCCAGCAATCTTGCCAAAGACCTGTCAGGTATCAAAGTTGCTGATAAAGCACTACCATCAGCAGGTACAACATCAGGGGCGTGGTATAACAATGAATGAACTACGTTCAAATGGCATCTGGATACTTGGATGTAGTCATTCTGTGTCATCCTACATCTACAAGTGTGTCAAGTGTAGAACATTCAGAAGGCCCACTGAAGAACAGAAAATGGCAGACTTACCCCATGATCGCATGGAGACGACTCCTCCCTTTACATATTGTGGGATGGACTGCTTTGGCCCATTCTACGTCAAGGAGGGAAGAAGGGAACTAAAGCGGTACGGCCTGCTATTTACTTGTTTGTGCTCTTGTGCTGTGCACATAGAGCTTCTTGATGACATGATGGCCGATGCCTTCATCAGTGCTCTTCGTGCCTTCATTGCCCTACGGGGAAATGTTCGACTACTTCGATCTGACCAGGGCACTAACTTTGTTGGTGCAAGACGTGAACTCCTGGAAGCTGTAAAGGAGATGAACCAAGAATGCCTAAAGCAACTAGGCTGTGAGTTTGTCATGAACCCTCCATCAGCAAGCCATATGGGTGGGGCCTGGGAAAGGCAAATCAGAACCATAAGAAGTGTGTTGACATCCATTCTGGATCAGTCTTCTCGGAGACTTGATGGTTCGTCTTTGCGGACTTATCTTTATGAAGTCATGGCAATCATAAACAGCAGACCTCTAACAGCACATCTGCTCAATGATCCAGCTGGACCGCAGCCTCTTACACCCAATCACATTTTGACAATGAAGTCTTCCATACTCTTGCCACCACCAGGAGAGTTTGTGAAAGAAGACCTTTATCTTCACAAAAGATGGAGGAAAGTGAAACATTTAGCCAACGAGTTTTGGTCTAGATGGAAAAGGGAGTACCTGTTGAACCTGCAACAGAGACAAAAGTGGCACAAGATACACAGAAATGCAAAGGTCAATGATGTGGTGATTGTGCAAGATGATGCTGCTCCAAGAAATGAATGGAAGTTGGCTAAGATCACTCAAGTGTACCCTGATGACGATGGATGTGTGAGAAAGCTATAACTGATGATCAGTAACTCAGCATTAGATGGACAAGGGAAACGACTAACTAAACCAGTCTTCCTAGAGAGGCCCATCCACAAGACAGTTACTCTGCTTGAAGCTGAGTAATAATATGAGTAACTGCTTACAGTTCCTTGTTACAGATTCCATAAATATTCTCATGAGAATTCTGTATGTTAAGTTAATTAGAGAAATCACCAGGGATTTGGTGGGAGTGTAGCTGCCGTCAGAGACAGTTATACAGTTTAAGTTCATTTTATACTTTTGAGTCAACAATTAAAATAATTTACGTTTTAAGGGATCATATTTCTGTTAGCAGTGTATTTTAAGAGCATGCACATACACACAGAGAAAGATGTGTATTTAATAGCGGAACTAATGTTGTTATGTTGTAGAGGGGCGGGTCATTATTTAGACACACTCTACACAGCACACGAGTAACAGAGCACCTGGAATGTTAATTAGAAGATGACGTTATGAAGATACTTATTAATGCTACGGAGATTTCGATGAGACTCGACGTTTGAAGTTTCCTTTCTTACTCCCCTTGAGTTAACGCGGCCAATGAGGTATGCAGAGTGATGTTTACATTATGTTCACACTCAGGTAGCCAATTAGGAGGTGTGTAACACTCAGGCAGCCAATCAGGAGGCCTTTGACATTCAGCCAGCCAATAAGAAGGCGTTTAACCCTCAGCCAGCCAATCAGGAGGCATGTAACACTAAGCCAGCCAAGAAGGAGGCGTGTCACACTCAGACAGCCAATCAGGAGGCGTGTCACACTCAGGCAGAAAATCAGGAGGCGTGTAACACTCAGCCAAGAAATCAGGAGGCATGTAACACTCAGCCAGCCAATCAGGAGGCATGTAACACTCAGCCAGCCAATCAGGAGGCGTGTAAAATTCAGGTAGCCAATCAGGAAGCCTTTGACACTCAACCAGCCAATCAGAACGTGTGTAACACTCAGGCAGCCAATCAGGAGGCGTGTACACTCTGCCAGCCAATCAGGAGGCGTGTCACACTCAGCCAGCCAATCAGGAGGCGTGTAAAACTAAGGCAGCAAATCAGGAGGCGTGTAACACTCAGCCAGCCAATCAGGAGTCATGTCACACTCAGCCAGCCAATAAGTAGGCGTGTCACATTCAGACAGCCAATCAGGAGGCGTGTAACACTAAGGCAGCAAATCAGGAGGCCTTTGACATTAAGCCAGCCAATAAGAAGGCGTTTAACCCTCAGCCAGACAATTAGGAGGCGTGTAACACTCAGTGAGCCAATCAGGAGGCGTGTAACACTCAACCAGCCAATGAGGAGACGTGTCACACTCAGGTAGCCAATTAGGAGGCGTGTAACACTCAGGCAGCCAATCAGGAGGCCTTTGACATTCAGCCAGCCAATAAGAAGGCGTTTAACCCTCAGCCAGACAATTAAGAGGCGTGTAACACTCAGGCAGCCAATTACGAGGGGTGTAGCACTTAGGTAGCCAATCAGGAAGCCTTTGATACTCAGCCAGTAAATCAGAACGTGTGTAACACTCAGCCAGCCAATAAGTAGGCGTGTCACACTCAGACAGCCAATCAGGACGCGTGTAACACTCAGGCAGCAAATCAGGAGGCCTGTAAAACTCAGCCACCCAATAAGGAGGTTTGTCACACTCAGGTAGCCAATCAGGAGGCGTGTAACACTCAGGCAGCAAATCAGGAGGCGTGTAATACTCAGGCATCCAATAAGGAGGGGTGTAACACTCAGGTAGCATATCAGGAGAAGTGTAACACTCAGCCAAGAAATCAGGAGGCATGTAACACTCAGCCAGCCAATCAGGAAGCATGTGACACTCAGCCAGCCAATCAGGAGGCGTGTAACACTCAGGCAGCCAATCAGGAGGCGTGTCACACTCAGCCAGCCAATCAGGAGGGGTATAACACTCAGGTAGCCAATCAGGAAGCCTTTGACACTCAACCAGCAAATCAGAACGTGTGTAACACTCAGGCAGCCAATCAGGAGGCGTGCCACACTCAGCCAGCCAATCAGGAGGCGTGTCACACTCAGACAGCCAATCAGGAGTCATGTCACACTCAGCCAGCCAATAAGTAGGCGTGTCACACTCAGACAGCCAATCAGGAGGCGTGTAACACTCAGGCAACCAATCATGAGGCTTGTAACACTCAGCCAGCCAATGAGGAGACGTGTCACACTCAGGTAGCCAATTAGGAGGCGTGTAACACTCAGGCAGCCAATCAGGAGGCCTTTGACATTCAGCCAGCCAATAAGAAGGCGTTTAACCCTCAGCCAGACAATTAGGAGGCGTGTAACACTCAGTGAGCCAATCAGGAGGCGTATCACACTCAGGCAGCCAATCGGGAGGCGTGTCACACTCAGCCAGCCAATCAGGAGGCGTGTAACACTCAGGTAGCCAATCAGGAGGCGTGTATCACTGAGACAGCCAATAAGGGGGCGTGTAACACTCAGCCAGCATATCAGGAGGCGTGTAAGACTCAGACAGCCAATCAGGGGGCGTGTAACACTCTGCCAGCCAATCAGGAGGCGTGTCACACTCAGCCAGCCAATCAGGAGGCGTGTAACACTCAGCCAACCAATCACGGGGCGTGTAGCACTCAGCCAGCCAATCAGGAGGCGTGTCACACTCAGCAAGCCAATCAAGGGGCGTGTCACACTCAGCCAGCCAATAAGGAGGCGTGTCACACTCAGACAGCCAATCAGGAGGCGTGTAACACTAAGGCAGCCAATCAGGAGGAGTGTAATACTCAGCCAGCATATCAGGAGGCGTGTAACACTCAGGCATCCAATTAGGTGGGGTGTAACACTCAGGTAGCCAATCAGGAGGCGTGTAACACTCAGGCAGAAAATTAGGAGGCGTGTCACACTCAGGTAGCAAATAAGGAGGGGTGTAACACTCAGCCAACCAATCAGGAGGCATGTAACACTCAGCCAGCCAATAAGGAGGCTTCTCCTACTCAGCCAGCCAATCAGGAGGCGTGTAACACTCAGCCAGCCAATCAGGAGGTGTGTAACACTCAGCCAGCCAATCAGGACGCGTGTATCACTCAGACAGCCAATAAGGGGGCGTGTAACACTCAGCCAGCCAATCCGGAGGCGTGTAAGACCCAGACAGCCAATCAGGGGGCGTGTAAGACTCAGACAGCCAATCAGGGGGCGTGTAACACTCAGCCAGCCAATCAGGAGGCGTGTCACACTCAGCCAGCCAATCAGGAGGCGTGTAACACTCAGGTAGCCAATCAGGAAGCCTTTGACACTCAACCAGCCAATCAGAACGTGTGTAACACTCAGGCAGCCAATCAGGAGGCGTGTAACACTCAGGTAGCCAATCAGGAAGCCTTTGACACTAAGCCAGCCAATCAGAACGTGTGTAACACTCAGGCAGCCAATCCGAACGTGTATAACACTCAGCCAGCCAATCAGGAGGCGTGTAAGACTCAGCTACCAATCAGGAGGCGTGTTACACTCAGCCAGCCAATCAGGAGGTGTGTAACACTCAACCAGCCAATCAGGAGGCGTGTATCACTCAGGCAGCCAATCAGGAGGCCTTTGACATTCAGCCAGACAATAAGAAGGCGTTTAACCCTCAGCCAGACAATTAGGAGGCGTGTAACACTCAGTGAGCCAATCAAGAGGCGTGTAACACTCAGGCAGAAAATAAAGAGGCGTGTCACACTCAGGCAGCCAATTACGAGGGGTGTAGCACTAAGGTAGCCAATCAGGAAGCCTTTGATACTCAGCCAGCCAATCAGAACGTGTGTAACACTCAGCCAGCCAATAAGTAGGCGTGTCACACTCAGACAGCCAATCAGGAGGTGTGTCACACTCAGACAGCCAATCAGGACGCGTGTAACACTCAGGCAGCAAATCAGGACGCGTGTAACACTCAGCCAGCAAATCAGGAGGTGTGTAACACTCAGCCAGCCAATCAGGAGGCGTGTCACACTCAGACAGCCAATCAGGACGCGTGTAACACTCAGGCAGCAAATCAGGAGGCCTGTAAAACTCAGCCACCCAATAAGGAGGCTTGTCACACTCAGGTAGCCAATCAGGAGGCGTGTAACACTCAGGCAGCAAATCAGGAGGCGTGTAACACTCAGCCAGCCAATCAGGATGCGTGTAACAATCTGCTAACCAATCTGGAGGCGTGTAAGACCCAGACAGCCAATCAGGGGGCGTGTAAGACTCAGACAGCCAATCAGGGGGCGTGTAACACTCAGCCAGCCAATCAGGAGGCGTGTCACACTCAGCCAGCCAATCAGGAGGCGTGTAACACTCAGGTAGCCAATCAGGAAGCCTTTGACACTCAACCAGCCAATTAGAACGTGTGTAACACTCAGGCTGCCAATCAGGAGGCGTGTAACACTCAGGTAGCCAATCAGGAAGCCTTTGACACTAAGCCAGCCAATCAGAACGTGTGTAACACTCAGGCAGCCAATCCGAACGTGTATAACACTCAGCCAGCCAATCAGGAGGCGTGTAAGACTCAGCTACCAATCAGGAGGCGTGTTACACTCAGCCAGCCAATCAGGAGGTGTGTAACACTCAACCAGCCAATCAGGAGGCGTGTATCACTCAGGCAGCCAATCAGGAGGCCTTTGACATTCAGCCAGACAATAAGAAGGCGTTTAACCCTCAGCCAGACAATTAGGAGGCGTGTAACACTCAGTGAGCCAATCAAGAGGCGTGTAACACTCAGGCAGAAAATAAAGAGGCGTGTCACACTCAGGCAGGCAATTACGAGGGGTGTAGCACTAAGGTAGCCAATCAGGAAGCCTTTGATACTCAGCCAGCCAATCAGAACGTGTGTAACACTCAGCCAGCCAATAAGTAGGCGTGTCACACTCAGACAGCCAATCAGGAGGTGTGTCACACTCAGACAGCCAATCAGGACGCGTGTAACACTCAGGCAGCAAATCAGGACGCGTGTAACACTCAGCCAGCAAATCAGGAGGTGTGTAACACTCAGCCAGCCAATCAGGAGGCGTGTCACACTCAGACAGCCAATCAGGACGCGTGTAACACTCAGGCAGCAAATCAGGAGGCCTGTAAAACTCAGCCACCCAATAAGGAGGCTTGTCACACTCAGGTAGCCAATCAGGAGGCGTGTAACACTCAGGCAGCAAATCAGGAGGCGTGTAACACTCAGCCAGCCAATCCGGAAGCGTGTAACAATCTGCTAACCAATCTGGAGGCGTGTAAAACTCAGACAGCCAATCAGGAGGCGTGTCACACTCAGCCAGCAAATAAGGAGGCGTGTCACACTCAGCCAGCATATCAGGAGGCGTGTAACACTCAGGCATCCAATTAGGAGGGGTGTAACTCTCAGGTAGCCAATAAGCAGGCGTGTAACACTCAGGCAGAAAATAAGGAGGCGTGTCACACTCAGGCAGCCAATTAGGAGGCGTGTCACACTCAGGTAGCCAATTAGGAGGGGTGTAACACTCAGCCAACCAATCAGGAGGCATGTAACACTCAGCCAGCCAATAAGGAGGCTTGTCACCCTCAGCCAGCCAATCAGGAGGCGTGTAACACTCAGGTAGCCAATCAGGAAGCCTTTGACACTCAGCCAGCCAATCAGAACGTGTGTAACACTCAGCCAGCCAATCAGGAGGCGTGTAACACTCAGCTACCAATCAGGAGGCGTGTTACACTCAGCCAGCCAATCAGGAGGTGTGTAACACTCAGCCAGCCAATCAGGACGCGTGTATCACTCAGACAGCCAATAAGGGGGCGTGTAACACTCAGCCAGCCAATCAGGAGGCGTGTAACACTCAGACAGCCAATCAGGGGGCGTGTAACACTCAGACAGCCAATCAGGGGGCGTGTAACACTCAGACAGCCAATCAGGAGGCGTGTAACACTCAGGCAGCCAATCAGGAGGCGTGTAACACTCAGCCAGCCAATCAGGAGGTGTGTAACACTCAGCCAGCCAATCAGGAGGCGTGTATCACTCAGACAGCCAATAAGGGGGCGTGTAACACTCAGCCAGCCAATCAGGAGGCGTGTAAGACTCAGCCAGCCAATCAGGAGGCGTGTAACACTCAGGTAGCCAATCAGGAAGCCTTTGACACTCAGCCAGCCAATCAGAACGTGTGTAACACTCAGCCAGCCAATCAGGAGGCGTGTAACACTCAGCTACCAATCAGGAGGCGTGTAACACTCAGCCAGCCAATCAGGAGGTGTGTAACACTCAGCCAGCCAATCAGGACGCGTGTATCACTCAGACAGCCAATAAGGGGGCGTGTAACACTCAGCCAGCCAATCAGGAGGCGTGTAACACTCAGACAGCCAATCAGGGGGTGTGTAACACTCAGACAGCCAATAAGGGGGCGTGTAACACTCAGGTAGCCAGTCAGGAAGCCTTTGGCACTCAGCCAGCCAATCAGAACGTGTGGAACACTCAGACAGCCATTCAGGAGGCGTGTCAAACTCAGCCAGCCAATCAGAACGTGTGTAACACTCAACCAGCCAATCAGAAGGCGTGTAACACTCAGCTACCAATCAGGAGGCCTGTAGCACTCTGCCAGCCAATCAGGAGGCGTGTCACACTCAGCCAGCCAATCAGGAGGCGTGTAACACTCAGCCAGCCAATAAGGAGGCGTGTCACACTCAGCTACCCAATCAGAACGTGTGTAACACTCAGCCAGCCAATCAGGAGGCTTGCAAAACTCAGCCAGCCAATCAGGAGGCGTGTATCACTCAGACAGCCAATCAGTGGGCGTGTAACACTTAGGCATCCAATAAGGAGGGGTGTAACACTCAGCCAGCCAATAAGGAGGCGTGTCACACTCAAACAGCCAATCAGGAGGCGTGTAACACTCAGGCAGCCAATCAGAACGTGTGTAACACTCAGCCAGCCAATCAGGAGGCGTGTAACACTCAGCTTCCAATCAGGAGGTGTGTAACACTCAGCCAGCCAATCAGGACGCGTGTATCACTCAGACAGCCAATAAGGGGGCGTGTAACACTCAGCCAGCCAAACAGGAGGCGTGTAACACTCAGACAGCCAATCAGGGGGTGTGTAACACTCAGCCAGCCAATCAGGAGGCGTGTATCACTCAGACAGCCAATAAGGGGGCGTGTAACACTCAGACAGCCAATCAGGAGGTGTGTAACACTCAGCCAGCCAATCAGGAGGCGTGTCACACTCAGCCAGCCAATCAGGAGGCGTGTAACACTCAGGTAGCCAGTCAGGAAGCCTTTGGCACTCAGCCAGCCAATCAGAACGTGTGGAACACTCAGACAGCCATTCAGGAGGCGTGTCAAACTCAGCCAGCCAATCAGAACGTGTGTAACACTCAGCCAGCCAATCAGAAGGCGTGTAACACTCAGCTACCAATCAGGAGGCCTGTAGCACTCTGCCAGCCAATCAGGAGGCGTGTCACACTCAGCCAGCCAATCAGGAGGCGTGTAACACTCAGCCAGCCAATCAGGAAGCGTGTAACACTCAGCTAGCCAATAAGGAGGCGTTTCACACTCAGCCAGCCAATCAGGAGGCGTGTAACACTAAGCCAGCCAATCAGGAAGCGTGTAACACTCAGCCAGCCAATAAGGAGGCGTTTCACACTCAGTCAGCCAATCAGGAGGCGTGTAAGACTCAGACAGCCAATCAGGGGGCGTGTTACACTCAGCCAGCCAATCAGGAGGCGTGTCACACTCAGCCAGCCAAGAAGGAGGCTTTTCACACTCAGCCAGCCAATCAGGGGGCGTGTAACACTCAGCCAGCCAATCAGGAGGCGTGTAACACTCAAGTAGCCAATCAGGAAGCCTTTGACACTCAAAAAGCCAATCAGAACGTGTGTAAAACTCAGGCAGCCAATCAGGAGGCGTGTCACACTCAGCCAGCCAATAAGGAGGCGTTTCACACTCAGCCAGCCAATCAGGAGGCGTGTAAGACTCAGACAGCCAATCAGGGGGCGTGTTACACTCAGCCAGCCAAGAAGAAGGCTTGTCACACTCAGCCAGCCAATCAGGATGGCTGTTACACTCAGCCAGCCGATAAGGAGGCGTGTCACACTCAGCCAGCCAATAAGGAAGCGTGTAACACTCAGCCAGCCAATCAGGAGGTGTGTAACACTCAGCCAGCCAATCAGGAGGTGTGTAACACTCAGCGACCAATCAGGAGGCGTGTAATACTCAGCCAGCCAATCAGGAGGTGTGTATCACTCAGACAGCCAATAAGGGGTGTGTAACACTCAGCCAGCCAATCAGGACGCGTGTATCACTCAGACAGCCAATCAGTGGGTGTGTAACACTCAGGCTGCCAATCAGGAGGCGTGTTATACTCAGCCAGCCAATCAGAAGGCATGTTACAGTCAGGTAGCCAATCAGGCAGCCTTTGACACTCAGCCAGCCAATCAGAAGGCGTGTAACACTCAGCCAGCCAATCAGGACGCTTGTAAGACTCAGGCGGCCAATCAGGAGGCGTGTAACACTCAGCCAGCCAATCAGGAAGCGTGTAACACTCAGCTAGCCAATAAGGAGGCGTTTCACACTCAGTCAGCCAATCAGGACGCGTGTAAGACTCAGACAGCCAATCAGGGGGCGTGTTACACTCAGCCAGCCAATCAGGAGGCGTGTCACACTCAGCCAGCCAAGAAGGAGGCTTGTCACACTCAGCCAGCCAATCAGGGGGCGTGTAACACTCAGCCAGCCAATCAGGAGGCGTGTAACACTCAAGTAGCCAATCAGGAAGCCTTTGACACTCAAAAAGCCAATCAGAACGTGTGTAAAACTCAGGCAGCCAATCAGGAGGCGTGTCACACTCAGCCAGCCAATAAGGAGGCGTTTCACACTCAGCCAGCCAATCAGGAGGCGTGTAAGACTCAGACAGCCAATCAGGGGGCGTGTTACACTCAGCCAGCCAAGAAGAAGGCTTGTCACACTCAGCCAGCCAATAAGGAAGCGTGTAACACTCAGCCAGCCAATCAGGAGGTGTGTAACACTCAGCCAGCCAATCAGGAGGTGTGTAACACTCAGCTACCAATCAGGAGGCGTGTAATACTCAGCCAGCCAATCAGGAGGTGTGTATCACTCAGACAGCCAATAAGGGGTGTGTAACACTCAGCCAGCCAATCAGGACGCGTGTATCACTCAGACAGCCAATCAGGAGACGTGTATCACTCAGACAGCCAATCAGTGGGCGTGTAACACTTAGGCAGCCAATCAGGAGGGGTGTAACACTCAGCCAGCCAATCAGGTTACGTTTAACACTCAGCCAACCAATCAGGAGGCATGTAACACTCAGGCAGCCAATCAGGAGGCATGTCATACTCAGCCAGCCAATCAGAAGGCATGTTACAGTCAGGTAGCCAATCAGGCAGCCTTTGACACTCAGCCAGCCAATCAGAAGGCGTGTAAGACTCAGCCAGCCAATCAGGACACTTGTAACACTCAGGCGGCCAATCAGGAGGCGTGTCACACTCAGGTAGCCAATTAGGAGGGGTGTAACACTCAGCCAGCCAATCAGGAGGCGTGTCACACTCAGCCAGCCAATCAGGAGGCGTGTAACACTCAGCCAGCCAATCAGGAGGCGTGTCACACTCAGCTAGCCAATCAGAACGTGTGTAACACTCAGCCAGCCAATCAGGAGGCGTGTAACACTCAGCCAGCCAATCAGGAGGCGTGTATCACGCAGACAGCCAATCAGTGGGCGTGTAACACTTAGGCAGCCAATAAGGAGGGGTGTAACACTCAAACAGCCAATCAGGAGGCGTGTAACACTCAAGCAGCCAATCACGAGGCGTGTAACACTCAGCCAGCCAATCAGGAAGCGTGTAACACTCAGCCAGCCAATCAGAAAGTGTGTAACACTCAGCCAGCCAATCAGGAGGTGTGTAACACTCAGCTACCAATCAGGAGGCGTGTAACACTCAGCCAGCCAATCAGGAGGTGTGTAACACTCAGCTACCAATCAGGAGGAGTGTAACACTCAGCCAGCCAATCAGGAGGCGTGTAAGACTCAGACAGCCAATCAGGGGGCGTGTAACACTCAGCCAGCCAATAAGAAGGCGTGTAGCACTCAGGCAGCCAATCAGGAGGCGTGTAACACTCAGCCAGCCAATCAGGAGGTGTGTAACGCTCAGCCAGCCAATCAGGAGGCGTGTATCACTCAGACAGCCAATAAGGGGGCGTGTAACACTCAGCCAGCCAATCAGGAGGCGTGTAAGACTCAGACAGCCAAGCAGGGGGCGTGTAACACTCAGCCAGCCAATCAGAACGTGTGTAACACTCAGGCAGCCAATCAGGAGGCGTGTCATACTCAGCCAGCCAATCAGAAGGCATGTTACAGTCAGGTAGCCAATCAGGCAGCCTTTGACACTCAGCCAGCCAATCAGAAGGCGTGTAACACTCAGCCAGCCAATCAGGACGCTTGTAACACTCAGGCGGCCAATCAGGAGGCGTGTCACACTCAGGTAGCCAATTAGGAGGGGTGCAACACTCAGCCAGCCAATCAGGAGGCGTGTCACACTCAGCCAGCCAATCAGGAGGCGTGTAACACTCACCCAGCCAATCAGGAGGCGTGTCACACTCAGCTAGCCAATCAGAACGTGTGTAACACTCAGCCAGCCAATCAGGAGGCGTGTAACACTCAGCCAGCCAATCAGGAGGTGTGTATCACTCAGACAGCCAATCAGTGGGCGTCTAACACTTAGGCAGCCAATAAGGAGGGGTGTAACACTCAAACAGCCAATCAGGAGGCGTGTAACACTCAAGCAGCCAATCACGAGGCGTGTAACACTCAGCCAGCCAATCAGGAAGCGTGTAACACTCAGCCAGCCAATCAGAAAGTGTGTAACACTCAGCCAGCCAATCAGGAGGTGTGTAACACTCACCTACCAATCAGGAGGCGTGTAACACTCAGCCAGCCAATCAGGAAGCGTGTAACACTCAGCCAGCCAATCAGAACGTGTGTAACACTCAGCCAGCCAATCAGGAGGTGTGTAACACTCAGCTACCAATCAGGAGGCGTGTAACACTCAGCCAGCCAATCAGGAGGCGTGTAAGACTCAGACAGCCAATCAGGGGGCGTGTAACACTCAGCCAGCCAATCAGGAGGCGTGTAACACTCAAGCAGCCAATCACGAGGCGTGTAACACTCAGCCAGCCAATCAGGAAGCGTGTAACACTCAGCCAGCCAATCAGAAAGTGTGTAACACTCAGCCAGCCAATCAGGAGGTGTGTAATGCTCAGCCAGCCAATCAGGAGGCGTGTATCACTCAGACAGCCAATAAGGGGGCGTGTAACACTCAGCTAGCCAATCAGAACGTGTGTAACACTCAGCCAGCCAATCAGGAGGCGTGTAACACTCAGCCAGCCAATCAGGAGGCGTGTAACACTCAGCTACCAATCAGGAGGCGTGTAACACTCAGCCAGCCAATCAGGAAGCGTGTAACACTCAGCCAGCCAATCAGAACGTGTGTAACACTCAGGCAGCCAATCAGGAGGTGTGTGACACTCAGCCAGCCAATCAGGAGGCGTGTAACACTCAGCCAGCCAATCAGGAGGCGTGTAAGACTCAGACAGCCAATCAGGGGGCGTGTAACACTCAGCCAGCCAATCAGAAGGTGTGTAACACTCAGGCAGCCAATCAGGAGGCGTGTAACACTCAGCCAGCCAATCAGGAGTGGTGTAACGCTCGGCCAGCCAATCAGGAGGCGTGTATCACTCAGACAGCCAATAAGGGGGCGTGTAACACTCAGCCAGCCAATCAAGAGGCGTGTAAGACTCAGACAGCCAAGCAGGGGGCGTGTAACACTCAGCCAGCCAATCAGGAGGCGTGTCACACTCAGCCAGCCAATCAGGAGGCGTGTAACACTCAGCTACCAATCAGGAGGCGTGTAACACTCAGCCAGCCAATCAGGAAGCGTGTAACACTCAGCCAGCAGATCAGAACGTGTTTAACACTCAGCCAGCCAATCAGGAGGTGTGTAACACTCAGCTACCAATCAGGAGGCGTGTAACACTCAGCTAGCCTATCAGGGGGCGTGTAACACTCAGCCAGCCAATCAGGAAGCCTGTAACACTCAGCCAGCCAATCAGAACGTGTGTAACACTCAGCCAGCCAATCAGGAGGTGTGTAACACTCAGCTACCAATCAGGAGGCGTGTAACACTCAGCCAGCCAATCAGGAGGCGTGTAAGACTCAGACAGCCAATCAGGGGCGTGTAACACTCAGCCAGCCAATCAGAAGGCGTGTAACACTCAGGCAGCCAATCAGGAGGCGTGTAACACTCAGCCAGCATATCAGGAGGCGTGTCACACTCAGCCAGGCAATCAGGAGGCGTGTTACACTCAAGTAGCCAATCAGGAATCCTTTGACACTCAAAAAGCCAATCAGAACGTATGTAACACTCAGCCAGCCAATCAGGAGGTGTGTAACACTCAGCTACCAATCAGGAGGCGTGTAAAACTCAGCCAGCCAATCAGGAAGCGTGTAACACTCAGCCAGCCAATCAGAACGTGTGTAACACTCAGCTACCAATCAGGAGGCGTGTAACACTCAGCCAGCCAATCAGGAGACGTGTATCACTCAGAAAGCCAATCAGGAGACGTGTATCACTCAGACAGCAAATCAGTGGGCGTGTAATACTTAGGCAGCCAATGAGGAGGGGTGTAACACTCAGCCAGCCAATCAGGTTACGTTTAACACTCAGCCAACCAATCAGGAGGCATGTAACACTCAGGCAGCCAATCAGGAGCCGTGTCATACTCAGCCAGCCAATCAGAAGGCATGTTACAGTCAGGTAGCCAATCAGGCAGCTTTTGACACTCAGCCAGCCAATCAGAAGGCGTGTAACACTCAACCAGCCAATCAGGACACTTGTAAAACTCAGGCGGCCAATCAGGAGGCGTGTCACACTCAGGTAGCCAATTAGGAGGGGTGTAACACTCAGCCAGCCAATCAGGAGGCGTGTCACACTCAGCCAGCCAATCAGGAGGCGTGTAACACTCAGCCAGCCAATCAGGAGGCGTGTCACACTCAGCTAGCCAATCAGAACGTGTGTGTAACACTCAGCCAGCCAATCAGGAGGCGTGTAACACTCAGCCAGCCAATCAGGAGGTATGTAACACTCAGACAGCCAATCAGTGGCCGTGTAACACTTAGGCAGCCAATAAGGAGGGGTGTAACACTCAAACAGCCAATCAGGAGGCGTGTAACACTCAAGCAGCCAATCACTAGGCGTGTAACACTCAGCCAGCCAATCAGGAAGCGTGTAACACTCAGCCAGCCAATCAGAAAGTGTGTAACACTCAGCCAGCCAATCAGGAGGTGTGTAACACTCAGCTACCAATCAGGAGGCGTGTAACACTCAGCCAGCCAATCAGGAAGCGTGTAACACTCAGCCAGCCAATCAGAACGTGTGTAACACTCAGCCAGCCAATCAGGAGGTGTGTGACACTCAGCTACCAATCAGGAGGCGTGTAACACTCAGCCAGCCAATCAGGAGGCGTGTAAGACTCAGACAGCCAATCAGGGGGCGTGTAACACTCAGCCAGCCAATCAGAAGGCGTGTAACACTCAGGCAGCCACTCAGGAGGCGTGTAACACTCAGCCAGCCAATCAGGAGGTGTGTAACGCTCGGCCAGCCAATCAGGAGGTGTGTATCACTCAGACAGCCAATAAGGGGGCGTGTAACACTCAGCCAGCCAATCAAGAGGCGTGTAAGACTCAGACAGCCAAGCAGGGGGCGTGTAACACTCAGCCAGCCAATCAGGAGGCGTGTCACACTCAGCCAGCCAATATGGAGGCGTGTCACACTCAGCTACCAATCAGGAGGCGTGTAACACTCAGCCAGCCAATCAGGAAGCGTGTCACACTCAGCCAGCCAATCAGGAGGCGTGTAACACTCAGCTACCAATCAGGAGGCGTGTAACACTCAGCCAGCCAATCAGGAAGCGTGTAACACTCAGCCAGCCAATCAGAACGTGTTTAACACTCAGCCAGCCAATCAGGAGGTGTGTAACACTCAGCTACCAATCAGGAGGCGTGTAACACTCAGCCAGCCAATCAGGAGGCGTGTAAGACTCAGACAGCCAATCAGGGGGCGTGTAACACTCAGCCAGCCAATCAGGAAGCGTGTAACACTCAGCCAGCCAATCAGAACGTGTGTAACACTCTGCCAGCCAATCAGGAGGTGTGTAACACTCAGCTACCAATCAGGAGGCGTGTAACACTCAGCCAGCCAATCAGGAGACGTGTATCACTCAGAAAGCCAATCAGGAGACGTGTATCACTCAGACAGCAAATCAGTGGGCGTGTAATACTTAGGCAGCCAATGAGGAGGGGTGTAACACTCAGCCAGCCAATCAGGTTATGTTTAACACTCAGCCAACCAATCAGGAGGCATGTAACACTCAGGCAGCCAATCAGGAGGCGTGTCATACTCAGCCAGCCAATCAGAAGGCATGTTACAGTCAGGTAGCCAATCAGGCAGCCTTTGACACTCAGCCAGCCAATCAGAAGGCGTGTAACACTCAGCCAGCCAATCAGGACACTTGTAAAACTCAGGCGGCCAATCAGGAGGCGTGTCACACTCAGGTAGCCAATAAGGACGGGTGTAACACTCAGCCAGCCAATCAGGAGGCGTGTCACACTCAGCCAGCCAATCAGGAGGCGTGTAACACTCAGCCAGCCAATCAGGAGGCGTGTCACACTCAGACAGCCAATCAGAACGTGTGTGTAACACTCAGCCAGCCAATCAGGAGGCGTGTCACACTCAGCCAGCCAATCAGGAGGCGTGTATCACTCAGACAGCCAATCAGTGGCCGTGTAACACTTAGGCAGCCAATAAGGAGGGGTGTAACACTCAAACAGCCAATCAGGAGGCGTGTAACACTCAAGCAGCCAATCACGAGGCGTGTAACACTCAGCCAGCCAATCAGGAAGCGTGTAACACTCAGCCAGCCAATCAGAAAGTGTGTAACACTCAGCCAGCCAATCAGGAGGTGTGTAACACTCAGCTACCAATCAGGAGGCTTGTAACACTCAGCCAGCCAATCAGGAAGCGTGTAACACTCAGCCAGCCAATCAGAACGTGTGTAACACTCAGCCAGCCAATCAGGAGGTGTGTGAAACTCAGCTACCAATCAGGAGGCGTGTAACACTCAGCCAGCCAATCAGGAGGCGTGTAAGACTCAGACAGCCAATCAGGGGGCGTGTAACACTCAGCCAGCCAATCAGAAGGCGTGTAACACTCAGGCAGCCAATCAGGAGGCGTGTAACACTCAGCCAGCCAATCAGGAGGGGTGTAACGCTCAGCCAGCCAATCAGGAGGCGTGTATCACTCAGACAGCCAATAAGGGGGCGTGTAACACTCAGCCAGCCAATCAAGAGGCGTGTAAGACTCAGACAGCCAAGCAGGGGGCGTGTAACACTCAGCCAGCCAATCAGGAGGCGTGTCACACTCAGCCAGCCAATCAGGAGGCGTGTAACACTCAGCTAGCCAATCAGGAGGCGTGTAACACTCAGCCAGCCAATCAGGAAGCGTGTAACACTCAGCCAGCCAATCAGAACGTGTTTAACACTCAGCCAGCCAATCAGGAGGTGTGTAACACTCAGCTACCAATCAGGAGGCGTGTAACACTCAGCCAGCCAATCAGGAGGCGTGTAAGACTCAGACAGCCAATCAGGGGGCGTGTAACACTCAGCCAGCCAATCAGGAAGCATGTAACACTCAGCCAGCCAATCAGAACGTGTGTAACACTCAGCCAGCCAATCAGAACGTGTGTAACACTCAGCTACCAATCAGGAGGCGTGTAACACTCAGCCAGCCAATCAGGAGGCGTGTAAGACTCAGACAGCCAATCAGGGGGCGTGTAACACTCAGCCAGCCAATCAGAAGGCGTGTAACACTCAGGCAGCCAATCAGGAGGCGTGTAACACTGAGCCAGCCAATCAGGAGGCGTGTCACACTCAGCCAGCCACTCAGGAGGCGTGTTACACTCAAGTAGCCAATCAGGAATCCTTTGACACTCAAAAAGCCAATCAGAACGTATGTAACACTCAGCCAGCCAATCAGGAGGTGGGTAACACTCAGCTACCAATCAGGAGGCGTGTAACACTCAGCCAGCCAATCAGGAAGCGTGTAACACTCAGCCAGCCAATCAGAACGTGTGTAACACTCAGCCAGCTAATCAGGAGGTGTGTAACACTCAGCTACCAATCAGGAGGCGTGTAACACTCAGCCAGCCAATCAGGAGACGTTTATCACTCAGAAAGCCAATCAGGAGACGTGTATCACTCAGACAGCCAATCAGTGGGTGTGTAACACTTAGGCAGCCAATCAGGAGGGGTGTAACACTCAGCCAGCCAATCAGGTTACGTTTAACACTCAGCCAACCAATCAGGAGGCATGTAACACTCAGGCAGCCAATCAGGAGGCGTGTCATACTCAGCCAGCCAATCAGAAGGTATAGTCATAGCAGTCAGGTAGCCTTTAACTCAGCCAGCCAATCAGAACAAACTCAGCCAGCCAATCAGGACACTTGTAACACTCAGGCGGCCAATCAGGAGGCGTGTCACACTCAGGTAGCCAATAAGGAGGGATGTAACACTCAGCCAGCCAATCAGGAGGCGTGTCACACTCAGCCAGCCAATCAGGAGGTGTGTAACACTCAGCCAGCCAATCAGGAGGCGTGTCACACTCAGCTAGCCAATCAGAACGTGTGTAACACTCAGCCAGCCAATCAGGAGGCGTGTAACACTCAGCCAGCCAATCAGGAGGCGTGTATCACTCAGACAGCCAATCAGTGGGTGTGTAACACTTAGGCAGCCAATAAGGAGGGGTGTAACACTCAAACAGCCAATCAGGAGGCGTGTAACACTCAAGCAGCCAATCACGAGGCGTGTAACACTCAGCCAGCCAATCAGGAAGCGTGTAACACTCAGCCAGCCAATCAGAAAGTGTGTAACACTCAGCCAGCCAATCAGGAGGTGTGTAACACTCAGCTACCAATCAGGAGGCGTGTAACACTCAGCCAGCCAATCAGGAAGCGTGTAACACTCAGCCAGCCAATCAGAACGTGTGTAACACTCAGCCAACCAATCAGGAGGTGTGTAACACTCAGCTACCAATCAGGAGGCGTGTAACACTCAGCCAGCCAATCAGGAGGCGTGTAAGACTCAGCCAGCCAATCAGGGGGCGTGTAACACTCAGCCAGCCAATCAGAACGTGTGTAACACTCAGCCAGCCAATCAGGAGGTGTGTAACACTCAGCTAGCCAATCAGGAGGCGTGTAACACTCAGCCAGCCAATCAGGAGGCGTGTAAGACTCAGACAGCCAATCAGGGGGCGTGTAACACTCAGCCAGCCAATCAGGAGGCGTGTAACACTCAGCCAGCCAATCAGAAAGTGTGTAACACTCAGCCAGCCAATCAGGAGGTGTGTAACACTCAGCTAGCCAATCAGGAGGCGTGTAACACTCAGCCAGCCAATCAGGAGGCGTGTAAGACTCAGACAGCCAATCAGGGGGCGTGTAACACTCAGCCAGCCAATCAGGAGGCGTGTAACACTCAGGCAGCCAATCAGGAGGCGTGTAACACTCAGCCAGCCAATCAGGAGGCGTGTAACACTCAGCCAGCCAATCAGGAGGCGTGTAACACTCAGCCAGCCAATCAGGAGGCGTGTAACACTCAGCTAGCCAATCAGAACGTGTGTAACACTCAGCCAGCCAATCAGGAGGCGTGTCACACTCAGCCAGCCAATCAGGAGGCGTGTAACACTCAGACAGCCAATCAGTGGGCGTGTAACACTTAGGCAGCCAATAAGGAGGGGTGTAACACTCAAACAGCCAATCAGGAGGCGTGTAACACTCAAGCAGCCAATCACGAGGCGTGTAACACTCAGCCAGCCAATCAGGAAGCGTGTAACACTCAGCCAGCCAATCAGAAAGTGTGTAACACTCAGCCAGCCAATCAGGAAGCGTGTAACACTCAGCCAGCCAATCAGAACGTGTTTAACACTCAGCCAGCCAATCAGGAGGTGTGTTACACTCAGCTACCAATCAGGAGGCGTGTAACACTCAGCCAGCCAATCAGGAGGCGTGTAAGACTCAGACAGCCAATCAGGGGCGTGTAACACTCAGCCAGCCAATCAGGAAGCGTGTAACACTCAGCCAGCCAATCAGAACGTGTGTAACACTCAGCCAGCCAATCAGGAGGTGTGTAACACTCAGCTACCAATCAGGAGGCGTGTAACACTCAGCCAGCCAATCAGGAGGCGTGTAAGACTCAGACAGCCAATCAGGGGGCGTGTAACACTCAGCCAGCCAATCAGAAGGCGTGTAACACTCAGGCAGCCAATCAGGAGGCGTGTAACACTCAGCCAGCCAATCAGGAGGCGTGTCACACTCAGCCAGCCAATCAGGAGGCGTGTTACACTCAAGTAGCCAATCAGGAATCCTTTGACACTCAAAAAGCCAATCAGAACGTATGTAACACTCAGCCAGCCAATCAGGAGGTGTGTAACACTCAGCTACCAATCAGGAGGCGTGTAACACTCAGCCAGCCAATCAGGAAGCGTGTAACACTCAGCCAGCCAATCAGAATGTGTGTAACACTCAGCCAGCTAATCAGGAGGTGTGTAACACTCAGCTACCAATCAGGAGGCGTGTAACACTCAGCCAGCCAATCAGGAGACGTTTATCACTCAGAAAGCCAATCAGGAGACGTGTATCACTCAGACAGCCAATCAGTGGGCGTGTAACACTTAGGCAGCCAATCAGGAGGGGTGTAACACTCAGCCAGCCAATCAGGTTACGTTTAACACTCAGCCAACCAATCAGGAGGCATGTAACACTCAGGCAGCCAATCAGAAAGTGTGTAACACTCAGCCAGCCAATCAGGAGGTGTGTAACACTCAGCTACCAATCAGGAGGCGTGTAACACTCAGCCAGCCAATCAGGAAGCGTGTAACACTCAGCCAGCCAATCAGAACGTGTGTAACACTCAGCCAACCAATCAGGAGGTGTGTAACACTCAGCTACCAATCAGGAGGCGTGTAACACTCAGCCAGCCAATCAGGAGGCGTGTAAGACTCAGACAGCCAATCAGGGGGCGTGTAACACTCAGCCAGCCAATCCGAACGTGTGTAACACTCAGCCAGCCAATCAGGAGGTGTGTAACACTCAGCTACCAATCAGGAGGCGTGTAACACTCAGCCAGCCAATCAGGAGGCGTGTAAGACTCAGACAGCCAATCAGGGGGCGTGTAACACTCAGCCAGCCAATCAGGAAGCGTGTAACACTCAGCCAGCCAATCAGAACGTGTGTAACACTCAGCCAGCCAATCAGGAGGTGTGTAACACTCAGCTACCAATCAGGAGGCGTGTAACACTCAGCCAGCCAATCAGAAGGCGTGTAACACTCAGGCAGCCAATCAGGAGGCGTGTAACACTCAGCCAGCCAATCAGGAGGTGTGTAACGCTCAGCCAGCCAATCAGGAGGCGTGTATCACTCAGACAGCCAATAAGGGGGCGTGTAACACTCAGCTAGCCAATCAGAACGTGTGTAACACTCAGCCAGCCAATCAGGAGGCGTGTAACACTCAGCCAGCCAATCAGGAGGCGTGTAACACTCAGACAGCCAATCAGTGGGCGTGTAACACTTAGGCAGCCAATAAGGAGGGGTGTAACACTCAAACAGCCAATCAGGAGGCGTGTAACACTCAAGCAGCCAATCACGAGGCGTGTAACACTCAGCCAGCCAATCAGGAAACGTGTAACACTCAGCCAGCCAATCAGAAAGTGTGTAACACTCAGCCAGCCAATCAGGAAGCGTGTAACACTCAGCCAGCCAATCAGAACGTGTTTAACACTCAGCCAGCCAATCAGGAGGTGTGTTACACTCAGCTACCAATCAGGAGGCGTGTAACACTCAGCCAGCCAATCAGGAGGCGTGTAAGACTCAGACAGCCAATCAGGGGGCGTGTAACACTCAGCCAGCCAATCAGGAGGCGTGTAAGACTCAGACAGCCAATCAGGGGGCGTGTAACACTCAGCCAGCCAATCAGGAAGCGTGTAACACTCAGCCAGCCAATCAGAACGTGTGTAACACTCAGCCAGCCAATCAGGAGGTGTGTAACACTCAGCTACCAATCAGGAGGAGTGTAACACTCAGCCAGCCAATCAGGGGGCGTGTAACACTCAGCCAGCCAATCAGAAGGCGTGTAACACTCAGGCAGCCAATCAGGAGGCGTGTAACACTCAGCCAGCCAATCAGGAGGCGTGTGACACTCAGCCAGCCAATCAGGAGGCGTGTTACACTCAAGTAGCCAATCAGGAATCCTTTGACACTCAAAAAGCCAATCAGAACGTATGTAACACTCAGCCAGCAGATCAGGAGGTGTGTAACACTCAGCTACCAATCAGGAGGCGTGTAACACTCAGCCAGCCAATCAGGAAGCGTGTAACACTCAGCCAGCCAATCAGAACGTGTGTAACACTCAGCCAGCTAATCAGGAGGTGTGTAACACTCAGCTACCAATCAGGAGGCGTGTAACACTCAGCCAGCCAATCAGGAGACGTTTATCACTCAGAAAGCCAATCAGGAGACGTGTAACACTCAGCCAGCCAATCAGGAGGCGTGTATCACTCAGACAGCCAATCAGTGGGCGTGTAACACTTAGGCAGCCAATAAGGAGGGGTGTAACACTCAAACAGCCAATCAGGAGGCGTGTAACACTCAGGCAGCCAATCACGAGGCGTGTAACACTCAGCCAGCCAATCAGGAAGCGTGTAACACTCAGCCAGCCAATCAGAAAGTGTGTAACACTCAGCCAGCCAATCAGGACGTGTAACACTCAGCCAGCCAATCAGAACGTGTTTAACACTCAGCCAGCCAATCAGGAGGTGTGTTACACTCAGCTACCAATCAGGAGGCGTGTAACACTCAGCCAGCCAATCAGGAGGTGTGTAACACTCAGCTACCAATCAGGGGGCGTGTAACACTCAGCCAGCCAATCAGGAAGCCTGTAACACTCAGCCAGCCAATCAGAACGTATGTAACACTCAGCCAGCCAATCAGGAGGTGTGTAACACTCAGCTACCAATCAGGAGGCGTGTAACACTCAGCCAGCCAATCAGGAGGCGTGTAAGACTCAGACAGCCAATCAGGGGGCGTGTAACACTCAGCCAGCCAATCAGAAGGCGTGTAACACTCAGGCAGCAAATCAGGAGGCGTGTAACACTCAGCCAGCCAATCAGGAGGCGTGTCACACTCAGCCAGCCAATCAGGAGGCGTGTTACACTCAAGTAGCCAATCAGGAATCCTTTGACACTCAAAAAGCCAATCAGAACGTATGTAACACTCAGCCAGCCAATCAGGAGGTGTGTAACACTCAGCTACCAATCAGGAGGCGTGTAACACTCAGCCAGCCAATCAGGAAGCGTGTAACACTCAGCCAGCCAATCAGAACATGTGTAACACTCAGCCAGCCAATCAGGATGTGTTATACTCAGCTACCAATCAGGAGGCGTGTAACACTCAGCCAGCCAATCAGGGGGCGTGTAACACTTAGCAGCCAATCAGGAGGTGTAACTCAGCCAGCCAATCAGGTACGTTAACACTCAGAAAATAGGCATGTAACACTCAAGCAGCCAATCAGGATGCGTGTCATACCAGCCAGCCAATCAGAAGGCATGTTACAGTCAGGTAGCCAATCAGGCAGCCTTGACACTAGCCAGCCAATCAGAAGGCGTGTAACACTAGCAGCCAATCAGGACACTTGTAACACTCAGGCGGCCAATCAGGAGGCGTGTCACACTCAGGTAGCCAATTAGGAGGGTGTAACACTCAGCCAGCCAATCAGGAGGCGTGTAACACTCAGCCAGCCAATCAGTGGGCGTGTAACACTTAGGCAGCCAATCAGGAGGGGTGTAAAACTCAGCCAGCCAATCAGGTTACGTTTAACACTCAGCCAACCAATCAGGAGGCATGTAACACTCAAGCAGCCAATCAGGATGCGTGTCATACACAGCCAGCCAATCAGAAGGCATGTTACAGTCAGGTAGCCAATCAGGCAGCCTTTGACACTCAGCCAGCCAATCAGAAGGCGTGTAACACTCAGCCAGCCAATCAGGACACTTGTAACACTCAGGCGGCCAATCAGGAGGCGTGTCACACTCAGGTAGCCAATTAGGAGGGATGTAACACTCAGCCAGCCAATCAGGAGGCGTGTCACACTCAGCCAGCCAATCAGGAGGTGTGTAACACTCAGCCAGCCAATCAGGAGGCGTGTCACACTCAGCTAGCCAATCAGAACGTGTGTAACACTCAGCCAGCCAATCAGGAGGCGTGTAACACTCAGCCAGCCAATCAGGAGGCGTGTATCACTCAGACAGCCAATCAGTGGGCGTGTAACACTTAGGCAGCCAATAAGGAGGGTTGTAACACTCAAACAGCCAATCAGGAGGCGTGTAACACTCAAGCAGCCAATCACGAGGCGTGTAACACTCAGCCAGCCAATCAGGAAGCGTGTAACACTCAGCCAGCCAATCAGAAAGTGTGTAACACTCAGCCAGCCAATCAGAAGGTGTGTAACACTCAGCTACCAATCAGGAGGCGTGTAACACTCAGCCAGCCAATCAGGAAGCGTGTAACACTCAGCCAGCCAATCAGAACGTGTGTAACACTCAGCCAGCCAATCAGGAGGTGTGTAACACTCAGCTACCAATCAGGAGGCGTGTAACACTCAGCCAGCTAATCAGGAGGCGTGTAAGACTCAGACAGCCAATCAGGGGGCGTGTAACACTCAGCCAGCCAATCAGAAGGCGTGTAACACTCAGGCAGCCAATCAGGAGGCGTGTAACACTCAGCCAGCCAATCAGGAGGTGTGTAACGCTCAGCCAGCCAATCAGGAGGCGTGTATCACTCAGACAGCCAATCAGGGGGCGTGTAACACTCAGCCAGCCAATCAGGAAGCGTGTAACACTCAGCCAGCCAATCAGGAAGCGTGTAACACTCAGCCAGCCAATCAGAACGTGTGTAACACTCAGCCAGCTAATCAGGAGGTGTGTAACACTCAGCTACCAATCAGGAGGCGTGTAACACTCAGCCAGCCAATCAGGAGACGTTTATCACTCAGAAAGCCAATCAGGAGACGTGTATCACTCAGACAGCCAATCAGTGGGCGTGTAACACTTAGGCAGCCAATCAGGAGGGGTGTAACACTCAGCCAGCCAATCAGGTTACGTTTAACACTCAGCCAACCAATCAGGAGGCATGTAACACTCAGGCAGCCAATCAGGATGCGTGTCATACACAGCCAGCCAATCAGAAGGCATGTTACAGTCAGGTAGCCAATCAGGCAGCCTTTGACACTCAGCCAGCCAATCAGGACACTTGTAACACTCAGGCGGCCAATCAGGAGGCGTGTCACACTCAGGTAGCCAATAAGGAGGGATGTAACACTCAGCCAGCCAATCAGGAGGCGTGTCACACTCAGCCAGCCAATCAGGAGGTGTGTAACACTCAGCCAGCCAATCATTAGGCGTGTCACACTCAGCTAGCCAATAAGAACGTGTGTAACACTCAGCCAGCCAATCAGGAGGCGTGTAACACTCAGCCAGCCAATCAGGAGGCGTGTATCACTCAGACAGCCAATCAGTGGGCGTGTAACACTTAGGCAGCCAATAAGGAGGGGTGTAACACTCAAACAGCCAATCAGGAGGCGTGTAACACTCAGGCAGCCAATCACGAGGCGTGTAACACTCAGCCAGCCAATCAGGAAGCGTGTAACACTCAGCCAGCCAATCAGAAAGTGTGTAACACTCAGCCAGCCAATCAGGAAGCGTGTAACACTCAGCCAGCCAATCAGAACGTGTTTAACACTCAGCCAGCCAATCAGGAGGTGTGTTACACTCAGCTACCAATCAGGAGGCGTGTAACACTCAGCCAGCCAATCAGGAGGCGTGTAAGACTCAGACAGCCAATCAGGGGGCGTGTAACACTCAGCCAGCCAATCAGGAAGCGTGTAACACTCAGCCAGCCAATCAGAACGTGTGTAACACTCAGCCAGCCAATCAGGAGGTGTGTAACACTCAGCTACCAATCAGGAGGCGTGTAACACTCAGCCAGCCAATCAGGAGGCGTGTAAGACTCAGACAGCCAATCAGGGGGCGTGTAACACTCAGCCAGCCAATCAGAAGGCGTGTAACACTCAGGCAGCAAATCAGGAGGCGTGTAACACTCAGCCAGCCAATCAGGAGGCGTGTCACACTCAGCCAGCCAATCAGGAGGCGTGTTACACTCAAGTAGCCAATCAGGAATCCTTTGACACTCAAAAAGCCAATCAGAACGTATGTAACACTCAGCCAGCCAATCAGGAGGTGTGTAACACTCAGCTACCAATCAGGAGGCGTGTAACACTCAGCCAGCCAATCAGGAAGCGTGTAACACTCAGCCAGCCAATCAGAACATGTGTAACACTCAGCCAGCCAATCAGGATGTGTTATACTCAGCTACCAATCAGGAGGCGTGTAACACTCAGCCAGCCAATCAGGAGACGTGTATATCTCAGAAAGCCAATCAGGAGACGTGTATCACTCAGACAGCCAATCAGTGGGCGTGTAACACTTAGGCAGCCAATCAGGAGGGGTGTAAAACTCAGCCAGCCAATCAGGTTACGTTTAACACTCAGCCAACCAATCAGGAGGCATGTAACACTCAAGCAGCCAATCAGGATGCGTGTCATACACAGCCAGCCAATCAGAAGGCATGTTACAGTCAGGTAGCCAATCAGGCAGCCTTTGACACTCAGCCAGCCAATCAGAAGGCGTGTAACACTCAGCCAGCCAATCAGGACACTTGTAACACTCAGGCGGCCAATCAGGAGGCGTGTCACACTCAGGTAGCCAATTAGGAGGGATGTAACACTCAGCCAGCCAATCAGGAGGCGTGTCACACTCAGCCAGCCAATCAGGAGGTGTGTAACACTCAGCCAGCCAATCAGGAGGCGTGTCACACTCAGCTAGCCAATCAGAACGTGTGTAACACTCAGCCAGCCAATCAGGAGGCGTGTAACACTCAGCCAGCCAATCAGGAGGCGTGTATCACTCAGACAGCCAATCAGTGGGCGTGTAACACTTAGGCAGCCAATAAGGAGGGTTGTAACACTCAAACAGCCAATCAGGAGGCGTGTAACACTCAAGCAGCCAATCACGAGGCGTGTAACACTCAGCCAGCCAATCAGGAAGCGTGTAACACTCAGCCAGCCAATCAGAAAGTGTGTAACACTCAGCCAGCCAATCAGAAGGTGTGTAACACTCAGCTACCAATCAGGAGGCGTGTAACACTCAGCCAGCCAATCAGGAAGCGTGTAACACTCAGCCAGCCAATCAGAACGTGTGTAACACTCAGCCAGCCAATCAGGAGGTGTGTAACACTCAGCTACCAATCAGGAGGCGTGTAACACTCAGCCAGCCAATCAGGAGGCGTGTAAGACTCAGACAGCCAATCAGGGGGCGTGTAACACTCAGCCAGCCAATCAGAAGGCGTGTAACACTCAGGCAGCCAATCAGGAGGCGTGTAACACTCAGCCAGCCAATCAGGAGGTGTGTAACGCTCAGCCAGCCAATCAGGAGGCGTGTATCACTCAGACAGCCAATCAGGGGGCGTGTAACACTCAGCCAGCCAATCAGGAAGCGTGTAACACTCAGCCAGCCAATCAGGACGTGTGTAACACTCAGCCAGCCAATCAGGAGGTGTGTAACACTCAGCTACCAATCAGGAGGCGTGTAACACTCAGCCAGCCAATCAGGAGGCGTGTAAGACTCAGACAGCCAATCAGGGGTGTAAAACTCAGACAGCCAATCAGGGGCGTGTAACACTCAGCCAGCCAATCAGAAGGCATGTAACACTCAGGCAGCCAATCAGGAGGCGTGTAACACTCAGCCAGCCAATCAGAAGGTGGGTAACGCTCAGCCAGCCAATCAGGAGGCGTGTATCACTCAGACAGCCAATGAGGGGGCATGTAACACTCAGCCAGCCAATCAGAAGGCGTGTAACACTCAGGCAGCCAATCAGGAGGCGTGTAACACTCAGGCATCCAATCAAAATGTGTGTAACACTCAGGCATCCAATCAGGAGGCGTGAAACACTCAGGTAGCCAATCAGGAAGCCTTTGACACTCAGCCACCCAATCAGAACGTGTGTAACACTCAGGCAGCCAATCAGGAGGCGTGTCATACTCAGCCAGCCAATCAGAAGGCATGTTACAGTCAGGTAGCCAATCAGGCAGCCTTTGACACTCAGCCAGCCAATCAGAAGGCGTGTAACACTCAGCCAGCCAATCAGGACGCTTGTAACACTCAGGAGGCCAATCAGGAGGCGTGTAACACTCAGCCAGCCAATCAGGAAGCGTGTAACACTCAGCCAGCCAATAAGCAGGCGTTTCACACTCAGCCAGCCAATCAGGAGGCGTGTAACACTCAGCCAGCCAATCAGGAAGCGTGTAGCACTCAGCCAGCCAATAAGGAGGCGTTTCACACTCAGCCAGCCAATCAGGAGGTGTGTATCACTCAGACAGCCAATAAGGGGGCATGTAACACTCAGCCAGCTAATCAGGAGGCGTGTAAGACTCAGACAGCCAACCAGGAGGCGTGTCACACTCAGCCAGCCAATCAGGAAGCGTGTAACACTCAGCCAGCCAATCAGGAGGCGTGTAACACTCAGCCAGCCATTCAGGAGGTGTGTAACGCTCAGCCAGCCAATCAGGAGGCGTGTAACACTCAGCCAGCCAATCAGTGGGCGTGTAACACTTAGGCAGCCAATCAGGAAGCGTGTAACACTCAGCCAGCCAATAAGCAGGCGTTTCACACTCAGCCAGCCAATCAGGAGGCGTGTAACACTCAGCCAGCCAATCAGGAAGCGTGTAGCACTCAGCCAGCCAATAAGGAGGCGTTTCACACTCAGCCAGCCAATCAGGAGGTGTGTATCACTCAGACAGCCAATAAGGGGGCATGTAACACTCAGCCAGCTAATCAGGAGGCGTGTAAGACTCAGACAGCCAACCAGGAGGCGTGTCACACTCAGCCAGCCAATCAGGAAGCGTGTAACACTCAGCCAGCCAATCAGGAGGCGTGTAACACTCAGCCAGCCATTCAGGAGGTGTGTAACGCTCAGCCAGCCAATCAGGAGGCGTGTAACACTCAGCCAGCCAATCAGTGGGCGTGTAACACTTAGGCAGCCAATCAGGAGGGGTGTAACACTCAGCCAGCCAATCAGGTTACGTTTAACACTCAGCCAACCAATCAGGAGGCATGTAACACTCAGGCAGCCAATCAGGAGGCTTGTAACACTCAGCCAGCCAATCAGGACACTTGTAACACTCAGGCGGCCAATCAGGAGGCGTGTCACATTCAGGTAGCCAATTAGGAGGGGTGTAACACTCAGCCAGCCAATCAGGAGGCTTGTCACACTCAGCCAGCCAATCAGGAGGCGTGTAACACTCAGCAAGCCAATCAGGAGGCGTGTCACACTCAGCTAGCCAATCAGAATGTGTGTAACACTCAGCCAGCCAATCAGGAGGCGTGTAACACTCAGCCAGCCAATCAGGAGGCGTGTATCACTCAGACAGCCAATCAGTGGGCGTGTAACACTTAGGCAGCCAATAAGGAGGGGTGTAACACTCAAACAGCCAATCAGGAGGCGTGTAACACTCAAGCAGCCAATCACGAGGCGTGTAACACTCAGCCAGCCAATCAGGAAGCGTGTAACACTCAGCCAGCCAATCGGAAAGTGTGTAACACTCAGCCAGCCAATCAGGAGGTGTGTAACACTCAGCTACCAATCAGGAGGCGTGTAACACTCAGCCAGCAAATCAGGAAGCGTGTAACACTCAGCCAGCCAATCAGAACGTGTGTAACACTCAGCCAGCCAATCAGGAGGTGTGTAACACTCAGCTACCAATCAGGAGGCGTGTAACACTCAGCCAGCCAATCAGGAGACGTGTATCACTCAGAAAGCCAATCAGGAGACGTGTATCACTCAGACAGCCAATCAGTGGGCGTGTAACACTTAGGCAGCCAATCAGGAGGGGTGTAACACTCAGCCAGCCAATCAGGTTACGTTTAACACTCAGCCAACCAATCAGGAGGCATGTAACACTCAGCCAGCCAATCAGAACGCGTGTAACACTCAGGCAGCCAATCAGGAGGCGTGTCATACTCAGCCAGCCAATCAGAAGGCATGTTACAGTCAGGTAGCCAATCAGGACGCTTGTAACACTCAGGCGGCCAATCAGGAGGCGTGTATCACTCAGACAGCCAATCAGTGGGCGTGTAACACTTAGGCAGCCAATAAGGAGGGGTGTAACACTCAAACAGCTAATCAGGAGGCGTGTAACACTCAAGCAGCCAATCACTAGGCGTGTAACACTCAGCCAGCCAATCAGGAAGCGTGTAACACTCAGCCAGCCAATCAGAAAGTGTGTAACACTCAGCCAGCCAATCAGGAGGTGTGTAACACTTAGCTACCAATCAGGAGGCGTGTAACACTCAGCCAGCAAATCAGGAAGCGTGTAACACTCAGCCAGCCAATCAGAACGTGTGTAACACTCAGCCAGCCAATCAGGAGGTGTGTAACACTCAGCTACCAATCAGGAGGCGTGTAACACTTAGGCAGCCAATCAGGAGGGGTGTAACACTCAGCCAACCAATCAGGAGGCGTGTCATACTCAGCCAGCCAATCAGAAGGCATGTTACAGTCAGGTAGCCAATCAGGCAGCCTTTGACACTCAGCCAGCCAATCAGAAGGCGTGTAACACTCAGCCAGCCAATCAGGACGCTTGTAACACTCAGGCGGCCAATCAGGAGGCGTGTAACACTCAGGCAGAAAATAAGGAGGCGTGTCATACTCAGGCAGCCAATTAGGAGGCGTGTTATACTCAGCCAGCCAATCAGGAGGTGTGTATCACTCAGACAGCCAATCAGGGGGCATGTAGCACTCAGCCAGCCAATCAGCAGGCGTGTCATACTCAGCCAGCCAATCAGGAGGCATGTAACACTCAGGCAGCCAATAAGGAGGCGTTTCACACTCAGCCAGCCAATCAGTAGGTGTGTATCACTCAGACAGCCAATAAGGGGGCATGTAACACTCAGCCAGCTAATCAGGAGGCGTGTAAGACTCAGACAGCCAACCAGGAGGCGTGTCACACTCAGCCAGCCAATCAGGAAGCGTGTAACACTCAGCCAGCCAATCAGGAGGCGTGTAACACTCAGCCAGCCAATCAGGAAGCGTTTAACACTCAGCCAGCCAATAAGCAGGCGTTTCACACTCAGCCAGCAAATCAGGAGGCGTGTAACACTCAGCCAGCCAATCAGGAAGCGTGTAGCACTCAGCCAGCCAATAAGGAGGCGTTTCACACTCAGCCAGCCAATCAGGAGGCGTGTATCACTCAGACAGCCAATAAGGGGGCATGTAACACTCAGCCAGCTAATCAGGAGGCGTGTAAGACTCAGAAAGCCAACCAGGAGGCGTGTCACACTAAGCCAGCCAATCAGGAAGCGTGTAACACTCAGCCAGCCAATCAGGAGGCGTGTAACACTCAGCCAGCCAATCAGGAAGCGTGTAACAATCTGCTAACCAATCTGGAGGCGTGTAACACTCAGCCAGCCAATCAGCAGACGTGTAACACTCAGGCAGAAAATAAGGAGGCGTGTCATACTCAGGCAGCCAATTAGGAGGCGTGTCACACTCAGGTAACCAATTAGGAGGGGTGTAACACTCAGCCAACCAATCAGGAGGCCTGTAACACTCAGCCAGCCAATCAGGAGGCGTGTCACACTCAGCCAGCCAATCAGGAGGCGTGTAACACTCAGCCAGCCAATCAGGAGGCGTGTCACACTCAGCTAGCCAATCAGAACGTGTGTAACACTCAGCCAGCCAATCAGGAGGCGTGTAACACTCAGCCAGCATATCAGGAGGCGTGTATCACTCAGACAGCCAATCAGTGGGTGTGTAACACTTAGGCAGCCAATAAGGAGGGGTGTAACACTCTCAAGCCAATAAGGAGGCGTGTCACACTCAAACAGCCAATCAGGAGGCATGTAACACTCAGGCAGCCAATCAGGAGGCGTGTAACACTCAGCCAGCCAATCAGGAAGCGTGTAACACTCAGCCAGCCAATCAGAACGTGTGTAACACTCAGCCAGCAAATCAGGAGGTGTGTAACACTCAGCTACCAATCAGGAGGCGTGTTATACTCAGCCAGCCAATCAGGAGGTGTGTATCATTCAGACAGCCAATCAGGACGCTTGTAACACTCAGGCGGCCAATCAGGAGGCATGTAACACTCAGCCAGCCACTCAGAACGTGTGTAACACTCAGGCAGCCAATCAGGAGGCGTGTCATACTCAGCCAGCCAATCAGAAGGCATGTTACAGTCAGGTAGCCAATCAGGCAGCCTTTGACACTCAGCCAGCCAATCAGAAGGCGTGTAACACTCAGCCAGCCAATCAGGACGCTTGTAACACTCAGGCGGCCAATCAGGAGGCGTGTAACACTCAGGCAGAAAATAAGGAGGCGTGTCATACTCAGGCAGCCAATTAGGAGGCGTGTTATACTCAGCCAGCCAATCAGGAGGTGTGTATCACTCAGACAGCCAATCAGGGGGCATGTAGCACTCAGCCAGCCAATCAGCAGGCGTGTCACACTCAGCCAGCCAATCAGGAGGCATGTAACACTCAGCCAGCCAATAAGGAGGCGTGTAACACTCAGCCAGCCAATCAGGAGGCGTGTAACACTCAGCCAGCCAATCAGGAAGCGTGTAGCACTCAGCCAGCCAATAAGGAGGCGTTTCACACTCAGCCAGCCAATCAGTAGGTGTGTATCACTCAGACAGCCAATAAGGGGGCATGTAACACTCAGCCAGCTAATCAGGAGGCGTGTAAGACTCAGACAGCCAACCAGGAGGCGTGTCACACTCAGCCAGCCAATCAGGAAGCGTGTAACACTCAGCCAGCCAATCAGGAGGCGTGTAACACTCAGCCAGCCAATCAGGAAGCGTGTAACACTCAGCCAGCCAATAAGCAGGCGTTTCACACTCAGCCAGCAAATCAGGAGGCGTGTAACACTCAGCCAGCCAATCAGGAAGCGTGTAGCACTCAGCCAGCCAATAAGGAGGCGTTTCACACTCAGCCAGCCCAGGAGGCGTGTATCACTCAGACAGCCAATAAGGGGGCATGTAACACTCAGCCAGCTAATCAGGAGGCGTGTAAGACTCAGACAGCCAACCAGGAGGCGTGTCACACTCAGCCAGCCAATCAGGAAGCGTGTAACACTCAGCCAGCCAATCAGGAGGCGTGTAACGCTCAGCCAGCCAATCAGGAGGCGTGTAACACTCAGCCAGCCAATCAGTGGGCGTGTAACACTTAGGCAGCCAATCATTAGGGGTGTAACACTCAGCCAGCCAATCAGGTTACGTTTAACACTCAGCCAACCAATCAGGAGGCATGTAACACTCAGGCAGCCAATCAGGAGGCGTGTCATGCTCAGCCAGCCAATCAGAAGGCATGTTACAGTCAGGTAGCCAATCAGGCAGCCTTTGACACTCAGCCAGCCAATCAGAAGGCGTGTAACACTCAGCCAGCCAATCAGGACACTTGTAACACTCAGGCGGCCAATCAGGAGGCGTGTCACACTCAGGTAGCCAATTAGGAGGGGTGTAACACTCAGCCAGCCAATCAGGAGGCGTGTCACACTCAGCAAGCCAATCAGGAGGCGTGTAACACTCAGCCAGCCAATCAGGAGGCGTGTCACACTCAGCTAGCCAATCAGAACGTGTGTAACACTCAGCCAGCCAATCAGGAGGCGTGTAACACTCAGCCATCCAATCAGGAGGCGTGTATCACTCAGACAGCCAATCAGTGGGCGTGTAACACTTAGGCAGCCAATAAGGAGGGGTGTAACACTCAAACAGCCAATCAGGAGGCGTGTAACACTCAAGCAGCCAATCACGAGGCGTGTAACACTCAGCCAGCCAATCAGGAAGCGTGTAACACTCAGCCAGCCAATCGGAAAGTGTGTAACACTCAGCCAGCCAATCAGGAGGTGTGTAACACTCAGCCAGCCAATCAGAACGTGTGTAACACTCAGCCAGCCAATCAGGAGGTGTGTAACACTCAGCTACCAATCAGGAGGCGTGTGACACTCAGCCAGCCAATCAGGAGACGTGTATCACTCAGAAAGCCAATCAGGAGACGTGTATCACTCAGACAGCCAATCAGTGGGCGTGTAACACTTAGGCAGCCAATAAGGAGGGGTGAAACACTCAGCCAGCCAATCAGGTTACGTTTAACACTCAGCCAACCAATCAGGAGGCATGTAACACTCAGCCAGCCAATCAGAACGTGTGTAACACTCAGGCAGCAAATCAGGAGGCGTGTCATACTCAGCCAGCCAATCAGAAGGCATGTTACAGTCAGGTAGCCAATCAGGACGCTTGTAACACTCAGGCGGCCAATCAGGAGGCGTGTATCACTCAGACAGCCAATCAGTGGGCGTGTAACACTTAGGCAGCCAATAAGGAGGGGTGTAACACTCAAACAGCCAATCAGGAGGCGTGTAACACTCAAACAGCCAATCACTAGGCGTGTAACACTCAGCCAGCCAATCAGGAAGCGTGTAACACTCAGCCAGCCAATCAGAAAGTGTGTAACACTCAGCCAGCCAATCAGGAGGTGTGTAACACTCAGCTACCAATCAGGAGGCGTGTAACACTCAGCCAGCCAATCAGGAGGCGTGTCATTCTCAGCCAGCCAATCAGAAGGCATGTTACAGTCAGGTAGCCAATCAGGACGCTTGTAACACTCAGGCGGCCAATCAGGAGGCGTGTATCACTCAGACAGCCAATCAGTGGGCGTGTAACACTTAGGCAGCCAATAAGGAGGGGTGTAACACTCAAACAGCCAATCAGGAGGCGTGTAACACTCAAGCAGCCAATCACTAGGCGTGTAACACTCAGCCAGCCAATCAGGAAGCGTGTAACACTCAGCCAGCCAATCAGAAAGTGTGTAACAGTCAGCCAGCCAATCAGGAGGTGTGTAACACTCAGCTACCAATCAGGAGGCGTGTAACACTCAGCCAGCAAATCAGGAAGCGTGTAACACTCAGCCAGCCAATCAGAACGTGTGTAACACTCAGCCAGCCAATCAGGAGGTGTGTAACACTCAGCTACCAATCAGGAGACGTGTATCACTCAGAAAGCCAATCAGGAGACGTGTATCACTCAGACAGCCAATCAGTGGGCGTGTAACACTTAGGCAGCCAATCAGGAGGGGTGTAACACTCGGCCAGCCAATCAGGTTACGTTTAACACTCAGCCAACCAATCAGGAGGCATGTAAAACTCAGCCAGCCAATCAGAACGTGTGTAACACTCAGGCAGCCAATCAGGAGGCGTGTCATACTCAGCCAGCCAATCAGAAGGCATGTTACAGTCAGGTAGCCAATCAGGCAGCCTTTGACACTCAGCCAGCCAATCAGAAGGCGTGTAACACTCAGCCAGCCAATCAGGACACTTGTAACACTCAGGCGGCCAATCAGGAGGCGTGTCACACTCAGGTAGCCAATTAGGAGGGGTGTAACACTCAGCCAGCCAATCAGGAGGCGTGTCACACTCAGGTAGCCAATTAGGAGGGGTGTAACACTCAGCCAGCCAATCAGGAGGCGTGTCACACTCAGCTAGCCAATCAGAACGTGTTTAACACTCAGCCAGCCAATCAGGAGGCGTGTAACACTCAGCCAGCCAATCAGGAGGCGTGTATCACTCAGACAGCCAATCAGTGGGCGTGTAACACTTAGGCAGCCAATAAGGAGGGGTGTAACACTCAAACAGCCAATCAGGAGGCGTGTAACACTCAAGCAGCCAATCACGAGGCGTGTAACACTCAGCCAGCCAATCAGGAAGCGTGTAACCCTCAGCCAGCCAATCAGAACGTGTGTAACACTCAGCCAGCCAATCAGGAGGTGTGTAACACTCAGCTATCCAATCAGGAGGCGTGTATCACTCAGACAGCCAATCAGTGGGCGTGTAACACTTAGCAGCCAATAAGGAGGGTGTAACACTCAAACAGCCAATCAGGAGGCGTGTAACACTCAGCAGCCAATCACGAGGCGTGTAACACTCAGCCAGCCAATCAGGAAGCGTGTAACACTCAGCCAGCCAATCGGAAAGCTGTAACACTCAGCCAGCCAATCAGGAGGTGTGTAACACTCAGCCAGCCAATCAGAACGTGTGTAACACTCAGCCAGCCAATCAGGAGGTGTGTAACACTCAGCTACCAATCAGGAGGCGTGTGACACTCAGCCAGCCAATCAGGAGACGTGTATCACTCAGAAAGCCAATCAGGAGACGTGTATCACTCAGACAGCCAATCAGTGGGCGTGTAACACTTAGGCAGCCAATAAGGAGGGGTGTAACACTCAGCCAGCCAATCAGGTTACGTTTAACACTCAGCCAACCAATCAGGAGGCATGTAACACTCAGCCAGCCAATCAGAACGTGTGTAACACTCAGGCAGCAAATCAGGAGGCGTGTCATACTCAGCCAGCCAATCAGAAGGCATGTTACAGTCAGGTAGCCAATCAGGACGCTTGTAACACTCAGCGGCCAATCAGGAGGCGTGTATCACTCAGCAGCCAATCAGTGGGCGTGTAACACTTAGGCAGCCAATAAGGAGGGTGTAACACTCAAACAGCCAATCAGGAGGCGTGTAACACTCAAACAGCCAATCACTAGGCGTGTAACACTCAGCCAGCCAATCAGGAAGCGTGTAACACTCAGCCAGCCAATCAGAAAGTGTGTAACACTCAGCCAGCCAATCAGGAGGTGTGTAACACTCAGCTACCAATCAGGAGGCGTGTAACACTCAGCCAGCCAATCAGGAGGCGTGTCATTCTCAGCCAGCCAATCAGAAGGCATGTTACAGTCAGGTAGCCAATCAGGACGCTTGTAACACTCAGGCGGCCAATCAGGAGGCGTGTATCACTCAGACAGCCAATCAGTGGGCGTGTAACACTTAGGCAGCCAATAAGGAGGGTGTAACACTCAAACAGCCAATCAGGAGGCGTGTAACACTCAAGCAGCCAATCACTAGGCGTGTAACACTCAGCCAGCCAATCAGGAAGCGTGTAACACTCAGCCAGCCAATCAGAAAGTGTGTAACAGTCAGCCAGCCAATCAGGAGGTGTGTAACACTCAGCTACCAATCAGGAGGCGTGTAACACTCAGCCAGCAAATCAGGAAGCGTGTAACACTCAGCCAGCCAATCAGAACGTGTGTAACACTCAGCCAGCCAATCAGGAGGTGTGTAACACTCAGCTACCAATCAGGAGACGTGTATCACTCAGAAAGCCAATCAGGAGACGTGTATCACTCAGACAGCCAATCAGTGGGCGTGTAACACTTAGGCAGCCAATCAGGAGGGTGTAACACTCGGCCAGCCAATCAGGTTACGTTTAACACTCAGCCAACCAATCAGGAGGCATGTAAAACTCAGCCAGCCAATCAGAACGTGTGTAACACTCAGGCAGCCAATCAGGAGGCGTGTCATACTCAGCCAGCCAATCAGAAGGCATGTTACAGTCAGGTAGCCAATCAGGCAGCCTTTGACACTCAGCCAGCCAATCAGAAGGCGTGTAACACTCAGCCAGCCAATCAGGACACTTGTAACACTCAGGCGGCCAATCAGGAGGCGTGTCACACTCAGGTAGCCAATTAGGAGGGTGTAACACTCAGCCAGCCAATCAGGAGGCGTGTCACACTCAGGTAGCCAATTAGGAGGGGTGTAACACTCAGCCAGCCAATCAGGAGGCGTGTCACACTCAGCTAGCCAATCAGAACGTGTTTAACACTCAGCCAGCCAATCAGGAGGCGTGTAACACTCAGCCAGCCAATCAGGAGGCGTGTATCACTCAGACAGCCAATCAGTGGGCGTGTAACACTTAGGCAGCCAATAAGGAGGGTGTAACACTCAAACAGCCAATCAGGAGGCGTGTAACACTCAAGCAGCCAATCACGAGGCGTGTAACACTCAGCCAGCCAATCAGGAAGCGTGTAACCCTCAGCCAGCCAATCGGAAAGTGTGTAACACTCAGCCAGCCAATCAGGAGGTGTGTAACACTCAGCTACCAATCAGGAGGCGTGTAACACTCAGCCAGCAAATCAGGAAGCGTGTAACACTCAGCCAGCCAATCAGAACGTGTGTAACACTCAGCCAGCCAATCAGAAGTGTGTAACACTCAGCTACCAATCAGGAGGCGTGTAACACTCAGCCAGCCAATCAGGTTACGTTTAACACTCAGCCAACCAATCAGGAGGCATGTAACACTCAGCCAGCCAATCAGGAGGCCTGTCATACTCAGCCAGCCAATCAGAAGGCATGTTACAGTCAGGTAGCCAATCAGGACGCTTGTAACACTCAGGCGGCCAATCAGGAGGCGTGTATCACTCAGACAGCCAATCAGGAGGCGTGTAACACTCAGCCAGCCAATCAGGAGGCGTGTCACACTCAGCTAGCCAATCAGAACATGTGTAACACTCAGCCAGCCAATCAGGAGGCGTGTATCACTCAGACAGCCAATCAGTGGGCGTGTAACACTTAGGCAGCCAATAAGGAGGGGTGTAACACTCAAACAGCCAATCAGGAGGCGTGTAACACTCAAGCAGCCAATCACGAGGCGTGTAACACTCAGCCAGCCAATCAGGAAGCGTGTAACACTCAGGCAGAAAATAAGGAGGCGTGTCATACTCAGGCAGCCAATCAGGAGGCGTGTCATACTCAGCCAGCCAATCAGAAGGCATGTTACAGTCAGGTAGCCAATCAGGCAGCCTTTGACACTCAGCCAGCCAATCAGAAGGCGTGTAACACTAGGCCAGCCAATCAGGACGCTTGTAACACTCAGGAGGCCAATCAGGAGGCGTGTAACACTCAGCCAGCCAATCAGGAAGCGTGTAACACTCAGCCAGCCATAAGCAGGCGTTTCACACTCAGCCAGCCAATCAGTGGGCGTGTAACACTTAGGCAGCCAATAAGGAGGGGTGTAACACTCAAACAGCCAATCAGGAGGCGTGTAACACTCAAACAGCCAATCACTAGGCGTGTAACACTCAGCCAGCCAATCAGGAAGCGTGTAACACTCAGCCAGCCAATCAGAAAGTGTGTAACACTCAGCCAGCCAATCAGGAGGTGTGTAACACTCAGCTACCAATCAGGAGGCGTGTAACACTCAGCCAGCCAATCAGGAGACGTGTATCACTCAGAAAGCCAATCAGGAGACGTGTATCACTCAGACAGCCAATCAGTGGGCGTGTAACACTTAGGCAGCCAATCAGGAGGGGTGTAACACTCAGCCAGCCAATCAGGTTACGTTTAACACTCAGCCAACCAATCAGGAGGCATGTAACACTCAGCCAGCCAATCAGAACGTGTGTAACACTCAGGCAGCCAATCAGGAGGCGTGTCATTCTCAGCCAGCCAATCAGAAGGCATGTTACAGTCAGGTAGCCAATCAGGACGCTTGTAACACTCAGGCGGCCAATCAGGAGGCGTGTATCACTCAGACAGCCAATCAGTGGGCGTGTAACACTTAGGCAGCCAATAAGGAGGGGTGTAACACTCAAACAGCCAATCAGGAGGCGTGTAACACTCAAGCAGCCAATCACTAGGCGTGTAACACTCAGCCAGCCAATCAGGAAGCGTGTAACACTCAGCCAGCCAATCAGAAAGTGTGTAACAGTCAGCCAGCCAATCAGGAGGTGTGTAACACTCAGCTACCAATCAGGAGGCGTGTAACACTCAGCCAGCAAATCAGGAAGCGTGTAACACTCAGCCAGCCAATCAGAACGTGTGTAACACTCAGCCAGCCAATCAGGAGGTGTGTAACACTCAGCTACCAATCAGGAGACGTGTATCACTCAGAAAGCCAATCAGGAGACGTGTATCACTCAGACAGCCAATCAGTGGGCGTGTAACACTTAGGCAGCCAATCAGGAGGGGTGTAACACTCGGCCAGCCAATCAGGTTACGTTTAACACTCAGCCAACCAATCAGGAGGCATGTAACACTCAGCCAGCCAATCAGAACGTGTGTAACACTCAGGCAGCCAATCAGGAGGCGTGTCATACTCAGCCAGCCAATCAGAAGGCATGTTACAGTCAGGTAGCCAATCAGGCAGCCTTTGACACTCAGCCAGCCAATCAGAAGGCGTGTAACACTCAGCCAGCCAATCAGGACACTTGTAACACTCAGGCGGCCAATCAGGAGGCGTGTCACACTCAGGTAGCCAATTAGGAGGGGTGTAACACTCAGCCAACCAATCAGGAGGCGTGTCACACTCAGGTAGCCAATTAGGAGGGGTGTAACACTCAGCCAGCCAATCAGGAGGCGTGTCACACTCAGCTAGCCAATCAGAACGTGTTTAACACTCAGCCAGCCAATCAGGAGGCGTGTAACACTCAGCAGCCAATCAGGAGGCGTGTATCACTCAGACAGCCAATCAGTGGGCGTGTAACACTTAGGCAGCCAATAAGGAGGGGTGTAACACTCAAACAGCCAATCAGGAGGCGTGTAACACTCAAGCAGCCAATCACGAGGCGTGTAACACTCAGCCAGCCAATCAGGAAGCGTGTAACCCTCAGCCAGCCAATCGGAAAGTGTGTAACACTCAGCCAGCCAATCAGGAGGTGTGTAACACTCAGCTACCAATCAGGAGGCGTGTAACACTCAGCCAGCAAATCAGGAAGCGTGTAACACTCAGCCACCAATCAGAACGTGTGTAACACCAGCCAGCCAATCAGGAGGTGTGAACACTCAGCTACCAATCAGGAGGCGTGTAACACTCAGCCAGCCAATCAGGAGACGTGTATCACTCAGAAAGCCAATCAGGAGACGTGTATCACTCAGACAGCCAATCAGTGGGCGTGTAACACTTAGGCAGCCAATAAGGAGGGGTGTAACACTCAGCCAGCCAATCAGGTTACGTTTAACACTCAGCCAACCAATCAGGAGGCATGTAACACTCAGCCAGCCAATCAGAACGTGTGTAACACTCAGCCAGCCAATCAGGAGGCCTGTCATACTCAGCCAGCCAATCAGAAGGCATGTTACAGTCAGGTAGCCAATCAGGACGCTTGTAACACTCAGGCGGCCAATCAGGAGGCGTGTATCACTCAGACAGCCAATCAGGAGGCGTGTAACACTCAGCCAGCCAATCAGGAGGCGTGTCACACTCAGCTAGCCAATCAGAACATGTGTAACACTCAGCCAGCCAATCAGGAGGCGTGTATCACTCAGACAGCCAATCAGTGGGCTTGTAACACTTAGGCAGCCAATAAGGAGGGGTGTAACACTCAAACAGCCAATCAGGAGGCGTGTAACACTCAAGCAGCCAATCACGAGGCGTGTAACACTCAGCCAGCCAATCAGGAAGCGTGTAACACTCAGCAAAAATAAGGAGGCGTTTCATACTCAGGCAGCCAATCAGGAGGCGTGTCAACAGCCAGCCAATCAGAAGGCATGTTACAGTCAGGAGCCAATCAGGCAGCCTTGACACTCAGCCAGCCAATCAGAAGGCGTGTAACACTAGGCCAGCCAATCAGGACGCTTGTAACACTCAGGAGGCCAATCAGGAGGCGTGTAACACTCAGCCAGCCAATCAGGAAGCGTGTAACACTCAGCCAGCCATAAGCAGGCGTTCACACTCAGCCAGCCAATCAGGAGGCGTGTAACACTCAGCCAGCCAATCTGGAAGCGTGTAGCACTCAGCCAGCCAATAGGAGGCGTTCACATCAGCCAGCCAATAAGGGCATGTAACACTCAGCCAGCTAATCAGGAGGCGTGTAAGACTCAGACAGCCAACCAGGAGGCGTGTCACACTCAGCCAGCCAATCAGGAAGCGTTTAACACTCAGCCAGCCAATCAGGAGGCGTGTAACACTCAGCCAGCCAATCAGGAAGCGTGTAACACTCAGCCAGCCAATAAGCAGGCGTTTCACACTCAGCCAGCCAATCAGGAGGCGTGTAACACTCAGCCAGCCAATCAGGAAGCGTGTAGCACTCAGCCAGCCAATAAGGAGGCGTTTCACACTCAGCCAGCCAATCAGGAGGCGTGTAACACTCAGACAGCCAATAAGGGGGCATGTAACACTCAGCCAGCTAATCAGGAGGCGTGTAAGACTCAGACAGCCAACCAGGAGGCGTGTCACACTCAGCCAGCCAATCAGGAAGCGTGTAACACTCAGCCAGCCAATCAGGAGGCGTGTAACACTCAGCCAGCCAATCAGGAAGCGTGTAACAATCTGCTAACCAATCTGGAGGCGTGTAACACTCAGCCAGCCAATCAGCAGGCGTGTAACACTCAGGCAGAAAATAAGGAGGCGTGTCATACTCAGGCAGCCAATTAGGAGGCGTGTCACACTCAGGTAACCAATTAGGAGGGGTGTAACACTCAGCCAACCAATCAGGAGGCCTGTAACACTCAGCCAGCCAATCAGGAGGCGTGTCACACTCAGCCAGCCAATCAGGAGGCGTGTAACACTCAGCCAGCCAATCAGGAGGCGTGTCACACTCAGCTAGCCAATCAGAACGTGTGTAACACTCAGCCAGCCAATCAGGAGGCGTGTAACACTCAGCCAGCATATCAGGAGGCGTGTATCACTCAGACAGCCAATCAGAGGGCGTGTAACACTTAGGCAGCCAATAAGGAGGGGTGTAACACTCTCAGCCAGCCAATAAGGAGGCGTGTCACACTCAAACAGCCAATCAGGAGGCATGTAACACTCAGGCAGCCAATCAGGAGGCGTGTAACACTCAGCCAGCCAATCAGGAAGCGTGTAACACTCAGCCAGCAAATCAGAACGTGTGTAACACTCAGCCAGCCAATCAGGAGGTGTGTAACACTCAGCTACCAATCAGGGGCGTGTTATACTCAGCCAGCCAATCAGGAGGTGTGTATCACTCAGACAGCCAATCAGGGGGCATGTAGCACTCAGCCAGCCATTCAGCAGGCGTGTCACACTCAGCCAGCCAATCAGAACGTGTGTAACACTCAGCCAGCCAATCAGGAGGCGTGTAACACTCAGCCAGCCAATCAGGAGCCCTGTATCACTCAGACAGCCAATCAGTGGGCGTGTAACACTTAGGCAGCCAATAAGGAGGGGTGTAACACTCAAACAGCCAATCAGGAGGCGTGTAACACTCAAGCAGCAAATCACGAGGCGTGTAACACTCAGCCAGCCAATCAGGAAGCGTGTAACACTCAGCCAGCCAATCAGGAGGTGTGTTACACTCAGCCAGCCAATCAGAAGGCGTGTAACACTCAGGCAGCCAATCAGGAGGCGTGTAACACTCAGCCAACCAATCAGGAGGTGTGTAACGCTCAGCCAGCCAATCAGGAAGCGTGTAACACTCAGCCAGCCAATCAGTGGGCGTGTAACACTTAGGCAGCCAATCAGGAGGGGTGTAACACTCAGCCAGCCAATCAGGTTACGTTTAACACTCAGCCAACCAATCAGGAGGCATGTAACACTCAGGCAGCCAATCAGGAGGCGTGTCATGCTCAGCCAGCCAATCAGAAGGCATGTTACAGTCAGGTAGCCAATCAGGCAGCCTTTGACACTCAGCCAGCCAATCAGAAGGCGTGTAACACTCAGCCAGCCAATCAGGACACTTGTAACACTCAGGCGGCCAATCAGGAGGCGTGTCACACTCAGGTAGCCAATTAGGAGGGGTGTAACACTCAGCCAGCCAATCAGGAGGCGTGTCACACTCAGCCAGCCAATCAGGAGGCGTGTAACACTCAGCCAGCCAATCAGGAGGCGTTTCACACTCAGCTAGCCAATCAGAACGTGTGTAACACTCAGCCAGCCAATCAGGAAGCGTGTAACACTCAGCCAGCCAATCAGGAGGCGTGTATCACTCAGACAGCCAATCAGTGGGCGTGTAACACTTAGGCAGCCAATAAGGAGGGGTGTAACACTCAAACAGCCAATCAGGAGGTGTGTAACACTCAAGCAGCCAATCACGAGGCGTGTAACACTCAGCCAGCCAATCAGGAAGCGTGTAACACTCAGCCAGCCAATCGGAAAGTGTGTAACACTCAGCCAGCCAATCAGGAGGTGTGTAACACTCAGCTACCAATCAGGAGGCGTGTAACACTCAGCCAGCAAATCAGGAAGCGTGTAACACTCAGCCAGCCAATCAGAACGTGTGTAACACTCAGCCAGCCAATCAGGAGGTGTGTAACACTCAGCTACCAATCAGGAGGCGTGTAACACTCAGCCAGCCAATCAGGAGACGTGTATCACTCAGAAAGCCAATCAGGAGACGTGTATCACTCAGACAGCCAATCAGTGGGCGTGTAACACTTAGGCAGCCAACAAGGAGGGGTGTAACACTCAGCCAGCCAATCAGGTTACGTTTAACACTCAGCCAACCAATCAGGAGGCATGTAACACTCAGCCAGCCAATCAGAACGTGTGTAACACTCAGGCAGCCAATCAGGAGGCGTGTCATACTCAGCCAGCCAATCAGAAGGCATATTACAGTCAGGTAGCCAATCAGGACGCTTGTAACACTCAGGCGGCCAATCAGGAGGCGTGTATCACTCAGACAGCCAATCAGTGGGCGTGTAACACTTAGGCAGCCAATAAGGAGGGGTGTAACACTCAAACAGCCAATCAGGAGGCGTGTAACACTCAAGCAGCCAATCACTAGGCGTGTAACACTCAGCCAGCCAATCAGGAAGCGTGTAACACTCAGCCAGCCAATCAGAAAGTGTGTAACACTCAGCCAGCCAATCAGGAGGTGTGTAATACTCAGCTACCAATCAGGAGGCGTGTAACACTCAGCCAGCAAATCAGGAAGCGTGTAACACTCAGCCAGCCAATCAGAACGTGTGTAACACTCAGCCAGCCAATCAGGAGGTGTGTAACACTCAGCTACCAATCAGGAGGCGTGTAACACTCAGCCAGCCAATCAGGAGACGTGTATCACTCAGAAAGCCAATCAGGAGACGTGTATCACTCAGACAGCCAATCAGTGGGCGTGTAACACTTAGGCAGCCAATCAGGAGGGGTGTAACACTCAGCCAGCCAATCAGATTACGTTTAACACACAGCCAACCAATCAGGAGGCATGTAACACTCAGCCAGCCAATCAGAACGTGTGTAACACTCAGGCAGCCAATCAGGAGGCGTGTCATACTCAGCCAGCCAATCAGAAGGCATGTTACAGTCAGGTAGCCAATCAGGCAGCCTTTGACACTCAGCCAGCCAATCAGAAGGCGTGTAACACTCAACCAGCCAATCAGGACGCTTGTAACACTCAGGCGGCCAATCAGGAGGCATGTAACACTCAGCCAGCCACTCAGAACGTGTGTAACACTCAGGCAGCCAATCAGGAGGCGTGTCATACTCAGCCAGCCAATCAGAAGGCATGTTACAGTCAGGTAGCCAATCAGGCAGCCTTTGACGCTCAGCCAGCCAATCAGAAGGCGTGTAACACTCAGCCAGCCAATCAGGACGCTTGTCACACTCAGGCGGCCAATCAGGAGGCGTGTAACACTCAGGCAGAAAATAAGGAGGCGTGTCATACTCAGGCAGCCAATTAGGAGGCGTGTTATACTCAGCCAGCCAATCAGGAGGTGTGTATCACTCAGACAGCCAATCAGGGGGCATGTAGCACTCAGCCAGCCAATCAGCAGGTGTGTCACACTCAGCCAGCCAATCAGGAGGCATGTAACACTCAGGCAGCCAATCAGGAGGCGTGTAACACTCAGCCAGCCAATCAGGAAGCGTGTAACACTCAGCTAGCAAATCAGAACGTGTGTAACACTCAGCCAGCGAATCAGGAGGCGTGTAACACTCAGCCAGCCAATCAGGAGGCGTGTAACACTCAGCCAGCCAATCAGGAGGCGTGTCACACTCAGCTAGCCAATCAGAACGTGTGTAACACTCAGCCAGCAAATCAGGAGGCGTGTATCACTCAGACAGCTGATCAGTGGGCGTGTAACACTTAGGCAGCCAATAAGGAGGGGTGTAACACTCAAACAGCCAATCAGGAGGCGTGTAACACTCAAGCAGCAAATGACGAGGCGTGTAACACTCAGCCAGCCAATCAGGAAGCGTGCAACACTCAGGCAGAAAATAAGGAGGCGTGTCATACTCAGGCAGCCAATCAGGAGGCGTGTCATACTCAGCCAGCCAATCAGAAGGCATGTTACAGTCAGGTAGCCAATCAGGCAGCCTTTGACACTCAGCCAGCCAATCAGAAGGCGTGTAACACTCAGCCAGCCAATCAGGACGCTTGGAACACTCAGGAGGCCAATCAGGAGGCGTGTAACACTCAGCCAGCCAATCAGGACGTGTGTAACACTCAGCCAGCCAATCAGGAGGTGTGTAACACTCAGCTACCAATCAGGAGGCGTGTAACACTCAGCCAGCCAATCAGGAGACGTGTATCACTCAGAAAGCCAATCAGGAGACGTGTATCACTCAGACAGCCAATCAATGGGCGTGTAACACTTAGGCAGCCAATAAGGAGGGGTGTAACACTCAGCCAGCCAATCAGGTTACGTTTAACACTCAGCCAACCAATCAGGAGGCATGTAACACTCAGCCAGCCAATCAGGTTACGTTTAACACTCAGCCAACCAATCAGGAGGCATGTAACACTCAGCCAGCCAATCACAACGTGTGTAACACTCAGGCAGCCAATCAGGAGGCGTGTCATACTCAGCCAGCCAATCAGGAGGCGTGTATCACTCAGACAGCCAATCAGTGGGCGTGTAACACTTAGGCAGCCAATAAGGAGGGGTGTAACACTCAAACAGCCAATCAGGAGGCGTGTAACACTCAAGCAGCCAATCACTAGGCGTGTAACACTCAGCCAGCCAATCAGGAAGCGTGTAACACTCAGCCAGCCAATCAGAAAGTGTGTAACACTCAGCCAGCCAATCAGGAGGTGTGTAACACTCAGCTACCAATCAGGAAGCGTTTAACACTCAGCCAGCCAATCAGGTTACGTTTAACACTCAGCCAACCAATCAGGAGGCATGTAACACTCAGGCAGCCAATCAGGAGGCGTGTCATGCTCAGCCAGCCAATCAGAAGGCATGTTACAGTCAGGTAGCCAATCAGGCAGCCTTTGACACTCAGCCAGCCAATCAGAAGGCGTGTAACACTCAGCCAACCAATCAGGACACTTGTAACACTCAGGCGGCCAATCAGGAGGCGTGTCACACTCAGGTAGCCAATTAGGAGGGGTGTAACACTCAGCCAGCCAATCAGGAGGCGTGTCACACTCAGCCAGCCAATCAGGAGGCGTGTAACACTCAGCCAGCCAATCAGGAGGCGTGTCACACTCAGCTAGCCAATCAGAACGTGTGTAACACTCAGCCAGCCAATCAGGAAGCGTGTAACACTCAGCCAGCCAATCAGGAGGCGTGTATCACTCAGACAGCCAATCAGTGGGCGTGTAACACTTAGGCAGCCAATAAGGAGGGTGTAACACTCAAACAGCCAATCAGGAGGTGTGTAACACTCAAGCAGCCAATCACGAGGCGTGTAACACTCAGCCAGCCAATCAGGAAGCGTGTAACACTCAGCCAGCCAATCGGAAAGTGTGTAACACTCAGCCAGCCAATCAGGAGGTGTGTAACACTCAGCTACCAATCAGGAGGCGTGTAACACTCAGCCAGCAAATCAGGAAGCGTGTAACACTCAGCCAGCCAATCAGAACGTGTGTAACACTCAGCCAGCCAATCAGGAGGTGTGTAACACTCAGCTACCAATCAGGAGGCGTGTAACACTCAGCCAGCCAATCAGGAGACGTGTATCACTCAGAAAGCCAATCAGGAGACGTGTATCACTCAGACAGCCAATCAGTGGGCGTGTAACACTTAGGCAGCCAACAAGGAGGGGTGTAACACTCAGCCAGCCAATCAGGTTACGTTTAACACTCAGCCAACCAATCAGGAGGCATGTAACACTCAGCCAGCCAATCAGAACGTGTGTAACACTCAGGCAGCCAATCAGGAGGCGTGTCATACTCAGCCAGCCAATCAGAAGGCATATTACAGTCAGGTAGCCAATCAGGACGCTTGTAACACTCAGGCGGCCAATCAGGAGGCGTGTATCACTCAGACAGCCAATCAGTGGGCGTGTAACACTTAGGCAGCCAATAAGGAGGCGTGTCATACTCAGGCAGCCAATCAGGAGGCGTGTCATACTCAGCCAGCCAATCAGAAGGCATGTTACAGTCAGGTAGCCAATCAGGCAGCCTTTGACACTCAGCCAGCCAATCAGAAGGCGTGTAACACTCAGCCAGCCAATCAGGACGCTTGGAACACTCAGGAGGCCAATCAGGAGGCGTGTAACACTCAGCCAGCCAATCAGAACGTGTGTAACACTCAGCCAGCCAATCAGGAGGTGTGTAACACTCAGCTACCAATCAGGAGGCGTGTAACACTCAGCCAGCCAATCAGGAGACGTGTATCACTCAGAAAGCCAATCAGGAGACGTGTATCACTCAGACAGCCAATCAATGGGCGTGTAACACTTAGGCAGCCAATAAGGAGGGGTGTAACACTCAGCCAGCCAATCAGGTTACGTTTAACACTCAGCCAACCAATCAGGAGGCATGTAACACTCAGCCAGCCAATCAGGTTACGTTTAACACTCAGCCAACCAATCAGGAGGCATGTAACACTCAGCCAGCCAATCACAACGTGTGTAACACTCAGGCAGCCAATCAGGAGGCGTGTCATACTCAGCCAGCCAATCAGGAGGCGTGTATCACTCAGACAGCCAATCAGTGGGCGTGTAACACTTAGGCAGCCAATAAGGAGGGGTGTAACACTCAAACAGCCAATCAGGAGGCGTGTAACACTCAAGCAGCCAATCACTAGGCGTGTAACACTCAGCCAGCCAATCAGGAAGCGTGTAACACTCAGCCAGCCAATCAGAAAGTGTGTAACACTCAGCCAGCCAATCAGGAGGTGTGTAACACTCAGCTACCAATCAGGAAGCGTTTAACACTCAGCCAGCCAATCAGGAGGCGTCTAACACTCAGCCAGCCAATCAGGAAGCGTGTAACACTCAGCCAGCCAATAAGCAGGCGTTTCACACTCAGCCAGCCAATCAGGAGGCGTGTAACACTCAGCCAGCCAATCAGGAAGCGTGTAGCACTCAGCCAGCCAATAAGGAGGCGTTTCACACTCAGCCAGCCAATCAGGAGGCGTGTATCACTCAGACAGCCAATAAGGGGGCATGTAACACTCAGCCAGCTAATCAGGAGGCGTGTAAGACTCAGACAGCCAACCAGGAGGCGTGTCACACTCAGCCAGCCAATCAGGAAGCGTGTAACACTCAGCCAGCCAATCAGGAGGCATGTAACACTCAGCCAGCCAATCAGGAAGCGTGTAACAATCTGCTAACCAATCTGGAGGCGTGTAACACTCAGCCAGCCAATCAGCAGGCGTGTAACACTCAGGCAGAAAATAAGGAGGCGTGTCATACTCAGGCAGCCAATTAGGAGGCGTGTCACACTCAGGTAACCAATTAGGAGGGGTGTAACACTCAGCCAACCAATCAGGAGGCCTGTAACACTCAGCCAGCCAATCAGGAGGCGTGTCACACTCAGCCAGCCAATCAGGAGGCGTGTAACACTCAGCCAGCCAATCAGGAGGCGTGTCACACTCAGCTAGCCAATCAGAACGTGTGTAACACTCAGCCAGCCAATCAGGAGGCGTGTAACACTCAGCCAGCATATCAGGAGGCGTGTATCACTCAGACAGCCAATCAGTGGGCGTGTAACACTTAGGCAGCCAATAAGGAGGGGTGTAACACTCTCAGCCAGCCAATAAGGAGGCGTGTCACGCTCAAACAGCCAATCAGGAGGCATGTAACACTCAGGCAGCCAATCAGGAGGCGTGTAACACTCAGCCAGCCAATCAGGAAGCGTGTAACACTCAGCCAGCCAATCAGAACGTGTGTAACACTCAGCCAGCCAATCAGGAGGTGTGTAACACTCAGCTACCAATCAGGGGGCGTGTTATACTCAGCCAGCCAATCAGGAGGTGTGTATCACTCAGACAGCCAATCAGGGGGCATGTAGCACTCAGCCAGCCATTCAGCAGGCGTGTCACACTCAGGCAGCCAATCAGAACGTGTGTAACACTCAGCCAGCCAATCAGGAGGCGTGTAACACTCAGCCAGCCAATCAGGAGGCCTGTATCACTCAGACAGCCAATCAGTGGGCGTGTAACACTTAGGCAGCCAATAAGGAGGGGTGTAACACTCAAACAGCCAATCAGGAGGCGTGTAACACTCAAGCAGCAAATCACGAGGCGTGTAACACTCAGCCAGCCAATCAGGAAGCGTGTAACACTCAGGCAGCCAATCAGGAGGCGTGTCATGCTCAGCCAGCCAATCAGAAGGCATGTTACAGTCAGGTAGCCAATCAGGCAGCCTTTGACACTCAGCCAGCCAATCAGAAGGCGTGTAACACTCAGCCAGCCAATCAGGACACTTGTAACACTCAGGCGGCCAATCAGGAGGCGTGTCACACTCAGGTAGCCAATTAGGAGGGGTGTAACACTCAGCCAGCCAATCAGGAGGCGTGTCACACTCAGCCAGCCAATCAGGAGGCGTGTAACACTCAGCCAGCCAATCAGGAGGCGTGTCACACTCAGCTAGCCAATCAGAACGTGTGTAACACTCAGCCAGCCAATCAGGAGGCGTGTAACACTCAGCCAGCCAATCAGGAGGCGTGTATCACTCAGACAGCCAATCAGTGGGCGTGTAACACTTAGGCAGCCAATAAGGAGGGGTGTAACACTCAAACAGCCAATCAGGAGGTGTGTAACACTCATGCAGCCAATCAAGAGGCGTGTAACACTCAGCCAGCCAATCAGGAAGCGTGTAACACTCAGCCAGCCGATCGGAAAGTGTGTAACACTCAGCCAGCCAATCAGGAGGTGTGTAACACTCAGCTACCAATCAGGAGGCGTGTAACACTCAGCCAGCAAATCAGGAAGCGTGTAACACCCAGCTACCAATCAGGAGGCGTGTAACACTCAGCCAGCCAATCAGGAGACGTGTATCACTCAGAAAGCCAATCAGGAGACGTGTATCACTCAGACAGCCAATCAATGGGCGTGTAACACTTAGGCAGCCAATAAGGAGGGGTGTAACACTCAGCCAGCCAATCAGGAAGCGTGTAACACTCAGCCAGCCAATCAGAAAGTGTGTAACACTCAGCCAGCCAATCAGGAGGTGTGTAACACTCAGCTACCAATCAGGAAGCGTTTAACACTCAGCCAGCCAATCAGGAGGCGTCTAACACTCAGCCAGCCAATCAGGAAGCGTGTAACACTCAGCCAGCCAATAAGCAGGCGTTTCACACTCAGCCAGCCAATCAGGAGGCGTGTAACACTCAGCCAGCCAATCAGGAAGCGTGTAGCACTCAGCCAGCCAATAAGGAGGCGTTTCACACTCAGCCAGCCAATCAGGAGGCGTGTATCACTCAGACAGCCAATAAGGGGGCATGTAACACTCAGCCAGCTAATCAGGAGGCGTGTAAGACTCAGACAGCCAACCAGGAGGCGTGTCACACTCAGCCAGCCAATCAGGAAGCGTGTAACACTCAGCCAGCCAATCAGGAGGCATGTAACACTCAGCCAGCCAATCAGGAAGCGTGTAACAATCTGCTAACCAATCTGGAGGCGTGTAACACTCAGCCAGCCAATCAGCAGGCGTGTAACACTCAGGCAGAAAATAAGGAGGCGTGTCATACTCAGGCAGCCAATTAGGAGGCGTGTCACACTCAGGTAACCAATTAGGAGGGGTGTAACACTCAGCCAACCAATCAGGAGGCCTGTAACACTCAGCCAGCCAATCAGGAGGCGTGTCACACTCAGCCAGCCAATCAGGAGGCGTGTAACACTCAGCCAGCCAATCAGGAGGCGTGTCACACTCAGCTAGCCAATCAGAACGTGTGTAACACTCAGCCAGCCAATCAGGAGGCGTGTAACACTCAGCCAGCATATCAGGAGGCGTGTATCACTCAGACAGCCAATCAGAGGGCGTGTAACACTTAGGCAGCCAATAAGGAGGGGTGTAACACTCTCAGCCAGCCAATAAGGAGGCGTGTCACACTCAAACAGCCAATCAGGAGGCATGTAACACTCAGGCAGCCAATCAGGAGGCGTGTAACACTCAGCCAGCCAATCAGGAAGCGTGTAACACTCAGCCAGCCAATCAGAACGTGTGTAACACTCAGCCAGCCAATCAGGAGGTGTGTAACACTCAGCTACCAATCAGGGGGCGTGTTATACTCAGCCAGCCAATCAGGAGGTGTGTATCACTCAGACAGCCAATCAGGGGGCATGTAGCACTCAGCCAGCCATTCAGCAGGCGTGTCACACTCAGGCAGCCAATCAGAACGTGTGTAACACTCAGCCAGCCAATCAGGAGGCGTGTAACACTCAGCCAGCCAATCAGGAGGCCTGTATCACTCAGACAGCCAATCAGTGGGCGTGTAACACTTAGGCAGCCAATAAGGAGGGGTGTAACACTCAAACAGCCAATCAGGAGGCGTGTAACACTCAAGCAGCAAATCACGAGGCGTGTAACACTCAGCCAGCCAATCAGGAAGCGTGTAACACTCAGGCAGCCAATCAGGAGGCGTGTCATGCTCAGCCAGCCAATCAGAAGGCATGTTACAGTCAGGTAGCCAATCAGGCAGCCTTTGACACTCAGCCAGCCAATCAGAAGGCGTGTAACACTCAGCCAGCCAATCAGGACACTTGTAACACTCAGGCGGCCAATCAGGAGGCGTGTCACACTCAGGTAGCCAATTAGGAGGGGTGTAACACTCAGCCAGCCAATCAGGAGGCGTGTCACACTCAGCCAGCCAATCAGGAGGCGTGTAACACTCAGCCAGCCAATCAGGAGGCGTGTCACACTCAGCTAGCCAATCAGAACGTGTGTAACACTCAGCCAGCCAATCAGGAGGCGTGTAACACTCAGCCAGCCAATCAGGAGGCGTGTATCACTCAGACAGCCAATCAGTGGGCGTGTAACACTTAGGCAGCCAATAAGGAGGGGTGTAACACTCAAACAGCCAATCAGGAGGTCTGTAACACTCATGCAGCCAATCAAGAGGCGTGTAACACTCAGCCAGCCAATCAGGAAGCGTGTAACACTCAGCCAGCCGATCGGAAAGTGTGTAACACTCAGCCAGCCAATCAGGAGGTGTGTAACACTCAGCTACCAATCAGGAGGCGTGTAACACTCAGCCAGCAAATCAGGAAGCGTGTAACACTCAGCTACCAATCAGGAGGCGTGTAACACTCAGCCAGCCAATCAGGAGACGTGTATCACTCAGAAAGCCAATCAGGAGACGTGTATCACTCAGACAGCCAATCAATGGGCGTGTAACACTTAGGCAGCCAATAAGGAGGGGTGTAACACTCAGCCAGCCAATCAGGTTACGTTTAACACTCAGCCAACCAATCAGGAGGCATGTAACACTCAGCCAGCCAATCAGGTTACGTTTAACACTCAGCCAACCAATCAGGAGGCATGTAACACTCAGCCAGCCAATCACAACGTGTGTAACACTCAGGCAGCCAATCAGGAGGCGTGTCATACTCAGCCAGCCAATCAGGAGGCGTGTATCACTCAGACAGCCAATCAGTGGGCGTGTAACACTTAGGCAGCCAATAAGGAGGGGTGTAACACTCAAACAGCCAATCAGGAGGCGTGTAACACTCAAGCAGCCAATCACTAGGCGTGTAACACTCAGCCAGCCAATCAGGAAGCGTGTAACACTCAGCCAGCCAATCAGAAAGTGTGTAACACTCAGCCAGCCAATCAGGAGGTGTGTAACACTCAGCTACCAATCAGGAAGCGTTTAACACTCAGCCAGCCAATCAGGAGGCGTCTAACACTCAGCCAGCCAATCAGGAAGCGTGTAACACTCAGCCAGCCAATAAGCAGGCGTTTCACACTCAGCCAGCCAATCAGGAGGCGTGTAACACTCAGCCAGCCAATCAGGAAGCGTGTAGCACTCAGCCAGCCAATAAGTAGGGGTTTCACACTCAGCCAGCCAATCAGGAGGCGTGTATCACTCAGACAGCCAATAAGGGGGCATGTAACACTCAGCCAGCTAATCAGGAGGCGTGTAAGACTCAGACAGCCAACCAGGAGGCGTGTCACACTCAGCCAGCCAATCAGGAAGCGTGTAACACTCAGCCAGCCAATCAGGAGGCATGTAACACTCAGCCAGCCAATCAGGAAGCGTGTAACAATCTGCTAACCAATCTGGAGGCGTGTAACACTCAGCCAGCCAATCAGCAGGCGTGTAACACTCAGGCAGAAAATAAGGAGGCGTGTCATACTCAGGCAGCCAATTAGGAGGCGTGTCACACTCAGGTAACCAATTAGGAGGGGTGTAACACTCAGCCAACCAATCAGGAGGCCTGTAACACTCAGCCAGCCAATCAGGAGGCGTGTCACACTCAGCCAGCCAATCAGGAGGCGTGTAACACTCAGCCAGCCAATCAGGAGGCGTGTCACACTCAGCTAGCCAATCAGAACGTGTGTAACACTCAGCCAGCCAATCAGGAGGCGTGTAACACTCAGCCAGCATATCAGGAGGCGTGTATCACTCAGACAGCCAATCCGTGGGCGTGTAACACTTAGGCAGCCAATAAGGAGGGGTGTAACACTCTCAGCCAGCCAATAAGGAGGCGTGTCACACTCAAACAGCCAATCAGGAGGCATTTAACACTCAGGCAGCCAATCAGGAGGCGTGTAACACTCAGCCAGCCAATCAGGAAGCGTGTAACACTCAGCCAGCCAATCAGAACGTGTGTAACACTCAGCCAGCCAATCAGGAGGTGTGTAACACTCAGCTACCAATCAGGGGGCGTGTTATACTCAGCCAGCCAATCAGGAGGTGTGTATCACTCAGACAGCCAATCAGGGGGCATGTAGCACTCAGCCAGCCATTCAGCAGGCGTGTCACACTCAGCCAGCCAATCAGAACGTGTGTAACACTCAGCCAGCCAATCAGGAGGCGTGTAACACTCAGCCAGCCAATCAGGAGGCCTGTATCACTCAGACAGCCAATCAGTGGGCGTGTAACACTTAGGCAGCCAATAAGGAGGGGTGTAACACTCAAACAGCCAATCAGGAGGCGTGTAACACTCAAGCAGCAAATCACGAGGCGTGTAACACTCAGCCAGCCAATCAGGAAGCGTGTAACACTCAGGCAGCCAATCAGGAGGCGTGTCATGCTCAGCCAGCCAATCAGAAGGCATGTTACAGTCAGGTAGCCAATCAGGCAGCCTTTGACACTCAGCCACCCAATCAGAAGGCGTGTAACACTCAGCCAGCCAATCAGGACACTTGTAACACTCAGGCGGCCAATCAGGAGGCGTGTCACACTCAGGTAGCCAATTAGGAGGGGTGTAACACTCAGCCAGCCAATCAGGAGGCGTGTCACACTCAGCCAGCCAATCAGGAGGCGTGTAACACTCAGCCAGCCAATCAGGAGGCGTGTCACACTCAGCTAGCCAATCAGAACGTGTGTAACACTCAGCCAGCCAATCAGGAGGCGTGTAACACTCAGCCAGCCAATCAGGAGGCGTGTATCACTCAGACAGCCAATCAGTGGGCGTGTAACACTTAGGCAGCCAATAAGGAGGGGTGTAACACTCAAACAGCCAATCAGGAGGTGTGTAACACTCATGCAGCCAATCAAGAGGCGTGTAACACTCAGCCAGCCAATCAGGAAGCGTGTAACACTCAGCCAGCCGATCGGAAAGTGTGTAACACTCAGCCAGCCAATCAGGAGGTGTGTAACACTCAGCTACCAATCAGGAGGCGTGTAACACTCAGCCAGCAAATCAGGAAGCGTGTAACACTCAGCATCCAATCAGGAGGCGTGTAACACTCAGCCAGCCAATCAGGAGACGTGTATCACTCAGAAAGCCAATCAGGAGACGTGTATCACTCAGACAGCCAATCAATGGGCGTGTAACACTTAGGCAGCCAATAAGGAGGGGTGTAACACTCAGCCAGCCAATCAGGTTACGTTTAACACTCAGCCAACCAATCAGGAGGCATGTAACACTCAGCCAGCCAATCAGGTTACGTTTAACACTCAGCCAACCAATCAGGAGGCATGTAACACTCAGCCAGCCAATCACAACGTGTGTAACACTCAGGCAGCCAATCAGGAGGCGTGTCATACTCAGCCAGCCAATCAGGAGGCGTGTATCACTCAGACAGCCAATCAGTGGGCGTGTAACACTTAGGCAGCCAATAAGGAGGGGTGTAACACTCAAACAGCCAATCAGGAGGCGTGTAACACTCAAGCAGCCAATCACTAGGCGTGTAACACTCAGCCAGCCAATCAGGAAGCGTGTAACACTCAGCCAGCCAATCAGAAAGTGTGTAACACTCAGCCAGCCAATCAGGAGGTGTGTAACACTCAGCTACCAATCAGGAAGCGTTTAACACTCAGCCAGCCAATCAGGAAGCGTGTAACACTCAGCCAGCCAATAAGCAGGCGTTTCACACTCAGCCAGCCAATCAGGAGGCGTGTAACACTCAGCCAGCCAATCAGGAAGCGTGTAGCACTCAGCCAGCCAATAAGGAGGCGTTTCACACTCAGCCAGCCAATCAGGAGGCGTGTATCACTCAGACAGCCAATAAGGGGGCATGTAACACTCAGCCAGCTAATCAGGAGGCGTGTAAGACTCAGACAGCCAACCAGGAGGCGTGTCACACTCAGCCAGCCAATCAGGAAGCGTGTAACACTCAGCCAGCCAATCAGGAGGCATGTAACACTCAGCCAGCCAATCAGGAAGCGTGTAACAATCTGCTAACCAATCTGGAGGCGTGTAACACTCAGCCAGCCAATCAGCAGGCGTGTAACACTCAGGCAGAAAATAAGGAGGCGTGTCATACTCAGGCAGCCAATTAGGAGGCGTGTCACACTCAGGTAACCAATTAGGAGGGTGTAACACTCAGCCAACCAATCAGGAGGCCTGTAACACTCAGCCAGCCAATCAGGAGGCGTGTCACACTCAGCCAGCCAATCAGGAGGCGTGTAACACTCAGCCAGCCAATCAGGAGGCGTGTCACACTCAGCTAGCCAATCAGAACGTGTGTAACACTCAGCCAGCCAATCAGGAGGCGTGTAACACTCAGCCAGCATATCAGGAGGCGTGTATCACTCAGACAGCCAATCAGTGGGCGTGTAACACTTAGGCAGCCAATAAGGAGGGGTGTAACACTCTCAGCCAGCCAATAAGGAGGCGTGTCACACTCAAACAGCCAATCAGGAGGCATGTAACACTCAGGCAGCCAATCAGGAGGCGTGTAACACTCAGCCAGCCGATCGGAAGTGTGTAACACTCAGCCAGCCAATCAGGAGGTGTGTAACACTCAGCTACCAATCAGGAGGCGTGTAACACTCAGCCAGCAAATCAGGAAGCGTGTAACACTCAGCATCCAATCAGGAGGCGTGTAACACTCAGCCAGCCAATCAGGAGACGTGTATCACTCAGAAAGCCAATCAGGAGACGTGTATCACTCAGACAGCCAATCAATGGGCGTGTAACACTTAGCCAGCCAATAAGGAGGGGTGTAACACTCAGCCAGCCAATCAGGTTACGTTTAACACTCAGCCAACCAATCAGGAGGCATGTAACACTCAGCCAGCCAATCAGGTTACGTTTAACACTCAGCCAACCAATCAGGAGGCATGTAACACTCAGCCAGCCAATCACAACGTGTGTAACACTCAGGCAGCCAATCAGGAGGCGTGTCATACTCAGCCAGCCAATCAGGAGGCGTGTATCACTCAGACAGCCAATCAGTGGGCGTGTAACACTTAGGCAGCCAATAAGGAGGGGTGTAACACTCAAACAGCCAATCAGGAGGCGTGTAACACTCAAGCAGCCAATCACTAGGCGTGTAACACTCAGCCAGCCAATCAGGAAGCGTGTAACACTCAGCCAGCCAATCAGAAAGTGTGTAACACTCAGCCAGCCAATCAGGAGGTGTGTAACACTCAGCTACCAATCAGGAAGCGTTTAACACTCAGCCAGCCAATCAGGAGGCGTCTAACACTCAGCCAGCCAATCAGGAAGCGTGTAACACTCAGCCAGCCAATAAGCAGGCGTTTCACACTCAGCCAGCCAATCAGGAGGCGTGTAACACTCAGCCAGCCAATCAGGAAGCGTGTAGCACTCAGCCAGCCAATAAGGAGGCGTTTCACACTCAGCCAGCCAATCAGGAGGCGTGTATCACTCAGACAGCCAATAAGGGGGCATGTAACACTCAGCCAGCTAATCAGGAGGCGTGTAAGACTCAGACAGCCAACCAGGAGGCGTGTCACACTCAGCCAGCCAATCAGGAAGCGTGTAACACTCAGCCAGCCAATCAGGAGGCATGTAACACTCAGCCAGCCAATCAGGAAGCGTGTAACAATCTGCTAACCAATCTGGAGGCGTGTAACACTCAGCCAGCCAATCAGCAGGCGTGTAACACTCAGGCAGAAAATAAGGAGGCGTGTCATACTCAGGCAGCCAATTAGGAGGCGTGTCACACTCAGGTAACCAATTAGGAGGGGTGTAACACTCAGCCAACCAATCAGGAGGCCTGTAACACTCAGCCAGCCAATCAGGAGGCGTGTCACACTCAGCCAGCCAATCAGGAGGCGTGTAACACTCAGCCAGCCAATCAGGAGGCGTGTCACACTCAGCTAGCCAATCAGAACGTGTGTAACACTCAGCCAGCCAATCAGGAGGCGTGTAACACTCAGCCAGCATATCAGGAGGCGTGTATCACTCAGACAGCCAATCAGTGGGCGTGTAACACTTAGGCAGCCAATAAGGAGGGGTGTAACACTCTCAGCCAGCCAATAAGGAGGCGTGTCACACTCAAACAGCCAATCAGGAGGCATGTAACACTCAGGCAGCCAATCAGGAGGTGTGTAACACTCAGCTACCAATCAGGGGGCGTGTTATACTCAGCCAGCCAATCAGGAGGTGTGTATCACTCAGACAGCCAATCAGGGGGCATGTAGCACTCAGCCAGCCATTCAGCAGGCGTGTCACACTCAGCCAGCCAATCAGAACGTGTGTAACACTCAGCCAGCCAATCAGGAGGCCTGTAACACTCAGCCAGCCAATCAGGAGGCCTGTATCACTCAGACAGCCAATCAGTGGGCGTGTAACACTTAGGCAGCCAATAAGGAGGGGTGTAACACTCAAACAGCCAATCAGGAGGCGTGTAACACTCAAGCAGCAAATCACGAGGCGTGTAACACTCAGCCAGCCAATCAGGAAGCGTGTAACACTCAGGCAGCCAATCAGGAGGCGTGTCATGCTCAGCCAGCCAATCAGAAGGCATGTTACAGTCAGGTAGCCAATCAGGCAGCCTTTGACACTCAGCCAGCCAATCAGAAGGCGTGTAACACTCAGCCAGCCAATCAGGACACTTGTAACACTCAGGCGGCCAATCAGGAGGCGTGTCACACTCAGGTAGCCAATTAGGAGGGGTGTAACACTCAGCCAGCCAATCAGGAGGCGTGTCACACTCAGCCAGCCAATCAGGAGGCGTGTAACACTCAGCCAGCCAATCAGGAGGCGTGTCACACTCAGCTAGCCAATCAGAACGTGTGTAACACTCAGCCAGCCAATCAGGAGGCGTGTAACACTCAGCCAGCCAATCAGGAGGCGTGTATCACTCAGACAGCCAATCAGTGGGCGTGTAACACTTAGGCAGCCAATAAGGAGGGGTGTAACACTCAAACAGCCAATCAGGAGGTGTGTAACACTCAAGCAGCCAATCACGAGGCGTGTAACACTCAGCCAGCCAATCAGGAAGCGTGTAACACTCAGCCAGCCGATCGGAAAGTGTGTAACACTCAGCCAGCCAATCAGGAGGCGTGTAACACTCAGCTACCAATCAGGAGGCGTGTAACACTCAGCCAGCAAATCAGGAAGCGTGTAACACTCAGCCAGCCAATCAGGAGGCGTGTAAGACTCAGACAGCCAATCAGGAGGCCTTTGAAATTCAGCCAGCCAAACAGGAGACGTTTAACAGTAAGCTAGCCAATCAGGGGGCGTTTAACACTCAGACAGCCAATCAGAGGGTTGTGTTACACTCAGCCAGCCAATCAGGAGGCGTGTAACACTCAGCCAGCCAATCAGGAGGCCTGTAACACTCTGCCAGCCAATAAGGAGGCATGTCACACTCAGCCAGCCAATCAGGAGGTGTGCAACACTCAGGCAGCCAATCATGAGGCCTTTGACATTCAGCCAGCCAATCAGGAGGCGTTTAACACTCAGCCAGCCAATCAGGAGGCATGTAACTCTCAGCGAGCCAATAAGAAGGCCTATTACACTCAGAAAGCCAATCAGCGTGTAACACTCAGCCAGCCAATAAGGAGGCATGTAACACTCAGCCAGCCAATCAGGAGGCGTGTAACACTCAGACAGCCAGTCAGGAGGCCTTTGTCATTCAGCCAGCCAATCAGGAGACGTTTAACACTAAGCTAGCCAATCAGGAGGCCTGTAACACTCAGCCAGCCAATAAGGAGGCGTGTCACACTCAGGCAGCCAATAAGGAGGCGTGTCACATTCAGGCAGCCAATTAGGAGGGGTGTAACAGTCAGGTAGCCAATCAGGAAGCCTTTGACACTCAGCCAGCGAATCAGAACGTGTGTAACACTCAGCCAGCCAATCAGGAGGCGTGTAACACTCAGCAAGCCAATCAGGAGGCGTGTAACACTCAGCTAGCCAATCAGAAGGCGTGTAACACTCGGAAAGCAAATCAGGGGGGTTTAACACTCAGACAGCCAATCAGGGGGTGTGTAACACTCAGCCAGCAAATCAGGAGGTGTGTCACACTCAGGTAGTCAATTAGAAAGCGTGTAACACTCAGGTAGCCAATCATGAGAAGTGTAACACTCAGGCAGCCAATAAGGAGGCGTGTCACACTCAGGCAGCCAATTAGGAGGGGTGTAAAACTCAGCCAGCCAATCAGGTTACGTTTAACACTCAGCCAACCAATCAGGAGGCATGTAACACTCAGCCAGCCAATAAGGAGGCGTGTCACACTCAGCTACCAATCAGGAGGCGTGTAACACTCAGCCAGCAAATCAGGAAGCGTGTAACACTCAGCCAGCCAATCAGGAGGCGTGTAAGACTCAGACAGCCAATCAGGAGGCCTTTGAAATTCAGCCAGCCAATCAGGAGACGTTTAACAGTAAGCTAGCCAATCAGGGGGCGTTTAACACTCAGACAGCCAATCAGAGGGTTGTGTTACACTCAGCCAGCCAATCAGGAGGCGTGTAACACTCAGCCAGCCAATCAGGAGGCCTGTTACACTCTGCCAGCCAATAAGGAGGCATGTCACACTCAGCCAGCCAATCAGGAGGTGTGCAACACTCAGGCAGCCAATCATGAGGCCTTTGACATTCAGCCAGCCAATCAGGAGGCGTTTAACACTCAGCCAGCCAATCAGGAGGCATGTAACTCTCAACGAGCCAATAAGAAGGCCTATTACACTCAGAAAGCCAATCAGCGTGTAACACTCAGCCAGCCAATAAGGAGGCATGTAACACTCAGCCAGCCAATCAGGAGGCGTGTAACACTCAGACAGCCAGTCAGGAGGCCTTTGTCATTCAGCCAGCCAATCAGGAGACGTTTAACACTAAGCTAGCCAATCAGGAGGCCTGTAACACTCAGCCAGCCAATAAGGAGGCGTGTCACACTCAGGCAGCCAATAAGGAGGCGTGTCACATTCAGGCAGCCAATTAGGAGGGGTGTAACAGTCAGGTAGCCAATCAGGAAGCCTTTGACACTCAGCCAGCGAATCAGAACGTGTGTAACACTCAGCCAGCCAATCAGGAGGCGTGTAACACTCAGCAAGCCAATCAGGAGGCGTGTAACACTCAGCTAGCCAATCAGAAGGCGTGTAACACTCGGAAAGCAAATCAGGGGGGGTTTAACACTCAGACAGCCAATCAGGGGGTGTGTAACACTCAGCCAGCAAATCAGGAGGTGTGTCACACTCAGGTAGTCAATTAGAAAGCGTGTAACACTCAGGTAGCCAATCATGAGAAGTGTAACACTCAGGCAGCCAATAAGGAGGCGTGTCACACTCAGGCAGCCAATTAGGAGGGGTGTAAAACTCAGCCAGCCAATCAGGTTACGTTTAACACTCAGCCAACCAATCAGGAGGCATGTAACACTCAGCCAGCCAATAAGGAGGCGTGTCACACTCAGCCAGCCAATCAGGAGCCGTGTAACACTCAGGCAGCCAATCAGGAGGCCTTTGACATTCAGCCAGCCAATCAGGAGGCGTGTAACACTCTGCTAGCCAATCTGGAGGCGTGTAACACTCAGCCAGCCAATCAGGAGGCGTGTCACAGTCAGCCAGCTAATCAGGGGGCGTGTAACACTCAGCTAGCCAATCTGGAGGCATGTAAAACTCAGCCAGCAAATCAGGGGGCGTGTAACACTCAGCCAGCCAATCAGGAGGCGTGTAACACTCTGCTAGCCAATCTGGAGGCATGTAACACTCAGCCAGCCAGTCAGGAGGCGTGTCACACTCAGGAAGCAATTAGGAGGCATGTAACACTCAGATAGCCAATCAGGAGGCGTGTAACACTCAGACAGCCAATCAGGGGGCGTGTAACACTCAGCTAGCCAATCAGGATGCCTGTAACACTCAGCCAGCCAATAAGGAGGCTTGTCACACTCAGCCAGCCAATCAGGAGCCGTGTAACACTCAGGCAGCCAATCAGGAGGCCTTTGACATTCAGCCAGCCAATCAGGAGACGTTTAACACTCAGGCAGCCAATCAGGAGGCCTTTGACATTCAGCCAGCCAATCAGGAGACGTTTAACACTCAGCCAGCCAATCAGGAGGCGTGTAAAACTCAACCAGCAAATCAGGGGGCGTGTAACACTCAGGCAGCCAATCAGGAGGCCTTTGACACTTAGCCAACCAATCAGAAGGCGTGTAACACTCAGCCAGCCAATAAAACTCCTCACAAAATGAAAGTTCTTTGTAGTTGCTTAAATATATGCACGCTGTTATTTATGTTGTATTTTCATGAATAAAAAAGTTTCAAAAGTATGCCGCCTTCCTGTTTTTTCACAAATTGCACACTGTATATAACTATGATTGATCGTACAGAAGAAATAATCACCATCTTATGTAGTTTATACATCGTTTTTACATGTCAATTAATGTACTTACCAGAAAGTCGACGAAAGTTTGCAGGGGCACACCATGCAGACAGGTAAGTCGTCCAGAAATGGTCTTTCCTTGCCGAGTGTTACTGCGCAGTGCGCATATGACAGGTGGACGGAAAACGTGTTGGGAAAAACTTAATTTTTTTTTTAAAACTGTGTTGACTAAATTTTATTAAACAATTTTGAATATTCCCAAAACTTTGCTTATTATTTAGATGTAATGTAACTCTCTTGTTATATTACTAAAAATGAATTTATTTAGTATTTTCAACATAAATACATTACTTAAGGTGTACTACATTAATTTTCCTTTCTTTGAATGTGAGAAGCTCATTTGGCAAACTTAGGTGGAAAAACACCAAAATCCCACAGAGTTTAATGTGAAAAAGAAAAAAGCCAGAATAACATGGGAAACACAAATAACTCACTTTTTATAGTTTTGTCCATTACAGCTAAACTAAGTGAGAAAGCCACACCAAAACACTCTATAAAGTACAATTCACCGCTGTGAAGCTTCCTCAGGTGGAAACTGGCATGTGCATGTGAAAAAGGTAACTGCAGTTGGAACCCAGAAAACCGCTTTATAATGTACAAGTCACCGCTGTGAAGCTTCCTGAGGTGGAAACTGGCAGATAGGTGCTTCTGGAAGAGAATGGCAGCTTGTGTGAAAATGCTTCTTTTCTCAGCCTGATAAGCTCATTCGGCACACTTAGGTGGAAAAACACCAAAGTCCCACAGAATTACATGTGAAACAGGAAAAAGCCAGAATTACATGGGAAACGCAAAAAAGTCACTTTTAATAGTTTTGTGCATTACAGCCAAACTAAGTGAGAGAGCCACACCAAACCACTTCATCGATCACTTTAATTATGCCACTGTGAAACTTTAAAAAGTCCAGAAAGAATTATTCTGTGGTCAAGTCTGCCCTCTTTTGTCAAAAAAGCGTAACTGCATTTTGAACACAGAAAACCACTCTATAATGTACAAGTCACCGCTTTGAAGCTTCCTGAGGTGGAAACTGGCAGATAGGTGCTTCAGGAAGAGAATGGCAGCTTATGTGAAAAAGCTTCTTTTCTCAGCCTGAGAGGTTCATTCGCAAAACATAGATGGAAAAACATCAAAGTCCCACAGAATTGCATGTGAAACAAGAAAAAGCCAGAATTACATGGGAAACGCAAAAAAGTCACTTTTAATAGTTTTGTGCATTACAGCCAAACTAAGTGAGAGAGCCACACCAAACCACTTCATCGATCACTTTAATTATGCCACTGTGAAACTTTAAAAAGTCCAGAATGAATTATTCTGTGGTCAAGTCTGCCCTCTTTTGTCAAAAAAGCGTAACTGCATTTTGAACAAAGAAAACCACTCTATAATGTACAAGTCGCCGCTGTGAAGCTTCCTGAGGTGGAAACTGGCAGATAGGTGCTTCTGGAAGAGAATGGCAGCTTGTGTGAAAAAGCTTGTTTTCTCAGCCTGAGAAGCTCATTCGGCACACTTAGGTGGAAAAACACCAAAGTCCCACAGAATTGCATGGGAAAGGCAGAAAAGTCACGTTTAATAGTTTTGTCCATTACAGCCAAACTAAGTGAGAGAGCCACACCAAACCACTCTATGATGTACAAGTCGCCGCTGTGAAGCTTCCTGAGGTGGAAACTGGCAGATAGGTGCTTCTGGAAGAGAATGGCAGCTTGTGTGAAAAAGCTTGTTTTCTCAGCCTGAGAAGCTCATTCGGCACACTTAGGTGGAAAAACACCAAAGTCCCACAGAATTGCATGTGAAACACCAAAGTCCCACAGAATTACATGGGAAACGCAAAAAAGTCACTTTTAATAGTTTTGTCCATTACAGCAAAACTAAGTGAGAGAGCCACACCAAACCACTCTATAATGTACAAGTCGCCGCTGTGAAGCTTCCTGAGGTGGAAACTGGCAGATAGGTGCTTCTGGAAGAGAATGGCAGCTTGTGTGAAAAAGCTTGTTTTCTCAGCCTGAGAAGCTCATTCGGCACACTTAGGTGGAAAAACACCAAAGTCCCACAGAATTGCATGTGAAACACCAAAGTCCCACAGAATTACATGGGAAACGCAAAAAAGTCACTTTTAATAGTTTTGTCCATTACAGCCAAACTAAGTGAGAGAGCCACACCAAATCACTCTATAATGTACAAGTCGCCGCTGTGAAGCTTACTGAGGTGGGACTTTGGTGTTTTTCCACCTAAGTGTGCAAGGCTGAGAAAACAAGCTTTTTCACACAAGCTGCCATTCTCTTCCAGAAGCACCTATCTGCCAGTTTCCACCTCAGTAAGCTTCACAGCGGTGACTTCTACATAACAGAGTAGTTTGGTGTGGCTCTCTGATTTAGTTTGGCTGTAATGCACAAAACTATTAAAAGTGACTTTTCTGCGTTTCCCATGTAATTCTGGCTTTTTCCTGTTTCACATGTAATTCTGTGGGACTTTGGTGTTTTTCCACCTAAGTGTGCCAGGCTGAGAAAACAAGCTTTTTCACACAAGCTGCCATTCTCTTCCAGAAGTACCTATCTGCCAGTGTATACCTCAGGAAGCTTCACAGCGTTGACTTGTACATTATAGAGTGATTTGGTGTGGCTCTCTCACTTAGTTTGGCTGTAATGCACAAAACTACTAAAAGTGACTTTTTTGCGTTTCCCATGTAATTCTGGCTTTTTGCTGTTTCACATGCAATTCTGTGGGACTTTGGTGTTTTTCCACCTAAGTGTGCCAGGCTGAGAAAACAAGCTTTTTCACACAAGCTGCCATTCTCTTCCAGAAGCACCTATCTGCCAGTTTCCACCTCAGGAAGCTTCACAGCGGTGACTTGTACATTATAGAGTGGTTTTCTGTGTTCCAACTGAAGTTACACTTTTTCGACAAAAGAGGGCACACTTGACCACAGAATAATTCATTCTGGACTTGCAAAGCTTCACAGTGGCATAATGAAATTGATGCATGAAGTGGTTTGGTGTGGCTCTCTCACATAGTTCAGCTGTAATGGACAAAACTATTAAAAGTGACTTTTTTGTGTTTCCCATGTAATTCTGTCTCTTTCCTGTTTCACATGCAATTCTGTGGGACTTTGGTGTTTTTCCACCTAAGTGTGCCGAATGAGCTTCTCAGGCTGAGAAAACAAGCTTTTTCACACAAGCTGCCATTCTCTTCCAGAAGCACCTATCTGCTTGTTTCCACCTCAGGAAGCTTCACAGTGGCAACTTGTACATTATAGAGTGGTTTGGTGTGGCTCTCTCACTTAGTTTGGCTGTAATGGACAAAACTATTAAAAGTGACTTTTTTGCGTTTCCCATGTAATTCTGGCTTTTTGCGTTTCCCATGTAATTCTGGCCTTTTCCTGTTTCACATGCAATTCTGTGGGACTTTGGTGTTTTTCCACCTAAGTGTGCTGAATGAGCTTCTCAGGATGAGAAAACAAGCTTTTTCACACAAGCTGCCATTCTCTTCCAGAAGCACCTATCTGCTTGTTTCCACCTCAGGAAGCTTCACAGCGGCGACTTGTACATTATAGAGTGGTTTAGTGTGGCTCTCTCACTTAGTTTGGCTGTAATGGACAAAAATATTAAAAGTGACTTATTTGCGTTTCCCATGTAATTCTGGCTTTTTCCTGTTTCACATGTAATTCTGTGGGACTTTGGTGTTTTTCCACCTAAGTGTGCCAGGCTGAGAAAACAAGCTTTTTCACACAAGCTGCCATTCTCTTCCAGAAGCACCTATCTGCCAGTTTCCACCTCAGTAAGCTTCACAGCGGCGACTTGTACATTACAGAGTGGTTTGGTGTGGCTCTCTCACTTAGTTTGGCTGTAATGCACAAAACTATTAAAAGTGACTTTTTTGCGTTTCCCATGTAATTCTGGCCTTTATCTGTTTCACATGCAATTCTGTGGGACTTTGGTGTTTTTCCACCTAAGTGTGCCGAATGAGCTTCTCAGGCTGAGAAAACAAGCTTTTTCACACAAGCTGCCATTCTCTTCCAGAAGCACCTATGTGCCAGTTTCCACCTCAGGAAGCCTCAAGGCGAGTTGTACATTATAGAGTGGTTTGGTGTGGCTCCTCACTTAGTTTGACTGTAATGCACAAAACTATTAAAAGTGACTTTTCTCCCATGTAATTCTAGCTTTTCTTGTTTCACATGCAATTCTATGGGACTTTGGTGTTTTTCCACCTAAGTGTGCCGAATGAGCTTCTCAGGCTGAGAAAACAAGCTTTTCACACAAGCTGCCATTCTCTTCCAGAAGCACCTATGTGCCAGTGTATACCTCAGGAAGCTTCACAGCGTTGACTTGTACATTATAGAGTGATTTGGTGTGGCTCTCTCACTTAGTTTGGCTGTAATGCACAAAACTATTAAAAGTGACTTTTTTGCGTTTCCCATGTAATTCTGGCTTTTTGCTGTTTCACATGCAATTCTGTGGGACTTTGGTGTTTTTCCACCTAAGTGTGCCAGGCTGAGAAAACAAGCTTTTTCACACAAGCTGCCATTCTCTTCCAGAAGCACCTATCTGCCAGTTTCCACCTCAGGAAGCTTCACAGCGGTGACTTGTACATTATAGAGTGGTTTTCTGTGTTCCAACTGAAGTTACACTTTTTCGACAAAAGAGGGCACACTTGACCACAGAATAATTCTTTCTATTCTTGCAAAGCTTCACAGTGGCATAATGAAATTGATGCATGAAGTGGTTTCGTGTGGCTCTCTCACATAGTTCAGCTGTAATGGACAAAACTATTAAAAGTGACTTTTTTGTGTTTCCCATGTAATTCTGCTTCTCTTTTCCTGTTTCACATGCAATTCTGTGGGACTTTGGTGTTTTTCCACCTAAGTGTGCCGAATGAGCTTCTCAGGAATGAGAAAACTTTTTTTCAAAATCCTTTTTTTTCCAAAAGCCCCTTTCTGCTTGTTTCCACCTCAGGAAGCTCAAGGGCAACTTGTACATTTTTTTTTTTTTTTTTTTTTTTTTTTTTTTTTTTTTTTTTAAAAATTTTTAAATTTTTTTTTTTTTTTTTTTTTTTTTTTTTTTTTTTTTTTTTTTTTTTTTTTTTTTTTTTTTTTTTTTTTTTTTTTTTTTTTTTTTTTGGGGTTTTTTGTTTTTTTCCCCCTAAGTTTTTTGAATGTTTTTTTGGGGGGGGAAAAAAGGTTTTTCACACAATGCCATTCTCTTCCAGAAGCACCTATCTGCTTGTTTCCACCTCAGGAAGCTTACAGCGGCGACTTGTACATTATAGAGTGGTTTAGTGTGGCTCTCTACTTAGTTTGGCTGTAATGGACAAAAATATTAAAAGTGACTTATTTGCGTTTCCCATGTAATTCTGGCTTTTCCTGTTTCACATGTAATTCTGTGGGACTTTGGTGTTTTTCCACCTAAGTGCCAGGCTGAGAAAACAAGCTTTTTCACACAAGCTGCCATTCTCTTCCAGAAGCACCTATCTGCCAGTTTCCACCTCAGTAAGCTTCACAGCGGCGACTTGTACATTATAGATTGGTTTGGTGTGGCTCTCTCACTTAGTTTAGCTGTAATGGACAAAACTATTAACCCTCTGTACTCTATGCTGGCCATTTGTGTCCAATTCACTTCCTTTTTTTTGACCATTTTAGCTGTGTTAATGCATATGGAATGTTATTTCCCAAGGGTCTGGATTTTTTCTGATTTTTTTAATTTTCAAAACCTGCTCTTTAAATATGTCAATATTATACTGTATATCTCCAATTGTACCTTGTGGCTCTATCATGGACACTTTTGGCCAATTGAAACCCATGAAAACATTTTTTTTTTAATTCCTTGTGATGTACAGTATTAAATCATATAATTTAGGTAAAATTGCTTTCATTCTAAACTCAACACTTGAAAATTTTAGTTTTTAATGTTTTCTACCAGATTATGTCATTTGTCCATTTTTTGCCAAGGGAGCAATTTCAGGTAATATTCTTAGTTTCCACTAGGGGCGTATGATGGCTTACTGCACTCCAATGGAGCAAATGAATGACACAATTTTGACATAGGTGAAATCTTAAGGATGTCAGATAATGATGTGTGTTTGTGCATGAAAAAAAATGTTCCTATAAATATGTATTTGCAAGATACAGTGTAGCATACCTCCAAGTTTCAGTGAATTTCTTTTGGTACAGGCTATTGAGCTTTGAGTTTCCAAGGTAAACTTGGCTTTGATGCACAAGTTGAAAACACCTGTAGCTTTGATCTTTTTGTAAAAGAATGCCACACACAACTACACAATAGCCCTTACATACTCAAATAGCTGCTCTCCAAAAAAAAAAAAAAAAGGATCACAGGTCATCTTGACTTCGGGGTGAACAAAAACAAAGTCTGACACTGTTTATAAATCTGTCCTGGAGTTTATGCAGGTGCAGTCAGTACTAATGCTATAAGTGAGCCTAACAGCTCCCAGATCATTCTTTCTCTGGCAAGATGGCGAAAAGGTCATATTCACTGAATGAAGCACTTGAGTATGTGATGGGCTCGGTGAGGGAAGATGGGGAGAAATCCTCTGCGCTTGAGGAGGAGACATCTTCTACCCAAGATGAGGACACGTCCTCTCCTGAAGATGAGGGGACACCCTCCTCAGAGGATGACAGCAACACCACTGATGAGGAGTACCAGCCAGTGCCCGATTCCTCTTCCTTAGGGGAAGAGGACGATACAGACACAGCGGTGGAGGCCGAGCAGCTGATGGCAGAGACAGTGGAGCCGGCGGGTGAGTGGATGTCTCATCATTGGAAAATTATGTGGTTTCACACTGCTGAAGAGTCACTGCATTATACAATCCAGTACCCACTGGTATCACCCCAGGGCCCACCCTTTATGCAGTTGCACGCATCAGCAACCTGAGTTCTGCCCCTTATCTGTCAGTTTCCACCTCAGAAAGCTTCACAGCGGCGACTTGTACATTATAGAGTGGTTTGGTGTGGCTCTCTCACTTAGTTTGGCTGTAATGGACAAAACTATTAAAAGTGACTTTTTTGCATTTCACATGTAATTCTGGCTTTTTGCTGTTTCACATGCAATTCTGTGGGACTTTGATATTTTTCTACCTAAGTATGCCAGGCTGAAAAAACAAGCTTTTTCACACAAGCTGCCATTCTCTTCCAGAAGCACCTATCTGCCAGTTTCCACCTCAGGAAGCTTCACAGCGGTGACTTGTACATTATAGAGTGGTTTGGTGTGGCTCTCTCACTTAGTTCAGCTGTAATGGACAAAACTATTAAAAGTGATTTTTTTGTGTTTCCCATGTAATTCTTTCTTTTTCCTGTTCCACATGCAATTCTATGGGACTTTGGTGTTTTTCCACCTAAGTGTGCTGGGCTGAAAAAACAAGCTTTTTCACACAAGCTGCCATTCTCTTCCAGAAGCACCTATCTGCCAGTTTCCACCTCAGGAAGCTTCACAGCGGTGACTTGTACATTATAGAGTGGTTTTCTGTGGTCTCCAACTGAAGTTACACTTTTATGGACAAAAAAAAGGGCACACTTTTGACCACAGAATAATTCATTCTGGACTTGCAAAGCTTCACAGTGGCATAATTAAAGTGATGGATGAAGTGGTTTGGTGTGCTTCTCAGGCTGAGAAAACAAGCTTTTTATCACAAGCTGCCATTCTCTTCCAGAAGCACCTATCTGCCGGTTTCCACCTCAGGAAGCTTCACAGCGGTGACTTGTACATTATAGAGTGGTTTGGTGTGGCTCTCTCACTTAGTTTGGCTGTAATGGACAAAACTATTAAAAGTGACTTTTTTGCGTTTCCCATTTAATTCTGTCTTTTTCCTGTTTCACATGTAATTCTGTGGGACTTTGGTGTTTTTCCACCTAAGTGTTCCAGGCTGAGAAAACAAGCTTTTTCACACAAGCTGCCATTCTCTTCCAGAAGCACCTATCTGCCAGTTTCCACCTCAGGAAGCTTCACAGCGGCGACTTGTACATTATAGAGTGGTTTGGTGTGGCTCTCTCGCTTAGTTTGGCTGTAATGGACAAAACTATTAAAAGTGACTTTTTTGCGTTTCCCATGTAATTCTGGCTTTTTCCTGTTTCACATGCAATTCTGTGGGACTTTGGTGTTTTTCCACCTAAGTGTTCCGGATGAGCGTCTCAGGCTGAGAAAACAAGCTTTTTCACACAAGCTGCCATTCTCTTCCAGAAGCACCTTTCTGCCAGTTTCCACCTCAGGAAGCTTCACAGCGGCATCCTGAAGATGAGGGGACACCCTCCTCAGAGGATGACAGCAACACCACTGGTGAGGAGTACCAGCCAGTGCCTGATTCCTCTTCCTCAGGGGAAGAGGACGATACAGACACAGCGGTGGAGGCCGAGCAGCTGATGGCAGAGACAATGGAGCTGGCGGGTGAGTGGATGTCTCATCATTGGAAAATTATGTGGTTTCACACTGCTGAAGAGACACTGCACTACAATCCAGTACCCACTGGTATCACCCCAGGGCCCACGATTTATGCAGTTGCACGCATCTGCAACCTGAGTTCTGCCCCATATCTGTCAGTTTCCACCTCAGAAAGCTTCACAGCGGTGAATTTTACATTATAGAGTGGTTTTCTGTGTTCCAACTGCAGTTACGCCTTTTCGACAAAAGAGGGAATACTTGACCACAGAATAATTCATTTTGGACTTGCAAAGCTTCACAGTGGCATAATTAAAGTGATGGATGAAGTGGTTTGGTGTGCTTCTCAGGCTGCGAAAATAAGCTCTTTAACACAAGCTGCCATTCTCTTCCAGAAGCACCTATCTGCCGGTTTCCACCTCAGGAAGCTTCACAGCGGTGACTTGTACATTATAGAGTGGTTTGGTGTGGCTCTCTCACTTAGTTTGGCTGTAATGGACAAAACTATTAAAAGTGACTTTTTTGCGTTTCCCATGAAATTCTGGCTTTTTCCTGTTTCACATGTAATTCTGTGGGACTTTGGTGTTTTTCCAACTAAGTGTGCCAGGCTGAGAAAACAAGCTTTTTCACACAAGCTGCCATTCTCTTCCAGGAGCACCTATCTGCCAGTTTCCACCTCAGGAAGCTTCACAGCGGTGACTTGTACATTATAGAGTGGTTTGGTGTGGCTCTCTCACTTAGTTTGGCTGTAATGCACAAAACTATTAAAAGTGACTTTTCTGCGTTTCCCATGTAATTCTGGCTTTTTCTTGTTTCACATGCAATTCTGTGGGACTTTGGTGTTTTTCCACTTAAGTGTGCCGAATGAGCTTCTCACGCTGAGAAAACAAGCTTTTTCACACAAGCTGCCATTCTCTTCCAGAAGCACCTATGTGCCAGTTTCCACCTCAGGAAGTCTCACAGCGGCGACTTGTACATTATAGAGTGGTTTGGTGTGGCTCTCTCACTTAGTTTGGCTTTAATGCACTAAACTATTAAAAGTGACTTTTCTGCGTTTCCCATGTAATTCTGGCTTTTTCTTGTTTCACATGCAATTCTGTGGGACTTTGGTGTTTTTCCACCTAAGGGTGCCGAATGAGCTTCTCAGGCTGAGAAAACAAGCTTTTTCACACAAGCTGCCATTCTCTTCCAGAAGCACCTATCTGCCAGTTTCCACCTCAGGAAGCCTCACAGCAGCGACTTGTACATTATAGAGTGGTTTTGTGTGGCTCTGTCACTTAGTTTGGCTGTAATGCACAAAACTATTAAAAGTGACTTTTCTGCGTTTCCCATGTAATTCTGGCTTTTTCTTGTTTCACATGCAATTCTGTGGGACTTTGGTGTTTTTCCACCTAAGTGTGCTGTATGAGCTTCTCAGGCTTAGAAAACAAGCTTTTTCACACAAGCTGCCATTCTCTTCCAGAAGCACCCATGTGCCAGTTTCCACCTCAGGAAACCTCACAGCGGCGACTTGTACATTATAGGGTGGTTTGGTGTGGCTCTTTCACTTAGTTTGGCTGTAATGCACAAAACTATTAAAAGTGACTTTTCTGCGTTTCCCATGTAATTCTGGCTTTTTCTTGTTTCACATGCCATTCTGTGGGACTTTGGTGTTTTTCCACCTAAGTGTGCCGAATGAGCTTCTCAGGCTTAGAAAACAAGCTTTTTCACACAAGCTGCCATTCTCGTCCATAAGCATCTATCTGCCAGTTTCCACCTCAGGAAGCTTCACAGTGGTGACTTGTACATTATAGAGTGGTTTGGTGTGGCTCTCTCGCTTAGTTTGGCTGTAAAGGACAAAACTATTAAAAGTGACTTTTTTGCTTTTCCCATGTAATTCTGGCTTTTTCCTGTTTCACATGCAATTCTGTGGGACTTTGGTGTTTTTCCACCTAAGTGTGCCGAATGAGCTCCTCACGCTGAGAAAACAAGCTTTTTCACACAAGCTGCCATTCTCTTCCAGAAGCACCTACCTGTCAGTTTCCACCTCAGGAAGCTTCACAGCGGTACTTGTACATTATACAGTGGTTTCGTGTTCCAACTGAAGTACACTTTTGACAAAGACACTTGACCACAGAATAATTCATTCTGGACTTGCAAAGCTTCACAGTGGCATACATTAAAGTGATGGATGAGTGGTTTGGTGTGGCTCTCTCTCTTAGTTTAGCTGTAATGGACAAAACTATGAAAAAAGAACTTTTCTGTGTTTCCCATGTAATTCTGGCTTTTTCTTGTTTCACATGCAATTCTGTGGGACTTTGGTGTTTTTCCACCTAAGTGTGCCGAATGAGCTTCTCAGGCTGAGAAAACAAGCTTTTTCACACAAGCTGCCATTCTCTTCCAGAAGCACCTATGTGCCAGTTTCCACCTCAGGAAGCCTCACAGCGGTGACTTGTACATTATAGAGTGGTTTGGTGTGGCTCTCTCACTTAGTTTGGCTGTAATGCACAAAACTATTAAAAGTGACTTTTCTGCGTTTCCCATGTAATTCTGGCTTTTTCTTGTTTCACATGCAATTCTGTGGGACTTTGGTGTTTTTCCACCTAAGTGTGCCGAATGAGCTTCTCAGGCTGAGAAAACAAGCTTTTTCACACAAGCTGCCATTCTCTTCCAGAAGCACCTATGTGCCAGTTTCCACCTCAGGAAGCCTCACAGCGGCGACTTGTACATTATAGAGTGGTTTGGTGTGGCTCTCTCACTTAGTTTGGCTGTAATGCACAAAAATATTAAAAGTGACTTTTCTGCGTTTCCCATGTAATTCTGGCTTTATTCTTGTTTCACATGCAATTCTGTGGGACTTTGGTGTTTTTCCACCTAAGTGTGCCAGAGCTTCTCAGGCTGAGAAAACAAGCTTTTTCACACAAGCTGCCATTCTCTTCCAGAAGCACCTATGTGCCAGTTTCCACCTCAGGAAGCTTCACAGCGGTGACTTGTACATTATAGAGTGGTTTTGGTGTGGCTCTGTCACTTAGTTTGGCTGTAAAGGACAAAACTATTAAAAGTGACTTTTCTGCGTTTCCCATGTAATTCTGGCTTTTTTCTTGTTTCACATGCAATTCTGTGGGACTTTGGTGTTTTTCCACCTAAGTGTGCCGAATGAGCTTCTCAGGCTGAGAAAACAAGCTTTTTCACACAAGCTGCCATTCTCTTCCAGAAGCACCTATCTGCCAGTTTCCACCTCAGGAAGCTTCACAGCGGTGACTTGTACATTATACAGTGGTTTTCTGTGTTCCAACTGAAGTTACACTTTTTGGACAAAAGAGGGCACACTTGACCACAGAATAATTCATTCTGGACTTGCAAAGCTTCACAGTGGCATAATTAAAGTGATGGATGAAGTGGTTTGGTGTGGCTCTCTCACTTAGTTTAGCTGTAATGGACAAAACTATGAAAAGTGACTTTTCTGCGTTTCCCATGTAATTCTGGCTTTTTCTTGTTTCACATGCAATTCTGTGGGACTTTGGTGTTTTTCCACCTAAGTGTGCCAGGCTGAGAAAACAAGCTTTTTCACACAAGCTGCCATTCTCTTCCAGAAGCACCTATGTGCCAGTTTCCACCTCAGGAAGCCTCACAGCGGCGACTTGTACATTATAGAGTGGTTTGGTGTGGCTCTCTCACTTTGTTTGGCTGTAATGGACAAAACTATTAAAAGTGACTTTTTTGCGTTTCCCATGTAATTCTGGCTTTTTCTTGTTTCACATGCAATTCTGTGGGACTTTGGTGTTTTTCCACCTAAGTGTGCCAGGCCTGAGGCAAAACAAGCTTTTTCACACAAGCTGCCATTCTCTTCCAGAAGCACCTATGTGCCAGTTTCCACCTCAGGAAGCCTCACAGCAGCGACTTGTACATTATAGAGTGGTTTGGTGTGGCTCTGTCACTTAGTTTGGCTGTAATGCACAAAACTATTAAAAGTGACTTTTCTGCGTTTCCCATGTAATTCTGGCTTTTTCTTGTTTCACATGCAATTCTGTGGGACTTTGGTGTCTTTCCACCTAAGTGTGCCGAATGAGCTTCTCAGGCTGAGAAAACAAGCTTTTTCACACAAGCTGCCATTCTCTTCCAGAAGCACCTATGTGCCAGTTTCCACCTCAGGAAGCCTCACAGCGGCGACTTGTACATTATAGAGTGGTTTGGTGTGGCTCTGTCACTTAGTTTGGCTGTAATGCACAAAACTATTAAAAGTGACTTTTCTGCGTTTCCCATGTAATTCTGGCTTTTTCTTGTTTCACATGCAATTCTGTGGGACTTTGGTGTTTTTCCACCTAAGTGTGCCGAATGAGCTTCTCAGGCTGAGAAAACAAGCTTTTTCACACAAGCTGCCATTCTCTTCCAGAAGCACCTATGTGCCAGTTTCCACCTCAGGAAGCCTCACAGCGGCGACTTGTACATTATAGAGTGGTTTGGTGTGGCTCTGTCACTTAGTTTGGCTGTAATGCACAAAACTATTAAAAGTGACTTTTCTGCGTTTCCCATGTAATTCTGGCTTTTTCTTGTTTCACATGCAATTCTGTGGGACTTTGGTGTTTTTCCACCTAAGTGTGCCGAATGAGCTTCTCAGGCTGAGAAAACAAGCTTTTTCACACAAGCTGCCATTCTCTTCCAGAAGCACCTATGTGCCAGTTTCCACCTCAGGAAGCCTCACAGCGGCGACTTGTACATTATAGAGTGGTTTGGTGTGGCTCTGTCACTTAGTTTGGCTGTAATGCACAAAACTATTAAAAGTGACTTTTCTGCGTTTCCCATGTAATTCTGGCTTTTTCTTGTTTCACATGCAATTCTGTGGGACTTTGGTGTTTTTCCACCTAAGTGTGCCGAATGAGCTTCTCAGGCTGAGAAAACAAGCTTTTTCACACAAGCTGCCATTCTCTTCCAGAAGCACCTATGTGCCAGTTTCCACCTCAGGAAGCCTCACAGCGGCGACTTGTACATTATAGAGTGGTTTGGTGTGGCTCTGTCACTTAGTTTGGCTGTAATGCACAAAACTATTAAAAGTGACTTTTCTGCGTTTCCCATGTAATTCTGGCTTTTTCTTGTTTCACATGCAATTCTGTGGGACTTTGGTGTTTTTCCACCTAAGTGTGCCGAATGAGCTTCTCAGGCTGAGAAAACAAGCTTTTTCACACAAGCTGCCATTCTCTTCCAGAAGCACCTATGTGCCAGTTTCCACCTCAGGAAGCCTCACAGCGGCGACTTGTACATTATAGAGTGGATTTGTGTGGCTCTGTCACTTAGTTTGGCTGTAATGCACAAAACTATTAAAAGTGACTTTTCTGCGTTTCCCATGTAATTCTGGCTTTTTCTTGTTTCACATGCAATTCTGTGGGACTTTGGTGTTTTTCCACCTAAGTGTGCCGAATGAGCTTCTCAGGCTTAGAAAACAAGCTTTTTCACACAAGCTGCCATTCTCTTCCAGAAGCACCCATGTGCCAGTTTCCACCTCAGGAAACCTCACAGCGGCGACTTGTACATTATAGAGTGGTTTGGTGTGGCTCTGTCACTTAGTTTGGCTGTAATGCACAAAACTATTAAAAGTGACTTTTCTGCGTTTCCCATGTAATTCTGGCTTTTTCTTGTTTCACATGCAATTCTGTGGGACTTTGGTGTTTTTCCACCTAAGTGTGCCGAATGAGCTTCTCAGGCTGAGAAAACAAGCTTTTTCACACAAGCTGCCATTCTCTTCCAGAAGCACCTATATGCCAGTTTCCACCTCAGGAAGCCTCACAGCTACCTTCCTGAGGTGTACATTATAGAGTGGTTTGGTGTGGCTCTGTCACTTAGTTCTGCTGTAATGCAAAAAACTATTAAAAGTGACTTTTCTGCGTTTCCCATGTAATTCTGGCTTTTTCTTGTTTCACATGCAATTCTGTGGGACTTTGGTGTTTTTCCACCTAAGTGTGCCGAATGAGCTTCTCAGGCTTAGAAAACAAGCTTTTTCACACAAGCTGCCATTCTCTTCCAGAAGCACCTATGTGCCAGTTTCCACCTCAGGAAGCCTCACAGCGGCGACTTGTACATTATTAAGTGGTTTGGTGTGGCTCTCTCACTTAGTTTGGCTGTAATGCACAAAACTATTAAAAGTGACTTTTCTGCGTTTCCCATGTAATTCTGGCTTTTTCTTGTTTCACATGCAATTCTGTGGGACTTTGGTGTTTTTCCACCTAAGTGTGCCGAATGAGCTTCTCAGGCTGAGAAAACAAGCTTTTTCACACAAGCTGCCATTCTCTTCCAGAAGCACCTATGTGCCAGTTTCCACCTCAGGAAGCCTCACAGCGGCGACTTGTACATTATAGAGTGGTTTGGTGTGGCTCTGTCACTTAGTTTGGCTATATGCACAAAACTATTAAAAGTGACTTTTCTGCGTTTCCCATGTAATTCTGGCTTTTTCTTGTTTCACATGCAATTCTGTGGGACTTTGGTGTTTTTCCACCTAAGTGTGCCGAATGAGCTTCTCAGGCTGAGAAAACAAGCTTTTTCACACAAGCTGCCATTCTCTTCCAGAAGCACCTATGTGCCAGTTTCCACCTCAGGAAGCCTTACAGCGGCGACTTGTACATTATAGAGTGGATTTGTGTGGCTCTGTCACTTAGTTTGGCTGTAATGCACAAAACTATTAAAAGTGACTTTTCTGCGTTTCCCATGTAATTCTGGCTTTTTCTTGTTTCACATGCAATTCTGTGGGACTTTGGTGTTTTTCCACCTAAGTGTGCCGAATGAGCTTCTCAGGCTTAGAAAACAAGCTTTTTCACACAAGCTGCCATTCTCTTCCAGAAGCACCTATGTGCCAGTTTCCACCTCAGGAAGCCTCACAGCGGCGACTTGTACATTATAGAGTGGTTTTGTGTGGCTCTGTCACTTAGTTTGGCTGTAATGCACAAAACTATTAAAAGTGACTTTTCTGCGTTTCCCATGTAATTCTGGCTTTTCTTGTTTCACATGCAATTCGTGGGACTTTGGTGTTTTCCACCTAAGTGTGCCGAATGAGCTTCTCAGGCTGAGAAAACAAGCTTTTTCACACAAGCTGCCATTCTCTTCCAGAAGCACCTATCTGCCAGTTTCCATCTCAGGAAGCTTCACAGCGGTGACAGCTTCCTGAGGTGTACATTATAGGGTGGTTTGGTGTGGCTCTGTCACTTAGTTCTGCTGTAATGCAAAAAACTATTAAAAGTGACTTTTCTGCGTTTCCCATGTAATTCTGGCTTTTTCTTGTTTCACATGCAATTCTGTGGGACTTTGGTGTTTTTCCACCTAAGTGTGCCGAATGAGCTTCTCAGGCTGAGAAAACAAGCTTTTTCACACAAGCTGCCATTCTCTTCCAGAAGCACCTATGTGCCAGTTTCCACCTCAGGAAGCCTCACAGCGGCGACTTGTACATTATTGAGTGGTTTGGTGTGGCTCTCTCACTTAGTTTGGCTGTAATGCACAAAACTATTAAAAGTGACTTTTCTGCGTTTCCCATGTAATTCTGGCTTTTTCTTGTTTCACATGCATTTCTGTGGGACTTTGGTGTTTTTCCACCTAAGTGTGCCGAATGAGCTTCTCAGGCTGAGAAAACAAGCTTTTTCACACAAGCTGCCATTCTCTTCCAGAAGCACCTATGTGCCAGTTTCCACCTCAGGAAGCCTCACAGCGGCGACTTGTACATTATAGAGTGGTTTGGTGTGGCTCTGTCACTTAGTTTGGCTGTAATGCACAAAACTATTAAAAGTGACTTTTCTGCGTTTCCCATGTAATTCTGGCTTTTTCTTGTTTCACATGCAATTCTGTGGGACTTTGGTGTTTTTCCACCTAAGTGTGCCGAATGAGCTTCTCAGGCTGAGAAAACAAGCTTTTTCACACAAGCTGCCATTCTCTTCCAGAAGCACCTATGTGCCAGTTTCCACCTCAGGAAGCCTCACAGCGGCGACTTGTACATTATAGAGTGGTTTTGTGTGGCTCTGTCACTTAGTTTGGCTGTAATGCACAAAACTATTAAAAGTGACTTTTCTGCGTTTCCCATGTAATTCTGGCTTTTTCTTGTTTCACATGCAATTCTGTGGGACTTTGGTGTTTTTCCACCTAAGTGTGCCGAATGAGCTTCTCAGGCTGAGAAAACAAGCTTTTTCACACAAGCTGCCATTCTCTTCCAGAAGCACCTATCTGCCAGTTTCCATCTCAGGAAGCTTCACAGCGGTGACTTGTACATTATAGAGTGGTTTTGTGTGGCTCTGTCACTTAGTTTGGCTGTAATGCACAAAACTATTAAAAGTGACTTTTCTGCGTTTCCCATGTAATTCTGGCTTTTTCTTGTTTCACATGCAATTCTGTGGGACTTTGGTGTCTTTCCACCTAAGTGTGCCGAATGAGCTTCTCAGGCTGAGAAAACAAGCTTTTTCACACAAGCTGTCATTCTCTTCCAGAAGCACCTATGTGCCAGTTTCCACCTCAGGAAGCCTCACAGCTTCCTGAGGTGTACATTATAGAGTGGTTTGGTGTGGCTCTGTCACTTACTTTGGCTGTAATGCACAAAACTATTAAAAGTGACTTTTCTGCGCTTCCCATGTAATTCTGGCTTTTTCTTGTTTCACATGCAATTCTGTGGGACTTTGGTGTTTTTCCACCTAAGTGTGCCGAATGAGCTTCTCAGGCTGAGAAAACAAGCTTTTTCACACAAGCTGCCATTCTCTTCCAGAAGCACCTATGTGCCAGTTTCCACCTCAGGAAGCCTCACAGCGGCGACTTGTACATTATAGAGTGGTTTGGTGTGGCTCTGTCACTTAGTTTGGCTGTAATGCACAAAACTATTAAAAGTGACTTTTCTGCGTTTCCCATGTAATTCTGGCTTTTTCTTGTTTCACATGCAATTCTGTGGGACTTTGGTGTTTTTCCACCTAAGTGTGCCGAATGAGCTTCTCAGGCTGAGAAAACAAGCTTTTTCACACAAGCTGCCATTCTCTTCCAGAAGCACCTATGTGCCAGTTTCCACCTCAGGAAGCCTCACAGCGGCGACTTGTACATTATAGAGTGGTTTTGTGTGGCTCTGTCACTTAGTTTGGCTGTAATGCACAAAACTATTAAAAGTGACTTTTCTGTGTTTCCCATGTAATTCTGGCTTTTTCTTGTTTCACATGCAATTCTGTGGGACTTTGGTGTTTTTCCACCTAAGTGTGCCGAATGAGCTTCTCAGGCTGAGAAAACAAGCTTTTTCACACAAGCTGCCATTCTCTTCCAGAAGCACCTATCTGCCAGTTTCCATCTCAGGAAGCTTCACAGCGGTGACTTATATTTTTTTTTAAAAAATTTTTTCTTTTTAAAAGAATAGGTGGGACTTGACAAAGCATTCCTGAGGTGTACATTTCATAGGGATGGTTTGGTGTGGCTCTGTCACTTAGTTCTGCTGTAATGCACAAAACTATTAAAAGTGACTTTTCTGCGTTTCCCATGTAATTCTGGCTTTTTCTTGTTTCACATGCAATTCTGTGGGACTTTGGTGTTTTTCCACCTAAGTGTGCCGAATGAGCTTCTCAGGCTTAGAAAACAAGCTTTTTCACACAAGCTGCCATTCTCTTCCAGAAGCACCTATGTGCCAGTTTCCACCTCAGGAAGCCTCACAGCGGCGACTTGTACATTATAGAGTGGTTTGGTGTGGCTCTGTCACTTAGTTTGGCTGTAATGCACAAAACTATTAAAAGTGACTTTTCTGCGTTTCCCATGTAATTCTGGCTTTTTCTTGTTTCACATGCAATTCTGTGGGACTTTGGTGTTTTTCCACCTAAGTGTGCCGAATGAGCTTCTCAGGCTGAGAAAACAAGCTTTTTCACACAAGCTGCCATTCTCTTCCAGAAGCACCTATGTGCCAGTTTCCACCTCAGGAAGCCTCACAGCGGCGACTTGTACATTATAGAGTGGTTTGGTGTGGCTCTGTCACTTAGTTTGGCTGTAATGCACAAAACTATTAAAAGTGACTTTTCTGCGTTTCCCATGTAATTCTGGCTTTTTCTTGTTTCACATGCAATTCTGTGGGACTTTGGTGTTTTTCCACCTAAGTGTGCCGAATGAGCTTCTCAGGCTGAGAAAACAAGCTTTTTCACACAAGCTGCCATTCTCTTCCAGAAGCACCTATGTGCCAGTTTCCACCTCAGGAAGCCTTACAGCGGCGACTTGTACATTATAGAGTGGATTTGGTGTGGCTCTGTCACTTAGTTTGGCTGTAATGCACAAAACTATTAAAAGTGACTTTTCTGCGTTTCCCATGTAATTCTGGCTTTTTCTTGTTTCACATGCAATTCTGTGGGACTTTGGTGTTTTTCCACCTAAGTGTGCCGAATGAGCTTCTCAGGCTGAGAAAACAAGCTTTTTCACACAAGCTGCCATTCTCTTCCAGAAGCACCTATCTGCCAGTTTCCATCTCAGGAAGCTTCACAGCGGTGACTTGTACATTATAGAGTAGTTTTCTGTGTTCCAACTGAAATTACACTTTTTCGACAGAAGAGGGCACACTTGACCACAGAATAATTCATTCTGGACTTGCAAAGCTTCACAGTGGCATAATGAAATTGATGCATGAAGTGGTTTGGTGTGGCTCTGTCACTTAGTTTAGCTGTAATGCACAAAACTATTAAAAGTGACTTTTCTGCGTTTCCCATGTAATTCTGGCTTTTTCTTGTTTCACATGCAATTCTGTGGGACTTTTGTGTTTTTCCACCTAAGTGTGCCAATAGCTCTAGGCTGAGAAAACAAGCTTTTTCACACAAGCTGCCATTCTCTTCCAGAAGCACCTATGTGCCAGTTTCCACCTCAGGAAGCCTCACAGCGGCGACTTGTACATTATAGAGTGGTTTGGTGTGGCTCTGTCACTTAGTTTGGCTGTAATGCACAAAACTATTAAAAGTGACTTTTCTGCGTTTCCCATGTAATTCTGGCTTTTTCTTGTTTCACATGCAATTCTGTGGGACTTTGGTGTTTTTCCACCTAAGTGTGCCGAATGAGCTTCTCAGGCTGAGAAAACAAGCTTTTTCACACAAGCTGCCATTCTCTTCCAGAAGCACCTATGTGCCAGTTTCCACCTCAGGAAGCCTCACAGCGGCGACTTGTACATTATAGAGTGGTTTGGTGTGGCTCTGTCACTTAGTTTGGCTGTAATGCACAAAACTATTAAAAGTGACTTTTCTGCGTTTCCCATGTAATTCTGGCTTTTTCTTGTTTCACATGCAATTCTGTGGGACTTTGGTGTTTTTCCACCTAAGTGTGCCGAATGAGCTTCTCAGGCTGAGAAAACAAGCTTTTTCACACAAGCTGCCATTCTCTTCCAGAAGCACCTATGTGCCAGTTTCCACCTCAGGAAGCCTCACAGCGGCGACTTGTACATTATAGAGTGGTTTGGTGTGGCTCTGTCACTTAGTTTGGCTGTAATGCACAAAACTATTAAAAGTGACTTTTCTGCGTTTCCCATGTAATTCTGGCTTTTTCTTGTTTCACATGCAATTCTGTGGGACTTTGGTGTTTTTCCACCTAAGTGTGCCAAATGAGCTTCTCAGGCTGAGAAAACAAGCTTTTTCACACAAGCTGCCATTCTCTTCCAGAAGCACCTATGTGCCAGTTTCCACCTCAGGAAGCCTTACAGCGGCGACTTGTACATTATAGAGTGGATTTGTGTGGCTCTGTCACTTAGTTTGGCTGTAATGCACAAAACTATTAAAAGTGACTTTTCTGCGTTTCCCATGTAATTCTGGCTTTTTCTTGTTTCACATGCAATTCTGTGGGACTTTGGTGTTTTTCCACCTAAGTGTGCCGAATGAGCTTCTCAGGCTGAGAAAACAAGCTTTTTCACACAAGCTGCCATTCTCTTCCAGAAGCACCTATGTGCCAGTTTCCACCTCAGGAAGCTTCACAGCGGTGACTTGTACATTATAGAGTAGTTTTCTGTGTTCCAACTGAAATTACACTTTTTCGACAGAAGAGGGCACACTTGACCACAGAATAATTCATTCTGGACTTGCAAAGCTTCACAGTGGCATAATGAAATTGATGCATGAAGTGGTTTGGTGTGGCTCTCTCACATAGTTCAGCTGTAATGGACAAAACTATTAAAAGTGACTTTTCTGCGTTTCCCATGTAATTCTGGCTTTTTCTTGTTTCACATGCAATTCTGTGGGACTTTTGTGTTTTTCCACCTAAGTGTGCCCAGGCTGAGAAAACAAGCTTTTTCACACAAGCTGCCATTCTCTTCCAGAAGCACCTATGTGCCAGTTTCCACCTCAGGAAGCCTTACAGCGGCGACTTGTACATTATAGAGTGGATTTGTGTGGCTCTGTCACTTAGTTTGGCTGTAATGCACAAAACTATTAAAAGTGACTTTTCTGCGTTTCCCATGTAATTCTGGCTTTTTCTTGTTTCACATGCAATTCTGTGGGACTTTGGTGTTTTTCCACCTAAGTGTGCCGAATGAGCTTCTCAGGCTGAGAAAACAAGCTTTTTCACACAAGCTGCCATTCTCTTCCAGAAGCACCTATCTGCCAGTTTCCATCTCAGGAAGCTTCACAGCGGTGACTTGTACATTATAGAGTAGTTTTCTGTGTTCCAACTGAAATTACACTTTTTCGACAGAAGAGGGCACACTTGACCACAGAATAATTCATTCTGGACTTGCAAAGCTTCACAGTGGCATAATGAAATTGATGCATGAAGTGGTTTGGTGTGGCTCTCTCACATAGTTCAGCTGTAATGGACAAAACTATTAAAAGTGACTTTTCTGCGTTTCCCATGTAATTCTGGCTTTTTCTTGTTTCACATGCAATTCTGTGGGACTTTTGTGTTTTTCCACCTAAGTGTGCCTTCAGGCTGAGAAAACAAGCTTTTTCACACAAGCTGCCATTCTCTTCCAGAAGCACCTATGTGCCAGTTTCCACCTCAGGAAGCCTCACAGCAGCGACTTGTACATTATAGAGTGGTTTGGTGTGGCTCTGTCACTTAGTTTGGCTGTAATGCACAAAACTATTAAAAGTGACTTTTCTGCGTTTCCCATGTAATTCTGGCTTTTTCTTGTTTCACATGCAATTCTGTGGGACTTTGGTGTCTTTCCACCTAAGTGTGCCGAATGAGCTTCTCAGGCTGAGAAAACAAGCTTTTTCACACAAGCTGCCATTCTCTTCCAGAAGCACCTATGTGCCAGTTTCCACCTCAGGAAGCCTCACAGCGGCGACTTGTACATTATAGAGTGGTTTGGTGTGGCTCTGTCACTTAGTTTGGCTGTAATGCACAAAACTATTAAAAGTGACTTTTCTGCGTTTCCCATGTAATTCTGGCTTTTTCTTGTTTCACATGCAATTCTGTGGGACTTTGGTGTTTTTCCACCTAAGTGTGCCGAATGAGCTTCTCAGGCTGAGAAAACAAGCTTTTTCACACAAGCTGCCATTCTCTTCCAGAAGCACCTATGTGCCAGTTTCCACCTCAGGAAGCCTCACAGCGGCGACTTGTACATTATAGAGTGGATTTGTGTGGCTCTGTCACTTAGTTTGGCTGTAATGCACAAAACTATTAAAAGTGACTTTTCTGCGTTTCCCATGTAATTCTGTCTTTTTCTTGTTTCACATGCAATTCTGTGGGACTTTGGTGTTTTTCCACCTAAGTGTGCCAAATGAGCTTCTCAGGCTTAGAAAACAAGCTTTTTCACACAAGCTGCCATTCTCTTCCAGAAGCACCTATGTGCCAGTTTCCACCTCAGGAAGCCTCACAGCGGCGACTTGTACATTATAGAGTAGGTTTGGTGTGGCTCTGTCACTTAGTTTGGCTGTAATGCACAAAACTATTAAAAGTGACTTTTCTGCGTTTCCCATGTAATTCTGGCTTTTTCTTGTTTCACATGCAATTCTGTGGGACTTTGGTGTTTTTCCACCTAAGTGTGCCAAGGCTTCTCAGAGAAAACAAGCTTTTTCACACAAGCTGCCATTCTCTTCCAGAAGCACCTATGTGCCAGTTTCCACCTCAGGAAGCCTTACAGCGGCGACTTGTACATTATAGAGTGGATTTGTGTGGCTCTGTCACTTAGTTTGGCTGTAATGCACAAAACTATTAAAAGTGACTTTTCTGCGTTTCCCATGTAATTCTGGCTTTTTCTTGTTTCACATGCAATTCTGTGGGACTTTGGTGTTTTTCCACCTAAGTGTGCCGAATGAGCTTCTCAGGCTGAGAAAACAAGCTTTTTCACACAAGCTGCCATTCTCTTCCAGAAGCACCTATGTGCCAGTTTCCACCTCAGGAAGCCTCACAGCGGTGACTTGTACATTATAGAGTAGTTTTCTGTGTTCCAACTGAAATTACACTTTTTCGACAGAAGAGGGCACACTTGACCACAGAATAATTCATTCTGACTTGCAAAGCTTTACAGTGGCATAATGAAATTGATGCATGAAGTGGTTTGGTGTGGCTCTCTCACATAGTTCAGCTGTAATGGACAAAACTATTAAAAGTGACTTTTCTGCGTTTCCCATGTAATTCTGGCTTTTTCTTGTTTCACATGCAATTCTGTGGGACTTTTGTGTTTTTCCACCTAAGTGTGCCAAATCTAGGCTGAGAAAACAAGCTTTTTCACACAAGCTGCCATTCTCTTCCAGAAGCACCTATGTGCCAGTTTCCACCTCAGGAAGCCTTACAGCGGCGACTTGTACATTATAGAGTGGATTTGTGTGGCTCTGTCACTTAGTTTGGCTGTAATGCACAAAACTATTAAAAGTGACTTTTCTGCGTTTCCCATGTAATTCTGGCTTTTTCTTGTTTCACATGCAATTCTGTGGGACTTTGGTGTTTTTCCACCTAAGTGTGCCGAATGAGCTTCTCAGGCTGAGAAAACAAGCTTTTTCACACAAGCTGCCATTCTCTTCCAGAAGCACCTATCTGCCAGTTTCCATCTCAGGAAGCTTCACAGCGGTGACTTGTACATTATAGAGTAGTTTTCTGTGTTCCAACTGAAATTACACTTTTCGACAGAAGAGGGCACACTTGACCACAGAATAATTCATTCTGGACTTGCAAAGCTTCACAGTGGCATAATGAAATTGATGCATGAAGTGGTTTGGTGTGGCTCTCTCACATAGTTCAGCTGTAATGGACAAAACTATTAAAAGTGACTTTTCTGCGTTTCCCATGTAATTCTGGCTTTTTCTTGTTTCACATGCAATTCTGTGGGACTTTTGTGTTTTTCCACCTAAGTGTGCCAGGCTGAGAAAACAAGCTTTTTCACACAAGCTGCCATTCTCTTCCAGAAGCACCTATGTGCCAGTTTCCACCTCAGGAAGCCTCACAGCAGCGACTTGTACATTATAGAGTGGTTTGGTGTGGCTCTGTCACTTAGTTTGGCTGTAATGCACAAAACTATTAAAAGTGACTTTTCTGCGTTTCCCATGTAATTCTGGCTTTTTCTTGTTTCACATGCAATTCTGTGGGACTTTGGTGTTTTTCCACCTAAGTGTGCCGAATGAGCTTCTCAGGCTGAGAAAACAAGCTTTTTCACACAAGCTGCCATTCTCTTCCAGAAGCACCTATGTGCCAGTTTCCACCTCAGGAAGCCTCACAGCGGCGACTTGTACATTATAGAGTGGTTTGGTGTGGCTCTGTCACTTAGTTTGGCTGTAATGCACAAAACTATTAAAAGTGACTTTTCTGCGTTTCCCATGTAATTCTGGCTTTTTCTTGTTTCACATGCAATTCTGTGGGACTTTGGTGTTTTTCCACCTAAGTGTGCCGAATGAGCTTCTCAGGCTGAGAAAACAAGCTTTTTCACACAAGCTGCCATTCTCTTCCAGAAGCACCTATGTGCCAGTTTCCACCTCAGGAAGCCTCACAGCGGCGACTTGTACATTATAGAGTGGATTTGGTGTGGCTCTGTCACTTAGTTTGGCTGTAATGCACAAAACTATTAAAAGTGACTTTTCTGCGTTTCCCATGTAATTCTGTCTTTTTCTTGTTTCACATGCAATTCTGTGGGACTTTGGTGTTTTTCCACCTAAGTGTGCCAAATGAGCTTCTCAGGCTTAGAAAACAAGCTTTTTCACACAAGCTGCCATTCTCTTCCAGAAGCACCTATGTGCCAGTTTCCACCTCAGGAAGCCTTACAGCGGCGACTTGTACATTATAGAGTGGATTTGTGTGGCTCTGTCACTTAGTTTGGCTGTAATGCACAAAACTATTAAAAGTGACTTTTCTGCGTTTCCCATGTAATTCTGGCTTTTTCTTGTTTCACATGCAATTCTGTGGGACTTTGGTGTTTTTCCACCTAAGTGTGCCGAATGAGCTTCTCAGGCTGAGAAAACAAGCTTTTTCACACAAGCTGCCATTCTCTTCCAGAAGCACCTATCTGCCAGTTTCCATCTCAGGAAGCTTCACAGCGGTGACTTGTACATTATAGAGTAGTTTTCTGTGTTCCAACTGAAATTACACTTTTTCGACAGAAGAGGGCACACTTGACCACAGAATAATTCATTCTGGACTTGCAAAGCTTCACAGTGGCATAATGAAATTGATGCATGAAGTGGTTTGGTGTGGCTCTCTCACATAGTTCAGCTGTAATGGACAAAACTATTAAAAGTGACTTTTCTGCGTTTCCCATGTAATTCTGGCTTTTTCTTGTTTCACATGCAATTCTGTGGGACTTTTGTGTTTTTCCACCTAAGTGTGCCAGGCTGAGAAAACAAGCTTTTTCACACAAGCTGCCATTCTCTTCCAGAAGCACCTATGTGCCAGTTTCCACCTCAGGAAGCCTCACAGCGGCGACTTGTACATTATAGAGTGGATTTGGTGTGGCTCTGTCACTTAGTTTGGCTGTAATGCACAAAACTATTAAAAGTGACTTTTCTGCGTTTCCCATGTAATTCTGGCTTTTTCTTGTTTCACATGCAATTCTGTGGGACTTTGGTGTTTTTCCACCTAAGTGTGCCGAATGAGCTTCTCAGGCTGAGAAAACAAGCTTTTTCACACAAGCTGCCATTCTCTTCCAGAAGCACCTATGTGCCAGTTTCCACCTCAGGAAGCCTCACAGCGGCGACTTGTACATTATAGAGTGGTTTTGTGTGTAATGGCTCTGTCACTTAGTTTGGCTGTAATGCACAAAACTATTAAAAGTGACTTTTCTGCGTTTCCCATGTAATTCTGGCTTTTTCTTGTTTCACATGCAATTCTGTGGGACTTTGGTGTTTTTCCACCTAAGTGTGCCGAATGAGCTTCTCAGGCTGAGAAAACAAGCTTTTTCACACAAGCTGCCATTCTCTTCCAGAAGCACCTATGTGCCAGTTTCCACCTCAGGAAGCCTCACAGCGGCGACTTGTACATTATAGAGTGGTTTGGTGTGGCTCTGTCACTTAGTTTGGCTGTAATGCACAAAACTATTAAAAGTGACTTTTCTGCGTTTCCCATGTAATTCTGGCTTTTTCTTGTTTCACATGCAATTCTGTGGGACTTTGGTGTTTTTCCACCTAAGTGTGCCGAATGAGCTTCTCAGGCTGAGAAAACAAGCTTTTTCACACAAGCTGCCATTCTCTTCCAGAAGCACCTATGTGCCAGTTTCCACCTCAGGAAGCCTCACAGCGGCGACTTGTACATTATAGAGTGGTTTGGTGTGGCTCTGTCACTTAGTTTGGCTGTAATGCACAAAACTATTAAAAGTGACTTTTCTGCGTTTCCCATGTAATTCTGGCTTTTTCTTGTTTCACATGCAATTCTGTGGGACTTTGGTGTTTTTCCACCTAAGTGTGCCGAATGAGCTTCTCAGGCTGAGAAAACAAGCTTTTTCACACAAGCTGCCATTCTCTTCCAGAAGCAGCTATGTGCCAGTTTCCACCTCAGGAAGCCTCACAGCGGCGACTTGTACATTATAGAGTGGATTTGTGTGGCTCTGTCACTTAGTTTGGCTGTAATGCACAAAACTATTAAAAGTGACTTTTCTGCGTTTCCCATGTAATTCTGGCTTTTTCTTGTTTCACATGCAATTCTGTGGGACTTTGGTGTTTTTCCACCTAAGTGTGCCGAATGAGCTTCTCAGGCTGAGAAAACAAGCTTTTTCACACAAGCTGCCATTCTCTTCCAGAAGCACCTATGTGCCAGTTTCCACCTCAGGAAGCCTCACAGCGGCGACTTGTACATTATAGAGTGTTTTAAAACATTCACAAAGCACACTACCACAGAATAATTTTAAACTTCAGGGCATAAAACAAGTGGTTTGGTGTGGCTCTGTCACTTAGTTTGGCTGTAATGCACAAAACTATTAAAAGTGACTTTTCTGCGTTTCCCATGTAATTCTGGCTTTTTCTTGTTTCACATGCAATTCTGTGGGACTTTGGTGTTTTTCCACCTAAGTGTGCCGAATGAGCTTCTCAGGCTGAGAAAACAAGCTTTTTCACACAAGCTGCCATTCTCTTCCAGAAGCACCTATGTGCCAGTTTCCACCTCAGGAAGCCTTACAGCGGCGACTTGTACATTATAGAGTGGATTTGTGTGGCTCTGTCACTTAGTTTGGCTGTAATGCACAAAACTATTAAAAGTGACTTTTCTGCGTTTCCCATGTAATTCTGGCTTTTTCTTGTTTCACATGCAATTCTGTGGGACTTTGGTGTTTTTCCACCTAAGTGTGCCGAATGAGCTTCTCAGGCTGAGAAAACAAGCTTTTTCACACAAGCTGCCATTCTCTTCCAGAAGCACCTATCTGCCAGTTTCCATCTCAGGAAGCTTCACAGCGGTGACTTGTACATTATAGAGTAGTTTTCTGTGTTCCAACTGAAATTACACTTTTTCGACAGAAGAGGGCACACTTGACCACAGAATAATTCATTCTGGACTTGCAAAGCTTCACAGTGGCATAATGAAATTGATGCATGAAGTGGTTTGGTGTGGCTCTCTCACATAGTTCAGCTGTAATGGACAAAACTATTAAAAGTGACTTTTCTGCGTTTCCCATGTAATTCTGGCTTTTTCTTGTTTCACATGCAATTCTGTGGGACTTTTGTGTTTTTCCACCTAAGTGTGCCAGGCTGAGAAAACAAGCTTTTTCACACAAGCTGCCATTCTCTTCCAGAAGCACCTATGTGCCAGTTTCCACCTCAGGAAGCCTCACAGCGGCGACTTGTACATTATAGAGTGGTTTGGTGTGGCTCTGTCACTTAGTTTGGCTGTAATGCACAAAACTATTAAAAGTGACTTTTCTGCGTTTCCCATGTAATTCTGGCTTTTTCTTGTTTCACATGCAATTCTGTGGGACTTTGGTGTTTTTCCACCTAAGTGTGCCGAATGAGCTTCTCAGGCTGAGAAAACAAGCTTTTTCACACAAGCTGCCATTCTCTTCCAGAAGCACCTATGTGCCAGTTTCCACCTCAGGAAGCCTCACAGCGGCGACTTGTACATTATAGAGTGGTTTGGTGTGGCTCTGTCACTTAGTTTGGCTGTAATGCACAAAACTATTAAAAGTGACTTTTCTGCGTTTCCCATGTAATTCTGGCTTTTTCTTGTTTCACATGCAATTCTGTGGGACTTTGGTGTTTTTCCACCTAAGTGTGCCGAATGAGCTTCTCAGGCTGAGAAAACAAGCTTTTTCACACAAGCTGCCATTCTCTTCCAGAAGCACCTATGTGCCAGTTTCCACCTCAGGAAGCCTCACAGCGGCGACTTGTACATTATAGAGTGGTTTGGTGTGGCTCTGTCACTTAGTTTGGCTGTAATGCACAAAACTATTAAAAGTGACTTTTCTGCGTTTCCCATGTAATTCTGGCTTTTTCTTGTTTCACATGCAATTCTGTGGGACTTTGGTGTTTTTCCACCTAAGTGTGCCGAATGAGCTTCTCAGGCTTAGAAAACAAGCTTTTTCACACAAGCTGCCATTCTCTTCCAGAAGCACCTATGTGCCAGTTTCCACCTCAGGAAGCCTCACAGCGGCGACTTGTACATTATAGAGTGGTTTGGTGTGGCTCTGTCACTTAGTTTGGCTGTAATGCACAAAACTATTAAAAGTGACTTTTCTGCGTTTCCCATGTAATTCTGGCTTTTTCTTGTTTCACATGCAATTCTGTGGGACTTTGGTGTTTTTCCACCTAAGTGTGCCGAATGAGCTTCTCAGGCTGAGAAAACAAGCTTTTTCACACAAGCTGCCATTCTCTTCCAGAAGCACCTATGTGCCAGTTTCCACCTCAGGAAGCCTCACAGCGGCGACTTGTACATTATAGAGTGGATTTGTGTGGCTCTGTCACTTAGTTTGGCTGTAATGCACAAAACTATTAAAAGTGACTTTTCTGCGTTTCCCATGTAATTCTGGCTTTTTCTTGTTTCACATGCAATTCTGTGGGACTTTGGTGTTTTTCCACCTAAGTGTGCCAAATGAGCTTCTCAGGCTTAGAAAACAAGCTTTTTCACACAAGCTGCCATTCTCTTCCAGAAGCACCTATGTGCCAGTTTCCACCTCAGGAAGCCTCACAGTGGCGACTTGTACATTATAGAGTGGTTTGGTGTGGCTCTGTCACTTAGTTTGGCTGTAATGCACAAAACTATTAAAAGTGACTTTTCTGCGTTTCCCATGTAATTCTGGCTTTTTCTTGTTTCACATGCAATTCTGTGGGACTTTGGTGTTTTTCCACCTAAGTGTGCCAGGCTGAGAAAACAAGCTTTTTCACACAAGCTGCCATTCTCTTCCAGAAGCACCTATGTGCCAGTTTCCACCTCAGGAAGCCTTACAGCGGCGACTTGTACATTATAGAGTGGTTTGGTGTGGCTCTGTCACTTAGTTTGGCTGTAATGCACAAAACTATTAAAAGTGACTTTTCTGCGTTTCCCATGTAATTCTGGCTTTTTCTTGTTTCACATGCAATTCTGTGGGACTTTGGTGTTTTTCCACCTAAGTGTGCCGAATGAGCTTCTCAGGCTGAGAAAACAAGCTTTTTCACACAAGCTGCCATTCTCTTCCAGAAGCACCTATCTGCCAGTTTCCATCTCAGGAAGCTTCACAGCGGTGACTTGTACATTATAGAGTAGTTTTCTGTTTCAACTCCAACGAAATTACACTTTTTCGACAGAAGAGGGCACACTTGACCACAGAATAATTCATTCTGGACTTGCAAAGCTTCACAGTGGCATAATGAAATTGATGCATGAAGTGGTTTGGTGTGGCTCTCTCACATAGTTCAGCTGTAATGGACAAAACTATTAAAAGTGACTTTTCTGCGTTTCCCATGTAATTCTGGCTTTTTCTTGTTTCACATGCAATTCTGTGGGACTTTTGTGTTTTTCCACCTAAGTGTGCCAGGCTGAGAAAACAAGCTTTTTCACACAAGCTGCCATTCTCTTCCAGAAGCACCTATGTGCCAGTTTCCACCTCAGGAAGCCTCACAGCAGCGACTTGTACATTATAGAGTGGTTTGGTGTGGCTCTGTCACTTAGTTTGGCTGTAATGCACAAAACTATTAAAAGTGACTTTTCTGCGTTTCCCATGTAATTCTGGCTTTTTCTTGTTTCACATGCAATTCTGTGGGACTTTGGTGTTTTTCCACCTAAGTGTGCCGAATGAGCTTCTCAGGCTGAGAAAACAAGCTTTTTCACACAAGCTGCCATTCTCTTCCAGAAGCACCTATGTGCCAGTTTCCACCTCAGGAAGCCTCACAGCGGCGACTTGTACATTATAGAGTGGTTTGGTGTGGCTCTGTCACTTAGTTTGGCTGTAATGCACAAAACTATTAAAAGTGACTTTTCTGCGTTTCCCATGTAATTCTGGCTTTTTCTTGTTTCATATGCAATTCTGTGGGACTTTGGTGTTTTTCCACCTAAGTGTGCCGAATGAGCTTCTCAGGCTGAGAAAACAAGCTTTTTCACACAAGCTGCCATTCTCTTCCAGAAGCACCTATGTGCCAGTTTCCACCTCAGGAAGCCTCACAGCGGCGACTTGTACATTATAGAGTGGTTTGGTGTGGCTCTGTCACTTAGTTTGGCTGTAATGCACAAAACTATTAAAAGTGACTTTTCTGCGTTTCCCATGTAATTCTGGCTTTTTCTTGTTTCACATGCAATTCTGTGGGACTTTGGTGTTTTTCCACCTAAGTGTGCCGAATGAGCTTCTCAGGCTGAGAAAACAAGCTTTTTCACACAAGCTGCCATTCTCTTCCAGAAGCACCTATGTGCCAGTTTCCACCTCAGGAAGCCTCACAGCGGCCTGACTTGTACATTATAGAGTGGTTTGGTGTGGCTCTGTCACTTAGTTTGGCTGTAATGCACAAAACTATTAAAAGTGACTTTTCTGCGTTTCCCATGTAATTCTGGCTTTTTCTTGTTTCACATGCAATTCTGTGGGACTTTGGTGTTTTTCCACCTAAGTGTGCCGAATGAGCTTCTCAGGCTGAGAAAACAAGCTTTTTCACACAAGCTGCCATTCTCTTCCAGAAGCACCTATGTGCCAGTTTCCACCTCAGGAAGCCTCACAGCGGCGACTTGTACATTATAGAGTGGTTTTGTGTGGCTCTGTCACTTAGTTTGGCTGTAATGCACAAAACTATTAAAAGTGACTTTTCTGCGTTTCCCATGTAATTCTGGCTTTTTCTTGTTTCACATGCAATTCTGTGGGACTTTGGTGTTTTTCCACCTAAGTGTGCCGAATGAGCTTCTCAGGCTGAGAAAACAAGCTTTTTCACACAAGCTGCCATTCTCTTCCAGAAGCACCTATGTGCCAGTTTCCACCTCAGGAAGCCTCACAGCGGCGACTTGTACATTATAGAGTGGATTTGTGTGGCTCTGTCACTTAGTTTGGCTGTAATGCACAAAACTATTAAAAGTGACTTTTCTGCGTTTCCCATGTAATTCTGGCTTTTTCTTGTTTCACATGCAATTCTGTGGGACTTTGGTGTTTTTCCACCTAAGTGTGCCGAATGAGCTTCTCAGGCTGAGAAAACAAGCTTTTTCACACAAGCTGCCATTCTCTTCCAGAAGCACCTATGTGCCAGTTTCCACCTCAGGAAGCCTCACAGCGGCGACTTGTACATTATAGAGTGGATTTGTGTGGCTCTGTCACTTAGTTTGGCTGTAATGCACAAAACTATTAAAAGTGACTTTTCTGCGTTTCCCATGTAATTCTGGCTTTTTCTTGTTTCACATGCAATTCTGTGGGACTTTGGTGTTTTTCCACCTAAGTGTGCCGAATGAGCTTCTCAGGCTGAGAAAACAAGCTTTTTCACACAAGCTGCCATTCTCTTCCAGAAGCACCTATGTGCCAGTTTCCACCTCAGGAAGCCTCACAGCGGCGACTTTGTAAAATATAGAGTGGTTTGGTGTGGCTCTGTCACTTAGTTTTGCTGTAATGCACAAAACTATTAAAAGTGACTTTTCTGCGTTTCCCATGTAATTCTGGCTTTTTCTTGTTTCACATGCAATTCTGTGGGACTTTGGTGTTTTTTCCACCTAAGTGTGCCGAATGAGCTTCTCAGGCTGAGAAAACAAGCTTTTTCACACAAGCTGCCATTCTCTTCCAGAAGCACCTATGTGCCAGTTTCCACCTCAGGAAGCCTCACAGCGGCGACTTGTACATTATTAAGTGGTTTGGTGTGGCTCTCTCACTTAGTTTGGCTGTAATGCACAAAACTATTAAAAGTGACTTTTCTGCGTTTCCCATGTAATTCTGGCTTTTTCTTGTTTCACATGCAATTCTGTGGGACTTTGGTGTTTTTCCACCTAAGTGTGCCGAATGAGCTTCTCAGGCTGAGAAAACAAGCTTTTTCACACAAGCTGCCATTCTCTTCCAGAAGCACCTATGTGCCAGTTTCCACCTCAGGAAGCCTCACAGCGGCGACTTGTACATTATAGAGTGGTTTGGTGTGGCTCTGTCACTTAGTTTGGCTGTATGCACAAAACTATTAAAAGTGACTTTTCTGCGTTTCCCATGTAATTCTGGCTTTTTCTTGTTTCACATGCAATTCTGTGGGACTTTGGTGTTTTTCCACCTAAGTGTGCCGAATGAGCTTCTCAGGCTGAGAAAACAAGCTTTTTCACACAAGCTGCCATTCTCTTCCAGAAGCACCTATGTGCCAGTTTCCACCTCAGGAAGCCTTACAGCGGCGACTTGTACATTATAGAGTGGTTTTGTGTGGCTCTGTCACTTAGTTTGGCTGTAATGCACAAAACTATTAAAAGTGACTTTTCTGCGTTTCCCATGTAATTCTGGCTTTTTCTTGTTTCACATGCAATTCTGTGGGACTTTGGTGTTTTTCCACCTAAGTGTGCCGAATGAGCTTCTCAGGCTGAGAAAACAAGCTTTTTCACACAAGCTGCCATTCTCTTCCAGAAGCACCTATCTGCCAGTTTCCATCTCAGGAAGCTTCACAGCGGTGACTTGTACATTATAGAGTAGTTTTCTGTGTTCCAACTGAAATTACACTTTTTCGACAGAAGAGGGCACACTAAAGAATGAATTCCACAAATAATTCATTCTGGACTTGCAAAGCTTCACAGTGGCATAATGAAATTGATGCATGAAGTGGTTTGGTGTGGCTCTCTCACATAGTTCAGCTGTAATGGACAAAACTATTAAAAGTGACTTTTCTGCGTTTCCCATGTAATTCTGGCTTTTTCTTGTTTCACATGCAATTCTGTGGGACTTTTGTGTTTTTCCACCTAAGTGTGCCAGGCTGAGAAAACAAGCTTTTTCACACAAGCTGCCATTCTCTTCCAGAAGCACCTATGTGCCAGTTTCCACCTCAGGAAGCCTTACAGCGGCGACTTGTACATTATAGAGTGGATTTGTGTGGCTCTGTCACTTAGTTTGGCTGTAATGCACAAAACTATTAAAAGTGACTTTTCTGCGTTTCCCATGTAATTCTGGCTTTTTCTTGTTTCACATGCAATTCTGTGGGACTTTGGTGTTTTTCCACCTAAGTGTGCCGAATGAGCTTCTCAGGCTGAGAAAACAAGCTTTTTCACACAAGCTGCCATTCTCTTCCAGAAGCACCTATCTGCCAGTTTCCATCTCAGGAAGCTTCACAGCGGTGACTTGTACATTATAGAGTAGTTTTCTGTGTTCCAACTGAAATTACACTTTTTCGACAGAAGAGGGCACACTTGACCACAGAATAATTCATTCTGGACTTGCAAAGCTTCACAGTGGCATAATGAAATTGATGCATGAAGTGGTTTGGTGTGGCTCTCTCACATAGTTCAGCTGTAATGGACAAAACTATTAAAAGTGACTTTTCTGCGTTTCCCATGTAATTCTGGCTTTTTCTTGTTTCACATGCAATTCTGTGGGACTTTTGTGTTTTTCCACCTAAGTGTGCCCAGGCTGAGAAAACAAGCTTTTTCACACAAGCTGCCATTCTCTTCCAGAAGCACCTATGTGCCAGTTTCCACCTCAGGAAGCCTCACAGCAGCGACTTGTACATTATAGAGTGGTTTGGTGTGGCTCTGTCACTTAGTTTGGCTGTAATGCACAAAACTATTAAAAGTGACTTTTCTGCGTTTCCCATGTAATTCTGGCTTTTTCTTGTTTCACATGCAATTCTGTGGGACTTTGGTGTCTTTCCACCTAAGTGTGCCGAATGAGCTTCTCAGGCTGAGAAAACAAGCTTTTTCACACAAGCTGCCATTCTCTTCCAGAAGCACCTATGTGCCAGTTTCCACCTCAGGAAGCCTCACAGCGGCGACTTGTACATTATAGAGTGGTTTGGTGTGGCTCTGTCACTTAGTTTGGCTGTAATGCACAAAACTATTAAAAGTGACTTTTCTGCGTTTCCCATGTAATTCTGGCTTTTTCTTGTTTCACATGCAATTCTGTGGGACTTTGGTGTTTTTCCACCTAAGTGTGCCGAATGAGCTTCTCAGGCTGAGAAAACAAGCTTTTTCACACAAGCTGCCATTCTCTTCCAGAAGCACCTATGTGCCAGTTTCCACCTCAGGAAGCCTCACAGCGGCGACTTGTACATTATAGAGTGGATTTGTGTGGCTCTGTCACTTAGTTTGGCTGTAATGCACAAAACTATTAAAAGTGACTTTTCTGCGTTTCCCATGTAATTCTGGCTTTTTCTTGTTTCACATGCAATTCTGTGGGACTTTGGTGTTTTTCCACCTAAGTGTGCCAAATGAGCTTCTCAGGCTTAGAAAACAAGCTTTTTCACACAAGCTGCCATTCTCTTCCAGAAGCACCTATGTGCCAGTTTCCACCTCAGGAAGCCTCACAGCGGCGACTTGTACATTATAGAGTGGTTTGGTGTGGCTCTGTCACTTAGTTTGGCTGTAATGCACAAAACTATTAAAAGTGACTTTTCTGCGTTTCCCATGTAATTCTGGCTTTTTCTTGTTTCACATGCAATTCTGTGGGACTTTGGTGTTTTTCCACCTAAGTGTGCCAGGCTGAGAAAACAAGCTTTTTCACACAAGCTGCCATTCTCTTCCAGAAGCACCTATGTGCCAGTTTCCACCTCAGGAAGCCTTACAGCGGCGACTTGTACATTATAGAGTGGATTTGTGTGGCTCTGTCACTTAGTTTGGCTGTAATGCACAAAACTATTAAAAGTGACTTTTCTGCGTTTCCCATGTAATTCTGGCTTTTTCTTGTTTCACATGCAATTCTGTGGGACTTTGGTGTTTTTCCACCTAAGTGTGCCGAATGAGCTTCTCAGGCTGAGAAAACAAGCTTTTTCACACAAGCTGCCATTCTCTTCCAGAAGCACCTATCTGCCAGTTTCCATCTCAGGAAGCTTCACAGCGGTGACTTGTACATTATAGAGTAGTTTTCTGTGTTCCAACTGAAATTACACTTTTCGACAGAAGAGGGCACACTTGACCACAGAATAATTCATTCTGGACTTGCAAAGCTTCACAGTGGCATAATGAAATTGATGCATGAAGTGGTTTGGTGTGGCTCTCTCACATAGTTCAGCTGTAATGGACAAAACTATTAAAAGTGACTTTTCTGCGTTTCCCATGTAATTCTGGCTTTTTCTTGTTTCACATGCAATTCTGTGGGACTTTTGTGTTTTTCCACCTAAGTGTGCCAGGCTGAGAAAACAAGCTTTTTCACACAAGCTGCCATTCTCTTCCAGAAGCACCTATGTGCCAGTTTCCACCTCAGGAAGCCTCACAGCAGCGACTTGTACATTATAGAGTGGTTTGGTGTGGCTCTGTCACTTAGTTTGGCTGTAATGCACAAAACTATTAAAAGTGACTTTTCTGCGTTTCCCATGTAATTCTGGCTTTTTCTTGTTTCACATGCAATTCTGTGGGACTTTGGTGTCTTTCCACCTAAGTGTGCCGAATGAGCTTCTCAGGCTGAGAAAACAAGCTTTTTCACACAAGCTGCCATTCTCTTCCAGAAGCACCTATGTGCCAGTTTCCACCTCAGGAAGCCTCACAGCGGCGACTTGTACATTATAGAGTGGTTTGGTGTGGCTCTGTCACTTAGTTTTGCTGTAATGCACAAAACTATTAAAAGTGACTTTTCTGCGTTTCCCATGTAATTCTGGCTTTTTCTTGTTTCACATGCAATTCTGTGGGACTTTGGTGTTTTTCCACCTAAGTGTGCCGAATGAGCTTCTCAGGCTGAGAAAACAAGCTTTTTCACACAAGCTGCCATTCTCTTCCAGAAGCACCTATGTGCCAGTTTCCACCTCAGGAAGCCTCACAGCGGCGACTTGTACATTATAGAGTGGTTTGGTGTGGCTCTGTCACTTAGTTTGGCTGTAATGCACAAAACTATTAAAAGTGACTTTTCTGCGTTTCCCATGTAATTCTGGCTTTTTCTTGTTTCACATGCAATTCTGTGGGACTTTGGTGTTTTTCCACCTAAGTGTGCCCAATGAGCTTCTCAGGCTGAGAAAACAAGCTTTTTCACACAAGCTGCCATTCTCTTCCAGAAGCACCTATGTGCCAGTTTCCACCTCAGGAAGCCTTACAGCGGCGACTTGTACATTATAGAGTGGATTTGTGTGGCTCTGTCACTTAGTTTGGCTGTAATGCACAAAACTATTAAAAGTGACTTTTCTGCGTTTCCCATGTAATTCTGGCTTTTTCTTGTTTCACATGCAATTCTGTGGGACTTTGGTGTTTTTCCACCTAAGTGTGCCGAATGAGCTTCTCAGGCTGAGAAAACAAGCTTTTTCACACAAGCTGCCATTCTCTTCCAGAAGCACCTATCTGCCAGTTTCCATCTCAGGAAGCTTCACAGCGGTGACTTGTACATTATAGAGTAGTTTTCTGTGTTCCAACTGAAATTACACTTTTTCGACAGAAGAGGGCACACTTGACCACAGAATAATTCATTCTGGACTTGCAAAGCTTCACAGTGGCATAATGAAATTGATGCATGAAGTGGTTTGGTGTGGCTCTCTCACATAGTTCAGCTGTAATGGACAAAACTATTAAAAGTGACTTTTCTGCGTTTCCCATGTAATTCTGGCTTTTTCTTGTTTCACATGCAATTCTGTGGGACTTTTGTGTTTTTCCACCTAAGTGTGCCAGGCTGAGAAAACAAGCTTTTTCACACAAGCTGCCATTCTCTTCCAGAAGCACCTATGTGCCAGTTTCCACCTCAGGAAGCCTCACAGCGGCGACTTGTACATTATAGAGTGGTTTTGTGTGGCTCTGTCACTTAGTTTGGCTGTAATGCACAAAACTATTAAAAGTGACTTTTCTGCGTTTCCCATGTAATTCTGGCTTTTTCTTGTTTCACATGCAATTCTGTGGGACTTTGGTGTTTTTCCACCTAAGTGTGCCGAATGAGCTTCTCAGGCTGAGAAAACAAGCTTTTTCACACAAGCTGCCATTCTCTTCCAGAAGCACCTATGTGCCAGTTTCCACCTCAGGAAGCCTCACAGCGGCGACTTGTACATTATAGAGTGGTTTTGTGTGGCTCTGTCACTTAGTTTGGCTGTAATGCACAAAACTATTAAAAGTGACTTTTCTGCGTTTCCCATGTAATTCTGGCTTTTTCTTGTTTCACATGCAATTCTGTGGGACTTTGGTGTTTTTCCACCTAAGTGTGCCGAATGAGCTTCTCAGGCTGAGAAAACAAGCTTTTTCACACAAGCTGCCATTCTCTTCCAGAAGCACCTATGTGCCAGTTTCCACCTCAGGAAGCCTCACAGCGGCGACTTGTACATTATAGAGTGGATTTGGTGTGGCTCTGTCACTTAGTTTGGCTGTAATGCACAAAACTATTAAAAGTGACTTTTCTGCGTTTCCCATGTAATTCTGGCTTTTCTTGTTTCACATGCAATTCTGTGGGACTTTGGTGTTTTTCCACCTAAGTGTGCCGAATGAGCTTCTCAGGCTTAGAAAACAAGCTTTTTCACACAAGCTGCCATTCTCTTCCAGAAGCACCTATGTGCCAGTTTCCACCTCAGGAAGCCTCACAGCGGCGACTTGTACATTATAGAGTGGTTTGGTGTGGCTCTGTCACTTAGTTTGGCTGTAATGCACAAAACTATTAAAAGTGACTTTTCTGCGTTTCCCATGTAATTCTGGCTTTTTCTTGTTTCACATGCAATTCTGTGGGACTTTGGTGTTTTTCCACCTAAGTGTGCCGAATGAGCTTCTCAGGCTGAGAAAACAAGCTTTTTCACACAAGCTGCCATTCTCTTCCAGAAGCACCTATGTGCCAGTTTCCACCTCAGGAAGCCTCACAGCGGCGACTTGTACATTATAGAGTGGTTTGGTGTGGCTCTGTCACTTAGTTTGGCTGTAATGCACAAAACTATTAAAAGTGACTTTTCTGCGTTTCCCATGTAATTCTGGCTTTTTCTTGTTTCACATGCAATTCTGTGGGACTTTGGGGTTTTTCCACCTAAGTGTGCCGAATGAGCTTCTCAGGCTGAGAAAACAAGCTTTTTCACACAAGCTGCCATTCTCTTCCAGAAGCACCTATGTGCCAGTTTCCACCTCAGGAAGCCTCACAGCGGCGACTTGTACATTATAGAGTGGTTTGGTGTGGCTCTGTCACTTAGTTTGGCTGTAATGCACAAAACTATTAAAAGTGACTTTTCTGCGTTTCCCATGTAATTCTGGCTTTTTCTTGTTTCACATGCAATTCTGTGGGACTTTGGGGTTTTTCCACCTAAGTGTGCCGAATGAGCTTCTCAGGCTGAGAAAACAAGCTTTTTCACACAAGCTGCCATTCTCTTCCAGAAGCACCTATGTGCCAGTTTCCACCTCAGGAAGCCTTACAGCGGCGACTTGTACATTATAGAGTGGTTTGGTGTGGCTCTGTCACTTAGTTTGGCTGTAATGCACAAAACTATTAAAAGTGACTTTTCTGCGTTTCCCATGTAATTCTGGCTTTTTCTTGTTTCACATGCAATTCTGTGGGACTTTGGTGTTTTTCCACCTAAGTGTGCCGAATGAGCTTCTCAGGCTGAGAAAACAAGCTTTTTCACACAAGCTGCCATTCTCTTCCAGAAGCACCTATGTGCCAGTTTCCACCTCAGGAAGCCTCACAGCGGGACTTGTACATTATAGAGTGGATTTGTGTGGCTCTCTCACTTAGTTTGGCTGTAATGCACAAAACTATTAAAAGTGACTTTTCTGCGTTTCCCATGTAATTCTGGCTTTTTCTTGTTTCACATGCAATTCTGTGGGACTTTGGTGTTTTTCCACCTAAGTGTGCCGAATGAGCTTCTCAGGCTGAGAAAACAAGCTTTTTCACACAAGCTGCCATTCTCTTCCAGAAGCACCTATGTGCCAGTTTCCACCTCAGGAAGCCTCACAGCTGCGACTTGTACATTATAGAGTGGATTTGTGTGGCTCTGTCACTTAGTTTGGCTGTAATGCACAAAACTATTAAAAGTGACTTTTCTGCGTTTCCCATGTAATTCTGGCTTTTTCTTGTTTCACATGCAATTCTGTGGGACTTTGGTGTTTTTCCACCTAAGTGTGCCGAATGAGCTTCTCAGGCTGAGAAAACAAGCTTTTTCACACAAGCTGCCATTCTCTTCCAGAAGCACCTATGTGCCAGTTTCCACCTCAGGAAGCCTCACAGCAGCGACTTGTACATTGTAGAGGTGGATTTGTGTGGCTCTGTCATTAGTTTTGCTGTAATGCACAAAACTATTAAAAGTGACTTTTCTGCGTTTCCCATGTAATTCTGGCTTTTTCTTGTTTCACATGCAATTCTGTGGGACTTTGGTGTTTTTCCACCTAAGTGTGCCGAATGAGCTTCTCAGGCTGAGAAAACAAGCTTTTTCACACAAGCTGCCATTCTCTTCCAGAAGCACCTATGTGCCAGTTTCCACCTCAGGAAGCCTCACAGCGGCGACTTGTCCCAAAGTCCCACAGAATTGCATGTGAAACAAGAAAGCCAAATTACATGGGAACACAGAAAGTCACTGTAGTTTTGTGCATTACAGCCAAACCAAGTGACACAGACACACAAAACCACTCTATAATGTACAAGTCGC